>NC_050466.1:76404498-77049998 GCF_903995425.1 Onychomys torridus | reverse complement strand
TTTTGTTACATCCCTGGCTGTGAACTAATTTTAATACATGCACCTTAACTAAATGCCTTTCAAGGATTTCCTTAAAAATCTTTTATCTTATCTACTATGTCTTTAAACATCCTGGAAATTTAAACCCATTTTGTCTTACTTTAATCTTTCACAACACTCATGTACTTGGTGCCTTTTGAGTCTGGATTTTCGGTTAGTGTCTATGATTAGAACTTGAGTACAGTGCTGAGAGAAACGTGAATTTGTAATGTGCTCGTTTTGTTCCTCTTCTTTCCCAGTAGCTGAGTCTTCTCAATTTTTTGCATTTTCCCTTGAAGTTGTGATCTGATCTTTTGTTTGCAACTCTGAAGGACTTTCTGAGCTCTTTGGATTGACTGTTTCCAAAGAGAGATTGCCTGTTTGTCCTTCAGAAGTATTCATCCTTGGAAATGTCAGGAGAAAACTGACTTCATATTTCCACTTTCCTGTTTTTTTTTCTGAACAAATGGCTCCTGGGAAGCAAAATCATCCAAATATACCAATGTGCTTTGCTGGCCTGCTGGGTACTACAGGATTAGCAAAGACATAACCTTCTAAGGCAGTCACAGACGTTCTCATTTGATTTGTTCCATAGTCTCAGACCACTATGATAGCAAGACAAAAGGACGCTTATCAAATTAACCTGTCATGTGCTGAGTCTGTCCCTAACTGCAATTCGGATATTATTAACATTGACTCATTGTGTGATGACCTTGGCCAGTTGGACACCTGCTTTGTAGAATCCATTATCTGTTCCAACTCAAGGTGGGAGTAAAGCTGTTCTGCCTGCCTGAATACAACCTTCAACTTCAAAGTAATGCAGTTTTCACTAAAGGATGTAGGAGTCAAGTCCAGGTGGGGATAAGATTGAATAAAATTGTAAAACTGACCTTTGGCAGTGAGCTATGTGACCTTAGAAGACTGGATGATTTGAAAGTTGATACAAATTTTCAATCTGGGCTTATCAGAGCTAGAATCTCATAGACTTCAGTCCTTTCGGTAAATGGGTGACAGGGAATACCAGTGGTGTTTTCTTTATTTTTCGAGGAAAATAAAGTATTATAGATGAAGAGTAGCTCATAAAACTCATTGCCTTCTAGATGAGCTATAGAAAAGGTAATCAACCATCCGAAGGGTTGATTCCAGTTGCTGAGCTGGAATTACAACTTTCCTAATCACTGTAATCCTGAAATATTCTAAAACCAACTTTCTTAATCAAACAGCCACCAAATATAACATTCATCAAACTGATTTACTTTGTACTAACTCTACTGATTTGTGAATCCATACTCATATCAGATGTTGGATTAAAGTGTCTACCTAATAAATTTGACCAACTCACAGTTTTGAAAATTAGTGCCTCATTGACTTGGCTGGTTACCAGGAGATCAATCTAAGCTGATATGGCAGAGTTAAAAAGGGGTTACTCCACTGGCACATGGGGTTTCTGATAGTAATTTTAGTGACAGACTCCTGTCCTACATGAGGCTATAATTCCTAGGAAATTGCTTTGCTTTCCCCTCTGGCTTTTCTTAGCAACTTATTCTTCACAATCATCACATCTACACTGCCCATGGAAAGGCATATTGAAAGCACATAGAACTGCAGAATGCAGCAGTGAGTGAGGAATTTATTCCATATTAAATTCTCTCTTAACTTCATTAAGTTGCTCAGCCTTTATGCCTTTCATCTGATTGTGTGGCTTTTAACAATTAGGATGGCCCTTCAGTGTGCTGAATACCAACTACCTGTCTTAACCACATCAATTTTTAGTTTAACAACCAGTGTGTGAGGGCAAACACATTTTCTTTCCTTATTCTGCAAAGTTATTGAATATACAAAATAATGTTATATATCTTTAAGAAACATTAGTGGCATCTGAGAAATTAAATTATTAGATTGTGATTTAAGTCAGTAGCATTAGATTTTCTGAAGTTGTTTTCCAATTATTCAAAATTTGTGCATTCAAACCCTCTTTGTATGTTTACATTACAAATGTGCTCATGCACCAAGGTTGGCTCCTGATCCTACTGCCAGGGGCCCCTTTTGCAGGTCAAGCTACAAAACTGTGTCACCTATGCAGAGGGCCATGGCGGCTCCACAGCTATTGGTCCACAGTTCAGGAGTTCCACTCATTTGGTTTCGTTGTCTCTGTATGAACTTGGCAATAAGGGGTCACTGCAGTCCATGTAAGCGTAAGCCATTCAGTCTAGAATTAAATGTGTTTAACAGGAGTAGTGTCAATAACCTCATTATTTTCTGAGCCAACAACAGCAAACATGAAGGAAAAAAAATTGACTAGATATAGTTGAATTTCTTTGCAGCAAGACAAAATGTGGGTAATGAGGAAAACTAGAATTTTCACTTCCAAACTGATGTTTTGCCATGATGAACAGGTGGGTTGTAAATAGAAAGAGCCAAAACTAATCCCAAATACCCCCAAAGAAACTGCCTCAGCTCAAGTTCTTGGAAGCAAATTATGAGAACTGTGTGAACTCCCTTGAGAGATGATTTCAGGAACATTGTGAAAGTATAGGAAAATGGAAAATGGAACCAAGGAAACACCAGAATGATGGTGCATTACCATGACCGCTACTATAAGGAGTCAAATTCCATCGGGATTACCCGAGATGTACAACAGAATGCTTCCCAGAATATTCCACCCCAAAGAACATTGAATTCTCTGTAAGTTTCTTATCCCATAAGGTTGAAGGTCCTCTTTGAGTTTGAACTCATGGTGGTAAAAAATAAAACCAGTACGAAGTAAGGCAATTGCATAAGGGGACTGGTTAACCACCTGTACTAGTAATCAGAGATCTAAAAGGGAAGAAATGAGGGAGAGAATGAGGCACCCCAGGACAAATATGTTGTCTATCATCCAGAACTGGTTGCCAGGAGATAAAGCCAAGTGGATAGGGCATAGATGATTGAAGTGGTACAATGATCACCTTGGCATGCCTCTGCTGAGCTTGTTCAGTTTTGGAAACCTGTTTACCATTATGCCCTAAGATATTCAGGTCTTAGGGATGTAGGGCTTGAGGGGAGGAAGCAGGTAAGAACATTTCCCCAGTACTGGATAATAATTTCCCCTGACTAAGCCTTTAACTCTCTTCCTTAACCAATCCTTCACCTACAGATGATGAAAAAGACAGCTTACACGCACAATAATAGTAGTTTCACGAGCCAGCTCCAACTTTGCAAAATTTGAAGTTGAAGAATTTCTCAGTACTTTGGCACTATGTACAGGTTTTTGAGATGAAGCTTTCTAGAGACCTCCTCTAGATTTCCTTACTCAGATTATGTGCTGAAATGTGATGCAGGAAACCTGATTCCTCATTCTAATGTGAGTTATCCTTGAATTATGCCTCTTGAAAGTATAGCTCTTAAAATCGTAAAGGACCTGGCCTTTTCTGTCCAACCCTGTCACTTGCTTATTACACCTTTGTTATCTGATCTCTTTGACAGTCTCCAATTGCAGCCTCCCTTGTCACTTGACTCCATATTGCCATAGGGCCTTTGCTGCATTCTTACATATGCTCTCCCTTAACTCCTCCTCAGAAATCCCACTTCTCCACTCTGTAATCTTGCTGCCGGATTCCTTCCTCATTTTCCTTGGCTGTTACTACTGAGCACACATGTATATTGGATTGGTGGACTGGATTTTGAGACTAGAGACTGAAGCATCCTGAGTTGGTGGACTGGATTATGAGACTAGAGACTGAAGCATCCTGAGTTGGTGGACTGGATTATGAGACTAGAGACTGAAGCATCCTGTTATATTTCTAGGACTAAGAACAGTTCCTAGAGTGTGGAACATGATTGATAATATGGCCTGATTATTCTCCCTGTCTTCTGTGCATGACTAAATTCCTGGAATTTCTTTTCACTCTTTTGTGGGCTGAGCAAATTATTATTATTCTATGGACAATTCTGTAATTACTCACCTGAACAATTATCAAACACCCACATTTGCTCTTCCTTCTTCTCCTTCTCCTCCTCCTCTTTCTTTCTTCCTTTCTTCCTTTCTTCCTCCCTCCCTCCCTCCCTCTCTCCCTCCCTCCCTTCCTTCTTTCTTTCTTTTTCTTTATTTTGTTTTTTCAAGACAGGGTTTCTCTGTGTTGTTTTGGTGCCTGTCCTGGATCTCGCTCTACAGACCAGGCTGGCCTCGAACTCACAGAGATCCACCTTGCTCTGCCTCCCAAGTGCTAGGACTAAAGGCATGCACCGCCGCTGCCTGGCCTGCTTGCTCTTCTTTATGAGCCTTGTTCAGTGCTCTGCCAGCTATAAATTCTCTTTCTCAGCAAGTTTTAAATTTTTTTTTAAAGTGTATTTTTGTTGTGTGTTTTTTGGATCATGTTTTCTTTGCTAGTTTACCAATGTAACTATATCCCCTCTCCATCTTCAAAACTACATTCAAACCACTGTCCCATAATTATAATGGATTTATCTTATCTTTACCATTTACTTTATCACCTCAATAGAATCTTGTGAGAAGAAGGAAATGTATGTGTTCTTCTACCTTCTGACTTGAGCCATAAGCTCCTGTACAACAGTTTCTCAAACATAAAACTCATATATCTCTGTCTTTCCCCATCTCTCTCATTCTCTGTCTCTGTCTCTCTCTGTGTGTGTATGTGTGTGTGTGTGTGTGTGTGTGTGTGTGTGTGTGTGTGTGTGTTAACTGTACAATAGAGCTGGGCATGGTGACATGCACTTGTAATTCATTCTCTTAGTTTGGGTAAAGGTACTATGGCTGAAGGCTCACAAGTCTGAGATCAATCTGCGCTACATAGCAGATTTGGGGCCAGCATAGGCTAGATACATAGCTACATAGTAAGACCCTGTCTCAAACAAATCCATAGCTTAAAATGAAAAGATATACAATTGCACAATACAAAGGACTATCACAGGGACATAGTTTAAAGCAGTCTGAAGTCCACAAAATTCAGAATGTTAGAAATTAGTTTTATAGGTCAGTAAAATGACACTTCTGTTATCTTCTTGGTAGAGATGGGAGAAGTAACAATAGAGGATAGCTCCTCAAAACTAATTCAGGAATTATTAAGCAATATTAGTATTTAATGTTGGCATTCCACCAGTAGTAGAGGATGCATGCAAATAACCAATAAACATTTCATGGTAATTCTGCTAAAATCCCCAAACTTAGGAACACCACAACGTATCCTGTTGTTCCTCTTGCATCTTGATTTTTGTGCAAGAAGAAAGTAGCTTGTGTGTTATTGGAATCTTTTAAGACTGTAGATAAGCTTTAATTTCATAATAGATGCCTTCTTTCCAGACAGAAAAGGTCATACCAAATAGGCTCAACTTGTTAAATGGGTTGAACTTGTTTAGCATCTGTTAAAAGTTCATTTAACGTTTTTATTATGATTATATATTGATTTGCTAGGTATCCTTTTAAAGTTCTTTGATTAAGGGTCAGTAGAGCATAGCCTTTCACATTTCAAGGCCATTAAGCCCTATTAAAAGGGTAAATTGTATAATGCATTGCTTCGCCGTGTGCAAACCTCAGCTGTATTTTATTAAAGTGGAGCACACAGTGCTTTTCATTAGCACTCAATCACTTACGTGCAGTATGAAAGGGAGGTCCAAACAATCATACTTAAGTAAAATTCTAAATGTAGCCCTTAGAGTCATGGGGAGGAAGTAAAATGTTCTGTGATAATCACATATTATAGTATTTCATTTGAAATACTATACATTTCACACATTTATAGAATTTCATTGTATGAAATTCTCAATTAATTAAAATATTAAAAAAAACAAAAATAAAATATCCCATGCAGGAAAAGGGAGACTTTATATACTGTTAGTGGAAATGCAAATTAGTGCAGCTATTGTATAAAATAGTATCCGTGCTCCTCAGAAACATAATAAATACTACTATATGGTCCCCCCCACCCCGCAAATACCAATACTGGATATGTATCTATAGGAATTGAAATCAGTCTATTAAAGAGATATCTATAATATTGTATTCATTGAAGCATTATTCCCTGTAGCCAATGCATGGAATTAGCAAAAATTTCTATCAACACATAATGGATGAAAGCAATGTAGTACACACACACTGGGATTTTGTTCATTCATAATAAATAATGAAATGTTATTAGTGGAAGCATGGATAGAACCAGAGGATACTGCAGTAAGTCAAATAATCTGTTACAGACAGACAAATTCTGTATGTTCTCACTTTTGTGTGGAAGCATAAATGTTGATCTTATAAAAAATAGAGTCAAAGAGTGGTTACTAAAGTTTATGAATGGTAGGGGGAGAGAAAAATAGATACAGGTTAGATAATAGGTACCAAAACTCCAGTACACAAAAGAACAAATTCTAATGTTTTACATCATAATGTGAGGATTACAACCCAAAACAATTTATTATGGATTTTAGAAAAAGCTAGACAACAACATTTACAAGGTTACTCACATGAAGAGTGATAAGTTGGAGATGGAAATGTTAATTACCTAGTTTGATTAGTATATGTCATATGCATGCACAAAATATCATAGTCTAGCCCTTAAATACATTTAATTAGTTGGCTAATGTTCTAAAATGGCTCTATAATATAGATATTCATAGCACACTATGTCCTGGCTACACAACCAGTATCTTCAAATAAATATCACCTGGGGACTTTTTAGGAATGCAATATCTCTGAGGTTACTCTATACCAATGGAGTGTTTGAACAAGATGACCAGATGGTTTATATTCACATTAAAGTGTGAGGATCTCTCTGTAAATCCTGGCTTCTCAAATATGACTGAATTTTAGCATCATTTGGAGAGCTTAAAAAATTCTGAGGTTCTGGTTACATAAAACAGAATATGCCCTGGACACAATTGGTAAGAAGCAGACAGGACAGGTAACCCCAATAAGCAGCTACATGTGATAATAATGGGTATAAAAATAAAACCTAATATTGTCTTTTTTATATTATAATAATATGAAGAAATCATCATATTTGGGATAGTGAAGTCTTCATAAAACACAAATCAATCTTAAAATGAGATTGTAATTAATGGGAATAATACATCCCATGCCAACATCTAAATTTAGCTTATCATATTAGCAAAATGATAAGGAGATGGGACAGAAATTGTGGTACTAATGAGTAACACTTGAAACTTGACATGTGGAAGTAACAGAATATAGGGCCTTTATAGCAAGAGTGCACTATACAAACTATTATGCTTAGAAAAAGGTCAGTACTGAAATCTCATTTGGAAAATCTAGATTCCAGAGAACTACAAGTGGGTCTCTTCTGCTCTCCTAACTTGTTGAGAGCATCCATATAATACGTATCACCTAAGGGAGTCATAAGAAATGGAAAGGCCAGGTCCTATGACTGCCTTAGCTTGGGTCCTCATCACTCCACCTGTGTGGCAAGTATTGCAAGGAAGGATGCCTCAGGTTACATGAACGTGTCTGATGTCAATGAGATGGGATATGTAAGCCTGCTATTGAAAGGAAGGCATTCTCATGTTCTCTAACACAGTAGTACTTACACTGCAGAAGTTTTCTGTTCCTCATAAGATGAAGTTGTATCTTATAGAAACTTACAATTCTTCATTAAAAATGTATCAATGTGTTAAAATATTAATAACAGTCTACTATTAGCATAAACTTTGAAATAATGACATTTTCTTATATTTAAAAAATTCATTTCTAAACTTTAAGACTGTAGAGCCAAGTCTCATGGTAGCACTATTTTAGCTGGCACAGGGAAATACCATAATCCATTGTCAGGACTGGTATGTAATAATATGAGATATCAGAGAAAAGAAAACACATAACGCTCCCCTACTGTATACAAACAATTCATGTTTCAACTATATTCACCAGTCTCCCATTATTAAAAATACAATCCTCATGTTTAACTGTCCTATGGTCACCAAACCCCTTCCACAGAGTAAGACCAATTGTTTTCCTCTACTCTAAGGAAGGAATAAAAATATAATACTGAGATCAGAATCAATTGTTCAGATAAGATGGGTCAAATTTTTCAGATTTTAAAATCAGGATCTCTAGCATTTCTCTGCTCAATGCAAAAGCATTGCAAAGTCCAGATTCTGTTTTCCATTTTCCAGTCAAGTGAATTAACAGGCCTTAACTTTTTCATTTTCTTTATTAACATTAACTAAACAAGCACTTGACATAAGAAAGGTCAGCTCTGCTCCATAAATGCTAACAAAAACAAATAGAGGAAAATAAACTACTAATAATAGTTTTCTTCCTTTCCAAATGTAACATAGCTGTATTTTGGACACATTTCTTAAGATGTGACAAATATGTTATTTAAATTCCATGAAATCTACCATTTGTTTTTCTGTTTTACATGGTCCATGGAGGCTCTCATATGTTTTGCTACTCTTACAAATTCTATGATGGGGTTCAATTTTCTCATGGTTAATTAGGCAAAGGCTTTTGACTATGCATTAGTTAGATACCTTTTTTCTTGCCATGACTACATGCCTGACTGGAAAAAAAATTGAGAAGGAAAGTTTAACTTTAGATCACATTTCAGCAGATAGGGTCTATCATGGAGAGAAAGGCGGGGCAGTAGGAGAGGCTCACAGCGCTGCAGCAGGAACTTGCTATGAGCAACTCAGGAAGCAGAGAGTTGTGCTCAGCTCAGTGCACAGGGATCCAACCCTATGAGGTGGTGTTGCCCATATCAGCTTAGGTCTTAGCTTCTCAGCTAGTTATCTATGGGAATTTCCTCAGAGAGATATATAATACTTTGGTTTATTAACATCCTACATGTTTCTTAGTCCAGTCAGGTTGATAACTGAAATTAGTTACTACTGTAGGGTATGAGTAGGTAACCATTATTGAAAACTGTTTAGACCTAAATAGATTACTTAAATCTTTACTGATGAAAGTAACACATTAAGCTTATAGACCTCCACAAACCTCAAATTCATTCACCATGTGTACCTTCAAATATAACTTTTGATGTACTATTGAATAATGGCACTCTATCCATCCAAAGGATTTTGTGAGCACATGTATTTCTCATGCTAAGTATTTTTTTTTGTTGTTGTTGTTGTTTCTTTCAACTTGGCTCAGCAATGCTTTTTCTTATAATCATTTGTAAATTAGTCCCTATAGGGTTCATGGGATTTACCTGGAGGAGGGAAGAGTCTTTTAGACAGCAGGTACAATTGGCCAAGTGTTTAGAGTAGAAAAATCATGACATGTTAAGGAACTGAAAAGTGATTAATGTCACTGAAACAGAATGTGACAAGGATGAAGTGAAAAACATGAAAAGCCACCATTACTAATTGCAAAGGTGTTTAGTTAGTTAACATGTTCTGAATTCAATTGATGAATGTTAATTTGTACACACACACACACACACACACACACACACACACACATTTGTTGCATTGCCTTTCCCTGGGGAGATATAAAAAAATGTGCTTTCATTTCCAGAAAGGGTACAGAAAACACATCAAAGAAACTATTCTATCCAAGAGATGTCTGGTGGGATGATTAGTTTAATTAGGGCATTTTACAGGAGTGTGGGTGACTTGAATTGATTATTCTGCAACAAATAATCTGGCAGAAGAGGAATTATGGAGTCCGCCATGGTTTTCAGGTTTCTACCAAACTAAAGAATTCACTTTTTAAAGCATATGCTTTTCTTTTGTTGGAGGAGCACAATACTTCAAATGCTGATATCATAGTAGCTTCAGAGTTTCTATATGCCCACAATCATGCCATAGACATTCTTAAAAACAAAAATAAATCATATCTGAGTAAAGTAGATTTCTACTTATTAGAGTATTATATCATTAAATATTGTTTGACAGTTTTGAATTCTGATTAATTTACATAAAAATATGTACCCAGTAAAAGAGTCAGATAGTATAAATGCAGGACTTTATGCCCTTTTCTTTCTTCTCGTGATAATTTTTGACTGTCTCTCAAGACATTTTATATTTCTTCTTTGAGTGTATCCAAATGTTCATTTCAATCTCACATCCCTTTTTATCTTTGAGATTATGATATAACTACATTTCTTCCTTCCCTTTTTTTTGCTCCAGACTCTCCTACACTCCTCTTCCTGCTCTCCTTCTAATTCATGGCTACGTTTTTCACTAACTGTTATTGCATGCATATATGTATTCACATCTTCTTTTAAAAACTTAGTTGGGTATGGATAAATATGTTTTTGAAAATCAGTCATTCAATTCAAAACAACAGAATATAATTTCCCTTCTGTTTTACCTACAATTGACCTGCATGCAAATTTCTGGCTTTTAAGTGTTTCCAATATTTGTTAGGATTTAGCATGGACACCATTCTATTGTTTCTGTCTGATAGTGTTACCAGCCTTCCAGTCAAAGGACAACTTTATCTCCAGCTATCAACTCTCCTTTCCAAGAATCAGGAAGATGGATGGCACACTATTTAGGTGGTAAAACATCTCTTAACATATTTACTAGTAAAGTAATGTGCCACCATTTTCTCTGCACCTCACTGAACTGAACCTAGTAACAAACATATAGCTGGCTTAGAGAAAACTGGGGAAAGTAATTTTATTTTATTCATTTTGCATCTTTTGATTGAATTATTTCCCTACCCCAAATATTTCCGTCCTCCCTATCCATCCAATCTCTCTCTCTCTCTCTCTCTCTCTCTCTCTCTCTCTCTCTCTCTCTCTCTCATTTAAAAAAAACACAAAAATCAACATCAAAATAAAAGATCAGTAAGACAAAAAAAAATGGGTATGGGACCTGCCTGGATGTGAATTATATACCCAGTGACACTTCACTGGGGAAAACTGATTTTCTCTTTCCAGCACGTATCAATTGCAAAGAGCTTCTTGGTTAAGGGGAAGAATAGTCTTCACTTCTCCCTTTCAGTGCTGGGACCCCATCTGGCTTAAACCTGTGCAGGTCTTGTGCATGCTGTCACAGTCTCTGTAAGTTCCTATGTGCTTCAGTCCTGTTGTGCCACCAACTCTGACTCTTACAGTCTCTCTGCCTCATCTTCTGCATAGATCTCTGATCCCTGAGGGGTTAGAGACATCCCACTTGGGACTTGGTGCTCCAAAGTCTTTCATTCTCTGTACATCGTTCAGTTGTGGGTCTCTGTGTTTGTTCCCATCTGCTACAAGAAGAAGCTTCTCTGATGAGGACTGCTTGATCTATTGGTAGAGCAATATGTCATTGGGAGTCATTTTATTGCTATGTTCCTTTAGCAGAATGATAGTAGTAGGTAGGAAGAGTGATTTTTATTACTCTCAACCATATGTTCTGAGAAGTTTGCTTGCTATATTATGAAAGGAGAAGAAAAGAAAATGGGTTTTCAAGTTGACAGACATTTCTGAGGTAGAATATGTTCTAAAAATTTAAAGTAAGTGTTATTTTATTCATGAAGTGATATGTGCTAGTTTCAAAGTCTTGACTATATTTCTCTCCCCTGCCACCTATTCTGTAGCTCCAAATACTCCAGGTTTCCTTTGAATTTGTGCTTTGTGGCTCAACTGGAAAATACACTTGCTCGCACGCACACACGTGTGTGTGTGTGTGTGTGTGTGTGTGTGTGTGTGTGTGTGTGTTATATGAAAACAAGAAAATTCCTAATATTTGTGAAATAAATGAACAAAAAGGATGGTTACTGGGAAGAGAGTCACTCATATTTCATGTTATGACTGCTGGTAGGTTGCCTATGGTCCAGTGAATGGCCCCACACCTATTCACATATATGAAGCAATAATTGGACTCAAGTGCTTATTAGTAACAAAAACAAAAGGGAGGTTGTGAAGTTTTGAGGGAGTCGGGTGGAGGACTAGAGGGGAGTACTAGGGAGTATTGGAGGAAGATAATGGCAAATGGATATAATCAAAATACAATGTATAAATTTACAAAATTTAAAGCAATAAATAAAAAATAACGTAAAGAAATAAGCTTCTGAAGACAATTATGAGTCAAATTACATGAAGGTTTTGAGTCAAGTGTGACTACACGTGACTGTAATTCCAGTACTTCTGAGACTGAGGTGGTAGCACTACACTTTTGAATACAACATGGGTTATATACAGAGTTCAAGGCAAGCATGAGCTATATAGAAAGACTTTTTCTCAAAACCAAGATGTAACACCTTTTCAATCAATTATGCAAACTACATTGTGGTATGCTGCTACTCTTTTTCTTTAAGTATTTGTTATCCTACATGGACATACGAGCTGCTAATACTTGTTTCTGTTATTACTGGAAAGAAGCCTGACAGTATTATTTTTATTGTCTCAATGACTAACGGGGACACAATCACAATCCAGAGGGCCTATGGACTGCTGCTCTCATCCTAAAGAAGGATAGAAGCATCATTGGTACTAGCAAAGAAATTTACGGAGGGTCTCTACGTCTCACAGAATTGGAGAGCTATTCCAGACTGGTTGATATTTCTGAGACTGAAGAATAAGAAAGGATTGTTAGGGATAAAGTACATCAAGGACCGTTTGATGCAGTCAATTACTTCCAATAATTGGTTAGTGTAACAGTATATGTAGATATATCATCAGTGAGAAATCAGTAAATAATCAAATTGGGGCAGGAGGTGGGAAGGATGATTGTTATGGCAATTAAAAATGCTAGCTATCTTTGGGAGACCCAACGCTTCCTGTTAATTTGGCAATTAATATTCAATGTTTGTCCTCCCAACGTGATTAATGACACAGCTGCCTTTTCTGGCTGTGTCCAAGATATCTTTTTTTTTTTAACCTAATACAGGTTTTTACTACTTTAGTGTACATGTTTCAGCCATCTGTTGAGTGTCTTTCATTATTAAGAAATTATTTTTTTAAATGAAGTTACTTCCTTAAAGGTACTCAGGACAACATGACCCAGTACTTTCACCTTTTTTGTTTAAATATCGCTTAGGATATGAAATTGTCTCAGATTTTTTTGTTAAGGCTTGATAATTGATTCTTAGGGCACATAAAACATTAAAGTCGCTAAAACTTTACCTTTGACAGCTATATCATATATTTTTAATTTTTTCTCTCTACCAAAGAGAGAGTTTCATGCAAAGAGTTGTCATAAATAAATTGTACTAAGAGATCTACAAACTCCTTAAGTATAAAAAAAATCTGACTTCACTCACATTGTAACCCTCATAGCTTAGCATAAGGTCCTGTACATATGAGTTTCAATAAATATTGGTTGGATTGAATCCTATTTGAAAAAGAACTTTGAGAGTACTATATAAAAGATTGAGTATATCATAAGACAAGAAAAAGAGAAATGTTGATCTTCACTGTACCTGGAAGCATGTATGTCATTTTAATGTTTTCCCAACAGCTAAGGGATAATCAATCTCATGAGACAAAAACATACTCTTTACTTCAAGGGAGACATAACATCCCACATAGATTTAGTGAAATAATTTCCTATCCTTATTGAATGCCCTATAATTATGTCTTAGTCATATTTTCATTTTTTCTAATCTGAAATTTATTAAATCAAAGTGTCTACTATATTATGGAATTATATTACCACCTGTATCACCTAGTGTTACTGTATTTTTAATAATTACAGTTATAATTATGTGCAGCTAATGATTTAGTATTTATTATAGAAACGTAAAGATTTCTCTATAGAGCCTAAGAATAAGTCTACTGGTAATAATGATAATTTTTGTTTTCTCCCCCCCCCTTCAAAACACACATCTTTGATCCACAGAACATCAGATAAGAGTTTGCATTTTTCTTTTCTGTTTGGCATTCTAATATCTTTAAGCTTGCTTCTATAAAGGCTGAAAAATCTTTGTATTTTAGTTTCAACAACATAAATATTTTAATTTATACATAAATTTCCATTACTAACTTAGAAGCTATTTGTAATTAATAGCAGCTGGGGAGAAAGAAAATCAGTTTTCTTTCATGAAGTGACAGTGGGTAGATCGACCACATTCCTGGGAAGGATTCATACACAGGAGTAGTTGGCCAGCACAAGACGTCATTTTATTGTTGCTGTTGTTTTCTGCGTGTCTTTAAAAAAATTATTTTTGGATTATGTTAAGAAAGTAAGAACATGAAGCTTAGGGTTGGGTAGGGTTCTGGTGACAGGAGTTTGGGGAGGGGAAAGGGTATGGCCAAAATATATTGTATGAAAATTTTTTAAATAAAAAAATTCCCAGTTTACATCCCCACCTTTTGAATATTTCTACTTCATATCATA
This sequence comes from Onychomys torridus, assembly GCF_903995425.1. Taxonomy (NCBI): domain Eukaryota; kingdom Metazoa; phylum Chordata; class Mammalia; order Rodentia; family Cricetidae; genus Onychomys; species Onychomys torridus. The sequence goes on along the minus strand of NC_050466.1, from coordinate 77,035,763 downwards.
TCCCTCCTCCAAATACACATTCCCTCTTTTATACACTTTTCATCCTTCGCTTGTTTTGTACGCATGGTTATTCCTCTATATTCTGTCCTGGTGCAATTTGTGGATACTGTCTACTGAGGGACTTTTTAGATGGGTGTGATAGAAAAGAATCATGTACTGAGAAGAAAATTGTGTTATCGTATTTGTGTTCAATACAGAAGATTAGTACCCATACAATGTGGGTCACAATCACCTGTAAACACTTGTAACTCCAGTTTCAGGGGACCCAACAGTTTCTTGCCTCTGCATGTATGTGATGCACATAAACTCGTATACACACACACACACATACACACACACACACACACAAACACACACACACACAATCAAAAATACATAAATTTTTAAAAGAAGCCATACCATAATCATAGTGCCATGACACATAGCAAATAGATGTAGAATCTCTCCTCAGACTTAATTATAAATGAGGGCATTTTTCAACCAAGTGTGATGATATTATCACTGTCTTAGTTTTCTGAGCCATGCTAAGTCATATATATTGAGAAGACTAGGATAGCAACAAAATATAATTTACCCTTTCCAAGCCTCAAAAAAATCTATCAGGCTACCTGATCGTTGTGAAAGCAACATTTCGAAAAGAAATGAATGAGCGAGCTAAAAGAAACATTTAAAATAAGAATGGATTGAAGTAAGGGAAAAAGATAGATATTTGGTACATGGATGGGACAGATGTATGAAGAATGTCAGAAAGAGTAATTCAGAGTTCCCAATTGTGGAAGAGGAACTTTCTAGTAGATAATGCCCTGCTTGTGACTACTTAAGAGTCTAAGTCAAGGTAGAGCAAAAACAAATAATACTGAATACAATGATACTGAGTGATAAAGATGGAGATGATTGTTGAGATTCAAGTGCTAAAGAAAGTGATGGAATTTTCATTCCTGAGACATAGTATAGCACAATAATTAATGTTGCAGACTGTATTCAGAAGTGCACACATTGCTCAGCCTAGCCAAGCCTTAATATTATTAGCTGCAATACAAATATATTATTGTGTACCCCACAAGGTTGTTATCTGGTTTAAATTAAACGATGTAAACAATTCTCAACACACGATAGCTTTTAGGAAGTTTTCAGTAAATGTTAACTGAAAAATGTAAGCAATGACAGCAGAACTAACCAGTAACAATGTGAGAGTTAGTTTGATTAGAAAAAGAGAGAGAGACTGGGTATTTAAATTCATTTTTATTCTGTGGATCCAAGCAAATGTATCTCAGAGAGTGGGAAAACACCTATCAATGTAATCATGAAACTCTTACTAGTAATCTTGGAGGGCTAACTTAATTCAGCCTGTGTTCTGCACAAAATACATGCATAGGTAAACTCTTACCACTGATACTTTACTAAGACATACAATCTCAAGAATCAAGAATTAGATAAAGGAGTAATGAGGCAGAGTGAAAACAAAGATAAGAAGCATGCTTTTTAACTGGCATAACTTCATGGTAAGCTATCTATGTTATCTTGTCAGACCCAAGAACTGCAGTGCTCTTACACACAAACAAGAGAGAATGTTTGTCTGGATCCACAATCCATGCCCTTCTCCCCGCCCCTACTTTCCTTCCTTGCTCTGTCTCAGTGTCTGACTGTCTGTCTCTGTCTCTGTGTCTTTTGGCCTCTCTCTGCCCCCACCCCAGTACACTATGTTCTGGCACAGTTCCAGCAAGTATTGTAAATGTCTGCTTTCTTGAAAACCTGGATTCAAGTACCCAAGAAATACTGTTTCATCTCATCCCTTGTGCTCACTGAATGTCATTGTGTGTTATACCTCTACCATCACTAGAGATGGAGTTTGTGCCTATGTCAACATCGAGTCATATATATATGACACACACATAGATATTGAAAAATATGTATATGAGAGATAAAGAGAAAATGTGTGAGAGAGACTTTAAAGTGTGAAAAAGCCTCACTTTTGAATACAGTATGCACAATTAATCATTGTGCCATATATATATATGGATATATATCTTTCTACACACACACACATTCACAAGCACATGCCATAATGAACTCAGAAATAGTGTATGGGGGTTTGAGCAGTTATTATGAAACACAAAAACCTTTTAATTTATTTGTAGAGATTAAAAAGAAATATGTTGTTAGTCCTTTAGTTTTGTGTTGTCTAATATATACACCAACAGCAACATATGCATTACAGCACTTGATATGTGTTTATTCCAAACTGATGTGCTGTAAGTATAAGATATACACTGAATTTTGAATAATACTTGAAAAAAATAATATGAAATTGTTTCTTAATATTTAATTGGTTATTTGTTGGAGTTAGAGTATTTTGATTTATTGTCTTTTAAATAGAGCATAATAGTAAACTTAAAACTAATTTTATATTTGTATATTACTTTAATTATATAACAATATATAATTATAAGCTAATTTCACTTATTTTATTTTTCAGTTAAAAGTTTATTCAAAAATACTTTTTTTTTTTTTACTAATTTTGGCTCTATATTAAATTTACACAGGGAGTGATATTACACAGAATGATTTCTCAGAGCCCCTGTACAGGATGCAATCACCTCATTAGTTTACTCTCTACTGAGAGTGACAGATCAATTCATTAACATCATAAAAGGCCCATAATTGGTATATTGTATATAAAAAATATTTTATAAGGCTTTCATACATCAGTTAAATATTTAACTGATATAAAATGATATTGTCTTTAAAGAACACCAAGCCATGACTTAATTTCCTTTCTTTCAAAATTCAGGAACATGATTGCAAAGCAGTTAAGGAGCACCTGAGGGTTGGGGGTATAGTTCAGTGGTAGAGTTCTTGCCTAGCAAGAGCAAGGTACTGAATGCTACTCTAACACCAAGAAGAAAACCACCAGAGATCCTGAGAGCCTGCTGCTTTTCCAGATTTCATTTTCAGTGCCTAAATTATGATGGAGATGTAACAGAATGCCAGAGAGGTCTCCATGTTTCTGACAAGTTTTCGGTTGCTGAACTTTTAATTATTATCCAGAATATAGATGTTTAAAAATGGTTTGGGGAGGCCAGGTGTGGGGCACCATATGTTAAATCTCTGTAATCAGAAAGCAGAGGCAAAGGCGGGTAGAAGTCTTTGAGTTCCAGGCCATCCAAGGCTATCTAGTGAGACTCTTTCTCAAGAAAAAAATGTGTTTGGAAGCATAAATACTCAAAGGAAACCCCTTAGTATTCTTAGCATCAAATCCATTGGGAAAAACAGCACCACCTTTTTTTTTCCTTCTCACAGAGCTAAGGATGAACCCAAGGTGGTAAATTCCAGCCAGGCATGCAGCCACTGACCTGGCCCCAGGTCTGATCTGCCTGATGATTTAAGAAGCCAGTCTTTTCTCAACAGCTTCCCAGTAAGCAATAAACTTCAAATTCATCTTCACATTTTCAAGAACACACAGATGATCTGGATTGTATTTGCCCCTCCCTTCTTTCTGTGTCTTTATTTTGAAGACAGACTGGAATTGTTTAAAAGCAGGTAACATTTTAATTTGAATTCAGGCTTCTTCAACTTCTTCACTATTTGCAAAAGCATCAAACAAGGCGTCCAAAACCTCTCCTGCTGCCATGAGAGAAGGGTTTTTGGTGGCAAGCTGCAGCAGAAATCACCCAATGGTCTTGAGGTTTCAAGTATGCCATCTTCTTTGGCTAGAACTCTTCCAGGGATCTCCCAAATACTCAAATACTGACCGCATTCATTCTAATCCTGATGCTACTGCTCAGAATACTCTCTGCTCAGTGTTACCAGCTGCTCAGGTGTTACGTACCGTGACATATTCTTGGAGGTCATTGCTTGCAAAAGGGCCTTCAAAGCACTTTTTATGGCTTCTAGAAAATCAGCAAGTTTAGCAAGATGTAGGGCATCCTTCTTGGGAGCTCCTTTTATTTTATTTTTATGTATGTGTGCATGTATAGATGCATGTTCATTTATATTTAGGTACACCAGCATAGGTGGTGTGTGGGCACATGTGAGTGACTGCATGTGGAGACCAGAAGAAAACCTAGAGCATCATCATCAGAAACATCATCTGCCTTCTTTGAGACAGAGAATATTATTGACTTGCTCAGTTAGGCTAGACTGACTGGCTAGTGAACCCCAGAGATTCTTCTATATCTGCTTCCTGGTGCCTGGCAGTTTTAGATGATCTCTGGAAGTCAAACTCAGGACTTCATGCTTGTGAGGTAAACACCTTACATGCTGAACTGTCTCCTCGGCATCTCTGTGTCCTTTAATGATGTCATTTCTACATTGTCTGAACACACATAAAAGTATCTCATATTTGTCTTGGACAGCACTGATGTTGGGCACTGTTTTGATTAGTGACACTATGAAAAATCTCAATCATAGTAATGAAATCAGTGTGGATTTTTATAACTGAAATTAAAGAAAACAAACTAATCTTAAATTTAGAATTTGTGAAAAATAATATGTGTATATTAATTCAAACATCACAAGACCAAAATATGTGCAGTGAAAACTAAAATTGGGTGTCTTTGGTATTTTAGGGGATTTCACTACCAGGAAAATAGTAGTTTTCACTTAAATTGTTTTGTCATTATGATATATAAGATTTATGTCATATATTTTCAAATTTGGATAACAGAAGATACAGAAATCTATTGAGAGAGAGAGAGAGAGAGACAGAGACAGAGACAGAGACAGAGACAGAGACAGAGAGAGAGATCGATCATTTTTTTACACTGGTATTGCCCAGAAATGTGCTTATATGCAAAAGCGCCCATCCTTATGCTTACCAAGACATAGTCTTGAGCTATCTATCAGCAGAACATTTATAATGAACAAGAAGTCTCCATTTGGTTATTTGTAGCAGCTGTCAGGGCACAGAAAAGCTCCACCTACTTCCATAGGTTCGGAAAATTTTCTTCTATGATTTTGTTTAATATATTTTCTGTGCCTTTGAGCTGAGATTATTCTTCTACTCCTATTATTCTTAGGTTTGGTCTTTTCATAGTGTCCCAGATTTCCTGGATGTTTTGTGTTAAGAATTTTTTAGATTTAACATTTTCTTTGACCAATGAATCTATTTCATTTATTGTATCTTCACTGTTTGAGATTCTGTCTTCCATCTCTTGTATTCTGTTGGTGATGCTTACATCTGTAGTTCCTGTTCACTTACCCAGATTTCCCACTTCCAAAATTCCCTGTTTATCATTTATTTTTGTTTCTTTTTTATTGCTTTTATTTCCATTTCCATGTTTTGAACAGTTTCCTTCATCTGTTTGTTTTTTATTGGCTTTCTTGGCATTCTTTAAGGGACTTACTAATTTCCTCCAATTTTTTGTTTGTCTTTTCCTCAATTTCTTTAAGGGATTATTTTTGTTCATTTTCTCTTTAAGGTCCTCTCTCATCTTTATAAAGTTGGTTTTAAGATTGTTTTCTTGTGCTTCATCTGGGTTGTGATGTTCAGGCCTTGTTGTAGTAAGATAGCTGGTCTCTGGTGGTACCATATTGCCTTTCTGTTGTTGATTGTGTTCTTATGATGTGTAGGAATTTGGGTTTGGAATCATTATACGTCTAGGTATTGATTTCTGAGTTTGTCTTTGTTGCATGGTTGTTTTGTCCCTTGGTTTCTGTTTCTTCTCTAGTCTTCTGGCCTAAGTGGTCAAAGGTTCTGATGACTAGTGAGTCACTTCAGGTCCAGTAGTGTGTCTCTGCTGGGGTTTTTGTGGCCTGAAAGATTCCTGGGATTTTAGATACTCACTTTGCCTCTGTGGTTCCAAGTATCTGTGTGGCCTCTGGGTTCTGGGTATCTGCTTGATCTCTGGGGTTCCTAGTATGTTTTGTCCTCCACTAAAGCAGCAGTTTTCTACTGAAGTTGTGTCCTATGATACGGAGCTCAGGGGAGGGTGTGCAGTTGGGCCACCTTTAGGGGGTATTAGCTAGCAGTAGGCAATGTCTTACCTTAGGTCCTTAGAACTGGCCTGGTCTCAGGGAAAGCAGAAGTCTTCTGCTGAAGTTGTGAGCTGGAATATGGAGCTCAGGAGGAAGGAGTTTAGTCTTGGGCTGTTGGATGGGCTTTAAAGAGTGTTAGTGGGCAATGGACAGTGGACAGTGCCTTAACTGTCATCCCTAGAACCAGACTGCCCTTCAGTAAAGCAGCCAAAGTTGTGGGCTGATCAGATATTCTTATATATTTCAAATGTATTTCAAATGCATTTTACTCTTTAAAAATCAATAAAAATATAATGGCCACATGACCCAGAAATTCCACTTCTGGTTATTTATGCCAGAATTCTAACTGACAGCATGCTATTCCTGTGAAGAGGTAGATAGCCAATAATTTTTCAGGCCACATTGTCTCTACTGCAACTATACAACTGAATCTTTATAGAGCAAAAATAGTCATAACTATGTAAATCAATGAGTGTAACTGTAGTACAATAAATACTATTTATAAAGGAGGTGATAGGCCAGATTTGGCCTGGTTACTATATGCAGTTTGTTGATCCCTGCCACATAAAAATGACAATATGTATTTGTACCAAACCCATACATAACTGTCCATAGGAGCTTTAATCATAATTGTCAATCACTGGAAAAAATGTATTTAAAGTGGAGAATGGATATACAAATGTGGTATATGTATTTAGTAGGGTGCAGTGAGTGATTTTTTTTTTTAAAAATGCAACTTAGATGAAAGTTAAAAGAGTTATAATTAACATAAAACAGGCTTTATTAAGACTGTATGATGTATGGTGCCATGTATATATTAGGAACTCTCTGAGTGGTAGACTTGTTAGGCCTTACATGACAGAAATATGTGACCCTGGGGAACTTCAGTGGGGAGGTGCCTCCCAAATACAAGAAACATGCAAGGCAGGTATTTGGAGCAATATTAGATCTGTTTAGTAACAGAAAAAACAAGTAGTCTAGTGAAAATAAGGTAGAGAAAATTAAAGGGGTGCAGGTGAGTAGGAAACTAGACAATACCCAGATCAGGTAGTTCGCAATTTATTGAAAGGATTTTAGATTTTGTTTCAAGTATATGGAACTAGGAAATCAATGAACACTTGTAAGTATAGAAGCAATTTATCTGATTCATGTTTTTGAAGTGTCACCATATACTCTAGGAAGACAGGTATGAAAGAAGGGGGTAAACAGAAAGTTATAGCTGTTTTCCAGGTTGGAGCTACAGTGATGTGGGGGTTATTGAAAGCAGATATTCACAATATATTATAAAGTTGTCAATATGATTTTCTTATGGATGAAGAGATCATAGATAAAACATGTTTTCAAGTTCTGTGCTCAAAACTGTAGACATCTCATCTCATTGCAGTAGAAGTAAATGAGAAGTGGTGAGGTTATGGGTGTATTTTGAAGATAAAAGCAGAGATAGGTAATCATTTGAAATAGGGTGGAAAGAAGAAAAAATAAAGAAGTCTTTCAGGTTTTCATGTCTAACAAATGGGTATATGGAATTACTAAGTATAGGGTATGGAAGTAGTAAACAGGAGGCTTTGGAGAATAATTAAAAGTTGACTCTTTTTACTCTGAATAGAAATACTTAGCAGGCAACTTTATATTAGTGTAGTATTCAGGAAAGGAAACAGTGTGTAACACGAATTTCTAAAAGGTCTTTTAATAATTAAAAAAAAAACCTGGGGCCGGAAACTGAGGTAAATGCTGAAATATCAGAGAGACAAAGGATCAAGCCACTGCCATGTCTTACCTTTAGGACTCAGCCTGAAAAAGCCTCAGCTGAAAGGGACCCTTCTGCCGAAAAGCCTTTAGTTTCTGTCTACTCAGGCCTTATATACCTTTCTCTACCCAGACATCACTTACTTCCCAAATACTGGGGTTAAAGTTGTGTGCCACCACTTCCTGGCTCTGTTTCTCTCCTAGACTGAGTCAATCTTATATAGTCAAGTGTGGCTTTGAACTCTCAGAGATCCAGACAGATCTCTGCCTCCCAAGTGCTAGGATTAAATGTATGTGCCACCACTGCCTGCCACAAACAGTGGTTTGTTCTATTCTCTGATCTTCAGGCAAAGTTTATTAGGGTACACAGTATATCATCACACAGTGTAAATTCTACATAGTAGTTTAAAGTAACTGGACTTAGGGGATCACTAGGAGATAGAGTATAGTTACAAGAAAAAAGAGAAAGACTATTCTAGGACACTGTCATTTAGAGGTAAGGAAGAAGAAAATTGGTTAATAAAAGAAAGTGAGAAGGAACAAGTAAGGAAGGAGACAAAACTGGAATTCAAGGTGGAAAACTTTGTCAAAGAGCAGATGATCAGGAACTGTGTCCACTGTTGCTTGACTAAGAGGGCAGGGTGACAGGGGTAAAAAAACGATACTGACACTATTTATTATGTAGGTTATTGGCCACCCTGATAAAAAACCATTTTAGAGTAGAGAGACTAGAAGTTTGAAAGGAGATAAGAGTATAAGGATTGACTTTTCACATTTATTCTTTTCTGTAAGGAGTGGATTAAGAGTGGCATGACTTCAAGTGGATGACTTTAAGTGGGCCCAAATATAATATAGTATGCCACCAGTAATAGTGTCTGAATAACTACCATGTTCCAAGGACACATTGTTAGGGAGCTCTATTGTAATTAGTGTTTTAAAATCAATAAAAGTTATTTTCTGTCTTGAAATATAAATGCCATGTATTAAATGAAGAAGCAGAACCAAGTTAATATTTAATTCAACGTGAGGATAATCTTTGAGGTGAATTCCATACATTTAAATGAAGCAAAAGACTGGGCCTGAATTAAGCTTAATACCTTGACATCTTGGAGAGGCATCTCTAAAATCACCATAGTTGATACAGCTATCTTCAGAGCTAGTCATTCAATGAGTGGCATTGACCGACTTTCCTCTTTAATTATTTAAGAATTAGCTGTTCAGTTGAATCTTGCCCTTCCAATGTGAAGAACAGGAATATAATTTGTTGCAATGTATAAGTCAAAGTTATACATTATGTACAATAAAGGAATCTCCTGCAAATAAATGTGAAACTACACAAAAATAGCAGCCCCTTTAGAAAAGGACTGTTTCTCCAATATGAAGAAGTTTAACTGCCCATTGATTATAAATTTTTAAATGTTAGACAATATACTAACAACTTAAGTTGTACAGCTAGCCAACGCATGAGAAATTGTAAAGACTGACGTGCTTTCCCTTAGTAAATGTATTTTTATGATTGGAATATGAAAAGAATCACCTTTTCCATCAGTAGCAGAGACTAAACTTTGCCACCTCTCTAGCTTCCCAGATAATATTATATATTATTATTTTTTATGGTTAAAAGCCTTACTTTATTCCTCTTCTGCTCAAGAGAACCTGCCTCTGCTGTGGGAGGTCTTTCTGTATGCTGTAAATATATGCTGTTCCCATTGGTTAATAAATAAGCTGCTTTGGCCTATGGCAAGGCAGCTTAGAGGCAGGCAGGAAATCCAAGGAAAGAGACAGAAAAGAGAAAGGTGGAGTCTAGGGAGATGCCAGCCTACCAAAGGAACAGCAAGATGTCAGCATACCAGTAATGCCACGGCCACGTGACAACTTATAAGTTAATAGAAATGGGTTAATTTAAGATGAAATAGCTAGCTAGCAAGAAGCCTGCCATAGGCAATACAGTATGTAAATAATATTAAGTCTCTGAGTGATTATTTTATAAGCAGATGAGGGACTGTGGGGCCAGGCAGTACCAGAGAAAACTTACAGCTACATACCTCCTGGTTAATAATTAAATTTCCCAATCTGGGACTATAGCAAATATTTCATTAGAACATTATGCATTCTGTCTCCCTTTGCCCAATAGCATCTTGGCCTCTTAGGGATTAGCAAGTTGCTAGATACTAGTGCTGTTTACCTCACAGACCCCTGCCTTATAGCACCAAATTAGTGTTCCTTGTGCCTTTATGTGCCACAATATGGCTTAGGCTATCATTAGTAGTCTGCAGAAAACTGATAGGTTACTAACTTTCTGATAAATAACTATTTTGATTATGAATTTCATGGCATTTAATATACCCACTATGAGTAGTTTTAGTTTATTAATATTGATTCCAATAAACACAGTGCTGGGTAGAGATTTACACAGTCAGCTATCAGTTACCAGGAGGACCCCCAAACCAGCACATTAGTGTAGTGGTGTGTGCTGAGGCTACAATAGCGAAATGAAAGGACATGGTTTAGAAATGGTGCAACAGCCTTATTCAAATAGAGGCTGAAAAAAATATGGCATTCATTCTAGAAACATCTGAGAAAATATCAAGATAAGAAGCATGGCATGATGAAAACAAAAGTGACATTATGACTGAAATTTCAGAGTAGGTTATATATATATATATATATATATATTATGTGTATAATAACTGAAGAAAATTAAGTCTAGGAGAGGGCGTGAGAAGAGATAGATGCCAAGTGTGAGATAATTCCTTTTGTTTAGAAATTCTATGAAAAATAAAGAAAAAAATCAGTAAGACTACTTTGTCATATTGTGTACCAACAATTTACAAGAACATTTGAAATGTGGTTTGATTTTGTGCTTAGTATAAAATGAAACTGTTTGATGAATGCACAGTATTAGCTCTGTCTCTCAAACACTAGAAAATACTTCACCTGATTCAAATATTCAACTTCTTTATTTCTTCAATCATAGCTCTGTGGGAAACTAGAGTACATCTTGAGACACCAACAGCTTGTCATTGTGTGAACTGTTTTCATAGTGATGAATGAAAACATTCAATTCATGTTGGGATGGACAGTGAAATGTAGACCCTGGACCCCTCAGCCATCTCTGTGCATAATAAATGACATTTTTTCTAGATAAGAAATCCAATTCTTGCTAAATCTAGAAATGAAGATTCCAGCTTTTGCAAACTATCGGAACTCTAATGGCAAGAATAATAACATGATCTGTATCAGGTATTTGCAATTTGGCTCTAAGAACAAAGTAAGGAGTAGAAATGCTGAAGAATGAAGAATCATAAAGAAAATTCAAATGATGACTAAGTCTCACATTCAGATGTTACAAAATCACATTTAGAAACCATTTTTGTACATTTCTTAACAGTCTCTTTCCTCAAAGAAGCAAGTATGCACAATAGAAAAGAATCAATATATCTTAACACACATACACACATACATACATATACTTTTTATATAATTTTATAATGTATAAGTTTCTTAGTAATGTAGCAAGTATAATATTGAAACGAGTAAGTTGTGCTCCAAGTTGTCTTGTATATAACTATTTTTATGATTCTCTATGGTGTTTTGAGTGTCATAGCTTCAGTTTTGATTCAATAAACTATAGAGCATAAGTAGATGTTAACAACAATTTAGAGAAAAACAATGTGTATAACAGTGTGTGTGTGTGTGTGTGTGTGTGTGTGTGTGTGTGTGTGTGTGTGTGTGTGAAACAAAGGGTTTGGAGATAAATACTTAAAAAAAACTGAACACATTAAAAAAATACAGTTCTATTTTTATTTTACTGTTTGTGAAATAAGTAAATGAATACAGTGGAACCAGACACCATTTTTTTAACAATATGCAGTAGTATAAAACTGCCCTTTATATTTGCATCTCTCTACCCATACATTAATGTAACACTCAGACTTCATCAGAGAAATTTCTTTGTTCAGTGGTTGATGGTTAATGCAGAAACTTACAACTCATCTAACTGTAGACTATAAGTATCTGGAGTTCTCAGCCACAGATTGGATATCTCTATCACACCCTTTCCCAAAAGGCTTGAGGAAGAAGGGGCAGAAAGATTTTAAGTATCAGAGCAGGGAGGACCAGAGGAAAACAGTGTCTTCTCAGCATGACAAAACCACTGCATTCATGAAGTCACAGTAGCTGTGGCCACTCCTATAAACAAACCTTCAAAGGATCTGTTGAGTCAACTTTCCAGCATGGAGGCAGAAAAGGCTCACAATCTATCATCCCTAGCTGAAAAGATATTGACAGTTGATGAACTTGGGAAGAGAGAGAGAAAGAATCAGTTTTCTTTTTAGGACCACACTCCAATGAAACCCTGCCCCCCCACACACACCATAAGTGTATGGGAATCACAAATTGGACTCCATAAGGTATTAAAAAAAGATGTTGAGCCGGGGGTAGAGGGGTGAGGGCAGACCTAGGAAGAGTTAGGGGGCAGAGTAGAGGCTAAATACAACCAAAGTTCATTGTATGCATGCATGAAATTCTCAAAGAATTAATAAAAATGTTATATTGTTAAACACTAAGCATCAAAATTATATAAGGATGAAATTAAGAGAAATAACTAATGAAGTAAAGGCTCCATCTAGAACATATTTGCTTTAGATGGATTCACTAGTTTAGCTCTCTAAGACAAATGTGAAGATATAACACAACAAGTTACATGACATAGAAAAGCTTTTATGCACAAACACATTTTCCTAGTACTGAGGTCATAGCAATAGGACACACCTGTATTATATAGTTATCAATGACCTTAAAGGCTTTCTTTAAGAGACTCTAGAAATATTTTTTTCTAGGACCGCTTGATGATTGTGATATAGTACCAAAGGATACTCAGTGTTGGTACATACTTGTAATCCCAGCACTTGTGAAGTCAAGAAAGGGAGATAAGGACTTCAAAGTTGTCTTCAGCTGTATAGTTGGTTGCAGTTTAGCCTGGACTATATGAGATGCTCTCTAAAATACATGCGCACACACACACACACACACACACACACACACACACACACACATCAAATTTGCCATGTAGAAAAGAATATCTCTAACAAATGATCCTGAAAAAACTGGATATCCACATGTAAACAAATAAAGCTAGATCCATATCTCTCACTTTATAAAACAAAACAAAACAAAACAATTCAATGTTGCACCTGGTGATACAGGCCTATTCCCACCTACTCACTTGGAAGGGTGAGACAGGAAAATTGCAAGTTCAAGGACAAACAGGGCTACAGAGCAAGCTCAAGGCCATACTAGAGAAATCAATGAGATCATGTCTCAAAAATAATAAAAGAAACAAATAAATCGAAAGGAGACTGAGAATGTAATTGAGTACTTGCCTAGCATATGGAAGGCCATAGGTTCAATTACCAGTATAAATAAACGACTGAATAAACTATCTAATCAACCAATGACTGGTCTAGCCTAAGACCTATGCCACGGGAGTAATCTCACCCCTGACACTCTCCAGAGCACTGAGACCCACAGGCTGGATGACTCAGAAACCTAGGACAGAACCAAACATGACTGGAGAAAAAAATAATGTAATGATGCCTGATCAAGGCCAAGATTGTAACTGTACCACACATGCATATGGTGGGAATGCATGTGTCTCTACCCAAATCAACATACCCAAACAAAATAACTTTTAAAATATTTTAAAGGGAACAAGGAGCTGAACACTAGCATTGATTCTTATCTGCTTTCTATCTGAAGGCACAAAGTGACCAATTAGCCTTCTGCTCTTATTATCAGGCCTTCCACTCCATGATGACATCCTTCCAAAGTATAAATGAAAACCAAGATTTTCTTCATTAAAAAAAATACTGGGTTGGGGATTTAGCTCAGTGGTAGAGCACTTGCCTACCCTGGGTTTGATCCTCAGCTTTAAAAAAAAAAGGAAACAAGAAGAAAAAAAAATACTTAAGACAAGAATGTCTTCCATGCTAGGTTGCTTTATATAATCTAGAATAAGGACTCAGAGCTATGCTATTCAATTTAGTAAGCACCAGTTACATGAAGCCACTTATAGTTAAATTTAAATCAATTAAGCTTAATTACAATTAAAACTTCAGTTCCCCAGGCTCAGTTGACATATTTCAAGTACTAGTTCTCTGTTGTTATTTATTTGTGGGCCAATAATGCTGAGTAGCACAAATAAATAATGTTTCCATCATTGCAGGGTATTCTATTTGGATAGTGCTTGTTAGCATTTCAGGCAAATGCCTAGGCAGCACCAGGGTCTCATGGCCACATGTCACATAATCTATGTGCATGTGCTGCATGGCTACTTAAGCCTCTATGTGCTGAGAGTCCCTTTAAAGGCAAGCTCCACCCATTCATTGCTCTTTCCCACTGCTCCTTCAAGAGGCAGGCAGGAAGGCCTTTTCGCCTCTCCCTTCCTATCCCTCCCTCTTTCTCCTGTCTCTTTTTCTTTCATCAGCTCTTGTCTTCCCTTTAATAAGCCCTCCACGTGAGCCCTGTCACATGATGTATCTTTCTGCTGTTGCCCGCCGTTTTTAACAACAGTGCTGATCTAGATGAAAAGAATGAAAGTTTTGCTTTCAAGAAACTTTGTCTCAGCTGAGCTTGTCATAATCACCAGGCTACAGTGTATTCGCGGTTTTATTCTGTCAATGACCAATAAGCAAAAACTTCATGTTGTTCTTTTAAAACCAGAATAATAGTTTTATTAAAATATGAAGAGATCTTATGAATTTCCCCTAGTGCAAAAATATATGGTAGTGGGCTTAAATACCTATCTAAGACTAGAAGAAGGTGAGACAATGGAAACCAATTTGAAGAGCTGAAAAGGGTTTTTATGGCTGTTCAAAGACAGGAGGATACAAAGGGCAGTCCTGTTTGCTTAATGAATAAGTGGCCTCCTTCCCAGTAGAATGCTTTTCCCTCAAAGTAGAAGATTTGACTATGAATCCAAAAATTGTTTTAAATGGTGGGCATTATATTCACTTTTGAAAGTTTAATCACTAGCCTAAACAGAAAATCATGGGAATATAGAAAACATAAATATATAGGACCGAACTCTTATAACTGTTTTTGTTACTGATTCATCAGAACTTATGGATCTGAAAAATATGTGAAATGACTTCTTCTGACATACTATAAACAAAGCACTTTGGTTTCAGCTTGCTAGACAGGTTACAGAACATGTAAGCATACATATGGTCTTGTTGTTTTAATATGTTTAAATCCTAAATCTTACCATAGCAGATAATGTTGATCCTCTATAAATCAGAGTCAGGTGACAGACAGCACTTCTGTATGCATTACCTTGCATCCCATCTCATTTGGGATGCACTTCAGTGTCTTCATAGTGTTCCATGAGGTCTTCCAGGATCAATCATCTCCAGCTGGACTGATGTTTTTGTCCTTTTCATAAACAAGTCACAGTCACACATGACCCTATGCCAGAGCCATGGCCTCAGGTATGAAACTTGCAGTATTTTCTTCCACATTATCATTTGTTTAACTCTGTTGTTTCCTTTCTTGCCGTAACTTTCACTTTCTTCTTTTTTTTTCTTAAGTTTCACTTTCTTAATGAGTTTGTTTCTGAGTTCTCTATTTTCTTTATAAACATGCGAGGGTAATTCTCCAGTTCTAATATTGTTGTCCAGCAGTTTTCAAATATGAAAATCGTATGGTTTTCTAGTTGAAAATGCCCTTGGCAGTGATGTAGTACAATAATGCCTTTATATATAAAACTAAGCCTTGCAACAGGGAACTTAAGTAACAGTGCAAGGTCAACCAGTCAATTGGTAACAGAGATAGGAGTGGAGGTTAGGTTTGCAGAGTCTCAATCTATTCATAAAACAAGTTTCTTTCAATACTATGTCTTTTACAAAGAATATGCCATTGTCTCTGACAGTTATAGCAGAAAAAGAGATAACATGTTTTCAACTGTAACAGCACTATTCTAGTAAGTGAATAGCCTAATGAACAGCATTAGACTGAATAAACGAAATTATAAACCTTCCTGAAACCATTACTTTGTGTGATAACTTAAATAAAAGAATATTTCTTTGAGATGGAAATATATAACACCTTAAACAAACCCTCACCACACTAAAGTTTTTACGGTATAGTATTTTCTTCAGGATAGAGATTATGTGGTTCAAGAAAACACTTATCCTAAACATATAAAACTCATCTTTCATCAGCTCTTCCTATTGCTTGTCGTTTGGGCTCTACATTATTCCCTTGTTTGGCAGCTGTGGTCTTAATGTACTTTTTTTTTTTTTTTTTTAGAAACATGGATCTTTTTTTGGTCCAAACCACTTTTATCTTTCATTTATTAGAAGCATCCATATATCATAGCCTAGGGAAAGAAGATAAAATAGGGCATCTTTCTTGCATATAAATCATGACTTGTGGATCATCTCTGTTAATTAAAAAATCCTTGCAAGGCTAAATTCAACATGATGGAAGTTTAGGACATCCTTGATAAAGGACAAACCGGGAAGGAAAAGTATTTCAAATTTCCATGAGACAGAACATAGGAATGGTTTACTTTAGATCATAGCTGTATAGATAGTGCTAAAATTATCTATGCCTATTAAATGACACTTATTAAATATGAACATGCTGAAACATTATTGTAGTTAGATATTTTTTTGGTTCATTGGTGGTTCTTTTTTCAGTATTGTCTGGCAACATAAAAAACTTAGTACGGAGGTAGGGAATGCATAGCCTTGATTATAGAGTGTGAATTCAACAAGGTCAGCAAAATATAAGCAAAATTTTCAGCATCCCATTTCAGTGACATATTCAAAAAAGAGGCCCATTAGCCTTGAGTTTGGTTTGTGTGCTTATTTGATACACCTGATGCATAAAAGAGACTGGTTAATGTAAGAGTCTTTTCAAGGTGTGAACACGTATTTATTTTAGGGTTGTAATTACTTATACTTCTGGTTGGTGCCAGTCATGTCAATAGGATTATATTCCAGAAATTGATTTCCCCCAATGAGTAAATAATGAAGTAATTTAACCTCATCTTCTTCCTAATCTAAAGCCTTTTACTTGCACTGCGAAGAAAGGCAGCTGCTTCACTTGAGACGTGCTCATGCACAAGGCCAATAAATATCTTCAGGCTTTATACGAAGGTCATGCAAAGCTGATCAGTCAAGAAATGTGTACGGTTGAAGTGCATCTTCTGTTTCTTGTGGCCATCAATCCTGGCTTTAAGGGATATTGCCACCTATGTTAAAGGGCAAACACAATACTACATTAATCATGGGCATGGCTATTGCCCTGAGAATTTCTGTTTCATTCATTTTTATTCAAGTGTTTATTCATATACCTGCAGGAACAGCAAAAAGCACTTAGAAAAAATGAAAATATAAAGCACAAGTGAAAAAGTGATTGTTCAGATTATGAATTATTTGCTCCTGCTTCATGTCATATCTGTTATTTTATTACTGAAAAGCTGTGTCTTCTTGATGGAAGCTAACATATATAGCAATCACAATTAGACAAAAAAGATTGCACTTCATTGTAGCTGGAGAGCTTCTCTCCAGGTCCCAGCAAGCCCCAGCAGTCCCATAGCCCATTTATAAAATAAACACACAGACTCTTATGTTACTTATAACATGTATGACCATGGCAGGCTTCTTGTTATCTACTTTTTCTATCTTAAATTAACCCATTTCTATTAATCTATAAGTTTCCACATGGCTCATGGCTTACTGGTACCTTATATCTCACTTGTCATGGCAGCGTCTGGCAGGTCTCTCTGACTCAGCCTACCACTTCCCCCAATTTTCTTCTCTTTGTCCCACCTATACTTCCTGCCTGGCTACTGGCCAATCAGTGTTTTATTTATTACCCAATAAGAGCAACACACGTAACATACAGAACATCCTACAGCACTTCATTGTCAGACAAAATCTTCCAGTGTTTAAATTAGCACTATTTTCTTTCTTTTTGATTCATGTAGCTAATAATGATGGTATCTGACAGGAATATATACTTATTGCATACCAGGAAAGGCACTGACTTTTTTATACTTTCAGAAAATGAATACAGCTAGTATAGATTTCAGGAGTAAGATCAGTGTTTGTGGGTCCCCTGGTAATCAGGCCATAACTTATCCCGAGTACACAAACTGGCTTCTTAGATCCATTCACTGTGGTGAGATGCCTTACTCAGCCTTGATGTAGAAGGGAGGGGCTAGGTCTGGCCCCAACTTGGTATACCACCCTGTGATGACTACCCAAGGGAGGCCTTACCCTCAATGAGGAAGGGATGGAGGTGGGATGGTGGTAAGTGGGGGGAGCAAGAGAAGGGGAGGGAGGGGGAACAGAGGTTGGTATGTAAAAGGAAACAAATTTTTTAAAAAATTATTTAAAAAGAAAGCAATGGCTGGGCTGTGGTGGTGCATGCCTATAATCCCAGCACTCGGGAGGCAGAGGCAAGTGGATCTCTGTGAATTTGAGGCCAGCCTGGTCTCCAAAGCAAGTTCCAGGAAAGGTGAAAAGCTACACAGAGAAACCTTGTCTCGAAAAGCCAAAAAAAAAAAAAAAAGAAAAGAAAGCAATGACTTACTTGAAAAAAAATTTTTTTTTCCTCTGATGTTTTAGTTACTACTTACATCCATTGTTTAATGAAGTTGAGAGCTTTAAGGTAATTTTGATTACTCCATAACTTTACTTTTAGCTTTTTGGTAATTTTTACTGAAAGACTATTACAAATAAAAATAAAATCTGTCTTTTCTGGAAGATAACATTTTTAAATATATGAATTGGGGTTGACTGCCTTATATGAGTAACAGGTTTTAGAAAAAAATATTTAATTAGTCCCAAAAATTTTAGTCCCAGATGTACACTAAGTTATACACTAAGTATTAAACTACCAGATCTAAGTTAATGACTGCTATATTCTGATTCCAGAAACTGTTAGATTTCTCCTGAGCTGTAAATTATCTAAGTATTTTTCTTTCACCATACACTGCTTGAAGCAAATACCTAATATAACTGAGTGAATATTATAGTTAAGTCAATCTTAGCCTCTAAGTTCTTTTTTTATTTATTTTTGGCTTTTTCGAGACAGGGTTTCTCTGTGTAGCTTTGAGCCTTTTCTGGATCTCACTCTGTAGACCAGGTTGGCCTCCAACTCACAGAGATCCTCCTGGCTCTGCCTCCCGAGTGTTGGGATTAAAGGCGTGTGCCACCACTGCCTGGCCAGCCTCTAAGTTCTTATGTGGAAATGACTTCAAGCAAAATCACTTTGGAAAACATTTGCTGATTGGAAGACTCTGTAGAAGCAACAGGATTTTCTTCTAGGAAATGAGACAGAATGAGATTAAACAATCCTCTTCTACAAGAAGAGAATAAAATAAGAAAGTTAAAGTGACATAATCTCTACTCTCTACTTTGCCTTTTGTTTTTGTTTTTCCCTAGAATTAATTTTATTGGAAAATTTCTTTGTAATATTAAGATATCCAAGTCTGTAAGACATTGTCTTCACGATGTTTACTTGGACATTGTGTAAGCAACATTTTTATCATCTATGAATTCCCCTGGTTGCATTTTTCAAGTTCAGAATCTGAAAACACCCTCTTTTTGTACTTCCTTATCTTTCTTGAGCACATCTCATTCTGCTACTGTTCCCTGAACCACTGGACAGTGATTTCTTAGGTCAGTTCCTTCCTCTCCACCTCCACAAGTTAAATAACTCTTTTCAAACAGTATGGATTGGGGAGATGTCAGAGGAGGAGTTCGGACTCTAACTGCCCATGAGATTGTATCAGTCCTTTTTGAAACATTGGCCTGGCAGTGTGTGGGTAATGACCCAGTTAAAGCATTATTGGATATGGGTTTAACAAAAAGCTTTGAACAGCATTTGGCAAAGGCTTAGTCTTTCTATAAAGCTAAACCAGAAATAAAGCAAAGTTCACTCCTCCTGTGGTCTTGTTCATTCTGGGTCATTAACTTCTCTCTGCTTTAAAGGATGTCTTTTTTGCCTCATTCATGTGGGCAGTATAGCAAGAAGTCTGAGAGAAAAATCACCAGTCTGTATAGCTTAGGGCCCTATAGTATAGTTCATGAAGAAATAAATATTTACTGAAACAGTTTAATATTTTGCAATGGGATCAATTGAAAATGGAAGTTTGGAAACATCTTATTTTTCTTTGTAAGCAAAACATTGTCTGACAATGCTCATAGCTCCACATTATCAATTTAGTGTCAAATATTTTTAGGTTGGTTATGGTTGTATGGATTTTCCTTCTCAGTTATGGCACACATTCCAGATGTGTCAAAGAACTGGCTAAACTCAATTATTTTCTAGGAAATGGAGCACAGAAACATTAAGTTTTGAGTTTTGTCTTGAAAAATCAAAATAGAATTGGTGCTGTCATTCATGAGAAACAAGTGATAACCTTGACCTTCTTAGACTTCTTTTTCTCCTGACTTGCTGGATTTCCTATCTTCATGCTATGTTTTTTGTAGAGCAAAGCTGAATCTGACTTCAATATTTGATAGATTTCATATGTCGGGAAAAAAAGAAGTAAAGTAGAGAAAGTGGAACATTGGTCAAGGGTGCCATTTCTGCTTCACTCTATCTAGGGCTGCTGTGTATGGTCATTCATTATACAGTCACAAAGCCTAGATTATGAGGCAGACACTAAGTTCATCCTGTGCTTCCCTTGTTAATCCATATACCTGGCATTCAACTGCATTTCCCCAGAAGAAGAGGTGCCCTTTTCCACAAGCCAACTACAATTTACCCTGTACAAAGATAAGTGGTGTTGCTTCAACAGAAAGCAATGCCTTACTGCAAGTCATAGGTGAGAACCCTATGTACTAGAAGAATTGTCCTAGTTCATTACACTAAATCACCAGTCACACAATCCAGTATTTTATAGCATCCCAGCTAATATATAACATAAACTCATCACATAGGCCAGGTTACATAGAGGCAGAGCCTAATGCCAATGTTTATTTGGGTGCACAATGCCCAGGTTGCTCCTGCCAGAGTTGGAGGGGCCTACAATACTGAACCCTAAAGTCTTGAGAAAAGCCAGGAAGTTTTGGCCATCTTCTAAGTGACTTCTTAAAGGAGCATTTTTTTTTTTTGATCAAAGAAATAAAGGTTAGGGTAAGAAAGCTAAGCAAGGAAGTAATCTCAGCTGGATACTCATTTAAGCCTGATCCACAGGGAAATCTATGGTATGAATTAGTTTATCTGACTTTGAGGTAGGAAAGCCAGTTTTTTGTAATTTGTTGTTTTCCAGCCATGAACTCTTGACCTAAGAAGATGATTTCCAGCACTAAGATGGTCCCTAAGGTAGAAAGGGCAATTGATTTCATTATAAGAACTTAAAAGCCTGTAGGTATCATACCAATTCACTTTCAATGGTAAACAAAATTTACTACAATGGCTATAGAGTAAAGAAAAGAAGGAAAAACTGTAGATTAAATAAGAAAGGTAGGACAATGATTTTCAAACTAAGAAATAAGAACTCTCTGCAGCAGGTAAAAAGCAAGAAATCACTAGCAACCTGAATGGTAACTGGCATGACTTTCAGTACGCCTTAGAAAATGTAGCATGAAGGCTTGGGGATTTAGCTCAGGAGCTAGGCAAGCGCTCGGCCCGGGGGTTCGATCCTCAGCTCAAAAAAAAAAAGAAAAAAAAAGAAAAGAAAATGTACATGAGAATAATATAGAGAATGTATAAAAACAAACAAGTCTCAAATTAAATATGTGAATTAAAGCAATAAAATTAATTATTTATCCAATGAGTTGAAAAGACATTACAATTTTCACACACTCTCTCAATTTGTTTTTACATTTCTTGGGAGATTTTCATATATGACTACTGACTTTATGTCATTTCCACCCTGCTCTCTCCTCCTTCAACTCTTCCTATGTTCCCTACTCCCTCCCTATTTATGACATGTTCTTATTGCAGCATACACGTATCTATAAATACAACCTGCTGAGTCGACTTACTGTTGCTCATATGTATATGATACATTCTGCTGCTATGGATCTTACACTGATCTCATCCTGAAAACTCCAGTTCTATCTAAGATGTTGGGCATTTGGATACTTTGTCTCTGTAATGTTAACATAAGATATTGGAGAGAGGGAGATGGGTATGAAGCTCAAGGTAAAATTTTTTGCCAAGGATGCACAAGGTGAAGGTTCAATTCCCACCACCAAAAATAAATGGAGAAGAAAAAAATGTTGATTTCCAATGTAGAGAAGAATTGGGGAGTAGAGTGACAGGGAGATATTTCATCACATTCTCTTGTGAACTTCTAAACTTTGAGCCACATGAAGTATCATCATTCATAAATTAACAGCATACATCAAATTAAATAAGGGGGCAGGGGAGATTCAGGATGAACCAATCAGAGTCACGTTTTGTAATTCTCCAGTTTTTCAGCACTGAATTGGCTGATTCAGTGTCTGAATTCTACCCATGTTATTAATCATCAAATAACTGATGATTTTGCAAGTGATGTTAATTTGGAAATTTCTCAGTTACAATTATTTTTCTAATATTTCCCCTGTGTGAAACAAACAAGACAAAACCCCATATCTACCTTCATACCTGTCTGGCTATCTATCTATCTATCTATCTATCTATCATCTATCTATCTATCTATCTATCTATCTATCTATCTATCTATCTACCTACCTATCTATAGTGTGTGTACATATACACACATACATACCAGAAGCAAATAAAGTCCAATTTAAGCAGTATAATGTGATAGAATGTGTTAGTGAGTAGGCCAACTGAGTTCAAATTCTAATTGTCTCCTATTAGCTGTGAGTTATGAGCTTAGTTAACCTCAATGAGCCCATTTTCCTATCTGTAAGTGATCCTAATGGCTGACTCAAAGGGCCATCTTAAGGATTAAATGAAAATCTGTATGTGAAAATTCATAAGAGGAAAATGGCCCCTTCTCTTTGAAAGCATCTGGTACAATAGTCTACCCACAGATGGTGATAAATAAATATTAGCTGGGTAACAAAATAAATGCCAACTTATGATTAATTATTTGATGAAAGTTAATTTGACACCAAGAGCATGGTATACTATAAGGAAAACCAACCTAAGAATTAGGTTATCTAGGTTCTAGCCCTAATACTCTGTGACCTTAAAGGAATTTGTAATCTCTGTAGCATTATTTTACCATCTCCCTCAGAAACTTTTTCCTCATTATGCCTGTGTGATTTGCTTGTATCCCTCAAATCTTCACTAAAGACTTTCAGTAAGGCTCTCCCAGGACACCCATCTAAATTTACAAACTCTGGAACACCAAATGACACATTATAGCATGCTGATTATTTTTATATATTTTGTGCATGGTGTACAAGTGTGCATATGAGTGTGCATGTCTATGAGACAGAGAGTATTATGGAACTGGAACTTATCTGGTTGCCAGCAACTCCTGTGATCCTTCTGTCTCTAGCCTCCACAGATCTCAGCATTTTATATGGGTTCTGGGAATCTGAACTCAAATCATCAAATTTATGCAGCAAGCTCTCTTCCCCACTGAGACATCCACCCAGACCCATGCTGCTTATTTTACGTCTTGGTTTTGTTTCTATTTTATCTACCACTGTATAACATATAAATACATAAAGGAATTGTTTATTGTGAACCCTACTTTATCTTAGCATCTTCAAGAGTGCCCAACAAGTGGAAGACAGGACAATTTCCTGAGCAATTAAATATAAAATAGTGCAAATTGAGAGGCTGCTATATGAGAGATTTACAATCTTTTCTAGTCACATAAGTCAATGACAAACATTTCATTAAAAATCTTATTACATTCATTTATTTGTATATGAGTAGAACACACAGACAGAAACATATACACATAGAGACAGAGACACAGAGAGACAGAGAGACAGAAAGAGAATGTGAATGAATCTTCTACTTTTACATGATCCAGGAATACAACTCAGATTGTCGGGTTGGCAGGATGCGCCTTTGCCAAGGAGCCATCTCACTGTCTTTCACGTGCTTTAAATAACAGTTTTTTTTTTAAATGAGCAGTGTCATAGTTCTATACAATGATCTGTGATAATAGTCAGTCCTCACTGTCCTTGCTTATCCCTGTCACTCTGATACCAAGCCCTTTCTTCTCTGTTAGTTTCCTTTCCTCCTTCAAGTGCTGTTTTCTGTTTCCTCTTTTTGGTTTCAGTTTTAAATTACCTGTAAATATCTTAGTTCTATGTTACTGGTGAAGCTAACGTCATGTTCCTGACATTTTTATCTATTTAAAAGATAAGTGGCCAGGTATGGTGGCACATTCTATTACTTGGGAGACTGATACACCAGGATCTCAAATTAAAGGAAAGATTAGGCTATATAGAAAGAACCTCCCAAAACAGACAAAAATGGATATAGGGATGTAACTTAATTACATAAATGCTAAAATGCTTGCCTAGCATTTATGAATCCTGGAGCTCAATATCTACCACCATAGATACTGACTGTAGTGGTTCATGCCTGTAGTCTCAACACTCCAGAAGTGGAAACAGGAGGATCAGAAGTTCAAGGTCATCCTTGGCTACACATTGAATTCTAAGCCATCCTGGCATAGATATCATGTATCAAAACTAAATGAGCAAATAACAAAAAACAAAAAGAGCAGTTAATGATATCATATTTAATTGGTGAAAGAGAGGGTATCGTTCTTTAAAACACAAAGAAACGTCGAAGACAATGAGGAAAAATTAAATAAATTTATGTGATTATTGAATTATAAGTCTAGCAATAGAATCATTTATGTAATGAACAAAACTGTAATAAATATAGAAATGTTAACATTTTAATAATAAGTATTTAATTTAGTGACTTTATATTTAAATATACATACGTTACATAAATTATAGAAGCATAAAATGTGACAATAAGATCACCAAGTATAGATCTGGGTATACAGGGCTAGATTAAAACATTTTCTTTTCTAGTTATTTGATTTGCCATCTAAAGGTTAATTTACTTATTTAAAATCCTTATCTTAGGAATTATAGTTAATTTTAGCAACTCAAAATACAATAGTAATAGTATTGTGGGGAGAAAATATAGGAATTTAGATTTGGATTTTGTCAGATACATAATTAGAAAGAATTTTTCCTTCCTAGGAAACAGAGTTGTGGTGGCATTGTGTTCCCCAAAATACTGTGCACCCTAGTAAACTTATCTGCGGTCATAGAACAGAACAGCCACTAGATATAGAGGCCAGAAAATAGTGGCACACACACCTTTAATCCTAGAATTCCCTGTGAGTTCAAGGCCACATTGGAAACAGCCAGGCATGGTGACTCATGCCTTTAATCCCAGAAAGTGAGCCTTTAATCCCAGGGAGTGATGGCAGAAAGCAGAAGGCTATATAAGGCATGAAGACTAGAAACTGGAAGCTTTTAGCTGATTAAGCTTTTAGGCTTTTGAGCAGCAGTTCAGCTGAGACCCATTGGGATGAGAACACAGAAGCTTCCAGTCTGAGGAAACAAGATCAGCTGGGGAATTGGCAAGGTAACGTAGCTGTGGCTTGTTCTGCTTCACTGATCTTCTAGCATTCACTCCAATAACTAGCCTCAGCTTTGATTTTACTAATAAGAAATTTTAAGATTCGTGCTACACAGAGTTGCCTATTGAACTTTATTTGCAAAGTCTGAGAAAGCTGAACCAGTGAAAAGACAGTTACGGGACTATAAGACAGGAAAAGTATACCCTAGTCCAGTATACCAATGTCTCAAACATGTGCACTTGCTGTGTTCTATAACCACTCTGGGTTCCTATTCTTTGAATAAAATAAGTAGAGTGAGCTTTGCAGATCATTACCCTGGCTATCTGCAGATGAGAAGTTTTGCCTTCATCTCTTCTGACTTTGCCTTTGGAGTGTTTATAGATCCCTTACATTCCAATTTTAAATCAAAACAAAGAAAACATGGCCAATCCTGTTCTGAGATTCTTCAGCCAATTAAGCACAATAGAAATGCAGCCAAGAAGCTGAGATTTCAGATCTATATATTTCTTCCTGTGACAAAATAATCATGTGCTCATGAGACAATTTCACTTTTCTCCTAAAACAACAACAAAAAAATCATGATCACTTTTGCACTCATATGAGGTCATATCATCAATTCAGTACATTTAGTGGTAGGCCAAGTTATGTACTCTCAGTTGGAGGCCATGCTATTAAAATCATGCATGAGAACTTCTAAGTTTTCTTTATATATGTTTAAAAATCATTTATTTTAAGGGAGGAAAGTTTCCTTTTAATTATTTATTATATTTTTGAGGTTATAATTACAACATTTCTCCCTTCCCTTTCTTCCCTCTAAACTCTCACAGGTATCATTCCTTGCTCTCAGTTAAATTCATGGCCCCTCTTTTTCATTAAGTGTGTATATACATACATACATACATACATATATTCCTAAACATATATATGTGTCATGCCACAAGAATATATTACAGAGATTCAGTTGTATATTAAAGCTATACTTTGACTGGCCAAGAGTCTGTCAAAAGGCAAGCCATTTATTATGAATATTTGGAGTTACCCAGCCTTTAATATTTCAGCTGTCTTCTGCTATGAAATTCTTGCATGCCCAAATATTTCAAGACCATTTGGCTAACAGTTCAGCTCCCCAGAGCTGCTGAACTTCTAGTAACTAACTTCCCTGCTGGAGCCAGTACTTGGATAAGGTCATGCAGGCAAAGACAAGCTGTTAGGAGAGACATAGCTTTGTTTCTTGTGCTAATAAGCTCAGATCATCCTCTTGCCTTGAGGCCTAGTGGCTTTCCAGAGCAATTGACTAAGAACAAAAGAGGTTTTTACACATCTAGGTGGAAGGTAGAGCAACATTCGGACAGGCAGGCATTTTTTCTGTAGAGCAGAGAGAATGGCATGACCAGGGAGAAGAGAAGAAAACAGAGGTAATGTAGATAGTAGGTAGAACTCTTGATCCAGGAGTATAGAGCTAATAGGATGGAGGGAGAAGAAACAGAGGATGAAGATGAGGTGGGAAGTGTAAGAGCTTAGTTGTTAGCAGGACTATGAGAGGGAACTGGATGAAACTGAAGCTATGGAGACAGGATTTCACCCCAGAGAAATAAAGCAGATGGATAAAGAGTTTGGTGCATCTAGATTTATTCCTGCCCTGAACGTCTGCCTTCTCACTAGTCTGTTTTTTATTTTTAATTTTCATGATAGATAGAGTTTGACTGCATCTTCCTAAGGGATAATGTATTAGAAGCATTATCTTCAATGTTGCAATGCTTAAAGTTGGCAGAATCTTTAAGAGATGAGTGCTGTGGGATGTCCTGTATGCTGTGAATATATGTTACTCTGATTGATTGATAAATAAAATGCTGATTGGCCAGTAGCCAGACAGGAAGTATAGTGTAGGTGGGACAAGGAGAGAGGAGAATGCTGGGGAGAAGAAGGCTGAGTCAGGAGATGTTGCCAGCCGCCGTGATGAGTAGAATGATGAAAAATACCCGTAATCCACAAGCTACATGGCCAGGTATAGATTAATAGAAATGGGTTAATTTAAGATATAAGAATAGATAGCAAGAAGTCTGCCATGGCCATACAGTTTATAAGTAATATAAGTCTCTGTGTGAGAGATGTGTCCTGACTGCTGGCAGGCCAGGACACAGGAAAACTTCAGCTACAGATGAGGCCTAAGGAGAAGCTGTTAGAATATTGATGACAATGCCTTTGGTAGAGACTAAGGTGTTTTTTTTTTTTCAACAATAGCATCACTTGCTATTGTGACAATGGGTTGTTAAAAAGAGAAATCCTGGCCCTACTACAAACCTGATTCCTAAATCACTGTGATCTTTTCCTTTCATATATATCCCTGTCATTGCAATGCTACCTGACCAAAGGACCTGCCTAGAGCCAACCAAGCTGCTACAATTTTTATGTTCCTGAACTCTCCAAATGGTGCAGTAAATAAGCCACTTTTATATTATATTACATTCTATTATCTTTATTATCTCATTATATATACTTATACATACAGTATAACTAACAAAGACTCTAATGTTATTATTATGAAAAACTGGTCACCTATCATATAAGATACCCAGACTTAAGTGTTTTCATTTATAACATGAAAAATGAACTAAAATACCACCATTTCCACCTGATTCTTCAAATTTTTTAAATTATTTTTTTCATTTATTTTATATACTGACCAGTTTCCCCTACCTCCTCTCCTCTCATTCCCTCCCGCCTCAACTCCCTCTCCCCTCCCCATCCACTCTTCCTCTGTCTCCATCCAGAAAGGGGCAGGCCTCCCATGGCTTAAACAAAGCATGGCACATCAAGTTGAGGTAGGACCAAGCTCCTCCATGTGTATCAAGGCTGGGCAAGGCATCCCAGCATGGGGCACAGATTCCCAAAAGCCAGCTAGGTGCCAAGGACAGGTGCTGATACACTGCTAGGAGCCTTACAAACAGACAAAGCTATACAACTGTCGCACCCATGTAGAGAGCCTAGGTCAGTTCCATGGAGGCTCCTTAACTGCTGGTCCAGAGTCCATGCACTCCAATCAGCTCAGGTCAGGTGTCTCTGTGGGTTCCCCTGTCATGACCTTGACCCTCCTGGTTTGTACAATCCCTCCTCCTTTTCTTCAGGAATCCTCCTGATTCTTCAGATTCTTATTGTTCTACTTAATTAGCAATCTATTCTAAGTGTTACCACTTTCTCCACTACAACACAGCATATTAATTATTGAATTTGTTGGAACTAAGCATATTAATTATTTAATTTATTTTGTGGTGCATAACAAAGTATCCAAAACAGAATATCTTAAATGACTGAAAACCTTCTCCCACATCTGGAAATTAGACATCTGCAACAAGATATTGACAGTCTCTTCTGAAGCCTTTCTCCCTAGTTTATAGATGGTTATCTTCTCCCTATATTTTCTCATGGTTCTCAAATATGTGTGTCTCCTGAGTCTCCTTTTTTATATGGACTTTAGAACACACACAGATGGCTTCGCTTAACTTAATTACCACTTTAGAGCCTCCTTGTCCAAATATTGCCACATTCTGAGGTATTGAATCTCAATGCTTTAATAGATTTGTTTTGTGAAGACAAAGTTTGGCAAGTAATAGAATTATCTTAAACTCCCAGTCAGAAAATTATGAAGTTTCAGCTGCTACATGAATCTGGCTCTGATGCTAAATTTGTATATTTATTTGTATATTAGAATTCTGAGTTTTGCCTCTTAGTGTGTCCTAAAATTGTTTTGAAAGGCAGACACCATATATTGGGTAAAAAACTGAGATGAATAGGTCATTCATTTTATGCTAATCTGGCAAGGGGTAAGGAGTTTATTTGTAATGTTTGTTGTAGTAGTGGTGTCATGGTAGAAAATAACGAGTAGTGTTAGTATTTTTTTAATCATTTCTTTTATGCTTTGAGATTATAATACAATAACACAATGTCCTCTTTCCCTTTCCTCCCTCCAAACCATCTCATAGACCCCTCCTTGTTCCTTTTTTCATTAATTGTTGTTAGATGCACACATATACACATATATATATATATAGATATAGATAGATAGATAGATAGATAGATAGATAGATAGACAGATAGATAAATGTATAGATAGGGGTTTAGATGTGCTAAATACATAAGTACAACCTGTTCAGCCTGTATAATATTACTTGTATATATGTTTGTTACTTGTATACATGTTTTCAGTGACCATTTGGTATTGGGTAACCAGTTGGTGTACTCTTCTCTATGAAAGACTATTTCTCCTGACCTCAGAATTCCTTAGTAGCCTGTAGTTCTTTGTTTGTGGTTGAGGCCTCATTGTCTTTCTCTGATCCACTTTGGTGTGTGTATTGTTTTTGTCATTGTTCAGCTTACCTTCTG
Organism: Onychomys torridus; assembly: GCF_903995425.1. Classification (NCBI taxonomy): domain Eukaryota; kingdom Metazoa; phylum Chordata; class Mammalia; order Rodentia; family Cricetidae; genus Onychomys; species Onychomys torridus. The sequence goes on along the minus strand of NC_050466.1, from coordinate 77,006,104 downwards.
GTAGTCATGTTGTTAAGATTTTATCAATGTGGTCTCTGATATTCTTTGGAGACACAATCTCACAGAAATTCCCTGAATCTTACTGTCTTTCCACTTTCTCTTCCACAACGTTCCCAGAGCCTTGGGTGTAGGAGTTATATTGTATATATAGCAGATGGGACTGGGATGTACAACTCCACATTTTGACTTATTGTGGTTTTCTGCAATAATCTGTGTCTACTGCAAAAAGAAGCTTCTTTGATGATGGGTGAGAAGTACACTTTGGTGTGGGTACAAGAATAAATATTTAGAATTTAGTTAGGGATTATATTGGTTTAGTAAATTGTGGTTCTAGGTTCTCTTCCAAGTTCCATGACTCCTCTAACACTAGGTATTTGGCTAGGTTTTCAGTGTCAAGCATGATTTCCATTTTGTTGAGTGGGTTCCAAAAACACATGCTGGAGAGAAGAGAGCATCATCAACAAAGGCTGCTGGGAAAACTGGATGTCCACATGCAGAAGAGTGAAATTAAACCAGTATTTATCAACTTGCACAAAACTAACCCCAAATGGATCAAAAATCTAAAGGTCAAATCCGAAACACTGAAACTGTTAGAAGAAAACATAGGCAGTACTCTGTAGGTTGAAAGAAGAGACTTTCTGAATAGGACTCATCCCTTTCGCCAAGAATTAAGGCCAAAACATGGCAAGTGGAACTTCATAAAACAAAAAAGCTTCTACACAGCTAAAGGAACAAAGTCACAGAATAGGAGAGAATTTTTGCCAGCTATACATCTGACAGAAGATTAATATCCAGAATATATAAAGAACTCAAAAAACAAAGTCAAAAATTAAGAATAAGCAGGGCGGTAGTGGTGCATGCCTTTAATCTCAGCACTCAGGAGGCAGAGGCAGTCAGATCTCTGTGAGTTCGAGGCCAGCCTGGTCCCCAAAGCAAGTTCCAGGAAAGGTGCAAAGCTACACAGAGAAACCCTGTCTCGAAAAACAAACAAACAAAAAAGAATTAAGAATAAGAATGACTACAAAGTATCTCAAAAAAGTTTATCATTCCTAACAATTACAGAAATGAAAATTAAAACAACTTTGTTTTCATCATATTCCAGTTGATCTGTACCAAAAAGATCAAGAAAACAACTCAAAACAGATTCTAGAGGGGATATAGGGAAAAGAGAATACACATTCATTATTGATGGAATTTTAAAAAGTTCCAGCCACTATGGAATCAGTGTGGAGAATTTTCATAAAGCTAAAAATCAATCTCATATGACCCATATATACCACTCCTTGGCATGTAACTAAAGAATTCAATATTCCACTCCATAGATACTTGCTCAGTCATGTTCATTGCTGCTTTGTTCTCAGTAACTAGGAAACAGAAATACCCTAAATCAGCTGATGAAGGGATAATGAATATGTGGTGCAAATGCCCTACATAATGCTATTAATTTGTAAGAAAATGAAATCATGAAATTAAATGGATGGACTCTCAAAACATTACATTGAGTGATATAACCCAGGCCCAGGAAAACAAATGGTGTATGTTCTCTCTCATCAGTCTTCTGGCTCCAAATTATCACATGTGACTACATACCTTGAAGTAACTGCAGAACCAATGAGAGTAAAATTTCTGAGGTGGGAGTTGAGGGAGGAGTAGAGAAGGAAATAGCAGAGCACAAGTGATCTAATGGTGGAAATGAGAGAAATGGGGGCTTCTAATTTGGGAGAGGGAGAGACATAAATACAAAAGAAGGAGGAAGGAAGGCAAAATAAAAGGAAGTATATAAAAAATCATAAGGAATAATAAATAATAAATACATCTAAGTATATATGTATAAATATACATTGCTGTGGGATGTTCAAGTATGTCAAATGTGCTGCTCTGATTGGTTAAAATTAAACACTGATTGGCCAGTAACCAGGCAGGAAGTATAGGTGGGACAAGCAGAGAAGAGAATTCTGGGAAGTGGAAGGCAGAGGCAGAGAGACACTGCCAGCCACCATGACAAGTGAGATGTAGGGTACAGGTAAGCCATGAGCCACATGGCAAGTTATAGATTAATAGAAATGGGTTAATTTAAGATAGAAGAAGTAGATAATAAGAAGCCTTCCACGGCCATACAGTTTATAAGTAATATAAGCGTCTGAGTGATTATTTTATACATGGGTTGTGGGACCACAGGGGCTTGGTGGCACCTGGAGAGAAGCTCTCCAGCTACTATACATATATAGTTTAAATGAAAATTTTCCATCTGTACTGGCAATGCTCCCTCTAAGAGCCAAAAACCACCTAACAAAGCCTCCAATACCAGGCATGAGAAACCCTCTTTTGAGTTGTTAGTCAGGGTTGTCTAAGAGACTCCCAAAACATTACAGGCTACTGTTATTTCCCTTGGTTAATCCCAGAAGTGGAAGTTAAGTCACTAATGCTAAAGGCACCATGTACTTCAGACTTATGTCCTAGAGGCACCTGAGCTGGAATTGACCTGAAAGCCATGCAAGCTTCAGGTCAACCAAAAGTCCTACCCATCTATGAAGCCTATGAACCACAAGGATCAGCATGGCAGGATATTCCTAAGTGTATAATAGTGGCATACATACCTTGGTGGTAACCAATAGCTCTCCAATTGGACTTAAGTGTTAGTATTATTCTCTCCCTTATGTGAAGACTCATTTAAGTAGGGTGCAACCTTTTATTCATTTCAGCTGTTATCTGCTATCATTATACAGGGGCCAGATCAATGCCAATAAGCTATAAAGAAAAAATGTTTTTTACTGTTATGACTAGGTTTTATTCTTTTAGTTGGTCTATGTCCTTAGTCTGTAACTTTCACAAGCACTTCTCAGTATTCCTTTTCCCATACATATGTGGCAAGAATGGAAAGCAAGAGTCATTGGAGGTGAAGTCCTTTACCTTCCTCCAGATCAATTAAGCTATAGTTTTGACTTTGGTAAACTAGTTTCTTTTGAGAGCAGGTTATTGATAAGGGAAAAAAGTAACTTGAGCTTTTTTTTTTTTTTTTCAAAATACTTACTCCTAGAATAACTTCCCACACCTGAAACACAGGTGGATTTTTCCATCATTACATATTTCCATAGTAATTTGAATGGGTTCTTAGAAATCACACACACACACACACACACACACACACACACACACCCCTATGGTCATCTTTTCTTTTAAAAAATAAAATGCCTCACAAGAGATTTTAATCTAACCCTTAATAATCTCCAGCAATCAGTTAGTTATGTCTTAAATGTTCCTACTATGCTCAAACATTAGCTTCTCTTCCTGGTAGATTGTGATTCTCTATATCATGTCCATCTTCAGTCTACATGATGGCAATTTGCTCTATGTCTTCAAATTACTGATAGATGCAAAAATGAGTTACAGATTTACATTTTATTTATGTTTTATTATGAAAATGAAAGATATGATAATTTTAAGTTGCTTCATATATGTAATTGGAAACTAGAAATGCAAATATTTATTTTAAAATATGAAAACATATAATGAAAGAGAACAAAATCATTTCTAATATTATTACCCTAAGATGAAAGTTTGAATATTTTGTATTTTTCACTAATATTCTGCCTATGCATTTATTTTATAGATGTTTGCTGTGGATATTGCTCTGTATGCTGTGAATGTGTTGTTCTGATTGGCTAATAAATAAAATGTTTATTGGCCAGTAGCCAACCAGGAAGTATAGGCAGGACAAAGAGAGAGGAGAATTCTGGGAATAGGAAGGCTGAGTCAGAAGTCGCCAGCCAGACACAGGAAACAAGATGTGAAGGCAGAACTGGGAAAATTTACCAAGCCACATGGCTAAACGTAAATAAGAATTATGGGTTAATTTAAGATGTAAGATCTAGCTAGCAAGAAGCCTGAGCCATTAGGCCATATAGTTTGTAAATAATATTGGGTCTCTGAGTGATTATTTGGGTCTGAGCAGCTGCAGGCCCAGGCGGGACTGGAAAAAACTTTAGCTACAGATGTTTTTGTATTTTTACACACAAAGAAAAGACAGTCAGTACTATAGTTACCTATTACAATTTGTTGCCATACTGTTTTCTTGACCTTTACTTTTAAGAGATATGATAAAGTTAGAGTTGTTACTTGTTTTGTACCCTTCTAAGATCAATTATTTTCCCTTTTTCCATAGAGATAACACCATACTTTCCTTTTTTGACCTATATTCTGTTGATATAACATGTGTATATTATTGAACATTACATAAACAGAATCATATTATATTCCACAGCATATATTTTTATATTCTTTCTTTGCATATGTGTATACATGAATATATGTACACGTGTGTGTCTACACGATCATGTGTGTTAGGAGCCGCCAACCGCCATTCCGAGATGACGCCAGGCCCGAATCGCCAGTTCATAAATAACTCCATATAAGGCAATTGCAGAGCTCTGTGGCTGATATACACTGCACCTGTGCAAGTGTTGACATCATGACCTTATGTCCCCAAGCCTATCCCGTGGTGCCCCGTGCTTGAATTCTGGTGGGATCCAATCACAGAGTAACCCGTTCACTTGGTTTCCCATATAAACAGCTGCCCTTTTGTTCTCGGGGCCCCTCACCTCCCGCTCTCCCTTAATCAAGAGGCCCTCCAATAAAGTGTGATCTGAGAAGAATCCTCGAGTGGTGGTCGTTCTTCCTCGCTGGTCGAGGAGCTCGCCGCACATGTGCACATGTGTTTGGTGTGTGGCATTCAATTCAAGGTGTCATTAATTTCTTAGAGGCCAACATCTTGTTTTCTAAGACAGAGTCTCTCAATGGGACCTGAGGCTGGCTAATTAGGCTATGCTGGCTAGCAAATGATTCTGAGGGATCTTCTGGTCCTCATCTCCATAGGACTGGGATGACTAGCATGTACCACTGTGCATGCCTTTTTTAATGTGGTGGTTGGAATCAAACTCAGGTCCTTCTGCTTATGCTAATAAGCACTTACTCACTGGAGCATCTCTAAATTTTTATTTTCAATCAACATTTTCTTTGGAAAATTATTCATATCAAAACACGGGAATCTATTTTATGTAATTTAGTATTTGTTATTCTTGTATCATGTGAGCTTATACAAAATTTTAATACCATCTCATAATAGACATCTGTGTTATTTCAAAATTATTTTGCTCCTACAGGCAGTACTATAATGGTTATTTGTACATGTGTTTCTGTGTGCATATATGAACTTCTCATGAGAATTTGTGTGGCTTAGGAAGAAAGAGCCCAAGCTTCAAAGGCTAATATGATTCACTTCAAGTTTTCATCTTAATATTTGCCAGTAGTATGGTGGCAGTAAATCTGTATGTCAAAGCCATATTATTATTCAGTGCCTACAATGTCAGAATGAGAATTTAATACTGAATTTGAATAGATAATGTTAAGGTACGTAGAATACTATCAGCAGAAGCAATACTATTATATTAACAGCATGATTTAATCTGAGAATAATGTAAACAATAGATTGATTGACCTATGTAGTTGAGAAGAGTGGCAGCCATCACATTTTCCCCATATTTTTGGATATGTCAGTTGTCCAAGCACTCAAAGCCCAAAGCAATCTACACTTTATGGAATTTCAAAGGAAATGTTCTAAGTAAACAAATAAAAGTTTTCATTACTTACTTACAACTTGATGATGATCTCACTTTTTCCTCATGTATATTCACCAATTTTCTTAATTTTTCCCAATTTTTGAATAACATAATGAATGTTCATTCTAACTAATTATTCTTGTTCTTTTTCTTCTCTCAAAAAGTAAGGTTGAAATAAATGACACCATGAAGATTAGAGATCCCATCTCTCCAAATAATTAATTTCACCTGTGTTTTATCAAAGCAATACATGCTCATAGTAACAGTGAAGAAGTCCACAAAGGATTCTAATGGATAGCAATCATATCTAGGCCCTTCCCATTTCATGTTCAGGAGAATTCATCAGAGACTACCCCGTGTAATTTTCCTAGGTCCTTGGATGGGATACACACTTTAATAACTTTAAATAACAAGGTGTTTATGCACCCATTTCTGGCTTTTTAACTTAAAATTTTATCTATTTACTACCTTCTGTGAAAAAAGATTTTATTGTGTTAATGCTTAGCCTTACTTTTATTATTCTTAAATATAAGTATTTTCTGTTTATTTTTATAATTTTTAAGTGTATATCAAGAAACTCTATTTCATATTATAGCAATTATAGCAGCTCTTATCAATTATACCTTATTACACACCCTGTAAGATACAAGTATGAAATTGTTTTTTCATTGCTTCCTTCTACCTCCCACCTCTTATCAGTTTCCCATTATATTGTATTCTCAAACCTGATAGTGTTTTTCCTTCCAAGCTGCAGCTATATTTAAATATTTAATTCTTTACATAAATATTGAAGGTACAGACACCAAGAACACCGTTTTGATGTTGAAAATATTATTCCCTCTTGGTCCACCTAGGATCATTTTTCTGTGTATTATGTGTCATCACCTCTAGACTTCTTAAAGAGAAATCTTGCTCTTTTCAAAATTAAAGATAGTCCTAGTTCTTATGCTTCATCAGTATTTCAAATTATATAATGGCTTACTTTAGTTAAACAAAAGAAATAATATCACATGTTGTTAAGGATATGGAGCAACTGTAATTTTCAAACACTGCTGATGAAACTGTTAACAGGCCTGCTTTGTAAAAATATTTCATAATACCTACTGAAATTGAACATATATATATATATATATAACTGATGACCTAAATATTCCATTCTCACATAAATGCCAAAAGTCACTGTGACAGTATATACAACATGCATGTGTATTAATTCTACTAGCATTATTCATAATTACTAAATGTTCAAGCAATCCAAAATGCAACAATAATATGATTTACAAATAAATTCTAGTATAATTATATAGTAAAATAGTATATGGCAAAAGTAAAGTATTGATATTTGCAATATTAACAAATAATATTGAAAAATCTAGACAGGTATAAAAGGGTAATATATTGTAGGATTCAGAGCTTTAAAGTGGGAAGAAATGTTTTGTGTAGTGTTACAGGATTATAGTCACACTCTAGGATTCCGGTCATGACTGTGATCACAAGAACTTTTGAAGTTTGCTAATACTGTTTCTTTCTATATACAGTGTTTCTTGCTATATACTCACCAGCATGGGAATGCCACTTAAAAAACATTTATGGACATCTTGCCATGCTGGTGACTACACTGGTTCATAGGTGTCTCTGATGGGTAGGACACACAACTGTGTGTGTGTATACATATACTTATATTGTTGGGTATAATTTTAGCTAAATGTAAACTAATATGATTCAGCTGGGCAGTGATGGCACATGCTGCCAATCCTAGCTCTTGGGATGTAGAGGCAGGTGGTTCTTTGAGTTCAAGGCCAGCCTGGTCTACAGAGTGAGTTCCAGAACAGCTAGGGTTACACAGAGGAACCCTATCTCAAAGAAAACCAGAAACAAAAAATCAAAACAAACAAGTACTCCAAACCCAAAACAACAGCAACAAAAAATGATTTTTTTTGGCTTTATCAAAGAACTTTGGTGTAATTTGTCCCTCTTTCTCCCTCCACAGCTTATCCATATGTCTATGGGAAGGAGTAGCTATCACCCCTCATAAGTTCAGTTTTACACTTATTAAAATTCAAAGAGCACAGGTATAACTAGACTCCTTTCTTATTCATGTTATGCTTTCATTTTATTATTATTTTTTTAGTTATAAGGAATTAAGCTGGCCTACCGAAGTGAAACATGGTGATAGGACATTTTTATAAATGCCTTGTTCACATCTATTTAAGTAATTAGCTAATTAATTAACATCATGGCTACAATTCCCCTCCCTCCTCTTCTCCCAGTCCCCCCTCAACTCTGTTCCCACCCCCTAAGCTACTCCTCCTCTGTTTTTGTTCAGGAAAGAGCAGGCTTCCCATGGATATCAGCAAAACATGGCATATCAAGTTGCAGTAAGACTAAGCACCTCCTCATGTACTAAGGCAACTCCATATGAGGAGTAGGGTCCCTAAAGCCAGTAAAAGACTCAGAGACAGCTCCTGTTCCCACTCCTAGCAGTCCCATAAGAAGACCAAGCTACACAACAATAACATATATGCGAGAACCTAGGTCAGTCCCATGCAGACTTCCTGGTTGTTGGATCAGTTTCTGTGAGTCTCTGTGATCCCAGGTTAGTTGACTCTGTGGGCTTTCTTATTATGGCCTTGACTCCTCTGGCTCCTACAATCCTTTCTCCTCTGCAGAGTTCCATGAGCTCTGCCTGATGTTTGGCCATGTGTCTGCATCTCTTTCCATCAGCTGCTGGATGAAGCCTCTCTGATGACAATTGGGCTAGGCAAAAAGGGCTGGAGGGATGGCTCAGCTGTTAAAGGCTAGGCTCACAACTAAGAATATAGTGGATTCTATTTAAGGTCCATGACCTCAGTAGCCCCAGAAAGATGACTCAATTTCCAGTATCAGGTATGATTTCCCTCCTGCTGAGTGGGACTTAAGTCCAATTAGACAGTTGTTGCTTGACACTGGCATGTGAGTGCCATTTATTGAACTTTTACATACATCTTGCCATGCTGGTGACTACAGTGGTTTATAGGCATCTCTGTTGAGTAGGACTCACAGATGTATGTGTGTGCATGTGTCTATACATACACATACATGTATTGTGTATAATTTTTAGCTAAATATTAAATACTATGTTTCTTTGAGGCTTTATCAAACAACTTTGGTGTTATGTGTCTTTCCTTCTTCTAATCTTGTCCTTATACCCCTGGGTAAGACTAATCTACCTCAACACCCAGCAATACCACTCTTGGGCATATACCCAAAGGATGCTCAATAACGCATATCACAAGGACACTTGTTCAGCTATGTTCATAGCAGCATAATTTGTAATTGAGTTCACTTCCCAGAACCTACATGTCTTAGTTAAAGCTTCATGTGTCATGGTAAAACACTATGACCAAAAGAAAACTAGGAGAGGAAAGGAGTTATTTCAGATTACAGTTCCAAATTAGAGTCCATCACTGAGGTAAGTCAGGTCAGGAACTCGATGGAGACAGGAGATGGTGAACAGGCCATGGAGGAACAGGACTTACCAGATTGTTCCTCATTCCTTACTCAGTTTGAATTTTTTTTTTTTTTTTTTTTTTTTGGTTTTTCAAGACAGAGCTTCTCCATGTAGTTTTGGTGCCTGTCCTGGATCTTGCTTTGTAGACCAGGCTGGCCTCGAACTCACAGAGATCCACTTGCCTCTGCCTCCTGAGTGCTGGGATTAAAGGTGTGCACTACCACCACTCAGCTCAGTTTGCTTTTTTATAGCACTCACAACCACAAGCTCAGAGGTAACACTATATACAGCAACCTGAGCCTTCCCCAAATCAATAAAGAAAAAGCACCTTAAGTTCGTCCATAGGCCACTCTAGTGGGAGGGTTTCTAAAGTGAGGTTCCATCTTCCAAAATGACTATATCTTTAATCAGGTTGACATAAAACTAACCAGCTCACCACAAAAATGTGGAAGAAGTGACTCAACCCTACAAAGTTGTCCTCAGACCTCTACACATGTATGATGGAACACATGCCTACCAACATATCACACAAAGATAAGTGTTTTATTTACTTTTATGTTGCTCAAAAGAGACATCATGACCAAGGCAATGTGTAAAAGAAAGTATTTAATTGTGGCTCATTGTTCGAAAAGAGTCCATGACCATCATGGAGGGAGTATGGCAGTAGGCAGGCAGACATGGCACTAGAGCAGTAGCTGAGAGCTTACATATTGAAACAATAGTCATGAGGCAGAGTGAGAGAAAACTAACTTGGAATGTCATGGGCTTTGGAAGCCTTAAAGCTCACTCCCATTGACATACCTTCTCCAAAAAGCACATACCTCCTAATCCTTCAAAAACAGTTCTACCATATGGGGCCCAGGCATTCAAATATACGAGCCTAAGGGGGCATTATCATTCGAACCACCACATATATACATAAATAAAGTTAAAAATAATTTTAGAGCTGAGTGTGATGACACATACCTCTAATATCAAGCACTTTGGTTGTGGGTTAAAGGAGGATCAGGAGTTTAACACCGTCCTTGGCTATATTGGAAGTTTAGAGTTAACCTGAGCTGGTTCAGACCCTATCTCAAAATTTTAAAAATAATTTAAACTGTACGTTATACTTTCTTATTTGTACTTATATTTTCTGAATAAAACTAGCATATTTTATTAGTAGAAAAATTTGTTTACTAACTCACACCCCTAATTTATAAAACTTCATCATGCTTGTCAAACTTAGCCATTTGTATTTTCCATCATGAGGGGGCTGAATTGTAGATTCTCCCAAAATATGTGGGAAAATCCTAACCCCTGGTACCTGTAAATATGACTTTATTTGGAAACAGAGCCTTTGCAGATGTAATGAAGTTAAGGATTTCAAGATGAGGTCAACCTTGACTTTGGCCCTCTGAATTCAAAGAGTAGATATGTTTTAGATTTAAAAAAAAGAGAGAAAGAAATTTGACAGTCAAAGAGAAACAAGAATAAAGTTCATGTGAAGACCCAGGTAAAAACTAGAGCGATATATTTTAAAGTCAAAAACTGTTAAGGTTTTCTGGTTTCTCCAGAAATGAGACAAGAGGTATGAAATAGATTCTGTTTCAAAATCTTAAGGCAGAAGTCAGTCTTTTGACATCACAACTTTATCTTTCTGGCTTCTCTCATTTTGAGAGAATAAGGGTGTGTGTGTGTGTGTGTGTGTGTGTGTGTGTGTGTGTGTGTGTGTGTGTGTGTGTGTGTGTGTGTGTGTTTCTCTGTGTGTGTGTCTGTCTTTTTCTCTGTGTGTATATGTCTGTGTATATGTGTCTGTCTTTTTTGTGTGTGTGTGTGTCTTTCTCTGTGTGTGTGTGTCTGCTTCTTTCTCTCTGTGTGTGTATGTGTCTGTCTCTTTCTCTGTGTGAGTGTGTGTGTCTCTCTCTCTTTGTGTGTGTCTGTGTGTATGTGTGTTAAAACAATAATGTATGATAATTTGTTACAGCAATGAATTAATATACTATCTATCCTAAAATATATACTTAAAGGTATACTTATAGTAAGGGACTATTTTATTTTCAATTGTCCTCATATGTGTGATGAATTTAAAGTTATCTTACTAGGCTTTATTCTTTTTATAATAGTTAAAGTACACCAGTGATGTGGAAAATTTGCATCTACTTCCTACTCTCCCTTTTTCTCATCTCACTTTTCAATAAACCTTCAGATGGTGAGTCAGCATCAGGTTAGCACTTTGTCAAAGTAACATCCATTAGCATTTCAACTTTCCTATCCCACAACACATTTAATCATTATCTTTCTTTCACATTGAAGTTGATAAGGCCAACCAACAGAGTAGATCTCTTCTTGTAATTTATTTTTTATTTAGAATCTTAATCAGCATGTATGGAGGTGAAGCACCATTTCTATGTGGAATACTTATTACCAAGGTTAAGAGAGACTATGCTTAACATTTAATTGGCTTATAATACTGTGAAGTTAGCTTCAAGGTCATAAAAATCTTACTTATGAGCACAAAAAGAAAATGCTAACAGCTGTTATAAAACCATCAGAGTAGTATTCTCTTATTGAACATTGTGGGATTATACAAAACATTAAATCTAATACATTTTCAGTGTTCTTTTGATTAATAAAATTAATCCTGACCCATTCCTAAGAACAAACGGGTGGACAAAAAAATTGACTACTCTTTATTCTAACAGTTCAATTCACTAATCAGTCAAGTTATACTGACAATTATCTACACATGACTTACTTGTGTGTTTACTGTAATCTCAGTCTTCCCTCAGGCAAGAATTTGATCTCTGTAGCTTAATATTTCACATTGATTAAAGTCACTGGATACTAAATAAGCCCTAGTAACTGCACCAACCATTTACTGTTTCCATTTCAATTTCCTTGTCATTACCCTACAAATGATCTCTTTTTCATTAATACCCTATCCCCCACAATCTATTCCTTATACAGACAGCAGGATGACCATACAAATACATAAAATGAGACTACTTCCTTGTTTAAATTCCCTTAAGGTTCTTCCATGACATTTAATGTAAAATCCCAAATGAGTTATATGATCTACTTTTGGGGAACATAATTATTGCTAGTCCAGTATCTTTTATCTATAAGGCTCTGTATAAATTATTACCATGCTGAATCTTTCTTATAAGTCAGAATTCAAATGAAGAATCACAAATCTCAAAGGGCCTCCAAAAGAGGCATCCCACATTGAATGGCTAGTCTGTAGTATAAAACATCACTTGCTATTATTTTCTTTTAGAAATTACTGGCCATTTGTTCCTAGATTTGATGTTGGTCTTTCTCACCCACCCCCCAACTTCATTATGAATTCCACTAAAGGCACTCATCTCTCTATCCCTCCATCTTGAATTGTCTCATCTTTCATTTGCTTGTCAATAAACTGTGAAATTAGTGAACAAGTATAACAAGCAATACAAATGCTATGAACACTTGTCTTCTTTCAAAAATTTCACTCATTTATAGTCATGTATTCATGTTTGCTTAGAAGATGCTTTCACTTGTAAGTGGAAAATTGGCTGTCTGGACACTGTGTTAGTTACCTGTTATTGAGTAAAAGACTTACCTCAAACTAAGTGGTTTAGAATAGCACATATTTACTATCTCATAGTTTCTGTGTGCCAGGGAACTTGGAATGGCTTAGTTGGCCCTTGTAGATCAAGGTCTCTCTGGCTGCAATGAAAGTCTTAGCCAAGGAAGCATTCATTTCAAGTCTCCAAAGCAGAGAGAGAGGTGCATCTAAGCTCATTTTGGTTGCTGGAAGGATTTAGCTGCCAATTGTACAGAGGTTTCCCATCCCTCACTATCTGCTGGCAGAAGCTTTCCTCAATTTCTTGCCATATGGACCTCCCAATGGAATTTTGTTTAATCAGAATGAAAAAATGAGAGAAATCAAGCAACACAAAAACTAGCTTTATTTTGCAGTCTAGTTATGGAAATGGCATAATTTTACTTTTATTACATTCTAATTTTCATGAATGAGTCACTAGGTGCAGCCCACACTGAAGGGAAGAATATTTCTCTTGAATACTAGAAGGCAAGAATAAGTAGTAACTGTTTTAAAGACTGCCAACCATAGCCATATACTTTTACATTCATATAAATTATTTATCCTATTTCTTTTATTCTGCTATGTCTCCCTGGAGTTTTCTGTTCCTGAGAGCCATAACGCTGGTCATCATACCCATTCTCTGTTCTTAGCTCTGAGTTACTTTGGGAAAATTTGAGTGCAAGTTTTTGTTTAAGGTGCATGGAAATTTTAAACAGCACCTCATGAAGACATCAATAAACTATAAATATCAAAACTATGGCTTTAGGATTAGTTATCATTAAAAGATAAATATTTATTCATTCTCTCTGGAAATATTTGTTGAGCAACTGTATGTGCTAAACTCTATTCTCAGTACCAGCATATATCTGTACACAAAACAGCAACAACAAAGAGATTGTGTTCATGAAACTTTAAATTCATTGATATAGAAGCAAATGTTACATAGTATTGTGTGCTAAGGTAAAAGAAAGGAATATAATGTGCTTGACTTGGAGGAGGCTGGCATTTTAGAAATAGCATTGAAGGTCTCATTAAGAGGTTGTAACTTTATCCAAAAATCAAAAGCAAGATCAGTAAATATCTATGGGAAATCCAGCAGGTAGTATGACAGATAAAAGAGATTCTGAGCAGAGACTGACTTGGTGTGTTTAAGGAAATGAAAAAAGTCTCACATGTTTTTTTAATAATTTGTTTTAATTTTTGAGATAATAACATAATTATATCATTCTCTCTTTCCTTTCCTTCCTCCAATCTGTCCTGTGTACTCATCTTTCACTCTCTTTCAAATTCATATTTTCTTTTTAATTGTTGATACACACACAATTTTATATATATATAAGTATGTATATATGCATCTATATCTATATATATATATATATCCTGTTCAATTCTGTATAATGTTACTTATATGTATGTAAGGAATACCAAGAGTGGGAGAAGTAATCTTCCACAGGGAAGAATATACCAACTGGTTATTCAAATACTGAATGGTCAGTCTTGATGTATCTTAAAAGAGTGAATAAAAGAGCTGATGAGATATCTCACTTGGTAAACTGCTCGCCTTGCAAGAATGAGGACATAAATACAATCCCAAGAACTCGAATTAGAAAGGAAGAAAGAAGGAAGGAAGGAAGGAAGGAAAGAAGGAAGGAAAGAAACAAAGAGAAAAAGAAAGAAGCTTGAGCCCGTGGTACACATTAGTCCCAGAGCACTGAGGAAGTAGGTGCTGGCATATCCTTGAGGCTCTATAACCATAAACTATAGCCTAATTGGGGAGCTCCAGACCAGAGAGATACCTTATGTCAAAAAAGGGGGGAAATTATTTCCCAAGAAAACTAACACACATGCACATGCACACATGCAGGGAGAGAGAGAGAGAGAGAGAGAGAGAGAGAGAGAGAGAGAGAGAGAGAGAGAGAGACTTTTAGGGAATTGACTTAGAAAAAAAGGTTGAACTATGCAAGGGTTGCAGACTGTGGAAGGACTTTGGTTTCCTCTGAATAACATCAGAGTCATTTGGAATAGAAGGAACTATTATCTGGCAAATTATTTTAAAGTATTATTTTGGCAGGTTGAAAATAAACTCCGTTGAGCCTGAGCAGAAAGAAGCAGACAGACCATTTAGGTGACTGGTGCAATTAGATAGGTAAGATACACTAGTCATTTGGGCTAGAACAGTAACAATGAAGGCAGACAAGAAGGATGGTCAAATATGGTTTTATTTTTAAATCAAAGGTAAGAGGATTAAATGAAAGATTTTATGGCTTATTTGGAAAAAAAGTCAAGTCCAGTTTCAAGAGCTTAGCCTGAATTCCAAAGACAAAAATTTCTACACACTGAAGTCAATGAGTCCACAAGAAGGACATGTCTTGGGCAGGCTATTAGGAGATAAATTTCAGAGATGTTAATATTTAAAACCTTACTAGCCATCAGAACAGAAATCAGACAATTTTCTAGACTTAGCAAAGGGGTTCAGTCTAGAGATATGTACTTACAATTCTTAATGCTTAGAAGGTATTAAAAGAATGAGATTGAAAAGGTAAACGGTGACAATAAAATAACAATTGAAAATGCAAAATTCTTGAATCATCTCAGTACTCAAACTAGATTCAAGGACTGCGACTGATGATAGGGTACTCCTTTGGCAATCTTGCTCTTTGAAATTTGTTTTGATCACAACTAACATGAAATCAATAAGATATTCTTCTGATTTCATTCAGGCAAGTCTCAAGGCAAAGTGCACTGTATAGGTAGAGTTTAATAAAGCTTGTTATTTCCTTTCCTCAATATTGAACATCTATTTTTCTCTGTGCTAATGGCTGCCAAGTATCAATGTGCACAGCAATTCTCAGGCCAGCCTATGATTTCATGCCTCCAAAAACTGCTGGACTCTTGGTTGGATCAACGATAAGGATAATTTTTGGTAGCAAACATTCTAGTTGGTGAGGATTCTCCACTTTGAGACATCTAGATCTGCTATCTCAAGTACCATATAAAACATTAAATATAATATGCTATGGAAAAATGTTTAGGTACTCTTATGATCTCTAACCTTAATGTTCAGATAAAATTGTAGGCACTTCATAAAGGCTGTCACCAATTTTAAGCTTAAAGTTATGCATAAGCTGTTAATTAATTGTTTTAACATGCATGTAGAAAACTCATATTTCTTTCTTTCTTTCTTTCTTTCTTTATTTATTTATTTACTTGAAAGAGCACTATCAACTGTTACTGGTTCAGGGATTTTGGGGTCTTTAAAAAAACAAAAATACATTTCTTCATTCTAAAGGCTGTTTTTGAATCTTAAATGATCTTTTAATAAAAAAAAAAAAACAACCCAAAGCCAAATATCATGTTGAAAGCTGAAAGATCAGAGAAGCAGAACAGCCAGCCACTAGCTCTTTCCTCTATGAAGTCCTCAGCCTAAAGAGAGAGAGTTCCTATTTCCTCACACCTTACGTACCTTTCTCTGCCCAGCCATCACTTCCTGGGGTTAAAAGTGTGTGTGCTTCCAAAGCAAAGGTATGAGATCTCAAGTGCTGGGATTAAATGTGTGTGCCACCACTGTCTGACCTCTATGTCTAATCTAGTGGCTGGCTCTGTCCTCTGATCCTTAGACAAGTTTATTCGGGTACAGAATATATCACCACAGGAATGATGAGACATCTGTGTTCTAGCATAGCCACTCCTGCCTTCTCTTCATATATAGAGGAATATTATACTTTGAGAGGAACAAATAGTTAGATATGGCCAATGAATTGTAGGCAGAAAGATTACATGCCATTTCTATACCAACATAGCTAATAGCCAGCATTTTACCATCCAAGGTTCTCTTCACATTCATTGTGGAGGATTTCTCATTTTGAGTCAACAGAGATGGGAGATCATAACGGCCTTCACCAGACTTTTCACACATTCAGTAGATTGTCAGTGAAACATAAACCTTGTGTTGAATAAATGGGATATTTTTTGTCACTGTGATATAAGCAAATCCTACCATGATACATTGCCTGGTAATATATAATAAAATCACATAAAAGTATAGATTTTTTAAAGATATTGTTTGTTGTAACTTTATAACCAACCTTTAGGTTTTTCTATAAATATTTAAAACTTTCTTAAAGGGAATATGGACAATTATTAAAGGTATTTAAGATTATAATTGATGGTCACAAAGCAAAGTATCAAAAGACTCATAAACATGTTCAAAATGAGGCCACTTTTTAAAGTGGTTGCTCTATGCAATGAATGTTTTCATCTGTAATTTCTGAAAAGTTCTATTACCCATCTTCTGGAAATGAACTGAAAATCTAATTTTATAGGCACTCTAATTTTATTTGATTATCTTAAGAAGCAAAAGCATGAGGTAATAGTGTATTACCATTCCCATGTACTAGAAAGATGTTTTAATGAATTACAATTGCCAAATATTCCATACATTAATGTGAACTATATGTGAGAATTTGATATGCTTGTATGCTCTCTAAAGCATCTTAAAGAAGCTTTTATGAGTATTTTACAGCTAATTCAGATATCTCAACCATGATTAAGTCCAAAATAACTCAATTTTGTACCACTATCTACCTTTCTGAAGAGTGAATATTTTCACAGTTTGAGAACAGAGAGTGATATTTTTCTAAGTCTGGTTTTGTAGAATGCCAGTGTGCTTTAAGACAGTAACACAACCTTGTGAAGAAATGTTTTGAAAGTGCTAAGCGAAACAAAATTAAAGAAGTTCAGTCTTTGGTTCTTGTAGGAAGCCTTGTCAGCTTAAATGGTAAAACATCCTTTAAGATATTATGTGTGTGCATCTATTTATAATATACATATGTAATATAAATGTAATATATAATATATAGAAATATATTGTGCAAATTTTGGATAAATATTAAAAAAAATGATTCTTTGAGGCATTATCAAAAACCTTGGTGTTAACTGTCCCTTCTTCCTCTTTATCAAGTACCAAGCACAAGAAATTTCCTTTAGAGTGATTGGTCAGTTTAGTCCAAGTGACCTCAAAATGACATAGACTATTATTACTGTTGCTCTTGGTTGCCTCTCAGATGTGGAAGATAAACCCTTATGGCTGAAGATACTTAGGAGACAGGACTCAGATTATTTGAGCTGGAACTCATCAGTCTCCTTTCCTTAGTACCAGATAATACTATGCAAGCTGTCCAGGGAGGGAAACACTTAATAGTTCTACCCAGATATAACACTTACCAATCACAACAACTACCAGTATGGCAAGATATCCACAAAGGTGCGGTAAATGGCACTTACATGTTGGTAGTAACCAAATGCTGTCTAAATGGACTTAAGAGCCACTCAAAAGAAGGGAAATCATGCCTGGTACTACAAACTTCCCCAAATGTCTGGGTCTTGTAATGTCATAAATCTTAAAAGAGAATTTACTACTACCATTTTGATAGACCAGTATAATTTAAACCACATTCTAGATTGTATCCTTATACCCACATATAAGTGTATTTATCACCTGTTGTTGACAGCAAATAGAGACTATAAAAAAATCACAACTGGACCAAATACAGAGATCAACAGATTGTGCAGAGCCCAATCCAAATGTATACATCACACTTGCTGCATCTACATCTCAGGGAACATGGTAGAAGAAGGGGCAGAAAGATTGTAAGAGCTAGATTACTGGAAGTCTTCTTTCCTGGAAGTGGCTGCATAAACAATACCTGGACAATAGCAATACCCATAGACATGCTAACACAGAAGATAGAAAGAATCATAGCACCTTACCCCTAGACAAATAACTACAGGCAAGTAATGACTGCTGAGAGAGAGAGAGAGAGAGAGAGAGAGAGAGAGAGAGAGAGAGAGAATTAGCCTCTCTAGGTATGAACTTCTTAACTCAATACAAAGTGGTCAGCCTTGAAACCAAATACACATAAACAAGAAAAATACACTAAGCAAGTTGTGTTTACATATCTATGCATACGGGCACACACACACACACACACACACACACACGCACACGCACACGCACACGCACTCACACACACACACATAAAAAATAGGTAATCAATTTGAGAGTTTCATGGCATGGAATGGATTTAAGGGAGGAAAGAGAAGGGGGAAATAATGTAATTCTATTTTAATTAAAATAAGTTCAGTATTGATAAGAATCCTGAGTCTTTATTGTAGATTACAAGCCAGACTGAATTATCCAATAGTGACAATAGGGACAGTGCCCATATCACAGGATAAACCTCAAAGTGACAACAAATATGGAAATAATACTAATGTGTATATAATAATGATTGTAGCCTGGGTTGTAGTTTTCTCTATAGCAGGGAAGTCTTATGATCTAATTTTTACTGTTTCTAATGGCCCACGAAGTCAAATGTGTCTGGAGCATGTGAGTATCATAATCTAGCTTCATGTCTAAAAGGTATGATCCTGGGCATGCAAGACTGTCCACATTTACTTGTTCACATCTTTTCATAGAGGCTTCTACAAGATCCAGGGTTAAGCACATGTGGGAACATCTATGTTGCAAAATGCATATTAGAATAAGCATTAGATGATTTAGATTTTAGGGGTCTCTAAAATTAGTTAAGTATACTTCTTTGAGTCAACTATGCTATTTGTCTGGCTCCCAGATTCTTTCGTTGTTACTGTTTTAACGTTGTGTTGATACTTTGTGGATTTCACATCACGCATCCCTGTCCTACTCATCTCCTCACCCCTTGCTTCCAGCCCCTGCCCTTGCAACCTCCCTCAAAAAACAAAATTTCAAAGGAAAATCAATCCAAACCAACCAAACAAAAAGACAAGAAAAATCTCTGCATGGAAGCTGTAGTGTGGCCCAGTGAGTCACACAGTTTACCCTTTAGACCACACATCTTTACTTTAATTGTTCATTGCAAAGAGCCATTGGTCTGGTTTGAGACCTCTGGTTTCTGCTACACCCTCAACCCTGGGCCCTCACTGGGACTCCTCTTGGATATCCCATTGTTGCCTTGTGTGGTGGAGATCCTGTAGCTTTGGATCTGCAGGTCCGGCCCCTTCACATGTTCCAGCAGTTCACAGATGAGGTGGATGTTGGGGTGGGCCAACTCATTACCCTGGTTCTGGGCCTGGGTGGTAGCTGGGTCGATCAGCCTGCCAGCTTTCCCTCATCATCACCACCCAGGCATGCTCTCCAGCACTGCCCTGGCTAGCTCACCCAGTGTAGCAGGCAGCAAGCAGTGTGCCAGTTCTCCTGCTCTCACACCCTCGGGTCCAGCTCAGCAGCATATCATCAGGACTAGCTCTACTGTTTTGCCCAGGTGAGGGGCAGGGCCTTCTCTCTGAACTGCTGCACTTGATATGGCCCTAAGGTCGGCTTTCCCTCCTGCATGTAGCAAAAGGAGGGGAATATTTCCCTTAGCCTTGCTATCCTGTGGCATACCTGGAAGGGAGCAGGGTCAGCTCTCCTGCTCTCCCACCTCCAGGCCAGACTCACTTGTGCCTCTGCCAACAGGGTCCGGGTCAGCTCTAATGTGCTGGCCAGGTGAGTTGCCAATCCTGTTCTCCAGTGTTTTGCTTAAATATTTTTTTGTTGGCTTTTTGTTTGTTTTGGTTTTTGGTTTTGATTTTTTGTTTTGTTTTTGTTTGTTTGTTTGTTTGTTGGCTTTTTGAGACAGGATTTCTCTGTGTAGCTCTGGCTGTCCAGGAGCTTATTCTGTTTACCAAGCTGGCCATGAACTCACAGAGATCTGCCTCCCCCTGCCTCCCCAGTCCTGGGATTAAAGGCATGGGCCACCACCAACTAGCCTGGCTTCTAGATTCTTAACAAGCAAATTGAAAGCATTTAACTGGATGTCTCAATTATGACTTCCAGCTTAGAAGGTTTTGGATATTATTATATGGCATGACGGTTTTGTTTTCAAGTACATGTAGGTACATAGTTTGTAACGTAAGTTCCAATGGAAAGAATATTATACTAAACTTGAAGAAACAAAAATTTTAGTTTTGGTAGTGGTACTGTTAGATAGTAAAACTTAAGGCCATGGGCATACCAATCACATGCTCTACAAACGATCTATACTTGCAGCCCCAAGCCTAGCCTACCATGACTTTAGCAAGTTTGTTTGACTAAAAAGAAGTCAACCAAACATTTCTCCCTCAAAAAAATGGAAATAATCAATTGTAAATATTCTTACCTTTTTTAAAATTTATTTTTATTTCATGTGCATTGGTGTTTTGTCTACATACATAACTGTGTGAGGATGTTAGATCCCCTGGAACTGGAGTTACAAACAGTTGTGAGCTGCCATGTGGGTGCTGGGAATTGAACCCAGGTCCTCTGGAAAAGCAGTATATGCTCTTAACCATTGAACTATCTCTCCATCCCCTGAAAATATTCTTATCTTTAATGTACTCTCTACTCAAGTAGTTTAAACATAGAGTCTCTTATCCCAGTGATGAAAAATTGTGCTGCAGTGGGATGTTGATGAGGAGAGAAAAGTCATTTACACAAGCTTCCAAATTGGGGTAACTCTTTGTCTGGGCAGGGTCTCATATCCCAGTCTCAGTCTGAACAGTAGGAAGTAAGATGATCTTCAACTTCTTATGGCTTCTCCCTCCTGAGTGCTAGGATTAGAGACATGTACCACTATCCCGTGCTTATGTGGTACTGGGGATGGAACATAGCTCTTCATGCATGCTAAGCAGGTGTTCTACCACCTGACCTACATCCCCAACCTGCATGTTTAATAGACAGAGCTATGGACTTTTTTTAGACTAATAGAAAAGTCATACCTTCTAGAGGATTTTATCTATGGGTCAAAGTTCAGGAGAGAGGCCAGGACTGATGTTTCGTATTTGAAGTATTTCAGCATAATGTAGGAAACTGGAACTACTGAAATAAAATGAATAAAAGTGGGGAATAATCCAGTGAAAGGCAGTGTGAATAGGGCAAAAATATTTTAAGGCAAAAAAGAAAACCAGGCCCTCTTACTGATCGTGAATGAGATTGTGAATCATTACACCTTTCTTGTCAGTTACTTTAGGATTATGTGACAACAACTAAAGATGATTTACTTTCTTGGATCCATAATTCTCTTGCCATAATTATTTCTAAAAAAAAAAAAAACCAAGGAAATTGTCAAAGATTTATGTACAAGGATGTATATAGCACTTTTATGTATAATAGAGAAGACTGAGTGGGTTAGATACCCAATAGAGAAATTACTAAATTAATGACAATTCATCCATCTAACCATTTATCACACAGCAATTATAAGCATGTTCAAATGAGTATTTATGGATATAGCAATACATTTACAATACAATGTAAAATAAAACAGGCAAAGTTCCTATACAAAATTTTGCATGCCTGTAGCTATGCATCTATATTTCTATGTACATATACATATATATGTATTGTAAAATGTTATCAACAATTACTGACATTAAAAAGGGTTTTGCACTCTTTTAAATCATTATTTTTGTTATATTTATCCATTTAGTTGGTGTTTGTGTGTGTGTGTGTGTGTGTGTGTGTGTGTGAGTGTGTGTGGGTGTGTGTTTGTGTGTGCACACGTCATGTGAGAGTGTGAAGGTCAGGGGACAACTTGAGAGAGTTGGTTGGCTTATGAGTCGGGAGCTAAAGAATTACAAGACAATTAAGTTGGATCACATATGCCCATGAATATAAAAATATCCTGGAGTCAGATAAGAAAAGGGAGACTGGGAATCAGTATTTTGGGTCAGTAAGTGAATGCTGCCTACCGGTAGTATGAAGGAAAGAAGAGAGGATAGCTTTTAAACTGGGGCGGATTTCCAAGGAGAGGCTTTTACAGGGGGAGATGGGGGGAAATGTCTAGAAATGACATTAGTAATGGAATAGAATGGCGATTCACATCTTGGATTCATCCTGGTAACCACCATTCAAACCAACAAAAAGAGAAATGGGAAGCTGAGAGAGAAGCTAGTTATAGCTACAAAGAGAAAAAGTATTTCTTCAGCAACACCTTTAGGTGGATTTGAATTGAAAAGCAATAGAATAAAGTTACCGAGATGATATATAGTTCAATTAGCCCAGTGAATACAGGAATCAGGTGAAAGGGTAAGAGGGTATAAACCAGGCTTATTGTTCAGAAATTAACCAAGGAGTCTAAACCTCCAAAAACTGGCTTCTAATACTCTGAATCTGTATCAAATAGTACGAAATCCAGAACTGGGTGACTCTTGGGTGGTTTCTGCATCAGGAACATGATGTGCCAATTAAGCGTGCATTCAAAAACTATTAGAAAATGATATTTTTATTTCATAAATACCCACAGTATAACATAATCCTAGATTTCTACTTTATAAGTAGCCACACACATGTTTTAAATTATTTAACAAATATCAGATTTACATGTAGAATTAATCTCATTTTATATTTGTTGAATAATGATGATTTTTGGATTGCTAAATTAGCGCTGCTTTAATTTGCTTTATTTCTTAATGTAAGGAGACCAGTACCTGTATCCTAAGATCCTTAGGATGAAACAGTAAATATCAGAAACAGAAGAAATAAATTTCTTGAACGCTATGATTATTTTCACTATGTATCCTATATTAGGTTCAAATTTTCGATCCTCCTGCCTCAGCCTCTGGCATGCTGGGAGTACAGGCATGAGCTCTCATGCCTGGCTCATTTGTCATTTTCTGCCTACCATCTGAACGCTATTCACTTCTACTGGAAGACTATCTACATTCTCCATCACTTCCCAGGCTTCCTTGCATCTCCAGCCTTGACATATAACACAGAATTGGCCTACCGGCTGTGCACACATAGACTTCGAATCAGGAGGCAAATCAGCAGCAAAACCAGGACAGGGACACTTCTTTATGGCAGTGATATCCAAGAACCTGATGTGCCTGTGTCCCATGAGCAAGAATCGAATCCTGGTTCTACAAACTCTGAGGTGTGGTGTATAGCACGCCCACAGTTCTGTTCTCCTGAAGCTACCTTGCCGCATAAAGTTACTTTCATGTTAGCTCTCGCTCCCGCTTTTCCTGAGACCATTTTCAGATCATGTAAGTGATATTCTGACTTGCTAAGTGGCCTTTCAATAAGTGTCACTTTTGAAAGAATAAGTGTTTACAAAACTGTAATTACTTCTATCTACTGTGTGTGCTACAGAACAAATGTGGAGGTCAGAGGGCAACTTGTGGGAAGTGTTTCTCTCATTCACTAGAGATTGAATTTAGGTCATCAGGCTTGGTGGCCTTTGCCTTTATCTGCTGAGACATCTTGTCATCTCTAAAATGTGTAGCATAGGTCCATCTCAATTTCATAGTCCTCCTTCTTCCATCTCTTCAGTGTATCCTACTGGCACGGACTACCACAACTGTTGAGTTTATTGTCTGTGTGACCGAAGTACATTTTATTTATATATGTATGTGTGTATATGTGTGTGTATATATAATGAAACCTATTGATTTGTATGATTAATATAGGATAATAAACAGAAAAATCCTTTTGTCCTTCAGTCAATCATGGTTATTTTTTGGTCCTTACAACTATAAACACTGAAGCTTTAAGACAGATTGTGATAGTCATCAACAATTCCTGAATGTTATTTGCATTAACGCACCTAGTAAACTAGCAATTCTTTTCCTATTTATAACCCAAGAGAAAGGAATACATGTCTTAGAATATTTGATCAGTTACCATAAAGTATCAAAACCAATGCAAGTCTACATACATATCAATACTTGTTTTTATAAAATTAATACATTAATTGTAACAAATTCTTTTATCAGAACAGTATGCAGTAGTAAAAACGGTAATGGTTTCATTTCCAGTTTGTGCTAAGATGGAACCTAAGACCTTGAACATGCTAGGCAAATTATCATTGAGACCCTAGCTCCTGAGCTCCTAATTAACAGAATAACCTTGCGAGGAAGTCATTGCCAACTTCCCTGAGTTATCTTGCTCATATCCCCAAACTCGTCAGTGGGTAATAGAGCTGAGTTTGTTCAGATCATGTATGCTTACAACTTGCCATACAATTCTAAGAGTAGAAAAACAGATGCTACTATTGGTATGCAAACAGCATGTATAAACTCTTATTTGACATTGCTGTGAAATAGTGTATATAAAACATCTATGCAAAACAAATCTACATGTAGTAAAATTCCGTTTGTGTAAAAGTTAAAAACTATTGTATATGTGTGTGCTTAGCATGCCTGATTTACATATTTTCTCTCATAAGAATTAAACACATGCCTGAGTGTCATTATGCATTGATTGCCTCTAAGGAAGTTAACAGGATGGCTGGAGAATAATTTCACATCTAACCTTTAGAACACAGAAACAAATTTTACGTGTACAAATACATTTATGTGTCTTCTCACTCCTAGTTATAGGTTGTGCAGAATTTCTCCAAATAAAGGCATAAGCAGTAGTTACAGGTTAAGCAGAATTCTCAAGACTCAACATTTTGGCCAATTTTTATTGAGTAATTATTTTCATTTTTTCAGATTCTCCATCTTGCAAGGGAGTGTAATGGGGAAGTCAGTGGTATAACACGTGAGCAGGAAAGACTACAATATTCTGTGGTTAAAGGTGCTTCTCCCACATGGCACATCACTACAGCATGACTCTGTGCCGCCTTCTCTCAGTGCCTCCCAAACACAAGCTATCCACAAGGTGCTGCTTTCAGCATATTCCACTTTAGGCTTCAAATTTTATATGTGGGACTGAATTTTGAAACTTGGAGGCTGACCACAGGGTTCTTACTTTGTCCATAAAGAAGAAGGACAAGGTTGGTGTGAGCTGCAGAAAACCCTTCTTGAGGAGAAATCCCCCAACCTAATTCTAAGCATAAAAAAATCAACAGCCTAAGAATGGTAAGAAACGCTGCCCATAAACATTTACTGTTTGGAAGAGCTTTTGCCTTTATTTGTACCAACATTTTGGTCCATAGTGTCTTCACAGATGAAAGATTACTCTCCTGTCAACATATTTTATTTCAGAACTCAAGGAAAAGCTTATACTTTATAAAGCTCAGTCTTCATAAATAGATTTCCCAAATCATTGATAGGCTTAGCACCATCTACAAATTAATCATTCTATTGATTATTTGGGCGTTTACTAGTTTTCAACTGAATCCATGTCCTGATTGCTCCAAATCTCCAAAATATGAAGACAACAGTTCACCTTCTAGATCAATTTCCAGCTCTCTTTTTATCATTCAGAATCCCATGAATCTGCTCACAGGCTTACATATTTGAATAGATAAGCACATGAAATGTGGGGAAAGACCAGTATTATTCATCCATAAAATGAGCATGAAAATATTTTTAATGATGAAAATGGGGACTGAAACATTTCAAGGACATCAGTGGCTGTCAAGTCTATTTGATTTGATGGAGCTTTTTGTGGGGGAATGTGTGTTAAGATGGAAGAGGCACACTGACAGGGTATCATTTGAATATTACTTTGACATTTTTCATATGGCTCAATGGTATTACTTGAAATTCAAAGACTTTGTTAATATTTTACATCTTGTCAAATACATTTTCTTTTCAATACAGGATTTAATTTTAAATTTATTTCATTGTTTTAAAATCTCTATTGGGATATAAAATTATCTAACACTCACAAAGGTTAAATTTATAACTATTGATCCTCCCTCCCTTCCTCCCTCCCTCCCTCCCTCCCTCCCCCCCCTCTCTCTCTCACACACACACAGACACACACACAGACACACACACACACAGACACACACACACACAGACACACACACACACACACACACACACACACACACACACACACACACAAACCAAAACCAAAACCAAAACCAAGACTGGTCTGCTAAACATTTCCATCATTCTACAGGTCTCACTTTCACTTTTGTGGTAACCATAGTTTTCACTCTGGCTCTTTGGTTCCCCCATTGTAGAATCTCATACAAATGCAGTTGGAACTCTTTTATATGTGGCTTTCTAGACTCATTGTGTTTCAAACAGTAATCCACATTGTTGTGTATAGCTGTAGCTCATAATTTTTTATTGCAGAGTTTACCTCCATAGAGTGATATACCCAATGTATCTATTCATTTTATTTTCAAAGAACATATTAGTAACTTCTAATCTGAGGTTATTAGAAATTAGCTGCTAAGAATATTATTGATACTAGTGATGCAGATTGAGCTAAATGACACTGTTTGCCTTTCATGCATAAGGCCCTGGGTTCAATCCTCAGCAACACACACAAAAATACAATTGATGCCTACTTTTACACTCATTTCCTTGGTGTAAATGTGACATTACAGGGACAGACACTGCTAAATCATAAAGGCAGCATGTGATTTATTAGTAGTAAAGATTACATTATGTGCATCAGGCAGACCTTGAACTTTTTTACAAAGTAATAATTCCAATCTTCTTTCCTGTTGTTGTTCGGTAAAAACAGGATCTCCCTATCCTAGGGTGACCTTGAACTTGTGATCCTCCTGACTCAGCATCTTCTGTGCTGAGATTACAGGCCTGTACCACTCATTTATGACTTGCTGCTTTCTTAAAATGCTTCATTCATGACACAGTGACTTTCCCTCAGAAATATAGATGCTAATTAGGAAACAAAATGAACTGGAAATATGTTTACTCTATGACAAATTTACTGGATTATATGTTTCCTTTGCAACAATTTTGTTTTCATATGTGTGAGCAAATACATGAGCATATGGACACTTTTTAAAAAGAATGTGTCAAATAAATAGTATTATCAGTTATTTATTGCTTTTTACTAAAGTCAATCAGCCATTGTAAAAGTGAGCTGTATTCACTACAATCTTATGCCTCTTGTATTTTGGCTCCTGTGTCTGAATAAATAATAAGGTATAGAACCTCAATTTAACAATCCATTATTATTCCCAATAGAACAAGTAAATTCTGCTGCTTGACTTTGTTCATTGTATGAGGTATGAGCTTGTCTCAGCAGATGTACATGAGGAACAGTTATACATCATTCACAAAAGAAATCTTACAAAATGAATCATAGTTATATTTTCAAGTAACAATAATATTAACAATATCAATTATTCTAATTTTTAAATTCCTGAAATACTGTGCTTTTGTTTGACAAGTACTGGCAAGAGATTGTTTGGTGAAGTAAGCACAATAAAGAAAGCTTTGTATAAAGACATGTTCCTCAAGTGGCTAGGTTCTCCTTCAACTTAGTATGCCAGACTTTGTTGACTACCATGGGAGGCCTTACCCACTCTGAGGAGTAGATGAGGGTAGAGTGGGAGGGAGGTGAGGAGGCAGGAGAAATGGGGAGGGATGGAGAACTGGGGTTGGTATGTAAAATGGAAAAAAATTTTAATAAATAAATATATTAAAAATCAAAACAAACAAACAAACAAACAAACAAGACATGTTTTGTAAGTATTACATATCAATAATGAGATGTTGATCATGTAATAAGCCATTATCCTTTACCATGCCAATTTACTTTTGTATTGAAACAACATTGATTATCCACTCTGGACACACCCCTAGTATTTTTGCAGAACCAAATAAATGAGCAAGTGACCCAAGTATTGTGTTGAGTTAAATCCAAGCATCTCAAATGAGCATAAGATTGAATATTCTTTGGTGGCTTCTGACATCAACTGAGTAACTTGAGTGAATTACAGCTGCGTGTCCCCTCTAGGGCTATCTATTATCCAATATGTCTTATTTAATTTTCTGTTTCAGGCAGGCAAATTGGCCATGTATACTTGCTTGTGTCAGTAGCTAATTTTAGATCACTAATCTAATTGGAAATGGCATGCCCCTTTAGCTTGTCATGTAGAAATTCACACTTTCTGATTAATGTGATTCATTTATATTAGATTTGACTTGACAGAATGGCAATGTATAATATAAGAGGCAAGGGTGACAAGATTTCTCTCTCTCCCACTCAGTCACACTCTTTATAAATGATCCAGCCAAGGCATCAGCCTACAATATTTTCCCTTTAAAGTGATGAATTTTGAACTTGCACCTACTCTAATTTAAGTGTGTATGTGTGTATGTGTTTTCTTGGAAGTACAGCAACGCTTATCATAGAGAAGACAGTTTTGTTCATAATGTCTTACATTTACATTCATTTATGGAAAATAGACAAATTGCTATGTTTTTTTTTAAAAAAAGAATTTGCTCCCTTGCTAATGAGGTTGTGTTTGCATCAAATAAAACTGGAAATTGATTTTTAATTTTTTTTTATAAATCACACTGGGGGGAGCATTTCTTTAGTCCTAACACTTAGGAAGTGGATGCAAGAGGAACAAAAGTAATCTTCAGGTATATAGCAAGTTTCAAGTAAGCCTGAAACCTGTCTCAAAAATAAACAAATAATGGTCCAACCAGTGAATCTTTTATCATTATTTTGTTAAGTAAATGTGCTATTGAGCTCTTTTGCATATACATATATGTTGTGCATGTTTGTGTGCATGTGTGTATGTGTGTGTGTGTGTGTTAGTGCAGCACATCTCAGTCCTCATCAAAGAAGCATTTTTGTGCAATGAACAGTGGTTAATGCAGAGACCCACAACTGACTGAACTATAGAGTGCTGAGCCTGAAACAGGACATCTGTATCATGCTCTGTACCCCTGAGGCTCATAGAACATTGCTGAAGAATAGGCAGAACAATTGGAAAATCCAGAAATTAGAGAGGACTGCTGTGAAACAGTATCTTCTGGATATGACAAAGCTGTTGCTCTCATAAACTCATGTTGTTGGTGGTGCCTGCACAAGATCTGCACATGATCAAGCCAATCAACATTCTAGCATGGATGTGGGAGGAGCACATACAACCCTAACTCCAGTTAAGGTGTTATTGTCAGTTGATGACTGTTAGGGGAGGCAGAGTCCATTTTCATTAGAGATATGGTCCTTGATAGGTTGACCATCCTTCACTGGATGACCTCACACTCATGAACATATTTGAGCATATTTCCAATACTAATTAGACTCAGCAGTGAATAAAAACAAGAGGACATGAAGTTAGGAGGAAACATGGGAGGGATTTCTAAGGGGGTAGAGGTGAATATCATTGAAATACATTGGATTCGTGTATGAAATTCTCAAATAATAAATTAAAATGTAAGAAAAATAAATAAAATATGTAAAGACAACTGAAGGAATTATGAACAATATATGTGGAATGTGATGTTAAAATGTCAATTAATCTGGAGAAAGAATTGATGAAATGATATCCACAACTAAAAATAAATGGACCATTTTTGTACTTTAAATGTTTAGTAGACATCATTATCACTAATTACTACATAGACCCTAAATTTACTCTTCCCTGTAGCAGGAATCTTAAAAGGTCTTATTAATAAAATCAAACCTGGAGCCAGGTATAGGGGTGAATGCTGGAAGATCAGAGAAACAGAACAAGCCACAGCCACCTCACCTCGCCAGTTCCTCAGCTGATCCTGTTTCCTCAGACTGGAAGCCTCTGAGTCCTCATCCAAGTGGATCTCAGCTGAACTGCTGCTCAAAAGCCTGAAAGCTTAACCAGCCAAATGCTTCTAGTTCCTGGTTTTCGTACCTTATATACCTTTCTGCTTTCTGACATCACTTCCAGGGACTAAAGGCTCGTTTCTTGGGATTAAAGGCGCATGTCACCATGCCTGGCCTTGAACTCATAGAGATCCAGAGGGATTTCTGCCTTTGGAATGCTAGGATTAAAGGCGTGTGCTACCACTGCCTAACTTCTATGTTTAATATTATGACTGTTCTGTTTGTTCTCTGACCCCAGATAAGTTTATCAGGGTGCACAATTTTTTTTTTTTTGAAACACTGTACCACAACACTTCCCCCAAACAAAAGAAAAAATCTAATGTTGTTTACTTTCCTTGAAATATATTGAATAGTGATTTGAAACGAGAGTTAAATAATTTCCTTCTCTTCTGCATATTTCTTTTTCATCTTTGTGTGTGAAAAGCCTCCTCCATGAGGACTAGCTTTCATGATAACAGAAGTCTCTACGCAAGCTTCCAAGAGAGGGTAGCAAACAATGGCACCACCCAGCTATGATGGTTATTTTTAATTAAAAAAACATTATTTTAGGGGTGCTTATTATTAAAAGAAAACTTTTAATAAAATAAATAGGAACTTTCATGCATTCTATACCCTTCTCTTTGTTTTCTCACTGTGATTTTTAAATCAGTAATTCTCACAGAAGTCAATTATTCCATTTTCTTTTGTCTATTTTTCTTTCAACTAGATGGGAAAGGATAATCTGCTTATGTAGCATTGCTTAGATTTGGCCCTCAAAATAGCCAGAGGTTGGAGATATGGTGCAGTGGTTAAGAGCACTTGCTGTTCTTGCCGAGTACTTAAGTTCTGTTCCCAGATCTCAACCACCTATAACTCTAGTTCCAGGGGATCAAGCATTTTCTTCTGGCCTCTGCAGACATATGCACGTGCATGGTGCACACATACTCTCAGGCACATTCACATACATATAAAATGAAAATCTTTAAGTAAAATAAAGTATCCATAGGCTTCATTTCTGTTTTCTCTTTAATCCAATTTATTGATTTTAAATAAATATGTTATTAGTGCCTGAAGAATGTTGTAGAATTTATTTTTATCATATTCATCCCTAGTTCCTTTCAGATTCACTCCACCTCCCTACTCCTGCACTTGGTGTCCTATATTGTTTTAAATTCAGTTACTTATTGACTCAAATCTGTGCTGTCTATATAATTCTGGGTGTAGGTCTATCCACTAAAACATGGTTGATCTATCAAGAAACACACACACACACACACACACACACATACACACACACACATACACACACACACACACACATACACACACACACACACATACACACACACATACACACACACACACATACACACACACACACACACACACACACACACACACACACACACACACACACACACTTAAAGAAAATGGACTCTCCCTGTCCCAGAAGCCATCAGTTGTCCATAGCTCCTAATTTAGGGGTGGGGCCCATGAGCCTCTCTCCATCCTGACTGAAATGTTGAATCCAGCACAGGTCTTGTGAAAGCAACCACAGCTTCTGTGAGTTCCTGAGTACAGAGGTACTGTCATGTCCAGAAGACACTGTCCCACAGAAGTTCTTCCCAACCTCTGTCTCTTACAATATTTCCCCCAACTTTCTTGGCAATGGGTCCTGAGCCCTGTGCATGGGGCTATAATATAGATAAACCATTTATGGCTAAGCACACTACAGTCACTTATTCTTCACATATGGTTTTGGCTGCACTAATCAGTGGGTACAGATATGAATTCAGAGGACAGTTTGACACTATGTTTGCTTAGTTGTAGGCTTACCTCTGGGAACTCTGAGATCCTTAACCATGGATTCTTGACAAGATTCACCATAACAGGCATGTG
The DNA here is from genome assembly GCF_903995425.1 of Onychomys torridus. Lineage (NCBI taxonomy): Eukaryota > Metazoa > Chordata > Mammalia > Rodentia > Cricetidae > Onychomys > Onychomys torridus. Next base: position 76,974,020 of record NC_050466.1, on the reverse strand, counting down.
TTTGCTCCCATGGAGCAGGCCTTAAATCCAATCAAAATGTAGTTAGCTACCTCTACAACATTCATGTCACTATTGTACCCATAAACATACCTTGTCACATTGGACATTATCATAGTTCACAAGGTTCACACCTTGATAAAATTTCTGATGGTCCCTCCAGCACTCTGCATTAGTATCTTCTAGTTCTATGAGAGATATATATGAGGGAAGAAGTATCCTGGCTAGAACTGACTCGATTGTCTTATGGTCAGTGTGTGCATTGTCTTCAGCCATAGGATCTTACCATTAAGTTCTTGTAAGCAGCAGAGCAATAGCACTTGCCTGCATTGTTTGAGAGGGTGGTCTCTGGGACATCCAAAACAACTCAAGGGGGAGTATCCCACACCTGGCCCAAGATTTTTTATTTGGCGACCAATTAGAGTTTAGTATTTACACAATATAAATCATGCAGGATTAAATTATCCTTTATGAGTAGATGTACATGACTGATGAACATTCTACAATTTAGAATATCTTCTTCTCCAATTCCTTTGCTGTCACAATAATATAGAATTGAAGCCTGAGATGTCTGTTGTGGCTTCTTGCCTCTCATCATCTTCCACATAGTTTGTCAAGACTGTCATTAATGGGAGTAATTTTTCTTAAGCACTATTGCAATTACACCAATTTCCTGCTCGATAAATGTCATAGCACACATAGTTGAAGTACTTCTGCTGCAATACTAGTTTTCCATAATCAAAATAATTACACTAACATTTACAAGTTTACATGTTTGTATTTAATTCTTGGCAAACATGTAATTTTACAAATGAGAGAACTGAGATTCAGAATAGTTGGTCAAACAGTTTTTGACCAAGTCCGTCATAACAACTTAGGTTGTTAATATTAAACTTTTTGTCCTGTGTTCTTTTGGATGGGAGATTTGTGTTCTTAATATTATTACTCAATACTACATGCAAATTTGGTACTGATCACTCTAGTGACCATGTTGCCTCCTTAAATGTTTTTACTTTTGTTCATTCTGGCCTTTTATTTGAATCTACTTTCATCTTGCTTTAAAAGACTTGAATTCTGTTTAGCTCTATAGCCCATTTCTTGGAGTGTTGGGCATTTTGATGTCTAATTTCTTGAGTTCTTTATATAGTCTGGATATCAGCCCTCTGTCAGATGTGGGGTTGGTGAAGATCTTTTCCCATTCTGTAGGCTGTTGTTTTGTCTTGTTGACTGTGTCCTTTGCTCTACAAAAGCTTCTCTTTTTCAAGAGGTCCCATTGATTGTTTCTCTCAGTGTCTGTGCTACTGATGTTATATTTAGGAAGTGATCTCTTGTCCCAATGCATTCAAGACTACTTCCTACTTTCTTTTCTATCAGGTTCAGGATTTATATTGAGGTCTTTGATACACTTGGAGTTAAGTTTTGTGCACAGTGACAGATATGGATCTATTTGCAGCCTTCTACATGTTGACATCCAGTTATGCCAGCACCATTTGTTGAAGATGCTTTTGTTTTTTCCATTGAACATTTTTGGCTTCTTTATCAAAAATTATATGTTCATAGCTGTGCAGATTAATGTCAGGGTCTTCAATTCAATTCCATTGGTCCACATGTCGATTTTTATGCCAGTACCAAGCTATTTTTTTATTACTGTAGCCCTATAGTAAAGCTTGAGGTCAGGGATCATGATGCCTCCAGAGGTTGTTTTATTGTACAGGATTCTTTTGGCTATCCTGGGTTTTTTGTTTTTCCATATGAAGTTGAGTATTGTTCTTTCCAGGTTTGTGAAGAATTGTTTTGGTATTTTGATGGGGAATGCATTGAATCTGTAGATTGCTTTTAGTAAGATTGCCATTTTTACTATGTTAATCCTGCCTATCCATGAGCATGGGATATCTTTCCATTTTCTCAACAGAGGAAGCTCAAATGGCTGAAAGATATTTAAGGAATTGCTCAACACCCCTAATCATCAGGGAAATGCAAATCAAAATGACTCTGAGATACAACCTTACACCCGTCAGAATGGCTAAGATCAAAAACACTGAAGACAGCTTATGCTGGAGAGGATGTGGAGCAAGGGGAACTCTCCTCCACTGTTGGTGGGAATGCAAGCTTGTACAGCCACTTTGGAAATCAATATGATGCTTTCTTAGAAAACTGAGAATCAATCTTCCCCCAAGAACCAGCTATACCACTCTTGGACATATTCCCAAGGAATGCTCAATCATACCACAAGGGCACATGCCCAGCTATGTTCATAGCAGCATTATTTGTAATAGCCAGAACCTGGAAACAACTCAGATGCCCTTCAACTGAAGAATGGATAAATAAAATGAGGTACATAGACACAATAGAGTACTACTCAGCAGAGAAAAACAATAACATCATGAGGTTTGCAGGCAAATAGATGGATCTAGAAAAAAATCATCCTGAGTGAGGTAACCCACACTCAGAAGGACAAACATGGTATGTACTCACTCATAGGAGGATACTAGATGTAAAGCAAAAGATGACTAGACTGCTACTCACAACTCCAGGGAGGCTACCTAGTAAAGAGGACCCTAAGAAAGACACAGGGATCACCCAATGACAGAGAAATGGATGAGATCTACATGAACAACCTGGACTACAGTGGGAGTAATGAAGGGTAAGGGTCGAGGGAAGGAGAGCTTAGGGGAGCAGGAGATCCCAGCTGGATCAGGAAGAGAAAGGGAGAACAAGGAAAAAGAGACCATGATAAATGAAGACCCCATGGGAATAGGAAGAAGCAAAGTGCTAGAGAGGTCCCCAGAAATCCACAAAGATACCTCCACAGTAGACTACTGGCAATGGTCGAGAGAAAGCCAGAACTGACCTACTCTGGTGATCAGATGGCCAAACACCCTAACGGTCGTGCTGGAACTCTCATCCAATAACTGATGGAAGTGGATGCAAAGATCCTGGGACAGGCCCCAGGTGGAGCTCCAGGAGTCCATTCAGTGAGAGAGAGGAGGGATTGTATGAGCAAGAATTGTTGAGACCATGATTGGAAAAAGCACAGGGACAAATAGCCAAACTAGGGGAAACACATGAACTGTGAACCAATACCTGAGGAGCCCCCAACCTTGATCAAGCCCTCTGGATAAGTGAGACAGTCAATTAACTTGAACTGTTTGGGAGGCACCCAGGCAGTGGGACCAGGACTTGTCCTTAGTGCATGAGCTGGCTGTTTGGAACCTGGGGCTTATGTGGGAGGCTTTGCTCAGCCTGGGTGAAGGGAGGAGGGGACTGAACCTGCCTCAACTGAATCTACCAGGCTGAGCTGAATCCCCAGGGGAGTCCTTGCCCTGGAGGAGGTGGGAATGGGGGGTGGGTTGGGGGAGGCCGTGGGGGGGGGGGAGGAGGGAGGACAGGGGAATCTGTGGCTGATACGTAAAATTAGATTAAATTATAAATAAAAAAAGACTTGAATCCTATCCATCTTTTAGAATAACATAAAACCTACCTTTTTATCCTTTGTTAATCCTTCTCTCCTTTCAGTTTTTGTAGCATATGTTATTTCTGACATTAACATACCGTCTTCATTACTGTATGAACTTGTAAAGTACTGGAAGAGCAATACAATGTTTTACATGACTTCAGTATGCTTTAGCAAGATTATAAGCCAATTGTTAATGACAATAAATGATGGCTGTTTAACTGTTAGTTTTGTTTTACATGGCTCCTTTCCCTATGGGTTTTTTTCAATGAAATTTAAAAACATTTGTGTAAAGGCTTTAAATGACTTAAGCAGTCAGTCATTCTGTATTTTATTTTCATAATATAATGAGAGTGATTTGTATTAAGTATTTTTTTATTCAGCTTAAACCAATGAGCATAAAGCACAGTAAATAGCAACTTAAAGGAGTAGTGTCTTTTGGAATATTTAGGCTGACACAAATAACTAATTTGAAAATGCTGCTGTCAAGCATTTTTATGACATCAAAACAGTCTATTTAAAGAAGATAATAACTTTTTTTAAACACACACATGGAAGTTTTGTCTATAAGATACGTGAGTTCTGGAGATCTTGTGGACATTACAATTACTATAGTTAGTAATGCTGAAATGTTTGCTTGAAATTTTTGAAGAGGGTATATGTATTTATTTTTATATAATAAATAAAATATATGAATTTTATTAATTTCTATGAATACAATTATTTTCAGCACACATATACACACATAAATATGATTAGTGTGGTGATGAATGTTAATTTGATTGTGTTGATTATTTCAAAAAGTATATATATACATATACATATATATCAAATCATTATGCTGTACACATTCAGTATAATTTTTACATTTAAGTTATGCCACATTAAGCCTGTATAATGGATATAAATATGCTTTAATTTAAAAAATAAAAGAAATTTAATTACATTTTTAAATAAAAAAGAATCCTAATTTAAAAAAAAACACTGTGGATAATAGGTTCCATTACAACATTTCCACAGAATAATTTGGTTGTTCCTCTTTTCCTATTTCTGCCCTATCACCCTTCTTGTCTCTTCCATTCTATAACCCGTTTAAGACTGCTTTTTCCTTTCACGTTCGCCTTTTCAATTTCCTGACCTATTCACACACACACACACACACACTCTCTCTCTCTCTCTCTCTCTCTCTCTCTCTCTCTCTCTCTCTCTCATATAATTTTGGATACACATCTAGTAGCAAATGTGATATTTGTTTTACTGAGTCTGGATCATCTCGCTTAATAGAATAATTTTCAGATGAATACATTTTCCTTAAAACTACATTATTTCAGTTGTTTTATGGCTGACTATTGCATTGTGTTTATGCACAATAATTTTTAATCCATTCAACTGCTGATGGGCTTCTATACTGGTTCCATATCTTAGCTATTGTAACTAAAGCAGCAATAAACACGGGTGTACAAGTATCCCTATAGTAAGACTTAGAGTCCTTTGGGCAAACACCTAGAAGTGGTATAGCTGAGTGGTATGGTAGTTTTATTTTCACTTTCTTGAGAAGTCTCCAAACTGATTCCCTTAGTGGCTTCATCCCTTCTAGTTCCCATTGGTTCTCTTTATTCTCTTATACAATTTTGCTTCTACTTTCACATGTGTATGAAATATAGGAACCACAAATAAGAGAAGACATGCAATATTGGGCTTTCTGAGACAGCCAATTACTTCACATAGTTATCTCCACCTGTAGCCATTCCCTGCCAAGTGACACAAGTTTATTGTTCTTTATGGCTGATTAAAAAAACAAAACAAAACAAAAAAACTTTTCTTGTATACAGGTACCTAATTTCCTTTATCTTTTTCTTTAGTTTATCAGCACTTTGGTCTGTTCCTTGACTTACCTATTATTAACAGTGCTGTCTATATTTTTGTGAGTTAGCATAGTTCTCAAAGAAATAAAAGAAAAAAGTTTGAAGTATTTTGTATAGTTGTATATACACACACACACACATATGTATACATGTTTGTAGAGAGAATGGGTATGTGAGAACATATATAGAGTAAAATAGATCTATTCTTTCTATATAATAATGTATATTACATACAGATAAATAGATAGTCACAAATTTACAGAAAGTTGTTAGAAAATTTTGGAAAAGAATCCTAGTGACAATTTAGATGTAAACTTTGTACCTTTTGTATTATTAATCCTATATCACTCGTTTTTCAATTTTTTTCACATTAATGACTCTAGCATAGGCATATTCTGAGATTGATGGATGACTAGCTGAAAGATTTCATAGGCTAAGGCAAGGGAGAAGTCCATTAACTTCACATGGTCAATAATTTCCCTAGGTAATACTCTCTTTTGAGATTTTATTCCTAATAAAACCCATATTTTAATGTTCAGAAAAATAAGCATCATTGAAACGTGCTCATTCTTAACATTATGCATGCACTTGCCCTTTGCTGTATATTCATTCCTGAAATACTTTATTCCTCTTATCTATGACAGTCTCCTGTAGCCTAGGCTGGCTTCAAACTCACTATGGAGCCAAGAATGACCTTGAATTCCTTATCCGTTTGCCTTTACCTCCCAAGTACAGAGATTACAGTTGTGTACCATAATAGCCAGCTATAATTTTAATGCATTTTTTAAACCTTAAATTTGTTTGCTTTTTACATAGTAAGAGACCTACACATAGCAACAAATATTGATTTTTCAAGGGATGCATTTATACAGTTCTTCTAAGAATTGAGCATGGTCTTCTGAAATGTAGCATCAATAAATAAAAGCTTTAGACCCATGGCATAGTTATATGTCATGGGTCGAGGATGCAAACTACTGCTAGCTGCATAAACAAAGAGAAAAAGCAAACCCACTTACCATCAATTGAGGAAAACAGAATAGGCTTGTTTTGGTGCTGGGCTGTTTAATGAATTGACTGAAGCAGACTGTCTTTAAGGCTATCTTTCCTGCAAAGCTTTTTCAACCCAGAGAAACCTTCTGCAGACTATTACTGGCCTTTTAGTCCAATTTTTCAACCCATCTGAACTCATTAACTGTTTTATGGCTTCTAATTTTTATATCTGTTTTGACCACAAAATATGAGAGAAGCTTTTCCATTTTCTGAAACATGCTGCAATGGGTTTTCACTTTTATTCAAAACAGAACAAATGATATTAAATGGTCAAATAATAGTGAAAAGTTCACTTAAATATTTTTTTTACTCAGGTAATGCACCAGTGACCTAAAGTCTATATTGTATATAATTTCATCCAAGTAGCAAATAAAGTGTATATAGCTTTACCCTTTGCTTAATTTGTTTAGTAAGGCAATAAAGAAAGAATACAGAAGGGAACGAGCTAGAAATCTTATTCTGAGCTCACATTTACTAGCCACCTGACTGCTGAAAAAATTCTTAATCTAGTTGTACATCACTTGGCAATCACCTCTTCAAAATGACATTCTATAATAGTTATATTACCACGACTAGATCGTATATCTGAAGTGAGAACCAAGGAGGAAGTATGCATGGAAGTAGTTTCGTAAATCTGAAACCTCAACTAAAAACATGTATCATCTAACAAATGGAGGTTTATTCAGCTACATTTCAACTAGCTACTTCCCTTGGCATGAAAATTCTCTTCTATGAATCATGTTGTGTCCATTGGAAACTTGAGAATGAAAACACCAAAGCCAAGAAAATGTGTCCATTCTGCATGCTAATAAGTGAAATGCTACCAATTATAAAAACTAAGGGGTCCACATTGGCTAATTATGTTAGATGCTGAAGGATATTGAGGATTAAACTCTATACAGAATTATCTCAGTCATCTATTTCCTACCTGCAAATGTGTTCCTGCCAATAATCAAACAGAAAATACATTGATCTATCTCCAGAAAGTAAACATACAGCAAAATTAATTACCAGTTCTCCTGAATCCTTTATTTTGGATGCAAATATATTTACATGTCAGATTCACATTGTAAATGTTTGATTGGCTTAAAACTATCTTATTAATTCTTTGAGAGCTTCATACAATGTATTTTGATCACATCTAACCCCTTCCAAAACTCCTCCCATATCTACTCAATCCTCAGCCACCTCAGTTTCTCTCCCTATCTGATCAAATTCAACTTGTGTTGTCCAAGTAGTCTTGAGTGGGCCTGCTGTGGAGTGGGATCTGTCTACTGGGAGTCACATCATTAAAGAAAATTGACTCTCCCTTTCCCAGCAGCTCTCAAATGTCTGTTCAGCTAGTGATGAGGTTACAAAGATATATTTGATTAAAAGGTAGCTCTTTAACCAATCTTTTCTCCCAGACTTATCATTGTGATTGGAGTATTTGAGTAATATGAGTCCAAACAGATAATGACATTGGACCTCTGTTTGTTTTCTGGGAAGTGCTTGGTACCAAGAGTAAAGCAGAATATTGCAGAAAAACTTTAGATTCAGCCAGTTTCCCCACGAAACTTTCAGTGTAATAAGAAATAGAAGTTAATGCTTGTCAAATGGGGACTCATACCTGAAGTACTTGTTGTTTGCATAAGAAAATGCTTGCTGCTGCATGTTATATCAAATATTATGCTAAGTTACAAACTGAAAAAGCCTTAATTTTTCTCAAGCATTTAAGTTTAATTGTAATTCTTGTTATGGTGCTTACTGAAGAGGGGCTTTAAATCTAAAAATAAAAATAGCTATTTAAATTTCTCCATTAGTTAAAGTTAAATGACTCATATTTACAATTAAATTTCCTTAAATGGGCCAGTGACATGGCTCAATGGGGGACAAAAGTGCTTGCATCACAAGCTTAATGACCTCGGTTTGGTCACTGGAACATATGTAAAAGTAGGTAGATCCTGGTAACTCACTCGCCATCCAATCTAGTCAAAATGAGTTTTTAGTTTAGTAAAAGATGCTGTCTCAAAAGATAAGGTCTATCCACTCACATACCTGCACATAGACACACAAAAGACAATTGAGATAATCACAAAACAGAAGCTATCCTAAATTTAGTACAAAGTAATTTTCATTTACTTATTTTCTGGTTTTTCCCTCTGTGTATTTTCCATCTTTATGTGGATTATTATATTTTTTATTATTCTATTCCTTTGTAAAGTACTACCCTTTTTCTTTTCGCTCCCAAGCCTACATACATTTTTAAACACACTGTAACCTATTTAGAGGCTTTTTCCATCTGAATCTGTCTTTTTTTTTTCATGTTTCTTTAAGAAAATTTTCTACTCACTCTACATACCACCCACAGATCCCATCTCCAGCCCTCCCTCCCAAGCCACCCTACATCCCCACATCCCTCAAATCAAGGTCTCCCAAAGGGAGTCAGCAGAGCCAGACACACTGAGCCTACCTAGGTAGGTCTAAGCCCCTCTCCACTGCACTCAGAGTGGGGGGGGGCAGTTGGTGGAGGGTGAGAAGTGGAGGTTGAGAACATAAGGAAATGGGAGGGTCGAGCTGGAACAGGGACAGAGTGGGAGGGTAGGGAGGGAGACACCATGATAGATGAGAACATCATGGGAATAGGAAGAGACAGGGTGCCTGGGAGGAATCCACAAGGATGACTCCACATGGGAGTGCTGGCAGTGGACTAGAGGGTGCCTGGACTGGTCTACCTAGATGTCATCATAGAGCCTTTGTCCAGTGACTGATGGAGGCATATGCAGAGATCCACAGCCAGGTGCCAGGCTGAGCTCTAGAATCCAATCAATGAGAGAGAGGAGAGATACTGCAGGGGAGGAATGTAGAGATCATGATGGGAAGACATGCAGAGATGACCGGCCACACTGGTGGAAGCCCATGAACTGAAGACTAGTGGCTGTGGAGCCCCCATGGGACTGGACTAGGCTGTCTGTATATGGAAGATGGTTGTTTGGCTCAAACTGTTTGGGGAGCACCCAGACAGGGGGATCAGGATCCATCCCTGGTGCACGGGCAGGCTTTTGGGAGCCCACTGCAGATGGTATTTTCTGTTTTATAAGCTGTAATGGCATACCTAAAAGATCTATGATTTAACACCATAATTTCATCTTGTGGTCAGTGCTAACCTATTTCTCATCTCTTCTTCTAAGATAAGTTTAGATAACCATGTTGATTTGATAACTTCTATCAAATGGTCATCAGCCACCACTACTCTTATCAACATTTTATACTAAACTACATGACATGCAAGATTATAATATTTAAATAGTGATAATATAACAGCTCAATTACCTTGAAAACAAGAAAGCTATTACATTTTTCATTGACCATTTCTATGAGTTATATGGTAATATTAGAAGTGCCAGTTGTGCTAGTGCAAATCTATAATCCTAACACACGAATGCTAAAACACAAGTCTCACAATTTCAAGGCCAGTCTGGGCTACCTAGTGAGAGCCTGTTTTAAAATCAAAGAAAAGAAAATGAAATGCTTCCTTGTTTAGTAACAAATATTAAACAAGCCCTGCAAACCTGGTATTTAAAGTGAAATTGAGCACATCTTTACAGTGAATGAGGAAATTATTAAGGGGGACTGGAAATATGACTCCGTGGTTTGCATGAGTGAAGCTCTGGGCTCAGTCCTCAGCACTGGAAAAAATAAGAGTGATTAAGAGGGGAAAGGGATCTTAAAGCAACTGGTGTGTTGGAGGGGCTTTCACACAGATTTCTATACAGCACTGTATGCAATGACCAAGATGTAGAAGTGACTTGACTGTCCATAAACTGGTAGATAGAAAAAGAAATACAGTATCTATGCATATTGAGGTGCAATTTCTCCTTGAAAGAAGGAAATTGTATAATATGTCACAATGGGGATGAATCTTGAAGACCTTTTGATAAATGGAATATATTCACAGAAAGACAAATACTGCATAATTCAACAATATGTAATCAGTAAGTAATCAGTTTAATGAAATCAGAAAAAGAAGTTATGGTTCTTAGAGGATTAGAGCAAGGTGGAAACGGGGAGTTGGTAATTAATGGGTGTAAAATTTCACATAAGCAAGATGAATAAGCCCTAAAGATCTACTTCACAAAACTGTGCCTGTAGCCAATAATACTGTACTATATCTAAAAATTTAAGAAGGAGCTGAACATGCTAGTGCACACCTTTAATCCCAGCACTTCTGAGGCAGAGGAAGGCAGATCTCTGTGAGTTCAAGGTCAGCTTGGTCTACAGAGTGAGGTCCATTTTTTAATCATTTTGATCAGTATTTACATTAGCACATAAAGTAATGGGTTCTAGTGTTTTCATTACACTTTGTTCTAATTCATCTCCCTCCCTCATTGCCTTCCTCATGCCCTGACCTCCTCTTCCTGAGTCTCTTCTTCACTTCAAGTCACCCTCCTTTCCATTTTTATGTTACAGGCATTCTATTCTACTGCCCCTTCTCCCCATCACCTGTTTTCTCAGGGTCCTTTTGCCTATTTCTACACTCACACATACACACACACTCACTCGTGCATATTCACACACACACACATGCATACTCTCACAAACACAAACACACACTTGCACAGTCACACACACTCAAACACATTCACACACACAAACACACAAACACATACATACACATCTAGGTCCCACATATGAAAGAAAACATGCTGTATTTGTCATTCTTGTCTGGCCTATTTCAATTAATATAATAATTTCCAATTTCATGCATGTTATAATTTCATTTTTTCTCTATACATGAATAAAATTCCAGAGTGTATACACATTACATTTTCTTTGCTAAGGTATATTACAAGTGTGTCCTGTGATACATGGAACTTTGAGCTAATGGCAATTTCAAAAGATATACAAATGTGTTAAAATTAAACATTATGTTTCTTTTAAACTACCTTAATTTACTGTATTAATGCCATTTTAACTGAATTCAGAGCTAGAGAATAGAATATAAGGACAGACAATCAGTTTAATTAACTTGAGAGTACTCTTCATAGTATCCCTTAAAATCTTTACCTTCACAAAAAAGTCTCCAACATGTCACATTATTTACGGGAAATTTTCAAGTGCATGCATTTGCAAAGCTGACTGAGGAAACTGGAAGCAATGAAGTAGCCAAAGGAAGAATGTCAGAACAAGTCTGAGCTTTTGACGTGAAGGCCTTGCTTCCTAATTGTTATTATGCTTACAAGGACACTCTGTAAAAAGAAAAATGAACGCCTTGTTCAACACCTGCTGTAAAAAGATGCTGGGACTCTGCAGCTTACTTAAATCATTTTTTTTTTCCTGAAACAAATTGCCGAACAAGCCCTAGGCCATTTAATTTCCAAATACCAGTAATTAAAATGAGTAACATCGTCAGAATTTGGCAGGGCCACAGCTTTCTTCTCCCTTTTCATTTTCACATAAATTTCAGTGAAGGTCAGATTTGTTGAAGGGGGGGGGGAGAAACCTGCTGGCCGTGTGCTCATGGGAGGTTAAAATATGACTTGTTCACAGTGTCCCTCATAGTTCAGGACTTAATGATCCTTGACGGGGATAACCTAGAAGTTCATTTTACTCTGTATCCCAAAAGCAGTCATTGTCAATGTAATCTTTCTTGTAGACTGAGGATATTGTCAACAAATGATCTGACTTTCAATAGCAATTGACCAGCAATGTCTAAGATTCAAAGAGCCACGAATGTTCCTTATTGATTGTTCTCCTATTGTAGCAATTTAAAAACAAGAAAGACATTTTTGATACTTGTGTGCAATCCATTCTTAGGTATTTCTCCATAAGAACTAATTCTTAATAGCATTTGCATTATTTTTTACTTCACTTATATATACTTACAGAGTTTAATACTTCAAAATACAGAATACACTTATATCCAAAAATAAAATAGTTTGTTAAGGTTATTGTCAGCTGTTACTTGTAAATAGTGGGACAGAACAATGCAACAAATTTCAACTTTGTTTTCAGTCTTGTTCACTTCATTTCTGATGCTTCCTGAATGGGCACACTAGTTCAGTGACATCACCTCTCTGGGCTTCACTTTTCTAACCTATGCAGTGGAGAGACTAACATTTTCTCTATGAAAATCAATGGAATGAAGTACTCAAGACATTTTATGTGTGTGAGAGAATATCTGTGTTAATGTGGGTAGATATCTGTGTATGTGTGTGGGCACTTGTGCAAGTAGAAGGCACAGATCAACCTTGAATATCATTCCTCAGGAGCCGTTAACTCTCCTTTTATAAAATTGTCCTGGGACACATAAATAGGCTAGACTGGTTAGCCAGCAGAGCTCTGAAGCCATTCCTAGCTCACTAGCCTCCCCAGCACTGAGATTACAGATGCACACTGCTGTGCTCAGCATTTTTCTTTTTTCCTTTCATTGAAAAATGATTATTTTCTTACATAACATGTCCTGATTACAGTTTTCCCTCTCTCTAATCGTCCAGGCTCTCCCTATCTCCCCTCCCCTCCAGATCCACTTCCTTTCTATCTCTCATTAGAAAAGAACAGGCTTCTAAGAGATAAAACAAAAACAACAAAATAACATATAATAAGATAAAACAAAAACCATCACTTCAGAGTTGGACAAGGCAAACCAGCAGAAGCAAAAGAGCCCAAAATGAGGCATAAGAATCAGAGACCCACACATTTGTACTCAAGAATCCCACAAAAAGACTAAACTGGAAGCCATAATATATGCACAGAGGTCCTGATGTCGACTCATGAAAGCCCTGTCATGCTCACCTTTTATTATTATTATTATTATTATTATTATTATTATTATTATTATTGGTTTTTTTGAGACAGGGTTTCTCTGTGTAGATTTGGTGCCTGTCTTAGATCTCGCTTTGTAGACCAGGCTGGCCTCCAACTCATAGAGATTCGCCTGGCTCTGCTTCCCAAGTGCTGGGATTAAAGGCATGTACCACCACTGCCCGGCAGGATCACCTTTTTAACATGGCTTTCAGAGACCAAACTCAGGTCCTCAGGCTTTTGAGGTAAGCACTTTATTAACTGACCTATCTCTCCAGCTCTAGACTGACTTCCTATAAAAACTAATCTGTGGATCAGAGAAATGACTGTTCCAGTTAAGGTATTCCCTACCAAGCCTGGCAACATGAACTCAGTCTGTGGGACTCACGTGGTATGAGAAGAGAACTGACTTTCATTAGTTGACAAGCTACCCACCCATAGCCGCACATACAAGCTCTTGTGCACGCATGCACACATACATACACAAATAAAGAAAAGTGAAAAATAATTGGTGACTAGTCTCTACAAACAACTCATCACAGATAAAGATTTTCTTGCTGTTTTTAACCCCTTGTCAGTCTGATTATCACCTCAAAGAATATGTCTGATTTTCTTAAAGTTTGGGTTTGCTTTACCCAAATGAGAAAAAGTAATATTAATTTTCAATGTGATATCCCCCTGCATTGTCCTCCAGTGTGGCCCAAATGCAGAGGATTCCTCCTAGAACCTCTGGAGGCTAGACAGGAATCATCAAGACCATGAGAATTAGCAAAGACCTTGAGGAGCAGAGCCTTCTAGAAAGGTACATTGCAATAAAAAGGATAGAGTCTCATGTTGACACCATCTAAGAGCATGATCTGTGGAAATGGAAGTCAAAGAATCAGTCTAGAAAGTATATTTCAATAGCAGGAGCAAGAACACATGGAAATCACAAGTACATGTTTTATATGCACTAAAGAGTAGAAACAAAGGTACTGTTGCAAACACGTTAACACTGACAATGAGAGATAATATTTCTCTCCAATTGAATCACATGAAACCAAAAATTCAAAAGGAACTTAAAAATATTATGATTAAGCTCAAAATTTTTTTGAGTTCTTTAAAGAATTTTCCAATGACTCTGTGAGTGGACAGACTGACAGTTCCTTCTTTATTTGATCATTTCTGATCACAGATCTCATAATGGGACTTTAGTGTTAGTACAGTTATATCATTTCCAATTCAACCCGAAGGCTATGGTGGGTTATAGACAGAACACAATAGGCAGGAGAAAGCATCGAGTAATTAAGCTGCTAAAAATGTCTCCTGACTTTAAGTCATCTTCCCAGGCCCTTCTAGTCTGTGGAAATGTGTTTATCTCAGCAACTGTACATTTTCTAGCCCTGACCCACTTTCACAAGATGTGTAGGAAGCCTCAAGGGAGTGTCTGGCGTATTCAAGTGCAAGTTCACTCCCAGGTTATCAAACTCTCTAAGGAACACTGTATTCTAGAAGAAGATACATTTCTAGCTAGTAAGTGGCCAAGATTTAATTCTTTTCATAATTTCAGCAAAAAACACTAGCTGAAATCTCCCAAATTCCAGATCCACAAAAACTATAAAATAACAACCAATTTTGGTAGTTATTTGTGAAGAAGCAATGTAAAACTAATATATCAAATTGCCCTAGAAGCTGAATACCATAATCAGACATCACTAAGAAAGTGGACAGGCAATCCAACACTTGACAGAAATTATTTGCAACTTGTATTTCTCATAAGAGATTTTTATCTGGGATACAGAAGAATGTTTACAACTCAATAATGAAACAGCAAACAATTCAGTAAAAATCTACAAAACACCTAACTTAACATTTCTTCTAGGATATATGTAGAAAATAGGTACGTGAAAACATGAGCATAAGACAATGCAAACCAATACTACAAAGAGATTTATTTTATGTTCAGTAAGTTGGCCAACATGTTTTTAAAAAATCAACATAATACATGTTTGTGACATGAAGAAGCATGAACTCTAATATATTTCTGGCAGGAAATGGAAACTGGAACAGCCAATGTAGTAAATATTCCAGTAGGTCTTTAAAGTGATTGAACTAACCCAATAAAACCAATGCTAACTGTCCACCTTCGAGGAACTAAAGCTCCTGTCCACAGAAATCTTGTGGTGTTCTTAGTGGCAAAGAAGAAAACATACAATTGTCCATCGGATAAAAAATAGGTAATAAGCTTTAGTGTAGCCAGACAATTAAATCAGATTTAGCAGTAAAAATGGAATGAAATTCTGACCCATGCTATCATTCACTAAGTAAAAAAAATAAAATAAAAAAAAAAAAGGCCCGGCAGTGGTGGTACATGCCTGTAATCCCAGCACTCAGGAGATCTCTGTGAGTTCGAGGCCAGCCTGGTCTACAAAGCGAGTTCCAGGACAGCCTCCAAAGCTACAGAGAAACCCTGTCTCGAAAAAAAAAAAGAAAGAAAAAAAGAAAGAAAGAAAAGTCGTGGAAACCAGTTATACATCATGTTATTTCTTTTTTATTTAATTAAATGATATTTAAATCAGCCCCCTTTATCTCCTCCTTCCAACCACTCTCATGTTATTGCCCTGCTACCTTTTACATACAGGGACTCTTATTGTTTCATATATATGCAAGAAAATCTATAAATGTACCTTAATGTGTCCATTTAGTGTTGCTTATATGTATATAATTTTAATTATGACTACTTGGTATTTGATAACTATTTCGGGCCCTCGTCTCCACAGAAAACTACTACTCCCCCTCCAGCATTTGTTAATTGCCTGTAGTTCTTTATCTAGGGATGGAGACACGTGAGGTTTCCCCCATTCACATCGACAAGACAACTGGCATTGTCATTGTCTAGGAATGTTTAGCCAGTCGTTTGGTTAACATATTATGGATGAAGTTTCCCTGTCATTTTTAGGAAACAAAATCTTACAGCAGATCTCCTGGTCCTCTGGCTCTTACAATACCCCCTTTCTTGATGTTCCCTGAACCTTAGGTGCAAGAGTTGTAGATACGTCTACAGTAGCTGGGCACACTCTATGCCTTTTGAGCACTTGTGGCTTTCTGTAATGGTCTCTATCTGCTTCAAATTCAGAAATAGAAAAATTTATGGCATAAGAAAACATATACACCAGTGAAATCTCAACAATATAGTCACCTAAACAAGACCCACACAATAACACAAGTTGACATGCTATCAGTGTGGATGGGGAAATCCACTCTTAGCTGAAGAGCTACAGGCAATTAATAACTGCTGAGTAAGGGAAATTTAGTTTTCTCCAGGGACAAGACCCCTGATAATTTATCCAGTCTCAAGTGATCAGCCCTAAACTCAATACATATGAGCATCACTAAATGGACTCAGTAGGGTGTGTGTGTGTGTGTGTGTGTGTGTGTGTGTGTGTGTGTGTATAACAATAATAAAGTAGAATAGGTTGAGAGAGAGGGATAGAGTTAAGGGGATGCAGGAGGAACTGGATATGGAAAAGTGGGTAGAAGTAGTGTAAATATTGTACTCAATATTTAAAGCATTAAACTATTTAAAATTAATTAAAATAAAATGATGTTGATAAGCTTGCATAGTGAAACATGAAGCATGTATTCCAACAGTGACTTTTCTTATTCTGTTTCCTCCTGAACTAGCTCAAGTGACGTCTTGAGATCCTGCTTATTACCTGAGAAAAAGGAGGATTGGGCTGTATGTCTTTCAGTCTTCAATACATGCAAAGATAATCACTAACGTAACTTGAAGACCAGGACATCATGGCAAAGTGTTCTTATCTTGACTAATTCAAACCAAAGGCTTTGTCTAAATTCAAACAAAAACTCAAAATGACCTCAAACATTTCATGTCACCTCTTCAGTGTTATTTACCCACAATTTTAATGCTGGTCTAAGGTCAGGATTTGTACAGGATGCATATCAATAAATAGGTTCCATTTTATCTAAAACGCAATTATTTGCCATGAGTTCCCTAATTTTAGCTTGAGCTTTTATTTTTAAGTCAAAATATTTTCAAAGCATTTTAAAATTTTCTAAAAGCTCTTAAATGAGGAAATGAAAGAAAGCAAACTGATTTAAAGCAATGAAGAAAATTATTTCATTTCCACTTAAAACATCCAAATGGCTTTCTACTTTCCTTGGTCACTAAATACTCCAAGGCCTTATTCTATTAGTTACTAAGGTAACCCAAAGCTGGCAGTGTGTTGACATACCTTCCAAGGCCAAGAGGTTTTACAGTATTCCACGGATAATGTCATGTTAACCTCAAACTTGTCCTTTGCACAAAAGAACAATAGTTGTTTGAATGAATTTGCTGTCATTTTATTCTTGTTTTTCTTTAATGGGGACTTTTGACAGACTTCCCTTCAACTCAACTACTACATATTCTGTTGTTGAAATAACCTGGTTGTAGAAGTCAGGTATCTCTATTGCTTTCTGCATCAAAATATTCATTTAGTCCTCATACAACTTACTCATAGATGGGTTCAGAATACATGTAGTCATCCAAATAGCACTCAAAAGAAAACATGTCTATTAACCTACTCAACTGTCCTTATGAAGATATACCTATGAAAACCAGAACAAACAATACATAATGGAAATAAAGCAAACATTGTGAGGAAGATTCTTTTTCCAGGAAAGTAATCTCCCCAACTAAGCCAATTTAATGACAAATTGAGATGAATGTAAATATGAATAACTGTATTAAATGCTGACAGGCTCAACAGAATACTATTTCCCTGTTTAAAAAACACGCATTTTAGAAAAATTGATGTAATTCACATGTAATAAATCAGAACCAAGAAAATTCCAGAATACAAAATCAAGTTAGTTCTAAACTATTTGAGAAAGTCCCCCAAATCAAGCATTTACATTCTAGAGTTCCTCATCTTCATAATTACACAGTTTGTTAGAACTTTTTAATATATTTATTTATTTCCAATTTATCGCATCTTCAGGGTTCTTTAAATTTGGCTTTATTCACATATATTCTATAAACATGACTTTTTCTGTTTCACCAATTACATTAAGGCTATACTGAATTTGTCAAATAGGTTAATATAGTTTTTTAAAATAAAATAATTTCTCTAAAGCAATAGTGCTTGATTCAATTTTAAAAATATTTATTATATACCTGTAATAGTTAAAATGTAAAACACCATAGTAATTAATTTAATGATTCATTTTATTTACTCATATAACCACCAATTTAAAGTTCACTTTATTAAATATAATTTTATTACTTCCCTGTAGCAATCTAACCTTTATTGGGAAAGTTGGGAAATTATCCACTATGTGCATATCTTTATAATATTTGATTATATTCTAGTTAGGTTGAAAGTGTTAAAAGGCAATGAAAAATTTTTCTTACTAGAGAAAAACTTGTTTCTGAAATCCTAAAATCAATAAGCTCTGTTTTTCTTTAAAAACACCCAAATCTGCATGGCATTTTGTGAAAACTAATGAATACTGTGATTTTAGAAATTGAGAGGAACTGCTACCTTATGCAGTAGAAGGAAAGGTTAAAGATATGAGATTAGGTTTGCTTAGTTTGTTTAGTTACTTTATTCAGATTTGTCTAGCTAACAATGACTCCCTTGAAATGGGGAGAATGCACATCACAATAAAAAAGTTATATAGGACATAGACACAGACAACATCATGTTAAATTGAGAAAAGCTCAAAGAATTCCCACTAATATCAGGAGCAAGAATATAGGGTCCACATTTTCCATTACTATTCTATATATTGCTTAAATTCTTAGCAAGAACCTTAAGACAGGAGGAGGAAATTAAATGGTTACAAATAGGAAAAGAAGTCAGCCAAAGTATCTATTTGCAGATGATATGATTCTATACATAAGAGGCACTGGAGACTCCACACATACAAAAAAAAAAAAAAAAACCTGATACTTTCAGAAAAGTGTTGATATAAAATGAACACACAAAACACAAAATTTAGTAGCCTTCCAATTTATCAATAAAAAACATATTGAAAAATAAATCAGGTAAATAGTCATTTTCAAAATAGCCATAAAAACAATAAAATATTTTAGAATAAATGTAATAATCAAGGAAATGAAAGGCCTCTGTAACAAAATCTTCGAGATACTAAAAATATAAATTGAGGAAGACAGCAAAAATGATTGGAAATAACTCCTGTGCTCACCAATAGGAAGACGTTATCTTATAAGAATGTCCATCCTACCAAAATCAATCTACAGGTTTAATTACATCACAATCTAAATATATTTGGGTAAAACAAACTAAACTTGACTAAATGGAGTACAAAAGAAAACTCAAAGTTGGGTGGGTTTGAGCAGGTAATATATGCATGATGCGTCTTTTAGTTCTTCTAGGTTTATTTTTTTTATCTCTGTAGCCGGGATTTTCAGGGGGGTCTTCACAATCAAACCTGATCCATATCAACCTGGCATGAATCTTCAGCCTCTCACTTCCTGTGAAAATAAAAGCAAACCCTCTTCACTAAAGTAACATTTTTGACTTTTTTTAAAAGTTAAAAAAAGTTTAAAAGCTGGGGTGTGGGAGGAGGGAAGAGGGGGGTTTGTGGATAGCATGTGGAGTGAGTAGAAAATTTCTAAATAAAGAAAAATGAAATAAATAAATAAATACTTGAAAACTAAAAAAAAAAAGTTAAGACATTTTAAAAATATATAGGTTTGGTTTAATTTAGCAGCCTTAATCCAATGTCTCTTAGCAGCCAAAAACTTTAAAGACAACACAATAACATACAATATCCAGACTCTGTGTATTTCCCAACTTTACATGGCTTTTTTCTTTTATATTACTTTTCTTCTTCTTCTTCTTCTTCTTCTTCTTCTTCTTCTTCTTCTTCTTCTTCTTCTTCTTTGTTTTTTTGGTTTTTTTGTTTGTTTTTCGAGATAGGGTTTCTCTGTGTAGTTTTGTCCTGGATCTCACTCTGTAGACCATGCTGGCTTTGAGCTCACAGAGATCTATCTGCCTGGCTCTGCCTCCCAAATGGGATTAAAGGCATACACCACCACTGCCCAGCTATAAATTTCTTTTTTATGACTCTCTATATCCTTTTTCTTTTCTTTCCCAGGCCTTTGTACATTTTAAAATACACCATTACCCATTTAGAATTTTTCCATCTGAATATGTCTGTTTTGCATATCAGTAATCTTTTTCTGTCCTCTGACTTCATGAGCCTTTAAAGGCATGGCTAGGATCAGTCTCTGCTTTGGTAGTTGGCTCTACCCTACTTGGTTTTCTGAGAGCTGATATTCAAGGTGGAGGTACAGGTGGGCACAAGAGCCACAATTACTGCCCCAGTTCTGGGAAGTTTTTGGGTCCACACTGCCAGCACACCCACTGCTCATCAACCCCATTTAAGTGTTTGGTAGCAGGTCCTCTTAAAAGAGCCATATTGTTTTTGCTGCTGGCACTGAGTCAGGAAGCTGCCTCTCAAAGAAGCTGCACCTCTGCTCACTGTCCACAAACAGAGCCTGTCAAGAAAAGGCAGCTACCAAGAAGCCACATTCAACTCTGTTTTTGTGTGTTTAGAATCCTTTTTTAAGCTTTGTCAGGTCTTATGTTGAAATTTTAGCCCCACATTGGAACTCCATTTGTAAGCAGACTTTTCTTTACTGGCCACCAGTCCCAAATAACCACAGAGAGGCTGATATTAATTACAAATGCTTGGCCAATAGCTCAGGCTCATTACTAACTAACTAACTCTTACCTTTATATTAACCCATATTTCTTATCTGTGTCTTGCCATGTGGCTTGGAACCTTTTCTCAGTATGGCATGCCCATTTTGCTTCTCTCATTGTCTACTGGTGATTCCCCTGACTCCATCCTTCTTCCCAGAATCTTCTCTGTCTGGCTGTCCTGCTTATACTTCCTGTGTAGCTACCAACCAGTCAGCTTTTTATTAAACCAATCCAAGTGAAAAATCATCACAGTGTACAAAATGATTATTCCACAGTAGACAAATGGCACATGGTCTTTTTTTCAGTTAACATAATTTTATTGATTCTTTGGGGTATTTCAAATCACACACCTCAATCCCACTCATTTCCTAATACCTCCGTATCTGCCCTTTACCCAAAGGAAAACTATAAAAAAAAAGAAATAATAAAATTAAGATAAAAATAAAAAACAAAAAATGCAAATAAGAACATTAATTCAAAACAAACAAAACAAAAAAGCAAAAGCAAAACAAACAAAAAACCCAGTTTGTCCCTCAGTCTTTCCTGCCTCTCATTCATCTTGCTGGCTTTGGCTTTGGGAACTGTTGTATATCTTGAAGTATATCCTTTTGTCCACACAGATTTACTTGAAAATGTTCATTGTTTAATGTGTTATTGGTCAGGTTAAAGGCCTTTGGCTTCTGGTATATCATCAACACTGGACCCTCACTGAAACTCCAGGATATCCTGCTGTTGCTGAGTCATGAAATCCTTTGGCTATAGTTCTTTAGGATCAGTCCCTTCATGCACTCTAGCAAGTCATAGATGGTGTAGATGTTGGGGAGGGCCCACTCAAAGCCCCAGATGTGTAACTGGGTTGTTCTAACTGGGCTGCTACGATCAACCCTCTCAGGTGAGGAGCAAAACCAGATCTCCCACAGCAGTGGTAAGGGGTCAGGGGACACTGGACAGCTCTCCAGTTGGGGGTGGGGCCAGCTTTCCTGTGCCAGGGTCATGGGGCCTTTATCATAGGGCTGACAAGGGGCTGGGCCAGCTCAGTAAGCCCTTGTGCTTCAACACATGGTTCAACACATGGTTCACATGGGCCTCTCTGTTAAACCAGTAACACAGACATCAACACAGACCCCAGCTGCAGCAGGACCCTGGAACCAGGCATAACTATCAGCAGCAGCTTGAGCCTGGATGTCAACATGACCCCAGGTCACAGTACAGGCCTCAGATCAGCCTAGGCTAGCAGCGGAGTGATCCATGGCTCTAGGTGGTGACTCACACCCCGGGCAATCGTATGGCCTTCAGTGGAACAGGAGACATGAACCTCAACACAGACCTGGGCTGCAGTAGGGCCATGAACCCAGACATGGCTCTTGGCAGCAGTTCAGGCCTGGTCAACACCATGGCCATGGGTGGCAGCAGTGCAGGCAACTCAGATTGGCATGTCCCCAGCAGGGTCCTATCCCTCAGACCCCAACATGGACACAGGTGGCAGCCAGGAAGCTGGGCATCCTGTAGACTTTGGTGGCAATGTATGTCATAGACATCAACACAAACCTTGGCTGCAGTAGGACCACGGACCCAGATGTGGTCCTCGACAGCAGCCCAGGCCAAGACATTACCATGGCCCCTTGTGACAGACAACACAGACCACTCACATCAGTATCACCCCAGATGCAGGATGGCTCAGACAACAACATGGCCCCAGATGGGGGCACAGACCCCAGGCACCCTCACAGCCTTTGATGGTAACAAGTACATGGACATGAATACAGACCATGGCTGAGGCAGTGCCATGGACCTAGACATTGCCCTTGGCAGTAGCCCAGGCCCAGATGCCACCATGGCCCCAAATGGCAAACAGGCCTCCCACATCAGCCCATTCCTCACTGTCTTTACCTCCTCAGATCTGCCTCTCTCCACAGGACATGAACCACTCTGCCTTTCTCTCTGTCCCTTACCCCACCATATATTTGCTTACCATAATGGCACATGACTACCCAGGGCCTCAAGGTGCCTGGTAGGACCATGCTTTCTTCTCCTTGCCCAGGATAAAAAGTTCTGAGCAGGTATGTATGTCCATCTCTGTCCACTCAGTTCTCATGGCACAGAGCAGGAGAGTTGATTTTTCTCCCTGCCCACATGGTTTTTCTCATATGCAGGAATTAGCATCAGTCTTTTGTGTGCTTTGAATGGAGTGTAGGTGGAAACTAGAAATGGGCCAGTGTGATAGCAGGCGCCCCTATAGAGGAGTGATAGTGAAATAGAGGTGAAACGGAAGTAGGATCAAGCAGATCATGGAGTGATAGGGATGGGGAGTAGAGGGACACGATAAGGGTTTACTGAAATGAAAGAAGTGTACATGAAGGAGCTACTTGGGAATCTATGGTAGTGGAACACACGTGGAATTATTAAAAAGCAGGATGGAAAAGCACATGTGATACAAAAAAAATTGAGATGGAGGAATGCTGGGAGGTAAAGGGATAAGAAGGGATGAGGACAGAGTCTGGTGGAAAGAAAAGATGATGAGTAGGTTAGTCGAAACTAAAAAATGCATGAAGAAGTCTTATGAAATCCTACTAGTTTGTAAGCTAATTAAAATATAATTTAAAGAAACCGTTGAACAGATATATCTTTTTGTTGTTGTTTTTCTAGACAGGGTTTCTCTGTGTAGCTCTGTACCTGTCCTGGATCTCACTCTGTAGCCCAGGCTGGCCTCGAACTCACAGAGATCCACCTGGCTCTGCCTCCCGAGTGCTGGGATGAAAGGAGTGTGCCGCCACCGCCCTGGAAACAGATATATCTTTCTGACCTGGCCATGAGGGAAGCACAAGCAGCGTAGGGTGATAGAGGTGGGTGTTAGGGGGACAAAGAGGAGACAGTGAGAGTGCTAGAGGGTAGGGAGGATGGAGAAAGAAGGGAAGAAAGAGATCAAGAGCCAGAGAGAGAAGGAGTGAGGGAAGTAGGGACCACAGAGGGAGAGCGTGGGCAGAGCAGACAGAAGGGGCAGGCCAGGGGGAGACAGAAAAGGCACAGCCAAAGGAGCAAGGTTAGAAGGACAAGGAATAGCTGGGGAGAGAGAGCTAAGGTGATGAGCTGGTGCTGGGCTAGGGTAGGGAAGCGGGTAAGAAAACCCAAGTTGCCAGCATGGACTTTGAAACGTATAAAAGGTCTTCATAATACCGAAGGAGCCTGGAATTAGACTTTCAGAATTTGGACCTGACATAAAGTATATCAGCACATAGTATCACTAACTGTCCTTGCTGGTTTGATGCCAACTTGACACATCAGAGAGAAGGGGGCCTCAGCTGAGAAAAACGCCTCCATGTAATGGACTGTGGACAAGCTTGTGGGACGTTTTCTTGAAAAGCAATTGATGTCCAGCGGCCCAGAGTTGGGGATTTAGCATTAAACTGCACTTAAAACAGCAACACCTGCTTGTACCAGTGCTTCTTTGGCCTGCCTGGATAACTCAGGTTACATGGATATATAACTCCTCTTTCTCCTTAAGAATGCTAATTAGTACGTCCTCTTCTTCTTCCCCTGAGGTCTTATCCTGTATATGATTCTGAAAGATGGAACTAAGCGGAGAGGACCAAAGTGAAAATGAAGCTATTAATGGAACACAATGTGTAGTCACTTGCCCAGGGGCTGGCCTACCCACAGCAAAACAACGCTTTCCAGCTACTCCAAGATGGGGCACAATGATTCATGATGCTCTCCTGGGAAATACAGACTTCTGAATTCCAGTTAGCAGCTCCCTACCCCATATCTCCAATTGTACTGGAGAAAGCATTGCATTGTTTCAGTGGAAGGGATTTTCGCTGACTTCCCATACGGGACTTAAAGGAGCTAGAACAGTGCCACTGTTCTATACATTCCTCACAATACTCTATCCATCACAGAGCTTCTACCCACTTGGATCATGCCCATATAAAACCTAGTGGTTCCCCATAGTGATCCATTTAGAACATTAGAGCACATGGATTTCCTGGGCATTTGAGATACTCACAAGCAGGGAGAAAGAAGCTGGCCACTAGCTACTAGTGTGGAGATATTACATAAGGTACTCAGTATTCTCAGTACAGAGACTGGCCTTCCTACCCAAAGAAACCAGAAAAAAACTGTTCAGCAGTGCCAAGGGTAAGAGTCCCACTCTGCCCGCAAAACATACCAGGACTTAAATGTTTCTAACCTGCAAACATGACCACATTCCTGTGTGTCACTTTTCAGTTTAACTGCAAACTTCTCACCTTAATGGCAGGCCTTTTGTTTTATGCTATTTACATTTCATCAGTCCTTTTCCCTGCCATAGGTTGTTGCCAGTATCTGAGCACATGATCATGGCTGGCAGACTTTAATATGTGAGCACCTTTAAAGAAAGAAACACATCTCACAAGTAGGGGAAGATACAGGCTTGAGACATACCACAGAAACCAAGTTGATGTTTATTTAGAAAGAGTTGATACTATATTAGTAATGTGTGCATCTACAAATTTTCTTAAAGGAATCTTCTGGCAGGTGTTACAAATGCCAGAGTTCCCACCTCAGACCTTTTGAACGATCAGTTTGGAAGCACAGTGGATCTTCACTTCACTCTGTGGTGTCAAATATTTAATCTCAAAGAGGAACATAATCACATGCAAGAGTGAGATGGTAGTTGTCAGGACCCCTAGTGGAAACACAGCTGTGCAGTGTTTCTTTATGAGAACATCTTTCTTAACAGGAAAGGTGGACAGAAAATCAAGTAAGATTTGGCCATAAAAATCTACAACATGGTTCCAGCATACAGAAACAAACGTGCAAAGGCTGCTAACAGACAAAACTAAAGCATCGATCTTGTATAAAAATATCTTCATGTCAACAAGTGGATCTTTCATGCAGCTGATCTTAATGGCCACTGCACTGAAAATAAGGACTGCAGGTTTCATCAAAATGGCGCACACTATCAGTGTCTGGGAACACTGAAATTCAGGTGAAATGGCCCATGTTGAGTTGCTAGGGCTATGCACCAGCCTCCTGATCACAGACCCAGAGATGTTAAACTCTTGAGGGTAATAAGATTCCCAGAGTCCAAAAAAATCGCAAACATTATTGTCAAATTTCCACATGTGCCAGCACCAGCTGCTCCCAAGGGCTATTTCAAACAGCAAAGCTGATTGGCTACAAATGAGTCCGCTCAGTTTGAAGATACACTTCTTTCCCACAGCAAATCTGAAGATGAGATTGAAGAAGTTTAGAGTCAAGCTAGGGACATACAGAAGGGGAAAATAGAATATGTTGTAGTTTATAAAGCACTAAGTGCTCATACTTTGTCCCTGCTGTCTCAAAGTTGTATTTAAGCAGTCTGTGTATATATTATGGTTCAACACACTGTAGGTAAGAAAGAAGCCTGGAAATCCAAGTGTAGCAGAAGTAACCACTTTAAGATATTTTGGACAATGATGTCATAAAATCCATCATATGCTAAAATGTTTGTTTGCTGACTAAGAATACCAATGCTTGGAATTAATAGGGACATAAGAGTTTGCAATATCATATGCAAGAAGATACCTATTTCACCTCTATTTATAATATATCAACATTATTAATAACTTAAGAGAAAGTAATAAGTAGAACAATACTCAAATTAATTGTCCTGTCTAAAGAATTGTAGCAGAACGTTCCATAAGTATTACAAATTGAACACTTCTATATCACCGGTTGCAAGAACAAATAAAAATTTTTAAAAATACACATAGCAAACACATTTATGTCAAAATAATAATATACTTGACATATATAAATATGTTGATATGTGTAATGAAAGAGATGTGAACATAATGGTTACACTCCATAAAAGGCACCCCTGGTAGATAAACTTAGTAGGTACACTATCATTCTTCTTTGTACATGTTTTTGAAATGTGCACATTTTTGAAGAAAGCTATGCATATTTTAAAAATAAAGCCACAGGGTAAATGGCCTTCAAAATCTATAGGTAACTAGGTTGGGAATATCCCAGCAGTACAGTGATTACCTACCATGTGTGAGACTCTGAAGTCTTTTCTCAGTACCACATATCCAAAATCTCTGTGTAAAATAGGTGGAATCACAGATATTTCTGATTTTTATACATCTCTTACTCAAAATTTCACATTTATGTAATTTACTTCATTTCAGTGAAAAAAAAATCCAGACACAAAACTATACTCCATATTAACACTATCAGTCAACATCTTTGAACCTCCTCTTAGCTCAAATTTTTAGAGGTAGCATTAGGGAGCCTGCAAGGGATCGACCTAGGCCCTCAGCATGTGTGTGACAGTTGTTTCTAAGACTCCTAGCAGTGGGATCAGGACCTGTCCATAGTGCATAACTGTCCTGGGAACCTGTTCCTCATGCTGGGTTGCCTTGATGCAGTTGATGGTGGCTTGGGTGCCACCTCTGTCCATGAGTTCTCCCTTGCCAAGGCAGATCTGAAGCAGGAGCAGTGTGCTTTGAAGCAGAACTAGGAACTGGATGGAGATTGCTGTTGTGCCCAGTAAGTGAGCTAGCCTGGCAGGAGTGGGTGCTGCTCAGATCTGAAAGTCATGGAATGGATGCATGTGTTTCATAAAGACCCTATCTGAAAGCTTCCATACAGCTTGCTTTAAGTTTTTACCTTTGTGTATTTCAGGTGAGGAAATCCATTTGGAAGATTACTGCATCACAAATGTTCTTCCTAGTTACAGGAAATGCTGACAGTAGATGGAGTCGCAAGAAGACAGGAAACACCTTCAGCAAAAGAAGTTCTGTTAGGCGAATATTGCAGCTCAGAACAATGTCATGCCAATCTATGGCTCTCCCAAACCTTTCCATTCCTCTCCTGTGCTTGGCTTAGTTGGAGCGTCATTTAAACACTTCAGAGGTATTATCATATCTGACATTACTGACCCTCCAGAAATGTCCACGCAATTACTACCCCCATTTTATAGACAGGGAAACAACACAGAGGCTAATTTATATACTCAGCTTCAGGAAGCTTCACAGATGTAATGGGCACAGAAGCACCTGGAGACCTCATAGTCACAAACTGAGCTACTTATGATACTCAGCAGAATTTCATACACACCTAATTATATGTCAATGGTTTTCTCTGGTCTTCTGTGTCCTGCAGAAGTGAAAGTGATTAGTAAAACTACATGAAAAATATAAAATACTTGCCTCTTTGTCCCTTATAAGTTCAAGTATTAGTGACTGTCAACTGTAAGATAAGCAACTATAAAAATTCTTATGATTTCATGGCTACTAGGGCATACTGGTGGATTATGGGCAATGAATAAGTTTCTAGATATATATAGCCATAAAGGAGCAATGTGCTAAACCTCACTTTTTATGTGAGAAGTCTTTCAAAGAGAAATTTACTTTTGAAATCATGCATCAAATAGTCACTATAGTATCTGATGGCCATAACAAAGAAAATTATTTTTAAAAGAGAAAAAAGTTACTTACATCTTGGAAGGAAAAAAAGATGTTCCACTATAAAAGCCAAGTGACTTTCTTAGAGAATTTGGGGACACATGACCTTTCATAAATTTCTTAGACACAAAGTAGTTACTGGAAGTTTGCAATTTCTGAGCTCCTGGGAGATCTGTGTTTTGGTTACAAACAAATCTACATTTTCTCTTTCTGTGTTTTACTTTCAAATAGTAAAGCTGGTCCTGTGGTGTGAGTGCTGCTGAGCTGGACCCGAGGATGTGAAAGCAGGAGAACTGGCACACTGCTTGCTGCCTGCTACACTGGGTGAGCTAGCCAGGGCAGTGCTGGAGAGCATGCCTGGGTGGTGATGATGAGGGAAAGCTGGCAGGCTGATCGACCCAGCTACCACCCAGGCCCAGAACCAGGGTAATGAGTTGGCCCACCCCAACATCCACCTCATCTGTGAACTGCTGGAACATGTGAAGGGGCCGGACCTGCAGATCCAAAGCTACAGGATCTCCACCACACAAGGCAACAATGGGATATCCAAGAGGAGTCCCAGTGAGGGCCCAGGGTTGAGGGTGTAGCAGAAACCAGAGGTCTCAAACCAGACCAATGGCTCTTTGCAATGAACAATTAAAGTAAAGATGTGTGGTCTAAAGGGTAAACTGTGTGACTCACTGGGCCACACTACAGCTTCCATGCAGAGATTTTTCTTGTCTTTTTGTTTGTTTGGTTTGGATTGATTTTAATTTGAAATTTTGTTTTTTGGGGGAGATTGCAAGGCTAGAGGGTGAAACTGAGGGGACAAGGAAGTGAGTGGGATCAGGATTCATGATGTGAAATCCACAGAGTCGATTAAAAAAATTAAAAAGAGTGGATTTCTGATAGTGAACTGTGGAGATATATGGTAAGTACTCCATCAAGATCCAGTTCCAGGAAATGGGAAGACAAGAGTTGTTGAGATGGTATAGTCCTACTACAGAAGTGTTCAGACTGCTGTACTTGTGTATGTGAACAACATGGGCAGCTTCCAAAGGCTATTACCATCTTGGATAGAGGAATGCAAACAGCATTTGTACTCTCTACCCACACTTCCTACATCCTCCTCCAAGGTCTATCCTTGAGAGTAACTCTGACCTCCATCCATGCCTTATCTGCAACACACCAGATCTAGTCTGAGTCAAACACCACATGTGTATCTGCTAGACCATTCTAAGGGACATGGCACCCCAATTAGTGTCACCTCTTCCTAGGATAAGTTAGTATTGTGGAGATAACTTGAAGTTCTCCACTTCAGTATGCAGAGTACTGCCACCAATTTAACAGGTGACCTCAGGGTGTTGTTTTCTCTCTAGGAGAAATGGCTTTTTAAAATTTATGTACAATATTTGTCTAAGTTTCTCTTCAAGCCACCCATCCATCCAGTAAAGCAACTTAGAGAAGTGTTTTAGTAACTATACAGTCACTAATGCTTCCATAACCTCTAAACTGATAGCCATCCATAGGGACCTGTTACATTGTACACTTATTATACTAGCCGTGTGATTTAAGAGGGCATGATGGTAGCTCCACACTCTATAACCACACCTAGCAGCCAAATAGCAGACTCGACGGACCAAGTCATGAACTCAGTAACTACTCCAAAATAATGAAGTAATAGCTAAAGTCCAGTTATCCCCAAACCACAAAGGCACAGCGACTTTCAGCCCTGGCACCTCTTGAATAAGGCCTCTCCAACTCTTCTTCAAGTTAGAAAAAAATCAAACACACAGTTTCTTTTGGTCAAAAGGTCTAATAAATATTATCATTATTGTTACACTGTTTTCTTATTTTAACATATGAGTGCTTTGCCAAACTTGTACATTTTGCCTAATAAATATATAGACAATAGTAACTTTAAATGTTTACTATGTTGTAAAATAAAACCTAAGTGTGAGGCAATGTCACTATTTAATAACCATCTCCTTGTCCCTAGGATAGGTACCTTTTGTAAAGTATCACTGAGACTTGAAAAGTAAATCCGTTGAATTTAGCAAAACCAAGTCACTGATGGCAGGATGTTCATCCTGTTATCCTCTTAAACACAGGAACACACACATCAAATAACATGCCTATACTTTATAAATAAAATATTTGGTTTAATTCCCCAAATATCATAATTAATGAAAAATGTAGATTCCACTATGCTAATATATACAACTCACTGCATAGTAATGTCTGCTTTATACTATCTCTTAGTCTTTAGAAGTTTCGTACTATTATATAATGTATACTGTCCAGATCCACGTGCCACTGTCCTCCACTCACTCTCCTCAGTGTCCTCATGTCACTCCTCCCCCCACAGCTTCATATCCTCTTTTTATTTTTTGTTTATTTTGTTCTTAATCAATACCCGAGTCCAATTAGTTCTGCCCCTAGAAAGATGGTTGTGTGGCCATTCATTACAATATGAGCAACCCATCAATGCCCATGTCTCCAAAGGGGAGTAAATTTCTCACCCACAATAGCCATCAACCTTCAAGAGCTCATCATATACAGGAGAGGCTTAGGGGGTCCTCTTCCTCATTCCTGCTGGCATTTTGAATTGCCTGATCTTGTGCAAATATTGTGCAGGTAACCATATATGCTGAGTTGATGTGTGCAATAGTCATGTCATGTTCGGAAGTCAGCATTTCAGAATTTCGTGACTCTGCTCTCCATCTGCAGGCTCTTACATTCTTTCTACCCACATTTTTGCAAACTTCCCTGCACCTAATAGGTTGATATACATGAGCAATCTGTAGAAATACAACTAAGTGAAGAATAGGATATATATATATATATATATATATATATATATATATATATATATATATATATGAAGTAATCTGAGTGATGCTTATTGAATGATTAAAGTAATATTCTAGAAAGGCAACAAAAAGTACTGCTAATGACTGAAGCAGACCTTCCTCCAACTGTGTAGGTTATTAGGGAGTTTAAGAGTGTTTAATGGTTCACAGACAATAAGACTACCTACATAGACAACTAATCAAAAAATAACCCTTGAAAGTAGATTGTGTGCTATTGCCCTCCAATATCCTCTTGCTAAAGCACATGGCTGGAAATTACCAACTAAGAGACATAAAGGCTCTACTCATATCACATAAATTATTGTTATGATTTGAATGTGAAATGACTCCACCAGTTTCATGTACTTGCATGCTTGGGTTACCAGCTGGTGGTGTAGACTAGAAAGGTTGTGGAACCTTTCAGGAAGGAGGCACAATCACTGGAGGCAGGTCTCTGCTTCTTGATCCAGAAAAATGTAAACAAGCCATGCTACAAACTTCCACTGTAGCAGAGCCCAAATGAGCCGCTGTGTCTGTCATACATTTGATAACAGAAACAAGAACATCAACAAAAACAATTTTTAATAAATGGATTGCTGCATCACCAACACTGAGTATGTTTATTAATGGTATTTGAAATTTTTCTGAATAATTCATTTCTAGTACTCTGCACCACTGGCTTATGTATATTTTAATACATTTACATGAAAGAATCGTTTATTGTAGTTAACTCGGCACATATCTTTCTGTCCTGAAACCTCTTGTTCTTTTCTTTCTTTTTTGTGGTTTGTAAATAATCTAGAACACTTTCTCTGTAGATGCTTAGTAAGTCTGTGTTAAGATCTGAGAGGAACTTGTACATTGCATAGGTTTACAATGTATTAAAATTAGACATATAATCTGAAAAACTGAATGTTATATTTTGTGCTACATCAAATCCTTTCTTTTTATTGTTATAAAATGGGTTAAATGTTCTAATGATTCTGAAGTGATTCCATTTTTTTTTAACTAATTCATGAAAGTTTTCAGAACATTTCAGAACCTTAGGATCACTGGTGGCATTACCATTTCCCAATGATCTGAGTGGAAGAAGTTATCAATAGGAATTTCTAGTTGATGGAGGTACCCAAAAAACTAGACATTGTGGTGTTTATTACAATTCTTTTTCATTGAAGTAAGTGAAAGTTGGCCTACTGCCCTTTACATTTTAAAGGATCTAATCATATTACATAAAGTTAGTTCTTGATATCCGGAATTCTTTGCTACTTCTTGCTCCCTATGATCCATTCTTTAAAGAGAAGAGAAGTCTTTAAATTCTCCTGAGATGACTGAAATTGACCTCAGATTTGAGTAAAAGAGACATCTCTTAGGAGCCTGGTGACAATTTCAGTCCTTCTAAAGATCCTGTTTTACTGCCAAAGGCTAAAAAGGAACTTTGTTACATTCAGCTGTACAGTAGGGTTTGAGGGTTCCATAAATAAAAGCTTTTATTTTGAATTTAGGCTAAATGTTCCTGTCGCTCATGAGTATGCTGCAAGACTGAAAAATGTCTTATACAGTCACAGCAAAAACAGGATATGTTGCAATGAAAAAGAATAAAATATAGAATGATATTTTGTCAAAGGTATTTCTTATAGATTTCACTCCCATATACACCCAGGCTTAATTTTTAAAAGTTTTACAAAATTCAATCTCCTAACATCTCAAAACAATTTCATCTGCACACATATTTACTCGTTTCTTCCTATATAAACAATTTTACATATATCAACCCTCTGACAAATCAATTTTTCTTTGTGTGTGTGTGTGCATGTGCGTGTGTGCGTGTGTGCGTGTGTGTGTGTGTGTGTGTGTGTGTGTGTGTGTGTTTTGACTGCATGCATATCTGTGTACCTCTTATATACAGTACCCTGTGTACCTCTTATAAACAGTACCCATAGATACCAGAAAATGATATTAGATCTGCAGGAACTGGAGTTGTGGGCCATCATTTGTTGCTGAGAATTGGACCTGGGTCCTCTTCAAGAGTAGCCAGTGTTTTTAACCATTGAGCCATCTCTTCAACCCGACTTCTGATTTTTTTTTTTTGGTTTTTCAAGATAGGGTTTCTCTGTGTAGGTTTGTTGCCTGTCCTGGATCTTGCTCTGTTGACCAGGCTGGCCTCGAACTCACAGAAATCCTGCCTCTGCCTCCCAAGTGCTGGGATTAAAGGCATGCACCATCAATGCCCAGCCCACTTCTCATTTTTCATATTTTATTTTTGTACAATGAAAAATTATTATTTTGGTTATGGAACTGGGCTAAGATATTCTTTTGCATATTCTTTTGGTTCATGTTGTAACATTCACAAAGAAGATTTTACATCAATATACATGTTCTTTCTCTTCTCTCCCTACATCTCTCTTTCTTCTCATTAACTGGCTTTGAAGGCAAATGAAGGGAAGAGCATGGCTCCAATATTTTCTCACCATCTTCCTAACAAGTTGGGATTCTTGCTAAAGAGGCAAAGTGGGCATACCTTTTATTGTCTTAGTTCCTCTAAGACCTTCAGATGTTCTTTATTTCCATGAACCAGAAATTCCTTCAGTTAGCCTCACCAAGTGTGAATCTAGAAAATGAGAGAATTTCAGAAGAGCTCCAACTAATTATGACTTTTATTATACATCATCAGTTATGTAAGAATTCTCAGGTCAGAGATTACATGATCATCTCATGTAGTCAGTAGTCTGGTAACCAACTATGAGGAAGCCCTTTGTAAGATTTAGATTAATGATCATTTTGAAAATCCAAGATTAGAGATATGTTTCAGTGATTTTTCTTCAATACAACCTGTCATTTACCAAAAGAGGTGAATTCACAAGACTTTCTAGACTACATCTGTTTATACTTTATCAGTGTCATTATTATTATATTTGCAAGTTTTTATAAATTACTGGGGAGTATTTAATTAAAATAAAATAGATAGTATTGTCACCTTCCAAATGTAAGGCTTAACTATGCAAATCAGTATGGAAGGTCTCAAAAAACCTGAAATATGGACTACCATATGCCCCAGCTATAGCACTCTTGAAGAAAAGAAAGCAAGATGGAGCTAAAGTAGATGCCTTCTCCCTGTCAGCTGGCTTCCCTGGTGCCAGAAGGTGCTATGCAGACTATTAGGGGGAATAAAAGGCTTCAGCTGTCATATGAACTATGAACTCTATGAACTATAATACTAACCTTCCCAGCAAGATGTACTACTCACTTATATACCACTGTTATGTGGGTAATCAACACCACTCTGTGGATTTGAGGCCCACTCCAAAGGAGGGAATCTGTACCTGGTATAGATAATTGCCACTCTTAGTCTTAATCAGAGAAGCTTATTCTTCCCTTGAACTATGGTGAATGCAGAGACTTATTATAGTTATACAAATTACTGAGAATAAGTGGTGGTCGGCTGAGTGCTTAGCCCTAAATAAGACATTTCTTACTAGCTCCTCAAAGTCTCATGGGCAAAATAAAGAATGTAAGAAGGCTGAGGAGTTAATGAAAACAAGCTCCTAATCAAGAGCTTGGAACAGGGACACCTTTAATTCCAACACCCGGGAAAGGAGCCATCTCCGTGGGACAAGACCAGAATGGATCTGAACACTGTCTGAGGCTAACCCAGGGCCCAGCTGCCAATCCTGAGAAACCCAACAACTTGGAGGTGTTGCTGAGACTACCCTACTCACCTGAAATCCATCCGGGAGAGGAATCAGAAACCTACAGTATGCAGTCTGAGGAAATGAGAACAGCTGAGGAGTTGACTAATGAGCAAAATGTGACCTGAGAACACAAAAGAAAGCACCGCCCAGCCACTGAACCAGATCATCAGAATCGTAAGTATACACTTCACCCACTGGGAACAAGTAAGCTCCCATCTCCAGACCGGCAGATTAGGTTTCCAACTCCTAGGCCCTACCCATCGGAGTCCCAGCGACCAGACAACTACCTTTCCCTACTCCCCCACCCCCAAAAAAACCCAAAAAACAAAAAAACTAACCCCTATGAACCTAACAACCACTGAAACCATAAGCACACCCTACACCAACCGGGAACAACTGCTCCCAGAGACATAACCCACTAACACTGATTTGACTAAACTGATCCCAAAGAAACACAGCACAAGAGCACCAATTTAACAAATAAATCCTAGTGAACCAAGACTAACAATTAGAACAAGAGAGGCACCTTCAGACACAGACACTGCCTGCACTGAAGAGATGTGTAGACACCAGTGCAAAAACACAGATAACAACATAAAGACCTGTATGACAACATCAGAACCTAGTGATTCTACACCTACAAGACCTGAACATACCAAGGCAGAAGAAACAGAAGAAATCAACCCTAAAAATTACTTTAAGAAGATGATAGAGGCCCTTAAAGAGGAAATGAAAAACTCCCTTAAAGAGGAAATAAAAAAATTCCCTTAAAGAGGAAAGGAAAACTCCATCAAAGAGGAAGTGAAAACCTCCCTTAGAGAGGAAATAAAAAATTCCCTTAAAGAAATGGAAGAAAAAACAAACAAAAAATTGGAAGAAATCAAAGAAAGCCAAGAAAAAGTAATTAAAGAGATGAAGGAAACAATCCAAGTTCTGAAAAATGAAATTGAGACAATAAAGAAAACACAAACTGAGGGAATGCTGGAAATAGAAATCCTGACTAAACAAACAGGAACTACAGAAACAAGCATAACCAACCAAATGCAAGAGATGGAACAGAGAATCTTGGACAATGAAGACACAATAGAGAAAATAGATGTATCAGTCAAAGAAAACACTAAAGACAAAAAAAGTTGTAACACAAAACATCCAAGAAATTTGGGACACCATGAAAAGACCAAACCTAAGAATAATAGGGATAGAAGAAGGAGAAGAATACCAACTCAAAGGCACAGAAAACATATTCAACAAAATCATAGAAGAAAACTTTCCTAACCTAAAGAAAGAAATACCTATGAAGATACAAGAAGCTTACAGAATACCAATAAGCTGGATCCAAAAAAAAGTCCCCTGGCCACATAATAATCAAAACACTAAACATACAGAACAAAGAAAAAATATTAAGAGCTGCAAAGGAAAAAGACCAAGTAACATATAAAGGTAAACCCATCAGAATAACACCAGACTTCTCAATAGAGACTATGAAAGCTAGAAGGTCTTGGACAAATGTTATGCAGACACTAAGAGACCACGGATGCCAACCCAGACTATTATACCCAGCAAATCTCTCAATCACCATAGATGGAGTAAACAAAATATTCCATGATAAAAACCACATTTAAACAATACCTGTCCACAAACCCAGCCCTACAGAAAGCACTAGAAGGAAAAATCCAACCTAAAGAAGCTAAACACACCCATGAAAACTGAGGCAATAGATAATCCCACACCAACAAACACCAAAGAAGGACAACACAACACGACCACAAAAATAACAGGAACTAACAATCAGTGGTCATTAATATCCATCAATATCAATGGTCTCAACTCACCTATAAAAAGACATAGACTAACAGAATGGATAAGAAAACAGGATCCATCCTTCTGCTGCATGCAAGAAACACACCTTAACTTCAAAGACAGACACTACCTCAGAGTAAAGGGCTGGGAAAAGGCTTTCCAAGCAAATGGACCTAAGAAACAGCTGGTGTAGCTATCCTAATATATAATAAAATAGACTTAAAACTAAAATCAATCAAAAGAGATCAGGCTGGACATTACATATTTATCACAGGAAAAATACACCAAGATGAAGTCTCCATCCTGAACATTTATGCCCCAAATACAAAGGCACCCACATTCATAAAAGAAACATTACCAAAGCTTAAAACGCACATCAAACCCCACACAATAGTAGTGGGAGATTTCAACACACAACTCTCACCAAAAGAAAGATATACCAGACTGAAACTCAACAAAGAAATAAAGTACCTAACAGATGTTGTGACTCAAATGGACCTAATAGATATCTACAGAACATTCTATCATAACACAAAAGGATATAACTTCTTCTCAGCACCTCATGGAACCTTCTTAAAAATTGACCACATGCTTGGTCACAAAACAAATATTAACAGATACAAAAACATTGAAATAACCTCCTGTATCTTTTCGGACCAACATGCCTTAAAGTTAGACTTCAAAAACAACAAAAATTATAGAAAGCCTACAATCTCATGGAAACTGAATAATGCTCACCTGAAACAGCAATGGGTCAAGGAAGAAATAAGGAAATTAAAGACTTCCTAGAGATCAATGAAAATGAAAGTACAACATACCCAAACTTATGGGACACTATGAAAGCAGTACTAAGAGGAAAATTCATGGCTCTGAATGCACACATAAAGAAGATGGAGAAATCTCATACTAATGGATTAACAGCACAACTGAAAGTGCTAGAACAAAAAGAAACAAACTCACCCAGGAGAAATAGATGCCAGGAAATAATCAAATTGAGGGCTGAAATCAATGAAATAGAAACCAAGAGAAGAATACAAAAAAAAAAAATCAATGAAACAAAGAGTTGGTTCTTTGAAAATATCAACAAGATAGACAAACCCCTAGCCAAATTAACCAAAAGGCAAAGAGAGAGCACCCATATTAACAAAATCAGAAATGAAAAGGGAGACATAACAACAGACAACGAGGAAATCCAGAGAGTCAACAGGTCATATTTCGAAAACCTGTACTCCACAAAATTGGAAAATCTGGAAGAAATGGACAATTTTCTGGATAGATACCATATATCAAAGTTAAATCAAGATGAGAGAAACCATTTAAATAGACCAATAACCCCTAAGAAATAGAAACAGTCATCAAAAGTCTCCCAGCCAAAAAAAAGCCCAGAACCAGATGGTTTCAGTGCCAAATTCTACCAGACTTTCAAAGAAGAACTAATACCAATACTCTTCAAATTGTTCCACACAATAGAAACAGAAGGAACACTACCAAACTCTTTCTATGAAGCTACAATTACCCTGATACCCAAACCAAACAAAGATGCAACAAAGAAAGAGAATTGCAGACCAAGCTCCCTCATGAACATTAATGCAAAAATACTCAACAAAATATTAGCAAACCAAATCCAAGAATACATCAAAAAATTATCCATCATGACCAAGTAGGTTTAATCCCACGGATGCAAGGATGATTCAACATACAAAAATCAGTCAATGTAATACACCATATAAACAAACTGAAAAAAAACCCACATGATCATCTCATTAGGTGCTGAAAAAGCCTTTGACAAAATCCAACACCCCTTCATGATAAAGGTCTTAGAGAGATCAGGAATACAAGGAACATTCCTAAACATAATAAAGGCAATGTACAGCAAGCCAACAGCCACTATCAAATTAAATGGAGAGAAACTGAAACCGATACCACTAAAATCAGGAACAAGACAAGGCTTTCCACTCTCCCCATATTTATTCAATATAATACTAGAAGTTCTAGCTAGAGCAATAAGACAACAAAAAGAGATCAAAGGGATACAAACTGGAAAGGAAGAAGTAAAACATTCACTATTTGCAGATGATGTGATAGTATACATAAGTGATCCGAAAAATTCTACCAGGGAACTCCTCCAGCTAATAAGCTCCTTCATTAAAGTGGCAGGATACAAGATCAACTCAAAAAAATCAGTAGCCCTCCTATATACAAATGATAAAAGGGCTGAGAAAGAAGTAAGAGAAATATCACCCTTTACAATAGCCACAAATAATA
The DNA here is from genome assembly GCF_903995425.1 of Onychomys torridus. Classification (NCBI taxonomy): domain Eukaryota; kingdom Metazoa; phylum Chordata; class Mammalia; order Rodentia; family Cricetidae; genus Onychomys; species Onychomys torridus. The sequence goes on along the minus strand of NC_050466.1, from coordinate 76,935,138 downwards.
TAAAATACCTTGGGATAACACTAACTAAACAAGTGAAGGACCCTTTTGATAAGAACTTTAAATCTCTAAACAAAAAAATTGAACAAGATATCAGAAAATGGAAGGATATCCCATGCTCATGGATAGGCAGGATTAACATAGTAAAAATGGCGATCTTACCAAAAGCAATCTACAGATTCAATGCAATCCCCATCAAAATCCCAACACAATTCTTCACAGACCTGGAAAGAAAAATACTCAATTTCATATGGAAAAACAAAAGACTCAGGATAGCTAAAAGAATCCTGTATGATAAAGCAACCTCTGGAGGCATCACCATCCCTGACCTCAAGCTCTGCTATAGAGCTATAGTAATAAAAACAGCCTGGTACTGGTATAAAAACTGACATACAGACCAAGGGAATCAAATTGAAGACCCTGACATCAATCCACACATATAAGAACACCTGATTTTTGACAAAGAAGCCAAAATCATACAATGGAAAAAAAAAGAAAGTATCTTCAACAAATGGTGCTGGCAGAACTGGATGTCAATATGTAAAAGATTACAAATAGATCCGTATCTGTCACCATGCACAAAACTCAAGTCCAAGTGGATCAAAGACCTCAACATAAATCTAGTTACACTCAACTTAATAGGAGAGAAAGTAGGAAGTAGTCTTGAACACATTGGCACAGGAGATCACTTCCTAAATATAACACCAACAGCACAAACACTGAGCACAACAATTAATAAATTGGACCTCTTGAAAGTGAGAAGCTTTTGCAGGGCAAAAGATATAGTCAATAAGACAAAAAGACAGCCTACAGAATGGGAAAAGATCTTCACCAACCCCACATCTGACAGAGGATTGATCTCCACAGTATATAAAGAACTCAAGAAATTAGACATCAAAATACTGAACAATCCAATTAAAAAATGGGCTAAAGAGCTAAACAGAGAATTCACAAAAGAAGACTCACAAATGGCTGAAAGACATTTAAAGAAATTCTCAATATCCTTAATCATCAGAGAAATGCAAATCAAAATGACTCCGAGATACCACCTTACACCTGTCAGAATGGCTGTGATCAAAAGCACTAATGACAGTCAATGTTGGAGAGGATTCAGAGCAATGGGAACACTACTCCACTGTTGGTGGGAATGCAAACTTGTACAACCACTGTGGAAGTCAGTATGGCATTTTCTCAGAAAATTGGTAATCAAACTACTTCAAGACCCAGCTATACCACTCTTGGGCATGTACCCAAGGAATGCTCAACCATACCACAAAGATACATGCTCAACTATGTTCATAGCAGCATTATTTGTAATAGCCAGAACCTGGAAACAACCTAGATGCCCATCAACTGAAGAAAGGATTAAGAAAATGTGGTACATATATACAACGGAGAAAAACAATGACAGCATGAAACTCGCAGGCAAATGGATGGAACTAGAAAAAATCATCCTGAGTGAAGTAACCCAAACCCAGAAGGACAACCATGGTATGTACTCACTCATAAGTGGATTCTAGATAGAAAGCAAAGAACAATCAGACTGCAACCCATAGAACCATAAGGCTATATATATGGCATGGAGGACCCTAGGATGACTGTTGCTTATAAGAAGATCTGGTTTTACTCAATTACTGAGCAACCCTCAATGAAACATTACACCAAGGTAAGAATTTATACTGTATCAAGCTGATAATAGGAAAATAAATTAATCTAAAAAAATTTTAAAAAAGAAAAATTTGAACTATTAAAAAAACCCAAACAAACATATTTTGCTACAGCAAAATGGAAACTAGGGGCTCATCATTCCTCTCCACATTCTATTCTTTCCCTTGTATTATATATTTTAAATTTTTTATCGGTGGATTCTGCTGGAGTATCCACTACAGATAAGCAATGGAGCGCTCCTGTTGCAAATCACCCTCTAGAGAGATGGAAAGATCTTTCTACTGACACTTGGAGGGGAACCAATCTGGTGTTGGTATGGGCCCAGGGTTCTGCTTATGTCTTTCCTCAGGACAATGAAATTCCTCATTGGATTTCTGAGCACTGAGTGTGCCCTGAGGCTGCAGCTGAAGCCCAAAATGGCAGAGACCTATTGGGCCTTTGTGAAAAACTCTCCCCTCCTGATGCCAATGGAGATTGAAAACCCAATATGGCCAGCTTTAGCAAGCATTAACATACACTTAGGAACTGCAGCCATGAGGTTGGATTCTCCTGAAGGTAATGTATGGTAACTGCTTTTTCAAGTATGTTTGAGAACGTGTCACCCAGACACCTAGGAGATTAAGATAACACTGAAGATCACTGACCTCCATTTATTAACAGTAGCATGCCAGCTAAGCATTTTCATTCTCACAATCCTATTCAAGCTGGAGCAGTACCTACTTCTCAGGAGTGACTCTGTGCAAATTTTTTTGGCCTCCTGAAACTCATTTAGCCCCCTTTGAAGATACCTTAAAATTTGTGAGTCTGACTGTAGCCATTATGAGACCATTAGTTCTGCTCCTTGTGAGCTGCCTGTTTTTTTCTTTATGGTTCTTAGTTGTTCTTTTGCAGAGCTGCCAGCTTAAGTCGTACAGGGATCAAGAATAATGGGCCTCAGCAGTTTGTGTTACTGGAGTTGTGTCCATGCCAATGAATACCCACATGTTCCAGAAGAGAATTTGACATCGCTGCTGCCGTTGTTGCTGTTATAACAGTGATGACCACACAGCTAGCACAGTGGAGACCCTGGCAGCAAAAGTAGCTACCACAGTTAATTAATCTTTCATTCTATTGGGCATGACAAATTGAAATCAATAGTTATATACATTTTGATTGACTTTGAAGGTTATAAATTTACAAACTCAAGTTCCATCTGCTCTCAGGATTCCATCTTACAAGGACTCCAATTTGCAGTAAGGCTCGTTAAGGAAGGGAATGGCTCAGCTGCATTTAACCTACCAGCTATGGGTGGGTTAAGACTTCTGTTGGTCTTTTCTGTGTCGAACACACATATTGCAAACCCAGCGCCACTTAGAGATCTTTGGCAACAGTTAACTCTGCAGCTCTCACACAATTGAGCCTGTATGATAATGAGTATTCAGAGACTGGTAATGGCTGGGAGGCGCTCACCAACCTAAGACAGAACACCTGTGTGGCCTGGACAGGTGTCTCCATGATGGGTAAGGTGACCTGCTGATGGCCCATGCAACCTAAGTCAGAAGCTCATTTTTTAGTAAAAGGGGGGGGGGTAACCTGTAGGTCCCTGGCCCCTATTTTGGGTAAATGTTGCTTTGCTTTCCAACCTTGACCTTGATATCCTCCCTATGCTAATTCCCTGTGAGATTCCACTCTCCTGAATGCTTAAGGGAAGCTCCTTGTCTGTGTATCCAGCATATTCGGTGTTAACAGCTTAGATGCAAGACTGTCCAACATCAGGAGTGGGGGTGGGGATTTAGCTCAATGGTAGAGCGCTTGCCTAGCAAACGCAAGGCCTGGGGTTCGATTCTCAGCTCCAAAAAAAAAAAAATCAGAAGCGAACTTCTGCCATCTGAGGTTCTCCCATTGTGCTGTAAGCCTGTATTTAAGACCTCCTCCCTCCAACAAGAAACGGCATACAGCATTCAAAAGAAGGAGGAGGAGGAGGAGGAGGAGGAGGAGGAGGAGGAGGAGAAGAAGAAGAAGAAGAAGAAGAAGAAGAAGGGATCAAGATCATGATGGGGAACCCACAGAGACAGCTGGCCAGTGCTAGTTGGAGCTCACTGACTCTGGACTGACAGCTTGGGAACCTGCATGAGACTGAACTAGGCCCACTGAATGTGTGTAACAGTTGTGTGGCTTGATCTGTTTGTGGGGTCCCTTGGCAGCAGGACCAGGACTTATCCCAGATGCATGAACTGACTTTTTGGAGCCCATTTCCTGTGGTGGGATACCTTGCTCAGCCTTGATACAATGGGGAGGGGCTAGGCTCTCCTTCAACTTGGTATGCCAGACTTTGTTGACTACCATGGGAGGCCTTACCCACTCTGAGGAGTGGATGGGGGTAGAGTGTGAGGGAGGTGAGAAGAGGGGAGAAAGGGAGGGAGGGGGAACTGGGGTTGGTATATAAAATGGAAATAAATAAATAAATATATTTAATTAATAAAAAAAAGAATGTAAGAATAGGAAGGTATAGAGCATTTCTGTGAAGTTACCCCTTCTGTACAATACACAGCCACCACAATTATGAACACTAAACACCTGTGGACGACTGCACTGGGTCTGCAGAAGAATGGGCCCAACAATAGCCAAGTATGGACAGTGGAAGTACCCAAGAAGCCCTGGCCATCAGTCCTGAACTATTTACTACTGATAGATTCAGAAAAGGGGGTTGTTATTTGGCTTTCATTGTGTACCCACTGGTGATCCCACATAGCTCCAATGTATAGTCTCAATCCAAAATTCACAAAAATGGCCCTGGCCAAACTAAATAGATTACACAACCAAACGTCATGAATCTGGGAAAAGGGCAGGTATGATCAATAGGGAATTGATATGGGTGGGAGGGAGATAAAAGAGAGTTGTTGGAGAGAATAATTAGATTGGAATATATATGTGAAATTGTTGAAGAATTAAACTAAAAATAACAAAAAGATACTGTTTTTTCATCACATTGAATAAAATGAAAAAAAGATTAAGACATCATTCATAAAGACAAGGAGAGAGTAAACATTAAATGATAAAGGGAACTAGCATCCAAGATAGTTGAGTGAAATTAGAAAAGCAAAAACAAACAAACAAAAACTAAGGGAAGTCATGTCTATATAAAATCCTGGTGTCTGACTAGGATTGAATCAGGTAAAGGAATTAGAGAAGGCATTCCAAGCAAGAGAAACAGTGTAAGAAAAGATTGGAACTGGACATGACATGGTCTGTACAGAGCATTATAACAAGGTTTACATAAGTTTAGAAAATGTTGTCAGGCGGTAATAGCTTGGAAATACATTCACAGAGAAATTCTACCCTGAGGTGGCTCAGGGAAAGTGTATCATGCTAAGAAGTTGTGGTTAGCTATCTTAGTGTAGGAAACAAGTTCAAAGCATGGTTTGGTAGTGAAAGTGCTTGTGAGATAGAGGCCGAAGGATCAAGAATTGGCTTCCTGTTATATTTTTGGTTGTGACTCTAGCCTTTAACTGCTGAGCTGTTGAGCAGGGGCTGTGTCTGACTCTGTTGCCTGCTTTTGGGACCGTTACCTCCTACCAAGTTGCCTCGTTCAGCCTTAATTGGAGAGAAAGTGCCTATTCTCACCGCAACTTGCTATACCATGGCTGGTTATTATCCATGGGAGGCCTGCCTTTTTCTGAAGAGATAGGGAGGAAGGAGGAGGAGCAGATGGGGATATGTGGTTGATATATTGTGCACCCCAATAAACTTATCTGGAGGTCAGATAACAGAACAGACACAATATTAAACATAGAGGTTATGCTGTGGTAGCACATGCCTTTAATCCTAGCATTCCAGAGGCAGAGATCCATACAGATCTCAGTGATTTCAAGGCCACACTGGAAACTGAGCCAGGCATAGTGGCACACTCCTTTAATCCCAGGAAGTGATGGCAAGAATTGGAAAGGTATATAAGGGATAGGGTGGGAGGAGGGACTGGGAAGAGAGGAAGGATTGGAAACTGCAGTCCGGATGTAAAAACAAAAAATAAACAAACAACAAAAAAGAATTGTCTTCCTCATCTACATGATAATAATAAATTTGAGGCTAACCTGGGCTACATGAAACCCTGTCTTAGAAAAAACAAAACAAAACAAAACAAACAAAACAAGAAAACAAGAAGGCAAGTTACACATCCCAAGGGTGAAAATATTTACCCTGTAAGCATAAAGACCCAAGCATGAGTTTGACTTTGAGTTTCATTTCCACTGAAAACCACAGTAGTAGGGAAGAATTGTCTTCCAAAATATTCTCTGACCTACACACACACTCACACAAATACTCTCTCTCTCTCTCTCTCTCTCTCTCTCTCTCTCTCTCTCTCTCTCTCTCTCACACACACACACACACACACACACACACACACACACACTCACACATACATACACACACTCACACATACACACTCACACACACAATCATAATGACGATCATAATATTTACAAATTTTAAAACACAGACAGAAGTAAAGAAGAGAAGGAAGACAGTATCGAACAAATAAAACTGTTTGCTACTATAGGAATCACAGATGTTTCTAGGAGTCTCTTATTTAACTCGGGGCAGTTGATTCTATCTCCAAGTAGTCAGTTCTCTGTTAGAATCCTTCAATATTTGAAAATAAAGACAATCACATTGCACTGAAGTTAAATCTTAGTCCGAGGCCAAAATCACTGTGCCAAAAACTCTGTCAATGGGTAAGTCCCATTATACTTTGGAATAATTGATGGAATGAAAGAGCTTAAGATGGATCACAGCCATTGGTTTTATAACCAAATCCTTTAGCACTATAATGTGTTCTAGAAAAAAAAATGAATACCTTTGTACAAAAAAGCTGCTTGCCCTCTGCTAGATATTTTGAATAAAGAAAATAGCATGTCTTTAAGTAAGAAATTAGCTCTGTTGTTATGAGGAATGGCATCATATAATATTGTGAGGGTATGTATTTGCTCTCATTATTACACATCTCTTATACTGTCCACCTAGATGGTAGAATAGTAAGACTATGCATGTAAAAAAAATAGATTCTCTTTTATCCAAATTTGTTTAGCCTAAAAAACAGCTTAAACAGCTGAGTTTAACAATAGCTCAATATTTGTGTGAGAAATGGTACTTATGAGGACCTAATATCAAGGATAAACTGGATACTAACATAAGAACTATTTCATGAGTTTTTGAAGTTTCCCTGATGTGTTTTATCAACATCTACTGTATCAGAGATTATTTCATATTATTAGTTGAATTAAAATGTACAACATAGGAATGGCAAGGTAATATAAATTGCTTCTGCCTACATCACAGAGAGTAAACAGAATACTGGGTCCACATTTTCTGAGTATACTATGTTCCCTGTCAAGAGACAATTCACTTTGTAGGTAAATGTAACTTTTCCAAACAACTGACATTAACATAAAAAGGTTATCTTGGATGACAAAGGAAATTCCAATGTAATCCCAGGGGTTCTTAAAATCTGCAAGAGGCAGAAACAGATACAGCATAGTGACAAAGACTCAAGTGGCAATCTCTGACTTGGAGGATTGAACAGACCACCAGCTAAGAAAACACAGAAGTCTCTGCCATAACATGGGAAAGCAAGAACTGGATTCTTTCTAGGGGCTACCAAAATGAATTTGATGAAATCAATGAAAGAGTCAACACGCAGTGAATCCCATTTTAGACTTCTGGCCTCTAAAAGTTTTCTACTGTTAACTCAAACTACAAACTTTGGGGTAATTTATTACAGCAGCAACAAAAAAACCTTACATATGACAAACATAACAGTTGTCCTTTAGGATTTTGCATAAGGAGGTGCCTAAAACATTTTGTTTCATTCAACCAATGCCTTTTTTTTTTTGGTTTTTCGAGACAGGGTTTCTCTGTGTAGCTTTGTGCCTTTTCCTGGAACTCACTTAGTAGTCCAGGCTGGCCTCGAACTCACAGAGATCCGCCTGCCTCTGCCTCCCGAGTGATGGGATTAAAGGAGGGCGCCAATACCGACCGGCCTTCAACCAATGCTTTTTAAGCCAGCAATGGCTTCGTGTTTGTTTTGGCAAATAGAACACTGATGAAACCAGAGTAGATATAAAAATATATATGGCTTTTATTTTTCATTAACTGATTAGATGTGGTCTCATATAGTATTTTATTCAAACTTGTCTGCTAAAGATAATTTCCTTTGTCTTTTGGAAAATGAAATTTGGACCAATTTGGTAGTTGATAATATGAATTGAGGAATAATAAAAATGTCTGTATACTGAACTGAGTCCTGGGATCTTTCACCTTGACAAGACTCTATGTTTCTCTTGCTATTTCTTTTTCATCCTCTTTTATTATATTTCTTCTAAAGACTACTCTCAGAATTCAGTTCAGAAGAAAAAGCATAGAGTTTTAGTCCCTGTTTCTGGGACACTAGGGGGAACTGGCCCTAAGGTCAGCACATTGAAGTACTGATTAGAATGACCACAGGCTGTATTTGCTGCAGCTCCTCCACTGGGAAGGCCTTGACAGTTTGGCGACCCTGTCACTCTCCACAGACCCTCCTTCTGCTACCTCTTGTGCTGCTGCCTGAACAGGACAATAGACACACAATCTGATAACCTTGTTAGCTCAAATCAAAGCTCCTAAGGAGGAGATGTTATTGAAGTGGAACAAAACCATTGTGGTATTTGGGCGTGTTGACGTGGCTTCTCATATATTTTTCCCTTTGAAAAAAGTAGCGTTTCTTGTCCCTTTATTTAAGATTAAAACCAGGCACAAGGACATGAAACAAAATAACACGTACAAGGTTAAGGTTAACTTTAAAAGAATACAAATGGAGAGTGCGGTACAAAGTTCATAATTTTCTTCTAATGGGGAAATAGCATAAAACTGTTTGCTTTGTGTTGTGAAATCTCTGGAAAAGTGTGGTAAATATGGAATAATCTTCTTCATCCAGAAGTCGGGGATGTGAATTTATTTGAGAAAATGATAACAAGTAATGAACTCATTTCAGACAGCAGGCCAAGGATGATCAAGGACTTTCTATTTTTTGTTTTATTTACTTCACATTACAGGATACTATTTCAACACAAGGAGAGTTTGCCAGGGTTGAATTTGGCCTTTTATTGTCTCCATCACATGTACTTCAAGCTTCAGAAAACATTTCAGCTGTTGAAAATATGATTTTAACCTTCTCCCCTCCCTACTTTTACAAAAGACATGAACAGATACTTCAGAACTAGTGTTGAGAATAAAGGACCTTCCACAGAATTTTAATCAGCCACATCCCACCTTCAGTTCCTTAGTTCTTCCAGCACTAACTTTGAAGTCATGACTTGGCAATGCTCAGACTGTGACATGGATAATGGTTCCTATGCCTCAATTTCTTCATCAGCAAACAAAAGAAAATAATACATTTCAGAACGTTTGTGTTTGGAGGCATTTGGAAATGTCACTTTTAGATTTAAAACTTATGAAACTTTCTAACTTGGCATGGGTTCTGATTTAAATCCTATTTTTGTATTTCCTCAAAATATTAATGAATCATAACTGAATCCATACCTGCTTTATTCTTTGAATGTGGTTAAGAAATATTACTGTGAACTTTTGTTCAGCTCTATTTCATTGCTTTGCTAACTGGCAGGCAAAGGAACAAGTTACTTTGTGTGTGTCTGTGTGTGCAATATGTACCTTTTTATAAATAAGTGCTTCTTCTGTAAGAATTGCAAAGTTTCAATAAGAAGTATAAACATTTTTCTTTTCTTTCTTTATTGCCCTGTATTTATAAGGGATGATAAATTCAACTCTTTTTCAATTAAATATGACTTAGAATATTTGAAAATAATAAAAGGTTCTGCATTTCTTACTCTCTATCTCTCTGATGACCAGAAACTGGAAAAAAAATCTTAGAAATAAAATTTGGAGGGTAAAGTTGATCTTGGAAGTCGTGGGGTAATAAATGAAAATTCCAGTGCCAAGACTTCTGTATCTCTGCCACCTTAAGAATTGTTGACAATTGAGGCTTCCATACCCCCCCCAAAATACAGACAGTTGCCACTGCTGTTTGTTGCCCACAAGAACTAGATGACAAGACCTTATGATTGAAGACATCAGATGTTCTGGTGACAGGATATAGAAAAATCAAGCTGGAGCTGGGCTTGAAGTTCCCTCCCTATTAGCTACCTCTAATTATGCTAGACGGTGCTGTACACACTGCAGGAGGAAAGAATCAGCAGTGGTCTTGCTCAGCAGTAGACCCTGTGCATAGCAATAATGACCAGCCATGCAAATTGTGCCCACATGAGCAAGAGTGGCTTCAGAGTTAAAGAGGTATACAATTGCTTTCAGAATGGATCTGAAGCCCACTCTACAAGGTAGAATTCACATATGGTACTGTAAGCCTGCTCAAAAGTCAATGGCTGAGAAGGTCATGGGCCCTAGTATAGAAGCCACTATTTTTTTCTAAGTAGCTATGATGTGCTCATCAAATTGCCTTCTAAATAATTGTATCTATGTCTATAGATTAGTAATGCTGTCAGCTTTGGTCAGAAAAATTGCCTTTTGCAGTGGGTAACTGAAAAAGTTTATAACTAATCAAAGTGCTGGGAATAAGTGATGGCTAAATGCCCAGCTACAAATAAGACATCTATTTCATCTCATCTGTGCTTCAGGAAACATTATAGAAGACAGGCTATAAAGAATGTAAGCTCCAGAAGGACAATGTGGTGGTTTGAATGAGAAATGTCCTTCATAGGCTCAAGCATTGGAACACTTGGTTCCCAGTTGGTGACACTTTTGGGGGAGGTTATAGAAAAGTGTAGCCTTGTTAGAAAAAGTGCATCACTGGAGGTTGACTTTGAGAGTATATCCCCTCACCCTACGTGCAGTTTTTCCTTGCTTAATGCTTGCACTTCAAGATGTTGACTCTCAGTTTCCTGTTCCTGCCATCATGCCTCATACTTTCTTCCATGTCTCCCACCATGATGGGATCATCCCTCTAGAACAATAAACCAAAATGAACCCATTCTTCTATAAGTTGTCTTACTCATGGCATTTTATCGCAGCAACAGAAAAGTAACTAATACAGAAGGAATTGGAGAATGCTAACTTCCAGATCAGCCATGACCATTGCACTTAAGAAATCGAAGAGTTGTAATTACCAGCATAAGATTGGGGCTATCAATATCATGTCCTAGAGGCAGAAGAAGCTCAAAAGACTTCATCTCTCTCTGAGGACATATAAGGAGAGGCAAGTTTTTTTCTTCTGTTTTTTGCTTCCGTAAACAACACCTCATGCATGCTACTATAAGTAATATGAACCTCATTGTAAGTGAATGAAACTCATTGGATCATTAAAATAATTAAACATTTGTGTAACAATTTCCTCCAAGTTGAAACATTCCATGCTGGAGAGAAGCTTATGACTCTAAAAGTTCTAAAGGGAGTCTTATAAAGAAAAAAAAACCCTCATAAATCTCAAGGAGTTCCTGCAACTGTCCTGATGTACAAGTGCCCAGACTCTGACTTTTTGAGCCACCTGCAAGTTGTGTAGAGAACTCCAGGATTGTAGCTTCTCTGAGTTTCTAACTGCTTTGGTCATTAAGCTGCCTTTGAGGGTGTCTATGTCCCTGTAAGTAACTTCTCATTCATATTACTATAAGCAATTCCAATAAACTCATTGGCCCCTCAGGAAAGGTGTCAGGCAACAGAAAGTAGAAGGAGAGGAAGATAGAAGGCAGACTAACAGTTGGGAAGAAGGAGATGAATAGGGGATGGGAAAGGAACAAAAATTAATGGAGATGAATATGATCAAAACACAGTATATTTATATATGAAAACACCACACATACCACTAAATATGTGATAAAGTTTAATAAAAATGAAAAATAAAAATCAAACATGGAGAAGACAAAAATTATTACTTTTACACACATGGTTGATATGTAGTTCCCATTTGTAAGAAGACTGGAAGAAAACAGAAATCAAATTCAGAATTGAAGAGGTATCATTTTATCTGCTTAACAATGATTCACATATACATTGACACATTGCCAGGATTATCTAAGAACTATGGAAGTTAATTTACAGTCGTGCCTTAAATACTGATTTTTTGGGGTTTTTCAAAATACTGATTTTATAGCTCTTAGTTTTGAATGTTTTTGATTTAAAAATGTATTCCTCTATGTGCAATCCCAGTCACTGTTTTACCTAGAAATCTATAATTGCACTGAATGGATCTGATATCCTAAAAAGCTCCACTATTGGTCTTTTCCAGTACCTAAAATTTGTAACCTCTTGTTAAAAAAAACTATTGAAATATTCCTATTGTTATTGTACTTGAGGTGCATAGTTCATTTTTTAAAAATCTTACCCAGAAAGCTGGGAACATTTACTAGTATGCCCATAAGTACAGAGAATTCAAATGTTTGCTAAAGTCCCGGGAACTTGAGTTGTAGGCAGGGATATTACTGTTCATCACTGTCTACATATTTTCCTTTCTTTTCTTCTTATTTATTTATTTGTTTGTTTGTTTGTTTGTTTGTTTTTACATCACAACCACAGTGTCCCTTCCCCCCTCTGCTCCCCCTCCCTCCCCCACAACTCTCCTCTGCCCCGACCCCATCCACACCACCTCAGTTTCTATTCAGAAAAGGGCAGGCCTCCCTAGGTTATCAACAAAATGTGGCATATCAAGTTGCAGTGAGACTAAGCATCTCCCCATGATTAAGGCTGGGCAAGGCAACCTAGTGAGTAATAAGATCCCAAGAGCCAGCCAAAGTATTAGGGACAAACCCTGTTCCCACTGTCAGTAGTCCCACAAGAAGACCCAGATACACAACTGTAACCTATATGCAGAGGGCCTAGGTCACTCCCATGCAGGCTCCTGGGTTGTCAGTTCAGTCTCTGAGTCCCAATGAGCTCAGGTTAGTTGATTTTGTGGGATTTCTTGTGTCCTTGTCCACTCTGGCTCCTACAATCCTTCCTCCCCTTCTTCTACAGGATTCCCCAAAGTCCACCTAATGGTTGACTGTGGATCTTCATCTGTTTCCATCAGTTGCTGGATGAAGCCTCTCTGATGACAATTGGGCATCAATTCCAGTCCTGTAGGCAGGACTGATGGTAGGTCAAAGGTTATGTGGTTGGGTTGGAAGTCTTGCCTGGTCACAGGAGATGGCTAGTTCAGGCTATGTATTTCCTAATGATAGGAGTCTTAGCTGGGGTTATCCTTGTAGATTACTGGGAATTTTCCTTGCACTAGGTTTCTACCTCACTCTGAAGTGCCCCCTTTTCCAGGCATCTCTTTCAGTACTCTCAGCCCCCAACCCGATCCCTCATGTTCTAATCCCCACCTGTTCCCAGTCCACCCACAAAATCTATTCTATTTCTTCTTCCCTGGGAGATCCAAGTATCCTTGCTATCTAGCCTCTCTGTGCCTGTGGACTGTAGCATGATTATACTTATTGTTATTGCTGTTGTTAATTGTACTTGAGGTATATAGGTTATTTTTATTCAACAGTTCTAGTATAAATTATTTAAATAAATAAGGAATTTCTTGGACTATTGATCTTTATGGAGTCTTAGTTCTTAGTATTGTGACTGGCACCCAGATGATTTAAGCCTCATTTTTGTATACCCAACTAAAGAAAAGACTTAGTTTCATTGATAGTCATTGTTCTTTGGAATAAGCCTGGTCTACCTATAATCAAAATGCTATCCTCAATGTTATGTTCACAGAAGCACTATTATTAATGGTAATTATCTACATTTTTTTCAGTATCTCTGTTCTGAAATTCAAAATAAATGAAATTGAAAAATGTATCATCTGAATGCACATACACTACTACCTGAAATAGGGTGATTAGTAAGCCCAAGAAGAATGCTTTCATTTAAAGTCCAACTCTAAATACTATTTATGAGCTATATGCTCAAATTATTATAGTGTATTGTCTGGTGTTTCAATGTCAAAATATTGGTCCAGTTTAGCTCAATGACACAAAATGTGAAACTTGTAAAAATTAATCAGAGTATAGAAGTCTAATTTAGATTTGGGTTTGAATTTTTGTTTGCTGTTTGTTTCATTTTGTTTAGCTACTAATTGCTTTTCCTGATCTATAATCATGGAACAGAGTGTAATGAAAAAAATTAGTTTGTTAACAACAAAAGACAGTTTATTGGTTGGTCAATTGTTAGTCTCTTAGATACAAAATGCAATCTGATTTTTAGCTATATTAAGAATATGTTAAATTGTAATATAATTGAGAAAAAGAACAGAAAGCCTCTACCATTAAAATTAAATGAAAATGTGTTCAATTGAATGGAATATGCCTTTCTTCTCTGTGATTCTAGCAATTCAGAAAAACTAGATAACTGGGAATTCAAGACAACTCATTTCATGTTTCCTCTCTATTTCCTAACATACTTAGTACATTGCAAGTCATGCTTCATAGAAAAAGATAAATACATAGTTAAATGATTTGCATGGAATTAAGAAAAGTTAATTTCACAGGTTCACTTAGTGTGGAGATATTCAATTGTCAGTATTTCTGTCAAAAGCGGACTATTTTAGAGCTTCAACAGCTACCATTTCCACATTTCAGTTCTGTACCAAAACACCCAAATATTGCAGAAATGCCTTGATATCATATTGGATGTTCATGACCTTACTACTCATTACCATGGATTTGTTTTGGAGTTAGTGATATTTTTTAACCAGTGAAGGAAAAAATTTTATCCAACAAGTCATTTAACAGTAATAGCCCATGCTCTGAAATGAATAATAAGCAATTTGAGAAAAGTTAAATACAGAAAGAGTAAATATTTTATTAAGTTGTACCCACTCCTTTCATAATCAATATATTTCAAATGGTACTGAATGTTTATAGTAAAACTCACATGAACTAGAATGGTGGGATATACATCCTTCAGTGTTTATAAAATAAGTTAGATGTTAGGAACTACTTCTGAAACACCAATGTACCCCTCTCAATAGCAGAGATGTTCAAAGCCAAACCAAAATATCCCATTCCTACAATATTCTTATTTGCAACTTTTTCTCTTTGCCCTTGGTTGCTCTGCTTTCAGACTAAGTTTATCCTGTGTGTTTGCATGCATGTGATGTGTGTGTGTTCCTAATTACATTGCTAGTTGTATGAATCCTATTAATCTCTGACTAACACAATTTTGTACAAATTGTAAATTAGACAGTAAGTGGAGTTTCTCTGTCCTGTTCCATCCCACAACACCTTCCAAATAATCACTCAGAGGCTTATATTAATTATAAATGCTTTGTCAATGGCTCAGGCATATTACTAATTAGCCCTTACATTTAAATTAACCCATTTATATTAATCTGTGCATCACCACATGGCCTGTGGCTTACCAGTCCTTTGGCATCTTGCTCCTTGGGCAGCTGGTTTTCATTTCTCAAACTTTGTCCTTCTTCATCTCTGTCCTCAGTTTGATTGTACCTCCTAACCTTATCCTGTCTTGCAATTGGCCAAACAGTTTTATTATTAACAAATGAGAGAGCAACACATATTCACAGCATACAGAAAGACCATCCCACAACATTTTCCCCTTTCTGTCTAATTAAAAAGGAAGGTTTAAACTTTAACATAGTAAAATTACATATAACAAAACAACTATCAAGCAAGAATTACAATTATAATATCCAATCTATTTGTGTTTGACAAAATCAGAGAAAACATTCAATTATCTATCTTTTTGATGAGTCTAAAGTTTTATATCTAATTTATCTTTTTATTATAACTAAGGAAAACTATATTTATAACTACCTAGTCTTCATCTCCATCAAAGACTCCAGAAAGATGCAACATTACCTAATAACAGGAATATCAGGATGACTGGCCAGTTACCCAAATTTCCTCTGTAACAATAGTGCATCCATCTTTGGCCTACAGGTCTAGAATTTCTGACAGACCTTTTACAAAAGCAGGAAATGTTGAAGTACTGTCCTACCTTGTCTTGGCAAAGTTTGGCAGTTGCTTTTCTTTGTGTCCTTCTTGTCTAGATGAGACAGTGCACTTATTGTCAGCAGTTAAGGCAAGAGCAGTTTCTTGCCTAATAGGCCAGTTTTGCCATAAAGAAAACAAACTCCATATGAAGTTTCTCCAGTACTCATCATCTTTTATGGAGTATAATGGTGCTTCCAGGAGCAAATGTATCTCACTCTAAAGAAAAGTCTAAATTATTAAAACATTTTAAATGCCATATTTTGTAGGTCTGTGAAGTGTTTGAAGATTGCCTATCTAATTGAAATATATCGTTGTAAACCTAGAAAACCCAACTAATATGGCTATAAATTTTACTATTATAGATGACTATTAATCTGCATTTTTAATTACACACTACATTTTTAATGAACTACATAAACACAATGTCTTAAATAACAGTAGAAATATACATAAAGCATAACAAAATTGACTTTAAATTTGTGTCAATAAACTAAAATCTATACCAATATAAGATATTTTGAGATTAAGAGTTGTTTTTTGGATTAAAGTAGATTAAATAATCTATCCTTCTTTCTATCATAACAATCTACCCTTTTCCCATCATTTCTTTCTTTTTTTAATATAAAAGGATAATTTTATTCTACTACTGACATTATGTAAATATGAAATGTCTTAGAGAACCATTTTAAGGTTCTGAATTTTCTTTTTTTATTATATTTGTGTTTTAATTTTACATATCAGCCATGGGTTCCCCTGTCCTCCCCCCTCCTGCCCCCAACCCACCTTCCTCCCAGCCCCTCCCCTCCATTCCCATCTCCATCAGGGTCAAGACTCCCCTGGGAATTCATTTAAACCTGGTGGATTCAGTACAGGCAGGTCCAGTCCCCTCCGTCCAGGCTGAGCAAAGTGTCCCTGTATAAGTCCAAGGTTCCAAACAGCCAGCTCATGCACTAAGGACAGGTCCCTGTCCCACTGCCTGGATGCCTCCCAAACAGTTCAAGCTATTCAATTGTCTCACTTATCCAGAGGGCCTGATATCATATCCCCTTTCTTCTTTACAAAGAGATTGACTATGACCAATAACAATTTATAACCAACCCTCTAAACAAAGACAAACATCCATAATCTATTTTTTGGGAATGTGAGCACAGTTCTCTAGACTACTTCCTGCTGATTGGGGATGCTGGTAATCTCGGAGAAAATTTAGGATAATTTTTAACTCTTTGCTGTAGTATTCTATGAAGTTTGATCATCTCAGTCAGTGGCCTTGAAGCTGTTTTGGAGGCTGGATCATCTGAGCCATCATTTTTATTAGTGTCTGGTTCCCTTCTTCTGAAAATACATAAAATTTTAAGAGTAACATACATATCTGTATTAATACAAAACTAAACAGTGTTTTGTACATAAGCCTGTCAAGTATATTTTTTGTTTTATGTTTGAGCAGGTAAAATATACATTACATGTCTTGTAGTTACTTTAGGCTTATTTTTCCATGTCTGTAGTTAGGATTTCAGGGGGTCTTCTTCAATCAAACCTGATTTTTTTAAACTCAGAATG
The DNA here is from genome assembly GCF_903995425.1 of Onychomys torridus. Lineage (NCBI taxonomy): Eukaryota > Metazoa > Chordata > Mammalia > Rodentia > Cricetidae > Onychomys > Onychomys torridus. The sequence continues at coordinate 76,917,949 of NC_050466.1, read as the reverse complement.
AATCCATAGCCTCCCATTTTTTATGGAAATAAAAACACAACTTCTCCCTCAAAGCAACATACCTTTTGACTTAAATTTGTGCATCAAGATATTTTTAAAATATATAGGTTGGCTTAATATAGCAGTTTCCATAATCTAAGGTTTCTTAGTAGTTATTATTTGCTCATTAAGAGTCAGAAATATAAAGACACATTAAAATATAGAATCCAGACTCTCTGTATATTTTCCATTTTTACATGGCTCATCTTTTTATTGCTCTATTCCCTTTTTAAAGACTTTATTATTTTTAAATCTATATTTTTAATCTAAGGCTGTATATATTCTTTCTTTTCTCTCTTTCAAGCCTGCATATATTTTTAAAGAGCCTGTGACCCATTTAGAGGCTTTTTTGTCTGAATCTTACCATGTATCCATAATCCCCTCTGTCTCTATGAGCAAAATTCCTAAACCCACCAGGCACTCTGTACTGTGTCTTGTATGATACTGTGGGAATTTGCCATTTTTCAGCCCAAGCTGCATACCTCAGCCAGAGGACGCAATGCAGCTCGCATGAGAGACATGAACCAGGCTCCATTTTAGAACCTTTTAAAAAAGCTCTATCATGAGGACATCATGGGAATAGTAAGAGGCAGGGTTCTGGGGAGGCTCTCAGGAATCCACAAGGTTGACCCCACCTTGGTCTGCTGGCAATGGTCCAGAGGGTGCCTGGACCAGTATACTCTGGTGACCAGCCTAGCAAATAATCTAGCTGTCATCATAGAGTCTTTGTCCAGTGACTGATGGAGGCAGATACAGAGATCCATGACCAGGCACCAGGCTGAGCTATGGGAATCTGATTGATGAGAGAGAGGAGAGATACTTCTGGTGAGGGACATCGAGATCATGATGGGAGGACATGCAGAGATGACCAGCCACACTAGTGGAAGCCCATGAACTGTGGACTGGTGGCTGTGGAGCCCCCATGGGACTGAATTAGGCCCTCTGGATATAGAAGATGGTTGATTGGCTAGATTTGTTTGGGGGGTACCCAGGCAGGGGGATCGGGATCTGTTCCTGGTCTATGGGCAGGCTTCTGGAATCCGGTGCCTATAGTGTGACACCTTGTACAGCCTTGGTGCAGTGGGAAGGGGCTTGGACCTGCCTAGGCTCAGTGTGCTGGGCTCAGCTGACTTCCCATGGGAGACCTCAATTTGGGGGATGTGGGGATGTGGGGTGGCTTGGGAAAGAGGGCTGGGAGTGGGAGGAGGGAGGAGGGGGAATCTGTGGATAGTATGTAGAGTGAGTAGAAAATTTCTTAATAAAGAAAAATGAAAAAAATTAAAAGCTCTATCATGTTTTATGTGGATGGAGTTGCCAAAGCTGGGTGCCATATGTAAATGGAGTTTCTCTGTTTCACCTCATTCCACAGCTGCTTCCAAATAATTACTCAGAGGTTTAATTATAAAATAAATGCTTGGCTGATGGCTCAGGCTTATTACTAACTAACTCTTACATTTAAATTAACCCATTTCTATTTCTCTATGCATCACCACCTGGCCCATGGTTACCGGTCCTTTAGCATATTGCTCCTTGGGTGGCTGCCTTGTATCTTTCTGGCTCTGCCTTCTTCATCTCCAACCTCAGTTTGATTGTCCTGCCTAACTTTATCCTGTCTTGCCATTAACCAACCAGCTTTATTATCAACCATTGAGAGCAGCATATAGTCACAGCATATGGAAGGATCATTTCACAGTTAGAGCAATAAGAAAAGAAACATGGCACCTTGATTAAATTTCAAATCCTTATTCAGTTATAAAACATAATGAGTCATATTTACTTATTTATTAGAGCTATGATCTTGTAAATAACTTTGGAGAAGACATTAACTCTTTGGAGTTCTTATCTTACTTCTAAATAATTTTATCTATAATTATCAAATTAATGTTAACTACCATTTGTAATTAATAATCCTAGCACTAAAACAACAACAAACTGAGACATGATTAATGCATCTCTGCATGACGCATTGCCATCTGCAGCATCCTTAGCTCCTAGATTAGTTAGTTGCTTTTGTTATTACTGCAACAAAATGCTTGACAAAAACAATGTAAGGAAAGATTTCTTTTGGTTCAGAGTTTGAGAGTGGGATAGGTTTTGCAATGAAAGCAGCACTGCTTTTGCCTGTAAGTTCAAAGCTCTTCTATGTTTCAAAGCAATCACTTAAATATAAGCCACCTGTAAAGTTTTTAGAAAAAAAAAATCAAGCTACACTCTTCCAGTGTGCCACAATACAATGGCACAAAGTAAATATTCCCATTACAGAAAAGAAATGGGAAAATAGGAATGATTAGACCAAAACAAGATTAAACTCAGCATGGCAAACACCAAATCATACAGTTCTGTGCTGGTATCTGGAGCTTGTGGTGGCCTCATCTGGCCTCTAACAGCTTTGAGTGGGTCAGCCCCTCCAATTCAGTCAGCTTTCCTCTGTGGGCATCCTATGGTTCTGGCATTTCTAACATCTTGTAGTCATCATTGGCTACTTAGGTTTCATCTTCTTCCCTCATTGGCATCTCAAGGCCTTTTTGTAGCCCCAGTGACTGTGGAACCTTGGTATGAGCCTCCAGTAACTCTCACAGTTTTTATGCTTATAAAACAATCACCATGTTGACAATGCTCCAAGGTTTGCTTCCAGGTGAAAGGTAGTCTTGCCTCCATATCTGTGATAACCTATATGTACCTTGGCAATAGAAGTTTAATAGGGAGCTGTTTTTAAGCAGGGAATTTTTTTTCAGCACAATTTTCAGTTCATACTCTACTTCCAAGTGAATTTACACTTACACAAGTTAGAGACTCCAGTAAGTGGGTTCTTGGCCTCAGGACACCTTTCCAATTATCCCTGTGCAAAGTGTGAGGTTCTTTTTTTAATTGTGCTAATCTCTTTAACAATTATAGCTGTTTTCTTCACCTTCCCTGCCTGAAAATTTAACTCTTCTTTTCTCCCCAAATTGTACCTCATGCTTTTGTCCTGCTTATTTGTTGTTCTTTCCAAGTATGGATTTGGACCAGATCACTAAGTGGCAACCACAGCACAGTGTGAATGCTATACTGTCTTAAGATGTTCTTTGCATTCATTCCATTGGCATTCTGCTTCACTCAAATTTTTGGGATACAAAGAAAAAAAATGCAGATTCTTTTCCAAAAGGCAACATGAATGGTCTCCTTTTAGGGTAATTCTTTTTTAGAGTACTTATTCCCCTCTGAAAACTCCTGCTCCTCCAAACGCCTACTGCAAAGGCCCACTAAGCTCTACTTAGAGCATTCTAAGGCTTCATTAGCTCTCAGTTCCAAACTGTTCTGCATTTGTCCTTCAAAGCAGTTTCATAGGCCTACGTACCATGCAACCAGGTTAATCACAACAACAGTATTACCGCTCAGCATCAGTTGTGCATTAGTTACTTTTCTTATTGCTATGGCAAAACACATGACAAAGGAAGAGTTTATTTAGCTCAAAGTCTGAAGGATAGTATTGTCCATTACACTGGAGAAGGAATGTATAGCAGTGAAAATGGTTCTGTGTATGGTGGCAGGAACATGAGGCAATGAGGCCATTGGTGGCCTTGCCTCCAGTCAGGAAGCAGAGTGGGGAAAATGATGATGCTCAGCTCATTTCATCTATCTTTTCCTTTTCATTTAATCTGGGACCTTAGCCCATGGCAAAGGGCCACCCATCTTCAGGATGAGTTTCCTCATTTAAATTTCTCTGGGAACAGCCTCACATAAATGTGCATGTATGTGTTTCCTAGGTTACCCCAGGTATAATCAAATGAACAATGAAGACTAAGCACCATGATTTACAGATTGAAGTTGAAAATAATAGACTAGACTGCTCCATTACAATGAGACACAAGAGTATACAGAGATGTGTGGTGGAATATTCCTCTACACTGTGTGAAGATATGTCACTGTGGTTGGTTTAATAGAAAGCTAAATGGCTAATAACTAGGCAGAATTTTCAGGGCAGAGAGAATGCTGGGAAGAAGGTGGAGTCACCAGTCAGGCAAGGAAGAAGTAGGAGATGAGATAAGGAGCCACGAGCCATGTGGCAGCAAGTAAATTAAGAGAAATGGGTTCATTTAAGTAAGAGCTAGTTAGAGACAAGCCCAAGCTATCATTAGAACTTTCATAATTAATAAGAAGTCTCTGTGTGTTTATTTGGGAGCTGGCAGGTGGTACAGAGAAAGACTTGCTACAAAGATGTAGAATATGAAAGTATGAAATAGACTACACAGTTATCTAAATTACCCATCCATCCTGCCACTCCAGAATCATACTTTTCCAACCATTTTTTGTGTGTTGCATAATAAAATACAAGATATTATACATATATACTTGATTATGATTCAAACAAAATTTCTAAAAAGCTTATGTTTGTTGTATTACTTGCAGTGGATTCAGATATTCCATTTATTTTATTTTATTTCCATTTTAATCATTGTTAACAACCCTTTGAGTTGGTATATTAATCACTAATTAATTGAGAATTAATTTAAGTCATTGATACTCAAAGTACACCCACTAGACAAACAGCTATACCATCTTGAAGTTACTGAGAAATATAGATTTTCAGAGGGATCCAGGCCTACAATACCAACATGTACATTTTCATAGTTCCATGAGAAGGGCACCCTGAATCTTCAGTCCTGAGAAATATTGTCCTATATCACCCCAAGATTAACCAAATAGATTTTCCTGTCAATTTTCATTAGTGAGATGCTTTCTCTGTTCTAGTATAAAGTGTTTTATTTCTAAATAATTATGCTTTAAAGATATGCTTTTGTGAAAAGCATCAACCTGGAGATTTGCAGAGATAGAAGGGCCATTTCACAAATAGGAAATCCCTTCCCTTTCCCATGAATGCTACACCCAGTGGCATATATATATGTCTTCTGGTATGCTAATCTTCTAAAAATCTTTGCATGAGATAGTCTACTAAGACTGAGGCATCTTTATGACTCATCACTTATTCTATCACTCACCTTATATCTAAACAATCAACAGCCTTGACAAATTTAACTTTCAAGTATTTTTCCAATTGACTATTTCTCAAGCTAGCATTCAAATATGTATCTGGATCTGGATAGCTAACCATTCCCATTATTCATTTGGAATAGTGCCTACATTAATGTTAACTGTTGAATTAGAGATGGGCTATTCAAACCATTCAGCTGTTATGAAATTGCAATTGAGAATGGTCCCTTGGTTCATGTATTTTTCTCCCTTGAGACTACACTGGTTGAAACTAAACTACATACTTGTGAATATAAACATATTTCCCATACCATTTTTTGACGTTCAGAATGACTTGTATTCTTAAGGACAAGAAGAGGACTTGGTGCTCAAGGGGATGTTACTGGGCTGATAAGATAAAGTCATGAGAATTGTTTTCTGTACGTGGGAATTGTCTGGGATCTATGCTGAGGAATGAGGGAGTTGTTAGGCCAGCTCTGTGATCTAATTCCCTAGAGATCAGGTTTCCTTCTTAAAATCAGTTCTTGCCATTACTTATTACTTTGCTGCCACTGGGTCAAGGAAAACTACTTTAAGTTTCTACATGTAACAGTCCAAGGCATGAGACTGTCAAAGTGGGCTGAAAAATTGAAAAGAGAAAATATTCCATCTCCTCCACCTTTGTAAATTCTCACTGGCAATCCAATGTGATGGCTAGAATGGATCTTGACATTACTGGAGGATTGCCTCTATAATCTAAGCACAAATACTTTCTATCCAGTAAGAAATATTTTGTTTTAATTTTTTAATTTGAATCTAACAACTGACCATGATGAAATTTCTGAGGGAAATAGAACAAATAAACTCAAATCACTGCTTGGCAACATATCAAGCTACATAATATTAATAGCTTTTATTGGAAGTAAAGATAAGAAAGCACCCTTTGTACATATCTTTATTGATATATAATTCACATACTATAAATTTGTCTGTGTAAGTGCACAGTTCAATGTTTTTAAGCATATATCAAGCTATGTATACATTTGGTTTTGAAATTTCTCATGAATGAAAAAGAAAACTATACACCCTTTACCATCACTTTCATTATCCCCATGTTCCCAGATCTAGACAAGCAGTAATCCCCTTTCATTTATGCAAATTTGTCTGCTTTGTACATGTCATGCAAAATCCCTAAATAGAATCACCTAACATGTGTAACATGTGCTCTTTTATGACTGGCTTCTTATATTTAACATAGTGCTTTCAAATGTCATCCATGTGTTTAGCATGTACTTAGACATTACTTTACTTCTCATAGCTGAATGTCCTGGCTAGATTCTTGCCAACTTGACACAAGCTAGAGTAATTTTGGAAGAGGGTCCCTCAACTTAGAAAAAGACCTACATATGATTTATCTGTAGGCAAGTTGGTAGAGCATTTTCTTAATTACTGATTAATGTGGAAGGGACCAGCCCATTGTAGGTGGAGCCATCCCTAAACAGGTAGTCCTGGGATGGTATAAGAAAGCCAGCTGAATAAGCTAGTCAAGAGCAACCAGAACATGTTACTTCCCCATGGCCCCTGCATCAATTCCTGCCTTGACTTCCCTGGATGACAAATTACAAATTATAAAAATGAGTTAAACTCTTTTCTCCCCAAGTTACTTTCAGTTGTAGAATTTTATCACAACAGAAACCCTAAGACACTGAATAACTTTCCTTGGTATAGATATACAACATTTCGTTTTCCCATTTATCAGGACAGACATCTTGGTTATTTCCACTATTTGATTATAATGAATAAATTCTGTGGTGAAAATTTTTAGACAAGTTTTTGTATAGATATATTTAAGTTCTGTCCAGTACATATTTAAGGTTGGAACTGATAAGCTTCATGGCAGTGCTATGTTGTTAGAGGACTCACCCACTGTTATCTAAAGTAGCCATACCATTTTACACCCTTACAAGCAATGTATTGAGGTTTGCCTTGTCACTACACCCTCATCAACACTTTTTATTATTGATCTGTTCTGTTACAGTCATCCTATTGGGTGTGAAAGGGTAGTTCATGACCTGCATTTGCATTTATAATAATAATCATTCAAGAAATGTCCACATTGCACCTATGTGAAAAATGAATATATTCAACTAAGTCCTAGGAAGGCTGCTAAATTTTCAGTCTTATTTACCCTAAGTCATTAAGGGAAGAAATTACATTTTATAAGAAAATCTCTGGATTCAGGGTTAAAAATTTATCATTATTTTACACTATTAAATCCTTTGTAAGTCACAGACTTAGCCCTATTCAGTGATTGTATTTCTATTAAGGATGAAGATGGTAAGTATTGGAGATAAATTACTTGTGCACTCATTTAACAAATTGAACAAGTTGCTTGTCTTCTCAGAGACTCAGTTTTCTTTTCTTTAAAAAATGTTAACACTAGCATGTAATGCATACTTCTGGGTGAGAACCAAATATTTTTTCTGTGTAAATAGTAGTACCTGATTCATGGAATGTTTTCTCTATTATAATAATGTTTAAAATATTCTCTTTGAATATGAGGGAATCATTAAACATTTTGATTAGCTGTTCTCCAACTCTACAAAAGAAGAAAAGTATCTCCAAAACCTACTAGAAACTTAAATTAGCTATTAGAAAGAACAGACTCTGAAATAGTCTGTTAAAGGAGGTGATATATCATTCTCAGAATGTGATACTCTATTCTGCCCAGAAGTCTTTAATGGCTGGGAAGATGTGCAACATTCCGACAAGTTAGCTACCATTCTACTAAAGGGTAGAAGTGGCATCCCTCAACCTAATAATTCTTTGTTTGTTGTAAACTGAAGGTCTTTGGATTCCCTGGCAACCTAGGAAATATAACTCTTTGGCCTTGGATTCCTTAGCCTTGCCTTTAGAGATGATGCTGGGCAAAACTACACAGGCAAATCTTGTTTCCTGTGCTGTTTGTACTTGCTGTTCCTTCCTCCTGTCTGGTGCCCTATGGAAAGACAGTTCCTTTATGCTGCCTTTTGTTTACAGAGGATCTCTTGGCAGGGACCCACTCTGTCCTCCCATGCACAACAGAATCCCATATACTAGCCTTCTCTCTTGATCCTCTATCCCAATTTATCTAACTGCACTTTAGTTTTGAGACAGAGTTTTACTATATATGCCTCACTGGCCTGAAACTATGTAGAACAGACTGGCCTTGAGCTTGTGATAATAATTCAGTCTCCGCTTCCCAAGTGAGTGCTGAATTATAGGCATGCACTACCATGCCAGGCATGAGTGATATTTCTGTAGAGATTAAATTAGACAAACGTTTTTGTTTTTTTGTGTGTGTTTTCTTTCACTTATTTATAGTTTTTGACAGCATATATCTTTAATTTTGTTTGTCAGTGTACTAACAGTTTTCCTAACTAGGATCTACTTTTTTTTAATCAAGAAATTTTTTAATTCATTTTACATACCAATCACAGATCCTTCTCTCTTCCTTCCTACTGCCCCCCCCAGCCTTCCCCACCCACCCCACCCCTCATTCCCTCCTCCGAAAAGGTAAGGCCTCCCATGAGGAGTCAGTAGAGCCTGGTACATTCAGTTGAGGCAGGTCCAATCCCTCCCCCTGCATCAAGGCTGTGCAAGGTGTCCCACCATAGGCAGTGGGCTCCAAAATGCCACCTCATGCACCAGGGATGGATTCTGATCCTACTGCCAGGGACCTCTCAAACAGACCAAGTAATACAACTGCAGAGGGCCTAGTCCAGTCCCATGGAGGCTTCATAGGTGTTGGTCTAAATTTCATGAGTTCCCACTAGTTTGGTTTAGTTTTCTCTGTATGTTTCCCCATCACGATCTTGATGTCTCTTGCTCATAGAATCCCTCTTCTCTCTCTTCTGCTGGACTCCTACAGCTCAGCCTGGTGTTTGGATGTGGATCTCTGCATCTGCTTCCATCAGTTACTGGAGAAAAGCTCAATTATGACAGTTAGGGCATTCACCAATCTGATCACCAGGGTAGGCCAGCTCAGGCATCCCCTCCACCATTGCTAGTAGTCTAAGCTGGGGTCATCCCTGTGGATTTCTGGGAACTTCCCTCACACCAGGTTTCTCCCTATACCCATGTCTCCCTTTATCAAGGTATCTCTTTCATTGCTCTTCCACTCTGTCCCTGTTCCAGCTCAACCATCCCATTCCTTATGTTCTCATACCCCATCCCCTACCCTCTATTACCCCCCTCACCACCAGTTTATCCAGGAGATCTCATCTATTTCCCCTTCCCTGGGAGATCCATGCATCATCTCTCTTGGGTCCTCCTTGTTAGCTAGCTTCTCTGGAGCTGTGGATTATAGTCTGGTTATCCTTTGCTTTACATCTAGTATCCACTTATGAGTGAGTACATACCATGTTTGTCCTTCTGTGTCTGGGTTACCTCACTCAGGATGATATTTTCTAGTTCCACCCATTTCCCTGCAAATTTTATGATGTCATTGTTTTTTTACTGATGAGTAGTACTCCATTGTGTATATGTACCACATTTTCTTAATACATTCATCAGTTGAGGGGCAGCTAGGTTGTTTCCAGGTGCTGGCTGTTATGAATAACGCTGCTATGGACATAGCTGAGCATGTGTCCTTGTGGTATGATTGGCGGTTTCTCAGAAAATTGGGAATAAATCTTCCTCAAGACCCAGCTATACCACTCTTGGGCATATACCCAAGGAATGTTCAATCAGTGTATCTGGTTTTATGTTGAAGTAGTTGATCCACCTGGACTTGACTTTTGTGCAGGGTGATAAATATGGATGTATTTCCATTCTTCTACATGCTGACATCTAGCTAGACATCCACCATTTGTGAAGATACTTTCTTTTTTCAGTGTGTATTTCTGGCTTCTTTATCAAAAATCAGATGTCCATAGGTGTGTGGATTTACATGTGGGTCTTAATTCTATTTCATTGATCAACCCCTCTGTTTTTAGGACAGTGTTATGGGGATTTATTATGATAGCTCTGCAGTACAGTTTGAAATCAGAAATGGTGATGCCTCCAGAAGTTCTTTTGTTGTACAGGACTGTTTTAGCTCTTGTTGGTTTTGTTGTTGTTTCCATATGAAGTTGAGTATTGTTCTTTCAGGTTTTGTAAAGAGTTGTGTTGGAGTTTTGATGAGACCTGTGTTGGATCTGTAGATAACTCTTGATAAGATGGTCATTTTTACTATGTTAATATTACAGATCCATGAGCATGGGAAATCTTCCCATTTTCTGATATCTTCTTCAATTTCTTTCTTTAAGATTTGAAGTTTTTGTCATATAAGTCTTTCACTTGCTTGGTTAGAGTTACCCCCAAGATATTTTATATTATCTGTGGCTATTATGAAGGGTGTTGTTTCCCTGATTTTTATCTCAGATCATATTTGTGTTTAGGAGGGCTACTGAGTTTTTTTTTTTTTAGTTAATCCTCTATCCAACAATTTCACTGAAGGTGTTTATTAGCTGTAGGAGTTCCCCAGAAGAATTTGGAGGGTTACTTGTGTATACTATGATATCATCTTCAGACAGTGATACTTTGAATTCTTTTTTTCCAATTTGAATCCCCTGATAAAACAATACAACCTAACATGATATGCTAAAAGTATGAGGTGAGTCTTCAAGATGCTTAAGATATAGACAGTAAAATGTAGGAGAAACTTATATGTATAGGAAAGAACATCTGAAAACATAAGGATGCCTGAATAAGAGCATGACTTGAGATATCTCAAGATACCCAAGAAGTTTGATATGACAAGAACACAAGAACAGAGAATAAGATTAAGATTGTGAGAAGCCTATGGCCAAGAAATAATAGATCGTATTATCTTAATTTTCATGTACATTGTTCCCAAGATTGCTGGTTGTATACTCTCAGACATAAGGTTGTCGCAGATAAGTACACCTAAATAATTACTAGTTGTTAATCTGAAATTCAAATTTAATTTGGTGTTCTATAATTTAACTGTTTACTATCCCTCAATCATACTTAGTCTGGTCATGTGATATGTTTGAACAGCGAGTCTTTAACAAACGTAATTAATACAAGCATAGTATTTTTTAAAAATTTGGGAATTTCATACATGCATAATGTATTCACATAATTTCTACCCTCCTTGTGACCTTCAACTCCTCCTGGGTACCTTCCCACTCCCTCTCTAATCCATGACCTCTTCTTGTTTGTTTTTTGTTGTTGTTGTTGTTTTATTTATCCCCTCATTTATTTTTTCCATTTGTAAGTTATCCATAGTAGCAGTAAATAGGGTCCTAACTCCCTGCATTGATATGCCTGATTTTTTTGGCTAATTTTTTCTTTTATTTTTTTTTTCATTTTACATACCGAGCACAGTTCTCCCTCCCTCCCCTTATCCTGCTCTACTCCACCTCCTGCCCCCTACCCTCATCCATTCCTCTGAGGTGGTAAGGCCTCCCTGGGAGAGTTAACAAAGCCTGTCATACCAAGCTAAGGCAGGACCAAGACCATCCCCACTGCCTCAAGGCTGAGTAAGGTATCCCACCCTAGGGAATGAGCACCAAAAAGCCAGTTCATATACCCTGATAAGTCCTGGTCCCACTGCCAGGATCCCCACAAACAGATCAAAACCACACAACTGTCAACCACATTCACAGGGCCTAATTTAGTCCCATGCAGGTTCCCCAGCTGTCAGTTGAGAGTCTGTGAGCTTCCACTAGGTTGAGTCATCTGTGTCTGTGGTTTTTCCCATCATGATCTTGCCCTCTCCCCCACTGCTTGCTCATAAAATTCCTCCTGCCTCTCTTCAAGTGATCTCCAGGAGCTCTTCCCAGTGCTTGGCTGTGGGTCTCTGCATGTGCTTCTGTCAGTTACTGGATGTAGGTTCTATGATGACAATTAGGGTATTTAATAATCTAATTACAGAGGAAGGTCAGTTCACGCACCATCTCCACTATTGCTAGGAGTCTTAGCTGGGGTCATGACCTCTTCTTTAAAAATTATTGTTGTGTAAACATACATATATGTGTGTATATAAATCAATCTTCCGAGTTCATTTAGCGTTGTTCATATGTGTATGTGTTTAGGGCTGACCACTAGGATTAAATAACCTATCAGGGTGCTTGTCCCTTAAGAAGACTGAATCTTCTTCGTTCAGCAGCCATTAATTAATTCCTGTAGCTCTTCATCTAGCATTGGGGCCTGGTGATTTCCCTGATTCACACTGGCTTGTTAACTTATGTGGGCATTGTGCTGGTCTTATTTAGGTGATCACATTGTTTAGATGCCATGAATGTTGCTTAACTATCACATAACGAAGATAACCTGTATCTTGCAGCAAATGTCCTGGTCCCCTGGCCCTTACAATCATCCTTCCTCTCTTTGTGAGTGGGCTCAGGGTACTCTGTTTTTATCTTTTTATTGCCGTCTCCTGTCTTGCTGATATAGTTAAGAGTCTAAACAGTAGACTGAAAAGGAGTGGATCCCTGTCTTGCTCCTGGTTTTGGTGAAAATCTTTGAGGTCTTCTCCATTTAGCTTTAATCTGGCTATCGTTTTATCACACTTAGCCTTTATTATGTCAGGATATATTCCTTCTATCTCTAATCTACCCAGAGAATTTGTCATGAAGGGGTTTTGGATTTGGGGAAAGGCTTTTTCTACATCTTCAGATAAGAAAGACTATGTGATTTCTGTTCTCAAATCTATTGATTTGATGGATCTCATTTATTTACTGATTTGTATATGTTGAACTATTCCTGCATCTCCAAAACGAAGCTGACTTGATTCTAGTGGACTAGCTTTTTGATGTATTTTTGAATCCAGTTTGCAAGTGTTCTTGAGAACTTTTATGACTGTGTTTATCATTAATTTTCTTTTGTAGTTATATATTAATGTGTTGAAGCTGTCAATGTAATACTGGTTTCATAAAATAATTAAAATAATTTTTTTCCTTTTTTGTTTTGGAACAATTTGTAAAGGATTGGTTTCAGTCCTTTAAAGAGCTGCCAAATTCTTCAGTAAAACCTTCTAAACTAGGCTTTTTGTCAGTGAGGTTTAATTACTAGTTCATCGATCTCATTGCTTATGACAGATCCACTTAAATTTTTGTCTCTTCTTGGTTTAACTTCAGTAGATCATATGCATTTAGAAATTCATACATGTCTTTAATGTTTTCCTATTAGTGGAATATAAGGTTTTAAATGTATATTTTTAAAAAAGATTTATTTATTTATTATGTGTACAGTGTTCTGTCTGCAATGTATGTCTACAGGCCTGAAGAAGGTACCAGATCTCATTAAAGATGGTTGTGAGCCACCATGTGGGTGCTGGGAATTGAACTCAGGACCTCTGGAAGAACAGCCGGTGATCTTTAATGTTGAGCCACCTCTTTAGCCCTTAAATGTATATTTTTATAATACTCTGAATTTTATTAATATTTGTTGTGATGTTTGCTCTTTAGTCTTTAATGTTATTAATTTGGGCCCCTCTTTTCTTTTGGTTACTTTGGCTAAGTATTTATCAAACTTGTTAACTTTTCAAAGAACCTACTCTTCACTTGATGGATTAAAAGGTAGTTTCTATCTGGGGTGCTGGCTTGTCCTGGGGTAGCTATCTGGACACTTCACTGTCTAGGCTCTGTGAAACCGTCAGACTGTTTGAGGTGGATCCAAGTCGACTACCTGGAACTGAAAAAAAAAATTGTCAGTGTTGGATGGAGCGACCCAGCAATTCATTAGGTGGGAAAAAAGTGGGCCAGGTGCAGGGTCCCAGCATGTCTCATACTAAATCTAAATCTCGGCACCAAATGTATTTTTAAACCAGCAGGAAAGGAGACACACCATACAACAGGGCCCACGTGAGAGGTTTATTGAGGGGATGGGAGAGAAGGGGCAAAGAAGGGGCATAGAAGAGAGGAGAGACCAGTCCCAGGGAACAAGAGTGAAGGAAGATCAAGAGAGATAACTGCTTTTTCAAGTATGTTTGAGAATGTGTCACCCAGACACCTAGGAGATTAAGGATAACACTGAAGATCACTGACCTCCATTTATTAACAGTAGCATGCCAGCTAAGCATTTTCATTCTCACAATCCTATTAAAGCTGGAGCAGTACCTACTTCTCAGGAGTGGCTCTGTGCAACATTTTTTGGCCTCCTGAAACTCATTTAGCCCCCTTTGAAGATACCTTAAAATTTGTGAGTCTGACTGTAGCCATTATGAGACCATTAGTTCTGCTCCTTGTGAGCTGCCTGTTTTTCCCTTATGGTTCTTAGTTGTTCTTTTGCAGAGCTGAAAGCTTAAGTTGTACTGGGATCAAGAATAATGGGCCTCAGCGGTTCGTGTTCCTGGAGTTGTGTCCATGCCAATGCTCCAGAAGAGAATTTGACACCGCTGCTGCCATTGTTGCTGTTATAACAGTGATGACCACTGCTACTACTGTTTCTGGGATTGCCATTTCATAACTGGTTACCACAGCTAGCACAGTGGAGACCCTGGCGGCAAAAGTAGCTACCACAGTTAATTAATCTTTTATTCTATTGGGTATGACAAATTGAAATCAATAGTTATATACATTTTGATTGGCTTTGAAGGTTATAAATTTACAAACTCAAGTTCCATCTGCTCTCGGGATTCCATCTTACAAGGACTCCAATTTGCAGTAAGGCTCGTTAAGGAAGGGAATGGCTCAGCTGCCTTTAGCCTACCAGCTATGGGTGGGTTAAGACTTCTGTTGGTCTTTTCTGTGTCGAACACAGATTGCAAGCCCAGCGCTACTTAGAGATCTTTGGCAACAGTTAACTCTGCAGCTCTCACACAATTGAGCCTGTATGATAATGAGTATTCAGAGACTGGTAATGGCTGGGCGGCACTCACCAACCTAAGACAGAACACCTGTGTGGCCTGGACAGGTGTCTCCATGATGGGTAAGGTGACCTGCTGATGGCCCATGCAACCTAAGTCAGAAGCTCATTTTTTAGTAAAAGGGGGGGGAGACCTGTAGGTCCCTGGCCCCTGTTTTGGGTAAATGTTGCCTTGCTTTCTGACCTTGACCTTGATATCCTCCCTATGCTAATTCCCTGTGAGATTCCACTCTCCTGAATGCTTAAGGGAAGCTCCTTGTCTGTGTATCCAGCATATTGGGCATATATAACAGCTTAGATGCAAGATTGTACAACATCAGGAGTGGGGGTGGGGATTTAGCTCAATGGTAGAGCACTTGCCTAGCAAACGCAAGGCCTGGGGTTCGATTCTCAGCTCCAAAAAAAAAAAAAAAATCAGAAGCGAACTTCTGCCATCCGAGGTTCTCCCATTGTGTTGTAAGCCTGTATTTAAGACCTCCTCCCTCCTACAAGAAAGGGCATACAGCATTCAAAAGAAGGAGGAGGAGGAGGAGGAGGAGGAGACGACGACGACGACGACGACGAAGAAGAAGAAGAAGAAGAAGAAGAAGAAGAAGAAGAAGAAGAAGAAGAAGAAGAAGAAGGGATCAAGTTCATGATGGGGAACCCACAGAGACAGCTGACCAGTGCTAGTTGGAGCTCACTGACTCTGGACTGACAGCTCGGGAACCTGCATGAGACTGAACTAGGCCCGCTGAATGTGTGTGACAGTTGTGTGGCTTGATCTGTTTGTGGGGTCCCTTGGCAGCAGGACCAGGACTTATCCCAGGTGCATGAACTGGCTTTTTGGAGCCCATTCCCTGTGGTGGGATACCTTGCTCAGCCTTGATACAATGGGGAGGGGCTAGGCTCTCCTTCAACTTGGTATGCCAGACTTTGTTGACTACCATGGGAGGCCTTACCCACTCTGAGGAGTGGATGGGGGTAGAGTGTGAGGGAGGTGAGAAGAGGGGAGAAAGGGAGGGAGGGGGAACTGGGGTTGGTATGTAAAATGGAAAAAAAATAATAAATATATTAATAAAAAAGGTACTTTCTATTTCATTGATTTATGCCCTTGTCTTAATTATTTCCTTCTACCTACTAGTTTTGAGTTTGGTTTCTTTTGCTTTTCCAAGGTGCTGAGGTTCCTCCCTAAGTTATTATTTGAAATCTTGCTGATTTTATAATATGAGCACTTAGAGTAATACTCCCTCTCATTTTGATATGGTTCTTGATCTTCTTTCTGTCATAAGAACTTTTAATTTATTTCTTAATTCCTGTGGTTTTTAAATAATTGCTACTTTGCATCCTGTTTGATCTCTATAGGCTATGTATTATCCATAGTTTCTCCCATTTTCAATTTCTAGCTTTATACTATCATAGTCAGATCTAATAAATAGTTATTCTTTTTCTATATTTCTTAAGACTAGTTTTATGTCCTAGTAGGTGATCAATTTTAGATTATAGCCCAAGGGCTGTTGGGAAGAATGTATTCTGTAATATTTTAGTTGAATATTCTGTAGATATCTGTTAAGTCTCTTTGCTCTATGGTGTCATTTAGCATCACCCTTTCTCTATTCATTTTTTTCCTGGACAACCAGTCTACTGGTGAGAGGGAGCTATTGAAGTCACCCACTACTATTGTATTATTATATTAGGGTTAATACATGACTTTTAATCTAGTAGTACTTGTTCCATGAATTTGGTAGTTCCTGTGTTCATTAGGTGTATGTTTATAATGGCAATGTCCTTTTTAGATTGTTCCTTTAATCAATAGAAAGTGATCTTCTTTACCTTGTCACATCTCTATTAATTTGAAGTTTATTTTATCAAATATCAGAATAGTAACTACTGTTTATTTCCCAGTTCCACTTTCTTGGAATACCTTTGTTCATCTTTCACCCTGTCTTGGTAGTGAGGTATGTATTCTGGAGGCGGCAACAAGAGGATTCCTGGTTTGGCTTGGTTTGTTAATGCAATCTGCTAGTCCATGTCTTTTAATTGGAACATTGAGTCTGATGATCATTGGAGCTATTATTGAAAGATGTGTATCCATTCCTGACATTTTGTTGATATCATATTGTTCTTTGGTATTATATAGTCTTCATTGCTTAACGAATATCTTAGCATCATTTAATTTTCTCTAACTTCATGAATGTGTTTACCATTTTCTTCTACTTAAGTATTCCTTCTAGTATCTTTTGTTGAGCTAGCTTAGTGGACATAAATTCCTTTAAGCTACTTTTGTCATGGTGAGTTATTTATCCTTCTATTGTGATAGTTGTTCTGGGTAGAAGAGTCTGTGCTAGCATCAGTTGTCTTTTGGGACTTAAACTACATTGATTCATGTTCCTTTGGCTTTTTAAAATTATCAATGATGTATCAAATATTATTCTGATGGCCCCTACTTTATATATGTGACTTGGGCCTTCTCTCTTGAAGCTTTCATTTCCCTTTCTTTTTTCTGTATATTTGGGGTTTTAACTGTAATATGTTATGGGGTGTTTCTTTTCTGGTCCTATCTATTTGGTGTTCTGTGTGCCTCTTGTACCCTGATAGGTATCGTGCTGGTTTATTTTATGTCAACTTGAAACAAGCTAGAGTCATTTGAGAAGAGAGAACCTCAACTGAGAAAAATGCCTTCACTAGATTAGCCTTTGGGTAAGCTTGTGGTACATTTTCTTGATTAATGTTTGATGTATAAGGCCCCAGCTCACTGTGGTAGGTTCCACCACTGGGCTGGTGGTCTTGTGGAATAAGAAAGCAGGCTGAGGGGTTGGGGATTTAACTCAGTGGTAGAGTGCTTGCCTAGCAAGCGCAAGGCCCTGGGTTTGATCCTCACCTCCAAAAAAGAAGGAAAGAAAGAAAGAAAGAAAGAAAGAAAGAAAGAAAGAAAGGAAGGAAGAAGGAAGGGAGGGAGGGAGGGAGGGATGGAGGGAGGAAGAAAGAAAGAAAGAAAGAGAAAGAAAGAAAGAAAGAAAGAAAGAGAAAGAAAGAAAGAAAGAAAGAAAGAAAGAAAGAAAGAAAGAAAGAAAGAAAGAAAGCAGGCTGAGCATGTCATGAGACCTATCCAGTTCTTCTGCTTATTCATACCTTGAGTTCCCAGTCTGATTTCCCATAAGGATGGACTACAACTATAAGCTGAAATAAACCCTTTCCTCCCCAAGTTGCTTTTGGTCATGGTGTTTATTTATTACAGCAACAGCAAATCTAAGACAGCTGTATTCTACCATAGCTTTTACCTTCTATGATTTTAGGGAAAATATAACTATGCCTCTGTTACAATATTCTTATGTGTCCATAATTTGCAAATTTGGTGTTTTCATAATGTCACACCAATCCCATTTATTCCCTTCAGACACTTTTTAAAATCTGTCCTCCATATGATCCACTCTATTGGTGAGTCTTTTCACTGTAAGTTTTGCTTGGCTTACTGAAAGTTTTACTTGCAGTATCATTTCTGTTTGGTCTTCAGTATTTTTAATCTTTTGTTGAATAATATTTTCACATCCTGAATTTATTTCCTTATCTCACTCAATTCCTTATTTGTATTTTTCTTAGAATTTACTCAAGTGATTATTCTCGTACTCTTTAAATTCATTTATCTATTATTAGTTTCCTCTCTGAAATATTTGAAAAGCTTTATAATCATTGTTTTGAATTCTTTGAAATTTTATCTATGTCACTGTTGTTGACACCCATCAATGTGAGACTGTTAATTTAGGGGGAGATATTTTGTCTTTGCACTTCATGTTTTCCACTGAGATTTGCCCACATGGAGTTAGTTTTTTAAGATGTTCTGGCAACCTGAGTGGAGAACAAAAGAACAAAACAACAACAAAAAAACCCACCATACCCAGGTTTAGAATAAATACCAGTAAACAAATATTTCTCATCAGATGGTAGTTATCTTCATATTATCATATAATCAATCAGTAAATTGTATTTTAAGTATGTAATTTTACATTAAGTTACCATCATTTACAAGCAAGAATTATGATTCAAGGAAACCACAGACAAAGGGGTTGATATATATCATCTTCCTGTGCTCATACAGCCTAATGAATGGATGGTCATTCCAACAACCCAAATGACTGATGTCATTAGCCTCATTCTTCTGATGGATTTCTGATACTCCAGGCTTTTACTTATGGCTGTCATATGCTATTCCTGTTGGTGAGAGCAACCCCATTGGATACAGCTTCTAATTATCATACATGCACTATTTCATGTGGTTATCATAGATCAATACCATTATCTAGATTTTAGAGACTAGGGTTCATCAACGTGACTTACTAACATATTGTAGTAAGTAAATAGCATAATGTCATAGTCATTTAACCATGTAGCATCAGAGGAAATAAAGGAAGGAAACAAAGTGGTAAAACTAAAATTTATTTCTGACAAATCTTTGAATGAATATTGATTATATTTGCAAAAATGCTGCTCTAATCACAGTGATGAATTTAATTATCTCCATTCCCAGAAAGCAGAAAAGATAATAATAATCACATCTGAAGTGGAAGAGTCATGGCTGACAGGACACATAAGCTATTCAGAAAATAATTTAAGTGAAGTTGAAACCAGTCTGGGCATACAGCTATTATTCTATTCACCATGGAGTTTTTCAGTCATAATTAATTGTAGAGGAAAGTGTTTGAAGAATATATCCTTTGAAAAAGTGACAGAGGTGAATGAACTCAAAAGAGAACTGAAGATGATTCATATTATTGGAATATAAATTTCTTATGATCCTCAAAGACAGAATCTGATTCATTTCCCACAGGTTGTATGCTATTGCACCTGCCTTTCACTTGCTTAATTCATAAGTAGTACAGGAACAGACTTCACACTTCATCACATGGTAACTGTGTTGTGTTCAGGGTTTTTTGTGGTTCCAGAAGTAATTTCTTGTCTGTTTAAAATGTTTTATACTGAATGTTTAGATGTTTGGGTAAGCAAAAAAAAAAAAAAAAAAAAAAAAAAAGATTTTTTGACTCAAAATTAGCGAGATATTGAGCAGAAAGAGGGACTGACTCTGAAATACACTCTTTTCCTCCTTACTATATTTATAGCCATGACTCATGTTTAAGACTCAAATTGTTCACATAAATATGACATACCTGAAAATTTGTTCAAAACTCAAATTAGATTTTATAATGTGAATAGGAACAGGAAAAAAGTAAAATACAGTTTAGAGTCTATCCTATCAATGAAGAAACATCTAGGTAACAGTGGTTAAATTTCAGGAAAGTGAATATAAATGTCACAGTCCTGAGGTATTTGATATAACAGTCTAAATACCACCCTACCATCAACATCTTAGAACTTGCAATGTCCAACTACATCAAGTATGATTACTATTATCTTTTCTGCTTTTATAGAATGTAGATAGCTAAATGCAAGTGTGACCCACTAGCCTATGTACACACAATAAATCAATTAATGCAATTGTTCAAAGGTCATAAAGAAGATGGTCAGAGTGGGAGAGCCGGTGATGGTAGCACATAAACAAGCATAACCTCTGCAATTTGGAAAGAGAAATCAAATGAAAATGCTTGGAACAGAAGGAGAGCTATATGAATTGATTTGCAACAAGTACAAATGTCTTTAATAATAATAATAATACCCTTTCCTCTCTTCAGCTCTACAAGTCAGCTTCCGCTGTATTATATCCTACTTCACAGGCAAACTTCTCAACAGACTTGTTCACCCTTGCTTCCAACATTTTCACCTCTTACTCTCACCTTGCTACTCCCCAAATCTGTCATGAGTCTTTCTGCATAATTTTTGGATAAGACTTCAGTGAGTTTCTTGATGAGATCCACTTGGTTTACACTAGTAAACCGTAACATACAAAATGATTTTAACATCTAGAAAGTAGATAGCGAAGAATACTAGTCCAAAAGACATAGAAAGTTGAATAAAGGTGGTGTATAGCAGGATCCAAAAGATGACTGATTGTTACTGTAAAGCTACAAAAATGTTCTAATAATATAGGTTCAGGAAGATGTGTTATGTTTATATGTTTCTACATTTCCTCTACTCCATGTTGTCAGGAGCCTTAGGAATCATTCATATGCAAGTGCGCACATTATCCTGATATAGAATCTAGGGAAATCTCTCTCTCCTCCTCCTCCTCCTCCTCCTCCTCCTCCTCCTCCTCCTCCTCCTCCTCCTCCTCCTCCTTTTCCTCCTCTCTTCTCTCTCTGTCTCTCTCTCTTTCTCTCTCTCTCTGCCCTCTCTCTCTCTGAAGAAACTGAGGGTTTTTTATAGGAATTTTCAGAAAATAAACCTAAAGTACAAAAAGTACTCAGAGAATTTCTCTGAAAACATAAATTTCAGAATACTCTTTCACCTGTATCTTGCTCTGTCTTGCATGGAAATGCTTCTCAGAACTTAGACTCTTATACTTAATTTTGGGAAACATGAATTAACTGCATGTTCACGTCATCAAAGGGTTAACAGACTTCAAGGATCAGGTAAAAATATCTCTGATTTTAAGTGTTCTATCAAAATGGGGCAAATCCATCAATATCATGTGTGTATGTGTTTTGACTTAGTTATTTATATTTAATGGCTCATTGGTCATATATTTTCTTATGGAAACCTAAAGAACTTTTCCATGAGAAATATACAACACTATCACCTTAAAAAAGTGTATTTGAAGGGAAAAATGTATAATAATCTTTAGTACCTTCCAAGAAACCAGTAATACAAAAGTCACATGGTAAAGGTTTTGCATTTTATATCAGTCTATTCAAAGTTGTATTGCATACAAGTTCAGAATCTTCAGAAAATGCATATATTCCAACACAATCTGGTTTAATTTGGCATGACATTCAACTTGGGCACTGATATCTTCACAATATTCCAGATGATTCAAGTACAGCAAATTTTGAGAAAAACTGTCTAAGGTTTACTTTCATATAATAAAAATTAGAGATCTCTTAAAAGAGCATGATATCTTTGGTTTTGATAAAAATATCATGCAATAATGCATGATTATACATTAATATTTAACTCAGTATGTGTATATTTTTCTCTTTGACTTTATTTTGTATATAGAAACTTAATAATGGTATTTGAAGTTTGAAAGACCATGTCTGTCTATTGTGCTATATATATATTTGTTAGCCTCATGAATCTCTTAGAAACTATTAAGTGGAAAACATATATTAATAAAATTTATGAAACTATCTAGGACATAGCATACTTGGATCATGACATGGAAAAGGAAAATAGTAAATTATTTTTCTGTTTTTAAAATGTAATTAATATATAATTGTAACATTGCTCTCTTCCTTTACTTCCTCCCACCATTCCCATTTTCCTCACTCCCACTCCTGGTCCCTCTCAAATTCATAACCTCATATTATTGTTTTCCACTACACACACACACATACACACACACACATACACACACACACACACACACACACACACACACACACATATATATACACGTATATGAATATGTATATATAAGCACACACACAAACATATATATTACAGATTTATACATAAATAGAACCTGCTGGGTCCATTTAGTGTTACATGTGCTTAGGGCCAACTACTTTGGATTGGATAACCTATCAAGGGGTTTATCCCTGGAGAAGACTTATTTGTGTTCTTAGCATTCATTAAATGCCTGTATCTCTTTATGGTGGGGACTTGTAAGGTTTCCTCTGTGGATGTTAGCACATCAACTGATGTTGTCACTGTGTGAGTCTTGTTTAGGCAACTGTATTGTTGAGATTTAATGGGTGCAGTTCTCTGTCATATATAGAGGACACAATCTCAAATAGACTTCCTGGTCCTCTGGCTCTTACAATATTTGTCTATCTTTTTCCATGATGTTCCCTGAGCATTAATTGTAGAGGTTGTGCTCTAGATATATCCACTGGGGCTGAGCATCTCATGGTCAGCTGTTATCTCCATTTTGACCAGATGCTTATTTCTGAAATGGTTCCATCTGCTGCAAAGTGAAGCTGCTTTGATGTGTGCTGAGGGCTTCACCACTCATCTTAATGGCTCTTTCAGGCCCATGTTATCCTCGTTCTGGAAGCAGCAGAGAATGGAATTAAATACATAGGTCCTGTCATGATATCATTTAGGATTTAAGTCCAGCTTAACCATTACTAGCTATGTGAGCTAGCAAGCTCCCTAGACTTTTCTTTCAGTTTCCTTCTTTACCTCTTAAATAGGAGTGATAACAGTACCCATCATGTTGGGTTACCATAAAGAATGGAAGGGATGTTATATGTTGACCACTGAGAACAATGCTAAAAATGTGAAAAGAACTACATGGCATTTGTGATCATCAGTACTCAGTGATATGTTCTTTCCACAGCTTTAATCAAAACTCAGAAAACTGTATTTGAAGATTCTGCCAAAACCCAGTCTTGGCTTGGGTTCAGGTCATGAGATGGGGGAAGGGGCATTAGCGCCAAGAAATGAACTGTCTGACCACCAGATGAATTTCACACAAGTGGCCAGCCCTGGATAACTCCAACCATCTTTATTTACACATCAAAAACAAGCATGTTTTTCCATAATAACAAACATGTTTTTCCCATCCTCTAATGTTAACCTCCATCAAAACCAAGTATGTCAAATATGTTTTTTTCCCCAACATTTACATCAAAACACCTTTAAACCAAAAATACTTATCATTGTGCTAGCTTGGTCAAATACCGAGTTGGGTACATCCTGTCTTTACAAAACTAAAAGGTAATCAACATAGGCACACATTTTCCAAAACAACAACTTTGTTCAACACATATTTACAGAAATAGGGATGATCTGCCTCCAATGCTGTCAGCAATGAATCAGGACAGCTCCCAGGGTCAGAAGTGATAGCTGACATCCCCGGACAAGAAACCCAAGAAGCACCAGCTCCCAAAGAATGTTAGGGGAAGATATTCGAGGAAAAAAAAATGGGGTTTCCAAGAATGATCACATCTGTCCCATGCATTATTGACAAAATGACACTAAAACTGCCATGAGAATCATCAATCTTACAAAAGAGAAGACAGCATGCAAGCTGCTTGGTCCCAGCAGTATTCTTCACTGTCCTGAAGTCCACTGGTCCTTGCCAAGTGAGACTGTCCCCGTGGGCTTTTGCCTCATCTAGAGACCTGTTCGACAAGCATTCATATACTGGTCTGAAACTAGGCCTCACGGCTCTCAACAAGATGCATAACTCAGTTCAGTGGCAAGTCTCTAAGAATATCTCATTGCATCATGGTAAGAGGTTTATACACGTGTTTAATTAAATACTGTCCAGGAGACACTATTTTCCGATATAGTTTAACAATCATTTGATACAATAAATGTTCGGGAAATGCTTCAGAAGTTTGACTATTTTCTCACACATAATGAGGCTCTAGGCTCAAAGACTTCCTTTCACTCTCCCAAGTATACAGATTTCAATTACTCTTTGTCTCTGGATCTCCTGTTCCTGTTTATAATGCCTTCCATCTAGAGAGAACTGCTACTTATCCTTTAAGATACAGTGACGACATTGTCTCCTCCAAGAAGTCTTTGCTAACAGGTTACTATCCACTATCTCAACCTAGCAGCCAGCCCAGTATTAATGTGAGTGAACTAGTGGTCACTGTCCCTCTTCTGGGTCTCTATGTAACCGCTTGTCATTACACATAGCCACTATCTTTTCATATTATTTTCTTATCTCCTTCCCTCATCAGCCATATTAATTCTTTCAATATAAGAACTGAAACTTCCCTCTTTATCCCTTGCGTATGGACTGACTAATTGTGTTGGAGGGCAAGGTAGAAGTTCAAGAAACGCTTGTGAATAAATGAACAGACATCTACAAGCACAGCATCCCTTCATTGTTTGGAATGTGTGTTGTGGAGCAAACCAAAGAAGGCGAAAATACAATCAGTAAGCTAAAAAACGAATAATCTAATTAGAACAACAGAACACAGATGCATAAAAACGTGTGAAAGGCAGTGGATCAGCAATTACTGCAGTACACTGTGCCATAAACAACTTCATGATCTTAATGATCTGAAAGAGCAAATCGTTTTTTCCACTCTTTCTTTTGTTTTCTTACTCAGCTTTGGGCTTGGTTCCAGGCTGCAGGCTGGCCTCGGGTTTCCTTTCCTAGCTGTTTGCTAGGGCAACTTTCTCACGGTTCGTCACTGGAACAAAACAGGCAAGCCAACCATGAATTCACATTTAGCTTTCTGCTTACCTTTCACTGGTTAAGGCAAGTTACACACGATGAAGAATCAACAGCACCAAAGGGAAAGGAAGTATGCTGCCCCACTGTGGGAAAGGTAGGAAGTGAATTTGTGTTAATGCTTAGATTATCACACTGTGCGCCTGGCTGACCATTTAAAGTGTTAAAAGATGCTATGAGGTTCCTTGAACAGAAAAAAAAAAAATTCGATGAGTAATAGTAGTCTGGGAAGAGTTTTCAAATGCAAGAACTCTCCAGCTATCCCGTAGAAAACAAAAAATACAGTTTGGATCAAAGGAAACACAGTAGCATTCCAAAGAGGAGAAACTAAAACAGGTGGTGGGATCCAGAATGCCGTCCAGTGTGCTTAAGAATACATAAATGTGGCTAAACGGTGCCAAAGGTCGGCCTTTGTCTTTCAGCATTTGTTTAGCTATTGGAGTCCTTAAAGCAAGTAGACCACAGGACTCTGGACTCAACTTCTTTTCTCATTTTCCCATACAGCTCCTCTGACCCCCAAATAACTATCAGGATTCCCAGTTGGAAGTAAAAGAGTCTTGAGTCTAGCTCTGGGTGGCTTAAACATAATATGATGACGAGGAAAGCTGCTAAACTAGGGTAAAGAAATGGAAAGTGTCTGGGAACCATAGGCAGAGTCTGATCCTGTCACATAGATTTAACAAGAGACTCTGTGTTATCTTAAAAAAACAAAACAAAACAAAACAAAAACAAAACAGAATTCAGAGCTCCTTCAGTGCCAAGACTAGGCACTCAGAAGCACTGAGTGGGAGTGTCTGTGCCTGTGGCCCTAGGTCCAATCCCAAGTGAGAGAAGCAGAAAGAGATAAGGTCATGCCTTTAGTACTAAGACACTATGGAACACTGGGACATAACATTATTGTCCTTGTGCTCTCTCAATAGTGATGCAGCGCTTGCCACAGCTTCAGCTGTTGCTTAGCTGTAAACATCCTCTAAGTAGTGCCCGCTATCCATGCATCTGCTCTGGGTCTGTCTAAACACTGAGATGAGTGCATCTAATTGGTTGATCTGAGGTCACCATCCATATTCTGGCTGCAGAAGCTGTTAGGCATTTTAAGTATTAGAGACTATTGTTTGGCTCTTAGTATCATAATGATGATTTCTTCTAAGAAATAGGCTCCATATCCACTCATATGGCTAAAATGAATCTAGGAACAGACAGTAGTTCAGAAGCTGGTAGTCAGAAAAGTTTCTTTATGGGGCTTTTACAATATAAAAAATGAAAAAGTCAACCTCCACTTCTGTTTTTCTTTACAAGTCTCATACCAACTCTATACTTTCTACCTCTGAAATCCATAGGAATTTGCTTTGGAATTCCTGTTTTCACACTCATCTCATGTAACTTTTAATTTCCAGCAATCATTCATTTGTCTAGAGTGTAAGCAATATGTGGACACTGACCATAATTTGTATCTCTAAGTATCCAATGTGTTTATCCCAGATAATGCTTGTAGTACTTCAACATGATTTTAACATTTTTTAATTTTTTTAAATTTTCCATTAATTTTTAATGAGTGTGGGAATTTGAATGAGATGTACCCCATAGTCTCAGGCATTTGAATACTTGGTCCCCCCATTAGTAGTGCTGTTTACGGGGGGGGGGGGGCTTGGGAGGTGTGGTCTTGCTGGAGGAAATTACGTCACTAGGGATAGGCTTTGAGAGTTGAAGGACTCCAGCCATTTCCAGTCTCTGCTCCATACTTCCGGTTAAGGATACCAGCTCTCTGCTTCCTGCTACTGTCACCGTGCTGCTTGCTGCCTTGCTTCCCTGCCTTGAATGACTCTTGACCCTCTGGAACCATAAGCACAAATAAACACTTTCTTCTATAAATTGTCTTGGTCATACTGTTTTATCACAGTGACAGAAAAGTAGCTAATACAGTAAGTAGATTAAATAATGGGTGTCTTTATGACATTTCCATACATGTGTCATAGTACTTTGCTCATAATTGTCCCCCATCATGCCATGACTCACTCTACAATGGGTCCTTTCCTATTCCCTGATAGTACCCCTTCAAGTGATTTTTATTAACTGACTAATAAAAAGGAGTGGGTACTAGAGAAATGAAAGCTACAAGAAACATGTCATTCTACTATAATTTTTAGCCAGGGAGTCATAAAACTCTAAAGTAGGTGTTGAAATGAGTAGGAAAAGACAGACACAATCACCACGCACTGCCTGCTCTGCATCAGGAGCATCTACTATGCACATGTCCTCCCAAGACCTGGCCTTTGATGACATTTCATCAGCCTTCAATCTAATTGGCCATGGTAGGAATTCTAAGACTATGAACCTAGACTCTGTCCTGACCCAGAGAACTAGTTGTTAAACATTTTATCCCTTTATCATTGGTTGAAGGAAAAAGAAATGTCCTCTATATTCCTCTCATTCTTTCAAATTAATATTTAGCAATTTAAATGTTAGTGCACATATGTTATCTGCATTTTGCATATCATTCTTTCTAATGTGGATTTTCAAATCGGAATAATGTAGCTATGAGGAAATGGCGTAATATATGAAAGGATAGAGGAGTTAGTGTATGCATATATTTTAGCTTAAGTTTTTTAAAATGGAGCATATCTTCAGATGCCAATCAAATGAAAATTTAACAAAGTGTTTTTTAGTTTTAGAAGACTAGATAACGATGGGGAAGATAAACAGATAAACAACTAAGAAAATGTTGCCCACTCCATCATTCTCCACCCCTTCCATCCCATGCCACCTGACAACTTCCCATTGTTAATGTGTATATCGTGTATATCGTCACCTCAGAAGACTGAAACAATACTGCGGGCAAAGGACAGACACAGCAGCCCACCTTCAAATGAGCACTGGCATAACACAATGGAAAACACCTCCCTTTGAGTAGAAAAACAACCTATGCATCTCCTTTTGAACTGTATGAGTCTATTACAGCTTTCTAACCTCCTTGTTCAGATGTTAATGAAATGCTTT
Organism: Onychomys torridus; assembly: GCF_903995425.1. Taxonomy (NCBI): domain Eukaryota; kingdom Metazoa; phylum Chordata; class Mammalia; order Rodentia; family Cricetidae; genus Onychomys; species Onychomys torridus. The sequence goes on along the minus strand of NC_050466.1, from coordinate 76,889,883 downwards.
CCAGCATGCTTTCATAGTCAGGATCCACTCAATAAAAGCTTTCTTGCTAAATGGTTGCATGGCATCAGCTGTGTTATTCTCCCAGGGTTGTGTGGATTCTGCTGCAATGTGTCCATCAAAGGGAACAATGCAGTCAGGTCTCCAAAGGACTGCTTTGGCCAGTGTTAAGTGGCAGAATGACAGCATTTCCCTTTGTGAGATGAAGGACGTTCACACTTAAAAGTCTTTAAGAACAGAAAGATTGAGAGCAATGTCTGCAGAATCTTAAAATTAAATGCATGCTTTTCCTTTATTGTAAAGCATCTAGTTTCTGTAGAATGAATCTTGTTGATGCCAGTTTCAAGGTTGCTGTTCTTTGTGCTTTGAAACCAAGGTCAAACGGGAGGCAGCTCAGAGGCCTTGAGATTGTCATTGACAAGGAAAATAGAAGCTTTATAGCTGTTGTACTAATTAATCACTTCAAAAAAGTAGAAATATGAAAAAACATGCATTTATGCATAAACACATATATACACATGCATTTAAGCCTGTCAACAGCTAATTGAAAATTTTCTTTGTGATCTTATACTTGTCATCATATACAGCCAAACATCAGCTATGTTCTGGAGTTAGATGAGCATAGGGGGAAATGTAGCTTCTTTTATAACACTTCTCCAACACACTGTTGTAGAAAAGGTTGCCTTTCAAGAAATCTGCACTTTCAGAGTTATTGCAATTAAAATGTGAGTCTGAGGGGTAGCTCAGTAGTAAAGAACTTCCTTGGCATATGCAGAATGCTGGGTTCACTCTGTAATACAACAAAAATAATCCACATTTTTTATTGTCAAGGTGTTTTTAAAATCATTTGCCAGTATGTTTCCGTGGATCCCTACATCTCATAAGTAACTTAAGAAAAGAAATGCTTTTATTTTCAACATGTTTATCTTTTTTATATTTATTTTTAAATTTACATACTATATTTTGATCATATCCTTTCCCCTCCCCCAGCTCCTTCCAGATCATCCCTACCTCCCTACCCACTCAACTTCATGTTTTTCTCTCTCTTTCTCAAAACTAACCACAAAACAAAACAAGAACAAAAAAAATCAAAACAAGCAAAAGAAAGAGCCAAAAAAATAACAAGACTAAAATGCATGACATAAAAGGTGAAATCTGTTTTGTATTGGATAACTATTCCTGAGTATGGGGCCTATCCTGGATTGTGGCTGATATACCTAGTGACAGGCTGTTGCAGTAAAATGATTTTCTCTTTCTCAGCAGGTATCAACTGTCATTAGCTTCTTGGATGGGAATAGGTCTTTGTAACCACTTCTCCAGCTGTGTGCTGGGATTTTTGTCTACCTTGAACTTGTGTATCACCACTCAACCCTCATCAGAAAAGCTTAATCTTGCAGTAGATGATGATTAACAAATAGACCCACAGTGTCTCAGACAATGTACCAAGAGTGAGAGACTTTGGAGCGATCTTAAGGAATGTCTTTATCAAATCCCTCTTAATGCTTAGGGATCTATGCGGAAGAGGAGTCTAGATTGTAAGAGCCAGAAGTGATGGTTGACTCCAAGAAAACAGCATCTACCCAATATAACAGGACTGATACACAAATGAACATGTTTACCTTGAAGTGAAAAATACAACAATTAACATCAGGATGACACACATAGGAAACATTGGTCAAGTGTTTAAATTTAGACCTTGTGTATGAAAATGAAGGATACTTATTCTGAGTTTTCTACAGCAAGCATTTCACGAGCACTTAATCTGCATCAGTTTTGGAACAACTTTACTACTGACAAAATGTATGTTTAGATATTTTTGGAAGCAACAATCATGGGGCAGAGCATATTTACAGTAGATTCACAATGAATTCTTTGGGTTAGTTTCTCATTTAAATATTTCACCATTTTTCAAAACTTTTGTTATCTTAAGATGTTTAACCTCAACTGAAATTTAGAAGCTGTTTTCAGGAATAAATTGTATGTATTTTTTTGTATAAGTAGCTTCATATTCCTGTAAGAAAATAGACTCTTCTAACTTCAAAAAATAGTCCTTGTTGTAGAGGCACACACTTGTAACCCCACCACTCTGGAGTTTGAGGCTTTATCATGACTTTGAAGCCAGCCTGGGATGTAGAACCTGTTCAAGGCCATCCTGGACTACACAGCAAGGCTACATCTTCAAAATAAAATGACTACAGTAACATTTCAACCTTCTCTCTCTCTCTCTCTCTCTCTCTCTCTCTCTCTCTCTATATATATATATATATATATATATATATATATATATATATATATATATATATTCTTCATTGCATAATATTTTCTGGAACCCAAGCTCAAAGCAAAAATTGTGTAAGGTCATTACTATTACAGTTAATTAATTAATTAATCCAGTTAGTTAGTGTGTGTGTGTGTGTGTGTGTGTGTATGTGTGTGTGCCTCTCCATGGGTTGCACACATGTGGAAATCAGATGACAGTTTGCAGAAACATTTGTCCTCACAGCGCGTGAGTCTGAGAGACTGAATTAAAGTCATTAATCTCGTCAGGAGACACCTTCACCCACTGAGCCATCTTGACTGCTGGCCCAAGTGTAAGGTTCTAAAGCTAGAGCAATCACCAGAATGCCCAGTATTCCTCCCCTAGTGGAATTGCGGCTATCACAGGAAGGGAGCTCAATCATTTTTCTGACATAAGAAAATGTCAAAAGGCCAAGAACATAGAACTGGAGTTTAGGAAGGTTGCTAGAGAGGGGAGCTTTTAAATCAGTACAGGACTGAACGGAAAGATTAACCAAGCTAAGAAAAATGAAAGGAATTACAAGTAGCAGGAAGAGTAATTGTTGAGAAAAACAAGAAGGCCTTGGAAAGAGAAGAATTTATTGAATTGTGTCTTGAGTATAACATCTGAAGAAAAACTGAGAAGATCTGGCTCTAAAGGTGCAAATGCTAGGCCCTCAACTCCCTGCGAACCAAAGGGCAGCCACAAATCTCCGCTCAGCTTCAGTAATGAATCAGGTAAAGACATGAGGCTTGAAATCAGCATGCTTACCACTTCCTAGAAAATGTAATGAGCATTACAAGGACTGAAGGATGCTAACTAACCCTCAGATGATAGTGTGTCAGGCTAATAACCTGAATTAAAATTGTGGTGATGGGAATACTATAATCTGGAATAAGAGGAGATTAGTTAGTGGGACCAGTAACACTGGGGATTGGTCATACATAAAAAGCAAGGATAATATAGGTCTATGCCAGAGTTTCTCCACCTTGGCATAACTGTCACTTTGGTCCAGGTCATTTTTTATTTTCAGGACTGGTGTGTATGTTGAGGATGTTTTAGCAGCATTCCTCAATTCCATTCACAGAAATTTTCTCCTCATGATGACAACCAAAACTGTCTGCAAACATTGCAAATGTCCTCTGAAAGAGTATGATCACCCGTTTTTGAGAACTAATGTTAATTCAAAGAACAGCATTTCTAGCATTAGTTCTGTATTAGAATCACCCGAAAAACATTTAAATTACATTAATATTCTATATTCATCATCTGTTCACTAGGACAGAATCTCAGAAAATAAAATCACATTATTTTCTAAAATAATTTTATAGTGCAATTAAATTTGAGAGAGCTGTGGATATAGCTTTTATTTGGTGGTGGCACCTGCCTTTAATCCCAGCACTTGGGAGGCAGAGGCAGGCAGATCTCTGTGAGTTCAAGGCCAGCCTGGTCTATAGGGCAAGTTTCAGGACAGCAGCTACAAAGAGAAGCCCTACCTTGAAATATGTGTTCCCAAATAAAGAAAAAAGAAAGAAAATCCCAATAGACTAATACACTTCACAAATATCAAACCTTTTGATATATTTCTAAACATTTTGAAGCAAACTTTTAAGCATTCTTTTATTTCATAGTGAACATAATGACTCAGAACTATACCTATGAGCATTTGATAATGCTGATATATAATGTTTAGAAACTGCTGTAGGTGTTCATACTATGGGGGGAGGCATGCAACTATACACCAGAAGACTTCAAACTATGATTCATTGCTTATCCAATGCTTAGTTTTCAGATATTTTTGACCAGTTTAATAGATTATGGCATTTGGGCTCATCTCATATTCTTATCTGTCCTCATATGTATTTCTTCATCTCTTACTTGAGCCCTCCCCTGCCTTAATCAATCTTTATTCATTACACTTCCTAACCCATAGAACTTTGGGCTTTAATCAACTATTGCTATGGAATAACCCTTTTGTACACTGTAAATATATGTTACTCTGATTGGTTTAATAAACAAGCTGAGTAGGCAATAGCTGAATAGGATAAGGCTAGGCAGGAGAGCCAAACTGAGAATGATGGGAAGAAGGGAGGAGTCAGAGGAGTTGACAGCAGAGACAAAGATGGGCATGCCGTACTGAGAAAGGTATCAAGCTACATGTAAAGCATAGATAAGAAATACAGGTTAATTTAAATGTAAGAGTTAGCTAGTAAGAAGCCTGAGCTATCAGCCAAGCATTTATAATTAATATAAGCCTCAGTGTGTTTGTTTATTTGAGAGCTGCTGGCAGAATAGAAACTTCTTCCTACAAACTATAGAATGAGAAAATTTCTAAGCCAGATTATACTAAATGAGCAAAATAGTAATAAACAGCTTTCAAAGGATTAAGAATGAGGGATTGGAGAGATATCTCAATAGTTAAGAGCATTTGGTGCTCTTATAGAGGATCTGAGTTAAGTTCCCACCACCCACTTTGGGCAACAGCTCATAATAACCTGATACTGTAGTTACATGGGATCCAATGCCCTCTTCTGGCTACCATGGGCACTGCACTCAATGCAGAAACACGTGTGCACACACGTACTTAAAAATAAGGTAAATTATAAAATTAAAATGAAGATTAAGAATGAGTTTAATAAAATATTTATGATTAGTATATGCAAAATTTCACAACTCAACTCATTCTAAAGGCCTAGTATAAGACAAGCATCAACAGACATGACAAAGTGTAACAATGTTAAAGATAATAAAGTTCAGTATCTATTCTTGTTTTCAGAAAAGTTAGAATTATCTAGAAATATTTAGACTTTCCTAAATATATGAAAATATTTAAATATTAGGAGAAAATATCGTAGGTTCTGGTCTAAACAAGAGTGGGGCATGGTGATATATACCTATAATTCCAGCTGAGACAGGAGGATCAAGAGTTCAAGTTCAGTCTGGGCTATATACTGAAACCCTATCTCAGAAAAAAATACCTTCCAAAACCACTACTACTCAACAGAGAAATAGTAGTTCCAATGTTGAAAAAAATGGAAGATACATATGAGCCATAAACTCTAGAAAGGAGCTAGAATAGTAGGTAGCCATAATTTTTGCTAGATATTTTTTCTTCCTAAAAGTTAAAAAATCTTTTACTGCCACTCTATTAAACAAGCATAATTCCTATTTACCTTCTAAAACTAATCCTTATACCCACAGATAAGTATAGCTATCACTCTTCATCAAAGAATCTATTTACTTTGCTTCTTCCTCTTCAAGGGCTTTCAGGTGTGCTGTCAAGTCACTAGTGTGAGATTTCTCCAGCTTCTTTATGCGGGCATTTAGTGCTATGAATTTCCCTCTTAGCACTGCTTTCATAGTGTCCCATAAGTTTGGGTATGTGGTGTATTCATTTTCATTGATCTCTAGGAAGTTTTTAATTTCTTTATTTCTTCCTTAACCCATTGGTGATTCAGTTGAGCATTATTCAGTTTCCATGAAATTGTGGGATTTCAGCAGTTTTTTCTGTTGTTGAAATCTAACTTTAAACCATGGTGGTCCAACAGAACACAGGAGGTTATTCCAATTGTTTTGTATCTGTTGAGATCTGCTTTGTGGCCAAGTATGTGGTCGATTTTAGAGAAGGTTCCATGGGGTGCTGAGAAGAAGGTATATTCTTTTTTGTATGGGTGGAATGTTCTGTAGATATCGATTAAGTCCATTTGAGCTATAACATCAGTTAAGACCATTATGTCTCTGTTAAGTTTCAATTTGACCGATCTGTCCAGAGGTGATAGTGGGGTGTTGAAGTCTCCCACTATTAATGTGTGGTGTTTTCTATGTGATTTAAGCTTTAGTAATGTTTCTTTTACATATGTGGGTGCCCTTGCTTTTGGGGCATAAATGTTCAGAATTGAGACTTCATCTTGGTGGATCTTTCCTGCAATGTGTATGTAATGTCCTTCATCATCTCTTTTTGATTGATTTTAGTTTGAAGTCTATTTTGCTGGATATTAGGATGGCTATACCAGCTTGCTTCTTAAGACCATTTGATTGGAAAGTCTTTTCCCAGCCTTTTATTCTTAGGACGTGTCTGTCTTTGAATTTGAGGTTTGTTTCTTGTATTCAGCAGAAAGATAGGTCCTGTTTTTGTATCCATTCTGTTAGTCTGTGTCTTTTTATAGGTGAATTAAGTCCATTGATATTAAGGGATATTAATGACCAGTGATTGTTCGTTCCTGTTGTTATTTTTATTTTTTTGGTGGTAGTGTGTGTGTACTTCTCTTCTTTGGGGTTTACTGCTGTGGTGTTATCTATTGCCTGTGTTTTCGAGGGTGTATCTGCCTTCCTTAGGTTGGAATTTTCCTTCTAGTGCTTTCTGTAGGGCTGGTTTTGTGGATAAGTATTGTTTAAATCTGGTTTTGTCTTGGAAGGTCTTGTTCACTCCATCTATGTTGATTGAAAGTTTTGCTGGGTATATTAGTCTAGGCTGGCATCCATGGTCTCTTAGTGTCTGCATTATATCTGTCCAGGTCCTTCTGGCTTTCAAAGTCTCCATTGAGAAATCGGGTGTTATTCTGATGGGTTTGCCTTTATAAGTCACTTGGCCTTTTTCCTTTGCTGCCCTTAATATTATTTCTTTATTCTGTACGTTTAGTTGTTTAATTATTATGTGGCAAGGGGACTTTTTTGGGGGGGTCTAGTCTGTTTGGTGTTCTATAGGCTTCTTGTATCTTCATAGGCATTTTGTTCTTTAACGTGGGAAAGTTTTCTTCTATGATCTTGTTAAATATATTTTCTGTGCCTTTGAGTTGGTATTCTTCTCCTTCCTCTATCCCTATTATTCATAGGTTTGGTCTTTTCATGGTGTCCCAAATTTTTTGGACATTTTGGGTCATGACTTTGTTGGTTTTAGTGTTTTCTTTGACTGATGAATCTATTTCTTCTACCATATCTTCAACACCAGAGATCCTCTCTTCCATCTCTTGCATTCTGTTGGTTATACTTGTATCTGAAGGTCCTGTTTGTTTACTCAAATTTTCTATTTCCATCATTCCTTCTGCTAGTGTCTTCTTCATTTTTTCTATTTCCCTCTTCAGGTCTTGGATTGTCTCCCTTGCTTTTTCATGATTTTCTTTCAAGGATTTATTGTTTTCTTCTGCTTTATTTGTCCTTTCCTCTAGTTTTTTATAGCGTTCTTCCCATTTTTTGTTTGTCTGTTCCTCTACTTTATTTTTGATTTCTTCTATATAAGGCTCTAGCCTCTTCATGATGTTACTTATAAGGTTGTTTTCTTCTTCTTCTTCTTCTTCTTCTTCTTCTTCTTCTTCTTCTTCTTCTTCTTCTTCCATTCCATGATGTTCAGGTCTAGCTGTTGGAGAAGGGCTAGGTTCTGGTGATGCTGTATTGTTCTTTATTTTGTTGTATGTACTTCTGCCTTGATGTCTGCCCATCTCCTCTTGTGTTCGTTCTTGGTCTTATCAGTGTACTTGGTCCAGAGAGAGTTGACAGATTTAGGGAGCCTCTCTCTGGTCCAGATGGAAGCTCTGGGCCAGATGGGAGCTCTGGGCCAGATGAGAGTGCTGGCCAGATAGGAGCTGGGGGGCTGGACTCTGAATCTCAGGAAGTCCCTGGGGTCTCCTTTTGTCCAGATGGGAGCTCCTCTTGTCCAGATGGGAGTTCCAGGGCATGATGGAAGCTTGGGGCTGGTCTCTGATTCTCAGGAAGCAGCTGGGGTCTCCAGCAGATGGGTGTGGGGGCAGGGTGTGGAGACTGCAGTGTCTGCCTGCAGTCTTGGAAAAGGGGAGCCTTCCCGCAGGGCCCGCAGATTGGCAGGAAACTGGAGCCAAGTTGGTCAGGTCCTTCCGGAGTGGCCTTTTTCCAGCGGTGGGACCCAAGGGCAGTTGCCTCTCTAGCTATAACCCCAGGCACTCACCTCTCCTGCAATAGTTCTTACATGATGATCATACAGTTTGTGGATTGTTGTCAATAATGAAAACATCGCTTCCAGATGTAGTCCAAAGTAAAAGTAGTAATGACAGAATCCCAAAGTAGGAGGAAAAGACAGAACCTAAGAGTCGAGTTGAAGTGGTTCAGAGCCCTTTATGGTGGGGAAGGAGCAACAATCCAAATGAATGCCAGATCAGTGGGCCTTTGCAAAGATCAGCCATCCAGACCTGTAGATGGAGCAAATTACATGCAGCAAGCTTGTCAAAAAAGAGCAAAATCAAGGTGTTGTGCACTAAGGCCAGAGGGATCTGGTTAGAGAAGGTAATCACAAGGCGAGTGACCAGATGGGATGGTTGCTATGGATTGGAGGCCAACCTTGTCAACATAGTGAGTTCCAGACCAGTAACTGTTACCAAGTGAGATCCTGTCTCAAAAGATAAAACCAATGCATGCACATAATACATATGTATACATGTGAGCAAATACTCAGACATATAAAATAATACATCTTTAAAAGATTAGAAATCCAAAATAAATAACAAAGCCATAAAATCATGCTGAATTATGGATATGGGAGTGGCTCAGGAGTCTCCCACCCCTAACTGAGGTCCTATGGATGATTGATGGCTTCTGGGAGAAAGAGAGTCAGATTTTTTCTTTAAGGGTGTGGTCCCTGGTAGGTCAAACCTTTCAGGAGGTGACTTCCTACCCATGCTTATATTGGTAGCACTAATTGGATTCAGTGGATTATAAAAAGGGGGAGCTATTGGAGGTGGATATTAGAGGAGTTAGGAGGAATAAGGAATGGATGTGATCAAACTGTACTGCATGCAACTATAAAATTCTTAAGGAAATAATAAAATATTGTATTTTAAAAACACACTGAAGTAGACAATCCAGTCACAGTGTGTGATGACATATACAAACAATTCTATGATCTTGACCAGCTCTTTGGGGTGGGTGGCAATGTCGTTGAGTCCAACTAACTCTTTTACGGGTGATTTACTGGGCTCTGGTTTCTACAGAACTGAAAAGTTCCTCTTCAGATTGAAATGTAAAGGTGACTGTCTTCACCCAATCACCCTGGTCCAGAGAAGCTATAAGAGCAAACAGATCACTTGGTTATCCAGCTTCTATGTTACATGCTTGTGTGAATATGTCTCTGTGCACTACTGCACTCAAATCTTCAACTACTTAAGCCTGTAGAACTAGATCCAGAACACTGACCAAAAGCAAGGGGGTCTGTATATGTGTACCAAGGTGACTCTATATGTGACCTCCAGTGATCTGACTTGGAAGACAAAACAGGCTGGGACCTGAAGTACAGTGGATGTCAGCTGCCTACTTGGCACTGACAGAGTGGCCTTGTTCAAATCAGCCAATAATGTTGACATGACCTGATGAGCCCACCAATTAAGGACAGAAGGTTGTAAGTGCTACTCCAACTAGACCATGTTCACTGTGTAGTCAGCACCCACCTACTGCTACAGCTGCAGTAATGTAACAGTCATCTTGGAGCTACAGTAGCCTCTCTAGCAAGGTTTCATCACTTTTTGAGGCCTTACCTCAGGAAGAGACATCTACAGAAATATCTCCCAAAAGTGTGTAGTTCACTACTTCATGTAATAATTCAGCCCCCTTTCCTCTAGCCTCTCTTGCTCGTAAGCCACTGTTATTCCAGTTAGAGGCTGGGTAGGAAGAAGATGCCCCACCCATTTGTCATGAGGTCTACTACTTACGTTGGAAAGGTTAGTTTCTTGGCTAGAGCCGTGCTCCCCACCTTTTTCCCCATTTGATCCATGACATTTCCAATCATGTTTCATTTTTCTTCTCTTTTTGTTTGTTTTTAGGTAAACGTTTTAAGGAAGAAAAGAAAAAAAATCTAATAAAAGAAAAAACAGTTCAAGGAGTGAAAACATGGAATTTCAGTAAAATCAATAAAAATTAAATTAACCATGATCTACCCATAACATGGAATAGTGAAAAGTTATAATTAGAGTTATTTAGGTGATAGAAATAGAACACACTTATGATGGAGATAGATTCCAAATATACAGTTAAAAACACAAAAAGATCATATTTTATTTAGTTTGTTATCCTTCTTTGTCCTGCTTCCCTGTTTGTATCTGTTTCCCTCAGGACAGTTCCTTAATAAATCACTTACATACAAATCCTCATCTCATCGTCTATTTTTAGGTGAATCAACCTCAAAGAGACTCCAGCTGTGGCATGATATGTAGAAAGGAAATCTCCACACTATACCAATAAGGGCTACTGAACAAAACCTGCTGTTTAGGGGAACAAAAACTGTTTCCTCTAGTAAATGAAGCACTCCCCTGTGCAAAAGGGAAAATGACCAAAACTGTCTGTGAGGTTGTACAGGAAATAGCCATAATGCAGTTATCACTGGGGATTAGCACAGAGAGGCGAGGCAATTTTTTACTTATTTAAAAAGTATTTGCATTAATTCTTTGAGAATGCAATGCATTGTAATTTTATAACTCTTCCAATGCTTCCCCTTATTCCTGCCAGATCCACCCCTACTTCCTTACCACTCCCAATTTTGTGTCCTTTTGAAAAAGTTAACTCAAATTTGTGTTGTTGTGTACTTCTAGGAGCATTAAATCCAGAGTGACATGTTGACTGTCATAGCTGCACCAGATCAGGGTGAAGGGTGAGGACAAACACCTTTATGTTTCAACCTGAGAAGGAACTTCTAGATGCTGTAGAAACCAGATTCCACCAAGTCACCCATAAAGAAGTAATTGTTCTCAAGGGCTTTGTCATCCACCTAAACAGCTGGTTGCAATCACAGAATCACGTATTTATGTCATCATGTACTGTAACTAGATCCTCTGCCTCAGTATTTTTAATACAGTATTTTTATTGTTTAAGAATTTTTTAATGCATACACTATATTTTGATTATATCCATCCCTCACTCTTCCCCTTAACTACTCCAAGATCCACCTCCCATCCCCCAACTTCATATCCTCTGGGTTTTTGTTTTTGTTTTTGTATTGTAACCCGCCAAGTCCAATTAGCACTGTCCATGTATGTATGTGTGTGGGGCCATCCACTGGAGAGTTTGACTTGCCAGGAAACACACCCTTAGAGAAAACTGATTCTTCTCCCCAAGAAGCCATCAGAGCTGTCCATAGAACCTTAGGAAGAGGGGTTAGTAACTCCTTCTCATTCCATGATTGAGTGTTAACCTGCTTAATCTTATGCCAATCTTCTGCAGGTATCCATAGCTTCTATGTGTTCATGACTGAAGTGGTCCTGTCATAGCCAGAAGATAGGTTTCACTGTAGTCAACTCTGACATCTGGCTCTTACAGTCTTTCCATCCCCTCCTCCACAATGGTTCCTGAGCCTTGGGGAGGTGGGGGTGATGTAGATGTCTGATGTGGCTAAGCACTCCACAGACATTTATTCTCTGAACTTTAAGCAGTTAACCACCATCTCCTGCATACACACACACACACACACACACACACACACACACACACACACACACATCTGGTAAGATCTGAGAGCTGTACTAATCTAGGAGTGCTGAGATACAAATATTCAAGGACAGCAAAGCCACTGTCAATATGCTATATCCTTTAGTGTCTGATCTGGTCCCAAGATGAAGGGCAGCTGAGTCGAATGGACAGGGAATAACCGCCTAAGGAGGAACGTGTCTAGGGTAAGTCTGAGGTCCTGCTGGAGTCTCAGCCCTGTCCAGGTTGGAAGAAGGAAAAGATAATAATGGCCATAGTCCAGCCTTCAGGGGGATGTTGGGCTCAATGGCAAGACAAATACTATTTATTGGTTGTAATAGATATGAGTCTATGGTCCTCAGGATGGGTGAGGTATAAGTGATCATCAAATATTGGCCTTATAGGCAAAGATTCAGGTGGCAGAAATGTTAGAATGTGAAAACTTGTCAAGCAGATGTCAGTATAGCCTTTAGAGAAAGTCACTATGGAAACAGTTCAGCATCAAAGGTTGAGTTATACCTTCAAACTCAGCAGTCCCTTCTCATACATGGGAAGAAAAACACTCAGCAGTGTTCTTTATAAATACCACACTCATAAACAGCCTGTTAGAGCTTAATAGTACAATAAAGTGCTGGGAATATAGCTCAGTGTAAAGCATTGGCCTAGCACGCACAAATCCCAGGTTCAGCCCCACTGCCTTCCACAAAGTAGAGTAATGCCTTATAGAATGTGATACTAACTATATAGCAGTGAGTGATGGTGCACGCCTGTAATCCTAGCACTTAGTAGGTGGAAGCAGGAGGATAAAGGGTTCAAGGCCTTCCTTAGTTACATGCTGTTTGAGCCAGCCTTAGGTCCCAGAGTATACATTCAGCTTGATTCTACTTAACGTTCAAAAACAACAAAGAGCATTGCACCAGGACACTTGCACAGCAAGGTTATAAAGACAGGCAGTTGCTCAAGGTCAGCCTGCTCTGCATAGTGACTTTTAGGCTAGGCAGGGTACAATGAGACTTGTCTCAAAAATAAAATAAAACAATACAAAACAAAATAAAAACAACTTCAGCCAATTCTAAGGAACTGTTGGAAGCCATTGCTGGCTGGTCAAGGGTTGCAGCCTCCCCATTGCCTAGAAGCTTATCTCAATAAGCTCCCTCCCTCCAGCAGAACTTCCTACCTCTACCTGCTTTTATCTGGAGAATGTCCCTGGGCCTGGAGGACTGGCCTTATCTAAAAGCTGTCTTTAAAACCAGATGCCTGATTCCTCTTTAGCTTGACCCTTGGCACAGATTCCTTCTGAGAAGACTTGTTCTAGGGACTCTGCTATATATAAGTCTTGTGACAGGAGTGTGCCACTTAATGCAAATTGGGGTTTGTTCCCAGGCTCCCCAATCCTATATATTCCTTATTCTCTGGAATAAAGTCTAGGCTGATTCGCTGAAATCTCTCCCAGAGGGCTGTCTCCATTCATGGTCACGGGCCACCAAAGCTTTCTGTTGCTCCTTCTGCCTCTTTCCCCTCTTGACTGAGAGGGAAACAGGACCCCACAAGGAACACCTGCTCCCAGTTCAAAGACATCTGTTTTATAATGCAGGCTGCCTGGTTTTCACTCTTACATTCTGTAGTAACTCACCAGCACCATTGCCTACCAGCCATGTTGCTAAGACATCACCTGGCCACACAGGTCTTTTTTGTTTTTAATTGTATAAAGGAGGTTAATGATTATCCTGATCTCAGATTCTGTGAGCATTCAGGTTGTGAACTACATGCAATGAACCCCAATAAGCATTATCTGCATTCTGGTCCTGTGTATCTGCTATTCCTTCTATGCAGAACATTCTCCCACCTGTATAATGTACACCTTCCTTCTAAAGAAGGAAGCCTCTTGAGAGGTGGTTCTGATTTAGCCTCCTGGCATCTTCCCATCATAGACAGTCTTCATCCACCCATCACTTAGCCCAAAATTCTAGAGTCATTGGCCACTTCCTCTCACACTGTCTTGATTTGGATCTGAAATGCATTCCCAGGGCCCCCATAGTAAAAGCATGGCTCCAGTGTAGCAGTGTTTCGAGGGAGAGCTTTTGCAAGGTGATGGGATCATGAGGGCTCGGGCTTTGCCCGGCAAGCTTTTTTGTTCCCTGGCTGCCACAAATGGAGCATCTTTTCCCTACCACTTCACCATGAGTCAAATTACCTTGCCACAGGCCTAAAATAAATTGGTCCATGTAACTGTCAGTAGAAACCTCTGAAACCATGCGCCAAGGAAAAACATTTCCTCTTTGAGACCTGTTATTTTGCCACAGCTACAGAAAGCTAACATCAGAAAGTCCTACTGGCTACCTTTGGAGCATACCTGGAATCTGGCTACCTTTTAACCAGATGGAACATGTGACTACTTCCCATGTGGCTTCCCACTTCCAGCTTGTCATCTGCAACAGTAGAGGTCAAATCTCGTCACTGCTCTTTGGAACCCTCCCTGTCATGTTTATAATCAAAGTCCTCACCTTTGAAAGGCTTTTCAGAACCTGACATTTCCTTGGACCTGCACCAGCCCCACTTGGCACTAGATGCTTCCTTCCTCGAGGCACATGCATGCTTACCCCACAGACACAACTTTGCTTTATGGCTTCCCTGTAGCATTTAATGTGATGGGCACTCTATTATTTGTTCACTGTCCACTTTGCAAATGAGACTGTGGTTGGGATCTTGCTTTTTATACCTTGGGTTTTGGGTGTCCTGTTGGTTGGTTGGTTGGTTGGTTGGGTTTTTTGTTTGTTTGTTTTGTTTTGTTTTGTTTTGTTTGTTTGGTTGGTTTGGTTTGGTTTTTCAAGACAGGTTTATCTGTGTAGCTTTGCTCCTTTCTTGGAACTTGCTTTGGAGACCAGGCTGGCCTCGAACTCACAGAAATCCGCCTGCCTCTGCCTCCCGAGTGCTGGGATTAAAGGTGTGCACCACCACCCAAAAGTTGGTTGGTTTTTTGACAGAGCCTAACTATGTAGCTGAATCTGGCCTTGAGCTGTGATCCTTCTGCCTTAGCCTTCCAGTAGTTCTAGGATTATAGTGAACCACTTGAAGACTTACTATTCTTGTATCTCTTGTAGAAAACACAGATTGAACATTTGTTCCATGCTGGCCATAAAGTGTAGAGGGCCCTCTAGGAGTTAGACCCTAGCTGATGGTAAAGTGCTTAGGTGCACATTGGCCCAGCTGGCTAAATGAGTATGAGGGAGCTTGTGGCATAGGAGGCAAGTTTGGGTCTGTCCTTGACAGTATACAGTTAAACATGGCCCTCACCTTCTTGTCAAAGACATATTGTGTTTGTGTGTGTGTGTGTGTGTGTGTGTGTGTGTGTGTAGCTTATAAAATTGTAGGTTTCCAATGACTTTTCAAACATCCTTAATCTTAGTTATCCCTCATCTAACCCCATCCTATGAACCTTATGACTCTCCCCACTTAATCCTTCATCCTCATAATCTCCTCCTTTCCCCTTCATATTAATAGTTCTATGTTGTCTGGATTTTTCATGGTAAGTATGATTTCAAATATTACAAATATGCTGAAAAAAACTTACAAATTTATTGCATGGCTTTGTCAGTGCATTTTATCTGCAAACAGTCATTAAAAGGGGTTTGGATCTGAAAGCAAGCAATGTGTTCCCACAGAAATTTAACAAAATCAATGTTCAGATTCTCAATCTCAAATATGTACTGTTCTTTAAAATTTATTATACTGACCCTTCCTTTACCTGCCTTTGAAAAATCTAGCTTTTGTTGCTTTATTTCTCCATCCTAAATATTACTGAAGTATATTTCCCCAGAGCATTAAAACCTCGGTGGTGCCCAAAACAGAATAATTAGACATATTAGTTTTGCTCTTGGGGAAATAAATGAGTTCAATGACTAAGTAACAAATCCATTATTGTGACAGGTAATTTCCAGTTTTTTCATTCAACAAAATGGTAGAATATAGACTTCATATTGAACTCTAACTCTTCACAGCTTCAGTAAGAATTTATCCAGAAACATTAGAAACAAATCAGAAAAAATAATTTGTAGTTATTACACTCAGTTGACCTTTTGGATGAGAATGTGGCTCAGGCCCTTGGTTCTATCCCCAGCATTAAAATGAGATGCATTTTAATCAATTATATTTTATATTTATTGTGTGTGCACTTGGATGTGTGTGGGCACAAGAGTGACATGGCATGTGTATGGAGTTCAGAAGATAATTTTGAAAAATGAGCTCTTTTCTTCCACCATGTTGTTCTTGATGTTCTGAGTATTGAATTAAGATCACGAGGCTTAGCAACAAGCATTTTTTTTTTTTTGTCTACTGAACTATCTCACTGGCCCCATTTTAATCAGCTCTTTACTTCTAATGTTTAATAATTATTTATTTATATAATAAATTTTTATGTTGGTTTTCCATGTCATAATAGTAATTGTACAGATAACCCATGGAGAGGAAAACCTTTCTTCATAAAAGTTTCTCTCTATGTAGCCCAGGATGTCATGGATCTCATTATATATACCAGGCTAGCCTCAAAATCCTGCTTTAGCTTCCTAAATTCTGGAATTAAAGTTATATATCACCACATCTTGCTTAGAAGAAAAATATTTAAACCTAAAGATGATGGACAAAAGGAAATTGTTTTATTTTCACATACATTTTTTTTTTAGAATAAAGTAACATAATGCCTTGCCACTGAATTTCAATGCAATGTCTGGTAAACATGTGAGATAAGGCAGTGCCTATGTTATTTTGACTGACTGAACAGTTCATAACTTAAATATATTTCTTGTTGTATGTGGTATATATATAGTATTTTTCCAATTAAAGAAAATACGGACGTTTTAAAATGTTTTTCAAAGTGACACAGGAGTGGGCAAGATGGCTCAGTGGGTAAAGTCATCTGCCACCTAGCTTGAAGAGATGAGTTCAAACTCCTGGTGGAAATCAAGGCCAAACTCATGCAAGTTGTCCTCTGACCTCAAATTGTTCTGTACTCTGTGTCTCTCCATTCCCAACACATACACCAAGAGAGAAAGAAGGAAAGAAAGGAAGGAAGGAAGGAAGGAAGGAAGGAAGGAAGGAAGGAAGGAAGGAAGGAAGGAAAAAGGGAAGGAGGGAGGGGAAAGAAAGAAAGAAAGGAAGGAAGGAAGGAAGAGAATGAAAATAAAGAATAAGAGGCATGATAAACTGTCCCAAATAAAAAGCAATGCCCTTATTTTTAAATTGACATTGGCAGTCTATGAAACTGTCCATATACCACTGTGGTGGTCTGCTCACTGTTGTTTATAGTAGTGGTGTAACTGTTGTGTGTATACTGAGTAGCTAATGATAGCCAGTATATTTTTATTACAGTAAGTGTGGCTCTGTGTTCAGGGAGAGCAGTGTTCCAGGTGGTGGGTGGGCCTTTCAGAGCTCCAACCACTATGAAATTAAAGCTTTAAGGAGAGATTCATCAAATTATTTTAGTCAGCATCAAGTAAGGAACAGTTTCTTCCAGGTTGGGGACTGTTCAACTGCCAGGTTGTGGTACCAAGGTGACCCTGCTTAGCTAGGTTTGAAGTAGCAGATTGTAGCAGCAAAGGGGCAGGAAATAGTTGAACAGGTTAGGAAGAAACATCTTCCAAGAACATTCTGCTCTGGAAACAAGCAAGGGAGTCTGCTTTCTCTGACCAATTACCCATGACCTTTACAGTCTGCTTCTTAGAATTCTGCTATCTTCCATTGTGTACTATGAACCCACTATTCTGTTAACTTCTGGGAAGAATGTTACTAATACTTGATAGAGTTCTGAAATTTAGCTTTATATTTAAATGCTTTCATGTCTATTGAAATAAGTATATCAAGAAACCCAAACAGAAATCTCCATGTGAATCAAAAACAAAGGCCACTCTGGTTCACTAGGTACCCAGCCAGAGGAGGAATTCCTTTCTAAAAGCCATTTCCAAAAGAATTGAGAAATGAAACAGAAAAACTTAGACACACTCAATGGGATGATTCACTCTTCTAATCATAAACATATTTTCTGAGCATTGACAGTGGACAAGGTTAATTATTTTGCATAAAATATATTAATACTCATAACAAGATACCTGACACTGCAGGGTTCTCACGAATTTAAAGCTAGCCAACACTACAGTTTTAGACCTTATCTTAAAGCAACAACAACAACAAAAAAACTCCTTATAATAACCCTGTGTGGTAGGTACTATTTTATCACCATTTTGCTAATGAGGAAATAAAGCTAGGGCAGTTAAGTAACTTGCTCCAAGTCCTACAGCATTAGGAGTCAGGACCTTAATTTCTTTCTAGATGGTGGATCTGGGAATTGAATGAAGGTGTTTACCATGATCTCAGTGGTTGAAAACAGGCTGTTTACCTTACAAAGTCTTTACTAGAACCTACCAGATTATTTATTTTATAAATCTATGCTCTAAAATCCATAATGTAGATTTCTATTATAGTATTGCTGTGGTGAATGTTTACATGGGAAAACTGGCAAGCTGACCCTGTGCTGTACGTTTACTTTCACACATGTAGTTCTTCAAAGCAATAGTCTGTCTCTCCTGTTTTTTTTTATTACATGTGTATTCATTTGTGTGCACATGTGCCACAGAATGCATGTGGAAATTATATGGCAACTAACTTAGTGGACTCAGTTATCTCCCTTCACCTTTATGTGGGTGCCAAGGAAAGAGCTTCTGTGTCCTCAGGTTCGCATAACAAATACTACCCCACTGTTCCATCTCACTGGTCCTGTCTGTCGCTCCGTCCTGTTCCTCGGTTTTCCTAGGTGTTACTATTGTTAATACTTTTAGTTATGATACAAAATAATGGTTTTCATATTAATGGCACACAGATGTATTGTTTTATTATTGTATTATTATTTTGCTCATATTCTTCTTCTTGTCCCCGCCTCCTAATCTCCTTCCCATCAAATAGGCCCCTTCTGCTTTCACTTCAAACATTTTAATATAAAATGAAATAATTACTCAGAGGTGCCTTCACATTGCAACTTTGAAGTTCTTAAAAATTTATTCCGAAAGGGTAAACGGGGACTACTCCAAACTCATACCCTTAGGGCAGGAAATAAATACAAATCTTCTAAACTAGTGTCCAAATTGTCATGAAAGAAGAAAGCCAAGAATTAATTATAATAATGTTAATGAGGTTTATCAAGCATTCGTCCTAACAGCAGTAGAGAAAACATGTGGAGGCCATTCAAAACCCACGTATTTTGTGGACTTGTTATTATCAATATTTGTTTAGGCCAATGTTTGTTTTATACAATGGTATATCCCTAGCTCTTGGGACAATATACTGTACATAGGTGTATGTTCCGTGTGTGTGTGTGTGTGTGTGTGTGTGTGTGTGTGTGTGTGTGTGTGTAACTGATATCTCTCAAGTGTAATTTGTACTTACCACTTTCTGCTTTTGTTTAGAACATGGCAAATACAAAATGCGTGGGAGAGGTATAAAATAACTCGATCTACGGCATCCCTTTCAGTATACTGCACTTCAGAGCTTCTCATGGCTTGGTCTTTAGGCTAGTTATAGCATGTGAAGTTTTTTTTAATCTCTTTGTCTGTTTGGTTTTGCTTGTCCATGACAAGATTATGCACAGAATTGGAAGGACAAACAAATGAAAACATTAATGGGACTTTTAAAATGCAGCAACACCTAAGAACTCCTTTTTATTGTGATTTTCAAAACCATGAGACAATGATTAATAAAAATTATGTTACTGGCTTCTTTGAAGCATCAGAGCCAATATTAAAAATAGGGGGTGTTGATTCAATCTATTTTTTATGACTTGCATAGAAAGAAAGTTGTCCATGACAAAACAAACTTACCACTAAACCATTCTATCTCCTAATTCCTTTCAGTATTGAAAGTTTGGGTTGGTGAATGGAAATCTTGCTTCCATCATTAACTTGTAACATTTTCAACATTTTAATCACCATCCACCCAAATGTTTCCATGATCCATGATTTGTGTCTGAATAATACCTGTTTTGTTTTGTTTTGGGAAGTGCTACAGATTGAAAACAGAAACTGACACCAGGGATGCTGCTGATTGGAACGTAAAATATTCCCACAGAGTCATGTATTTGAACAGCTAGTCCCTGGTAGTAGCATTGTTTTGGGGGGTTATGGGTCTTGGATGGAAGAGGCGGACCTTTAGGGACAGGCATTTGAAAATATAGCCCGGCTCCACTTCCATCCTGACTTGATGTTTCAGGACCTACTGCCTTCAGCCTCAGGCAGCAATTGCCATACTTTTCCTACCCCCATTGAGTGTAGTCCCCAAACCCAGGAGCAGACATAAACTTCTCTCTTCATTTCCTCTGTCATCTGCACCACTAACTTACAACACTTTTCAGCCATTTTGGCATAATAAAAGGGAAGGAAGACCACAGAATTCGTACCAAAGATGCCTGGGAATAGCTGTGAGTAATGGTAATAGTACCAACTGTGGTTTCTAGTGTTGGTGGTTAGAATACAGCAACGGCAAAATTAAAAATCTGCTGTGGTCCGTCAGTTCCCATGTGTTGCCATGGCCCATGATTTCTAACTATCTGAATCATCTTGTTTTGTTTTGTCTTGGGCAATACTAGAGACTGATGCTACGGCTTCTTGTATGCTAAGCACACAGGATATGACTGAAGTCTACATATAAAACTTGATCAGTATATCAAATCCAACCAGTTATTTAGTGTGATACTGTAGATGTAACCGGCTTGTTAAGTAAGAAACACAGAACCAATTACAGAGTTAAAAACCATGAGGTCAGAGCAAAAGTGGAAAACCTTACCCTTCACTGCTTCTGCTGTTCTTCCTCTCTGCAAGAGAGCTACCTCTCTGTGTCCTATCTTTTTTATAGATTTTCTGTTCTGTTTTCTCATTGGTTGTAAACCCAGCCACATGACCTCCTCGTTACTGCCTGTTTGTACAGACCTCCTGGTCCTCTATGCTATTGAGATTAAAGGCGTGTGTCTGCCATGCTGGCTGTGTCCTTGAACACACAGAGATCTACCTAGCTCTGCCTCCCAAATGCTGGGATTAAAGGCGTGCACCACTACCACCCAGTTTCTGCTCTGGCTTGCTCTGACCTCAAGGCAACTTGATTAACATATAAATAAAATCACATTTCAATTCAAATAAAATATCACTCTATGATACTTGACATTTTATTTCTTAAAAAAATACTGTTGGTATATCATTAGCTTTAAACATTTCCATCTTACCACCTAGTTAACACCAAAAAAAAAAAGTCACAACATAGTCAGTGGCATATAACCATTTTCTCTCTGCTCACACATCTGCAACTTGACTGAGCACTCAATCATCTGTAATAGGTCCCGACAGGCTTGGTGCCAAGCAGCAGATTTTGACCAAGGGAGTTATGTGCATCTTTAATCTCCTATTACCAATCAGGTGTGATGATGCATCCCTATATTCCCATCACTTGGGAGTCTGAGGCAGAAGGATTTTCAGAAGTTAGTGTCCAATCTGTGCAATGTAGCAAATACAGGGTTCTATGGCAAGATGATGTCTCCAAAAACTCCATTTTACATGATACAGAAGTGCACGAGAGTAAGTTTTAAAGAGTCAGCTGGAAACTGGTACTGGCGTTTCTGCCCACATTTCAAAGGCTAAAGCAAGTGCCCTAGCCAAACCTACTACATCTAGTGGAAATAACTTTAAGGTTCACAAAAAAGATAATAGATATTAGAAGGAACAGAAAATTGAAAAACATATATCCATTAAGAATATTACTATTAAAAAAAAAAAAAGTTTCCATGAGGGCCAGGTCTATGTCTGACAAATTCTATTGCAGTTTTCTCATGCAAACCGCCTCCCTAAAACTTAGTGAAGTAAAGCAGTGATCATTAGTTTCATTAGTTTCTGACTATTGGTTTGAATTTTAGGCTTGGCTGAGCAGATTTTTTTCCTGCTGGTGTCATCAGAACCCACCCTTACAGATGTGGTTGGCTGATGGATTTGCTAGAGAGCAGATGATGCAACCGAATCTCCCTCACATCTTTGACAGCTGATGCTGAACTGCTGCTGGAGTGGCAAGATGTGAATGCCACACAGCATCAGCACACTTCATTCACAGGCTGTAGTGTATTAATAGCCTCCCATCATTAGAGTAAAATACATGAGATACTAGCTTAAAAAAGAGAAAGTTTATTTGACACACTTTTTAAGATTCCAATTTGTGACCCAGCTATGGTGGCATACACCTTTAATCCCAGTGCTCGGAAGGCAGAGGCAAGCAAATCTCTGAGTTTGATACCAGACCTACATAGCCAGTTCCAGGATGGCCAGGACTGTTACAAAGAGAAACTCTGACTCAAAAAAAAAAAAAATACAGTTTGCGAACCATTATTTTAAGATCCTAGCAAGTATGTGGTGAAACAAATTTCTGTCCTTATCAATCATAAAGCAAAATGATGAGCTAAGGAAGAAGAAAACAGCAGAATGCCACAACCCTCTAGGATGACTACAGACCTCACGAAGCACCACTTAAAGGTCCACATCACGTCTCAGCAGTACCACCCTAGCAACAAAGCCACTTTTAAAAAATAAAGAGAAAGAAGCTTTCATGGCTGTATTTTTATCTCCCTCCCTTTACATTTGTTGAATTTTGCTTGCGAGTTTTTAAATTTTTAACATTTTACTTACTTCCTTGAGAATTTCATACAATGTGTTTCGACCATATTCTTTCCTCTTCTAAAACTTTTCTCAAAAGAAAAGTTCACCACCTCCACACCCACCCAACGTCATGTTCTTTCCCTCCCAAAAAACTAAAACCAGAAACCAAAGTAAACCACAAAAAACCATGGCATACAGTTTGTGTTGGCCAACTATTCCTGACCATGAGGCCTGCCCTGGAGTTTACTTGATATACTCAATGTGTCACTGCACTGAAGAGAATTGATAGTTCCTCCCAGCAGCTACCATTTGTGAATAGCTTCCTGGCAGAGAGTTAAAATTTGGGCCCACTTAACCTCCTTCACACAGTCTTGGTGAGCTTGTATGTGCATCTGCTGTGTTGTATGTGAAAACGCTATTTCCTTAAAGCTGTCTACCACCACTGGCTCTTTTCATCTCTCTGCACCCTCTTCCACGTACCTCTTGAGGAGTCTTGAGGAGTGTGGCATGGATATCCCATTTAGAATTGAGCACTACAAAGTATCTCACTCTGCAAGTTGAGGCACAGCCTTTCACATATGTGATTTTAGGAGAACAATCCAAATGATAACATGGTAGTTCAAGATTTATGGGGCTTACAATAGAGGGGAAAGCATTAATACATATATTTTTGATGATTCTGTTTGTACCACATTTGTTATTTATTACATTGACCAAAGCAAATAATCTCACTATAACCCATGAAAAGTTAGATGTAAAGAATATGGACAAATCAGTATTTGATGTGTATAATATGATATAATTCTGGACATATAACAGGCACTCATGAATATCAGCAGACGACTGTCTATATAGTCTTGTTATCAATTATGAACATTCAAATTTTATAAACTGTTATTGATTCCATGATTATTCTACCACAGGGAGGTCTCTAATAATATGTAATTCAAATCAAATTGACAAGGACATGCTTTTCAAATTTGCAGACGCACAGCATTTGAGAATACTTTTGATGACATAATTAAAAGACAAAATATCATGTCTAAATAAACATATAACATTAGAAATGAATAATTAGACCTACATTTAGCTACCAAAATTTCACTTCAGACATTTAGAATGAAAGCCTACACTTGCTTTCACATATTTTCCAAAAAATATGCTTTTTTAAAGATTTAATTATTTTATGTAAAAGAGTGCTTTAAAATCTACCTGTATACCTTTATGCCAGAGGAGGGCGTCAGATCCCACTAAGGATGATTGTGAGCCACCAGGTGGTTGTGGGGAATTGAACTCAGGATCTCTGAAAGTGCATCCAATGCTCTGAATGGCTGAGCCATCACTCTAGCCCAAATATGTTTTAATCTTGAGGTTTGATTGAAACCTACAAATATGTGTAGTAAAGACACAGAAATTTAAAAATTCACTTAATATATAAGTATATGTATGGATAGATGGATGGACAGACAGATAGATAGATGCAATTATTATCATGAAATCTTATAGTACTAGTAAGGACATATATGTACTCCTTACTGCACCTCTAGATGATGGTTCAATGACATGCTGTAATGTGGATCTAGAATGATACCCAAAGGTCCATATATTGAATCCTTAAGCCCAAGCTTGCTACTATTAGAGACTGGTAGAAATGTTAAAATGTGAAGCCAAGTGGAAGGTCTATAGGTCACTGAGGAAATACCCTCAAAAGATACTGTGAGCCTACAGTCTATTGTCTATTTTCTTACTCCCTGGTCAGGAGGAAAGCAGCTTTGTTCCACTGCACACTTCTTCATGATGTACTTCCTCATTGTAGGCCCAAAGATACAGACTCAGCTGATCATAGACTGAATCATCCAAAATAAACCTGATTGTACAGAGACAAAGCAATCTTCTCTCTTTGAATTGTTTACTTTTTTGTGGTAATGGGAAGCTAATTAATAGAAAGCTCTAAAGTCACAAACACAAGTAAAATGGAATACCCAGCAGTGGGGGAATTGCCTTCACTGGAATTGTTCATGGAGACATTTCTCAAATGTTTTTTCACATATATAATGTGCAATAAGGCTTATCTAGGGTTGTCTACATTTTTTTATCTGATTCAAGGTTGCGTCTGGTGCTTTGAATGTATGTGGAGGTGAGAACACAGATCTGGAGAGGGAGAGTGACAAAAAGATACTCTATTTTCACTGACACATGAATTAAATTAGAAAAAAAATGTGAAGAGTACCAAACTGAATAGAAAACTAAGCCAAGGTTATTTTTTACTGGAAAATGAATTACTGGCAAATGTAGCCAGTGAGAGTCACCAATTGTTTTCAAATAAAGAAAGTGAAACTAGACATTTTCTATTTTAATTATTTTTCTGTACAAATGCTATTAACACACTCATGAGCATACCCTATCATTCCAGGAAAATGTATGATTTTTTTTATCTTCTTTCAATACAGTGATTTTTATCTTTTTATTACTGATAAAGCAAACATTTATGTTCAATTTCTAAAGCCATTATTATCCTTCCACTAATTAATTCTATTTCTGTGGTTGTGGTTAAAGTACTGCTTTTTATATCTTTCTGTTGTTGTTTTTCGAGGCAGGGTTTCTCTGTGTAGCTTTGCGCCTTTCCTGGAACTCGCTTTGGAGACCAGGCTGGCCTTGAACTCACAGAGATCCGCCTGGCTCTGCCTCCCAAGTGCTGGGATTAAAGGCGTGAACCACCACCGCCCGGCCTGCTTTTTATATCTTGAAGTACAAACAAAGCTGTCTTTTTTCCAACATTTTGTGATGTTAACACAAAGAATAAAATAAATAAGTTCTGTTCATTGTCAAGATTTATCTGTTTCAAATTTTTCTAAAACACAAAACATTATTAATGAATCACTTAACATTAAACTTCCATCAGCCTGGTATAAAAACAACAGTAATCCACTAGATAAGGAGAAACATGGGAAACATTTTTAGTAGGAGCCAGGAAGAGATTTATATACTTTTAATAGAACTTTATAGGTTCCGGGTTCCATTATTTTGTCAGTGATATAAAGAAAGGAAATTGAGCAATCTTTTTAATTGATTCCATAGAGTTTAGAAAGCTGTTGGGTAGATCTGGAGGTGACTAAGAATTAGAGTGAGTGAAAGAAAATGTTCTTATTAAATTTATAAGCTGAACCCCAGAGATCCAAATAAGCACAGCAATAAAAAAATAAATAAATAAAGACAGCACCTTGCTCCCTATTGGTACAGTTGCAAGAAATAAAGAAGTCAAGCTGGGAAAGAGGGCCATCAGTGCACTCGAATTTAAGAACCCATTGGATAATACTTGTTAGCAGAAGAGAGGGAGAAATGCATCAAGGCTTCTCCAGCGGGAACTGCGTTTGTGCCAAAACCGACTTGAAGAGAAAAGGAGGCTGAATTTCACAATGATAACCAAGGCTTTTCCATTCAAAAGAATATGTAAGAGAAGCTAGAAGGGCTGTATTTGTAAACAAGAAGCCAAATAATAAATAACAGGGTTCCTTTGATGTATGTGATGTTGAAATATTTTTGGTTTCTCAAAGATCAAACTGACAATATTTTTGCTCATCTCATAATTCATTATATAGATTATACAACAGAGTCTTCTATTTATGGGACATAGACATAGAGTTGTAAATCTTTAGAGGTGGAGTGGTCCAAGCACAACCAAATGCCCAAATCTTAGAGCCAAGCGATGGTATTGATGAAATGATTGGCTGTAGGTTAAAATATCATTTTTATGTGAAGACTAATTTCTCCACTTAAGAGTCTTATTGGCTCATGTAAAAATCACAAAGTTAGCATACATTCAACACATATAGAGGTCCTCCAAATATCACCCACTTCAGTGGTCATTGACCTATACAAAAGACTTTTCTTTCTATGAAGATTAATTTGCTTATTTTTATTATTATAAAAAACTTGACAATAAATAAGAACATTATACACTAAAATTAACCATACCTAGAGTCTATACAACTCAGTGAATTTTGATTGAGTTAGAACAGACAATCTGAAGGGAAGCTATGGCGCTTCACGTTACACTTTAGAATTTCAGTATCAAATACATTTTATGCACTTATCTGTCACCAGTTGTTCTTAGTGGTGGGTAAGTAAATATGTTTATGGTTGAAGAATAATAAATAATTTTCTGAAACTTCAATTTTTTAGAGCACGTGTTAATATGATTAATGTTCTTGGCATCTTCCAGCTGTCCCCAAGCCCACACTTACCATCAGCAGACTACTCTACACCTTATTTCCTTCAAATTTGCTGTCAGTTTGGCCACCAGGGTGCACTAGCAACTAACAGGTGGGAGGAAGAGGGGGTTCGAATGCCATGTCCTCTCTGCATGTAGGGTCACTTGACTTGATGTGATTTCTTTCCTCTAACAAAAGCTACCACCAGGTCTGGAGAGATGGCAAAGAAGTGAAGAATGCTTGCTTCTTCTTCAAGGACATAAGTTTCTTCACCCATGATGGGTAGCTCCAGGGGACCAGAAACTTCTTCTGGCCTCCAAAGGTGCTAACACAGAGTCATACATATAAATACAAATAAAATCTTATAAAAGGCTGACATTTCTACCCTAACCACACCGCCTTCTCTGATTCTAAATCCTACTGGCAGGTTCTCTTCTCACCACCTGAAGAACTAGGGATGGTAACAATGTTCAGTAGTTATTAACAGTGAGGTAGCACAGCCTGCTGTGATTTTCCTAAATTCTAATCACTTATTTGAAAAATCTCAAAAGACTCAGTTTGGTAATATTATCTTGATAGTAAATGATTTACATGCAAAGAGAATATTTTCTACTATTCAAAAAGCTAAGAGCATCAGTAGTATTTCAGGTTGCTCTAAGAAATTACAATTGACTGGGTAACTTAAGAAACAGAAATTCATTGTGCATAGTTGAGAATGCTGATGTCTGAAATCAGCGTGCTAATAGACCTGGTATCTGGAGAAGTTCTGCTTCTTGATTTAAAAATGCCCATCCTCTCATTGCATCCTCATGTGGCAGAGACAGATGAAGCAACCCCTCCTGTATCTTTTTATCAGAACACTAAGTCCATTCATAGTCTAATCCAAAGACCCCACCTATTAATGGCATCACTTGGGGGATTGATTAGGACTCTAACATGAGTTTTGAAAGTACACAAGCATTCCATTCATCACACAGTTCACACAAAGAGAAACTTTTATACTTGCTTTTTCTTATTAGTTATAAAAATAAAAGCTAATGTTTGCTGAAGGCTTACTCAATGCTAGAACTGTTCTGAATATTTTCAATGCTAATTCCTATGACCTGAAATTTAATCCTACAAAGATGATGTAGTAATTATGCAAAATTCAGAAGAAGGTTAAACGACTTGCTCAAAGTCACACAGAAAATAAGTGGCAGTTTTGGGATGTAAAGCAAAGACATCTGACTTCTGAGCACCAATTGGTTACACAGATTAATAATATTTTCACATACAAAGATAGTAAGTGAATATTTCATGAAAAAATGTAATTTAAATGAAGAGTATATTAAATGAAATTTCCAGGATACATAAAGTTGCTAAAAATAATTAAACATACTTATTTTAATATCAGCAGAAAAAAGTTATAGGAATTAATTCTATGCATAGAAGAATAGATCAAGAAACACCACTTGAGAAAAAGGTAGATTGGAAAAGAAATTGGTGCTTATTAAACACTTATTATGCTTTGTTTACCCCAAACCCAGTCACCCAGTCTGGTCCCTAGCACTGCAGCAGAACACTAGCTGCAGCCTTTCCTCACTTTTCCCTAACATCTCCTGCATATACCACAGACCATCCTCTTCTAACCTCCTTCTCCCCACTCTTGCCTGTACCCCATCCCCCAACTCCAGGAAACACCCCCTGCTAAACCACCAGCCTTGCCAGCCAGAAAATCAGATATGCTGTCCACAGACCTTCTCCTCTCTCTCTCTATTCCCCCAAACCCAATCACTCAGTCTCGTTCCTAGCACTGCAATAGAACACTAGCTGCAGTCTTTCCTCAGCCTTGCCCACATATCCCATAGATCCCACAAACCAACATCTCCTAATCTCCCTCCCCAAACGTGTTGCTTTATTCCAGACACCAACTCCATCAGGCACCCTCTGCTCATACAAAGGCAGCTCCTCCCTGGGCAACAAGAAGACTGAATGCAGATCCATTACTCTCATATTGCTCCTGAGATCCAATGCCTCCAGCTCTGTAGCTGGAAACCAGCTGTGGTCTCACTTTCTTCTCTGAACCTATCCCTAACTGATCACAAAGACCTTCTCCTCTAGAGCCCCTTTCCCCAACTTATCCCAGTTACCCAGCCTCCAACACCAACAGGTATTCGCTATGAACACACCAGCTGAATGGGCCAGAAAAACAGAAAACATACAGCCATCACACTCTCCAAATATCCAGAGAAGAAATAGAAAGCAAGGAACAAAACACCCACCTATACAAGACAAATGCAGAAATCAGCACCACGACCTTTAATAATCTCAAACCCAGATGCCTAGATGGCAGCATAAAACACAGTAACAACAATCAGGGCAATATGTCTCCACTAAAGCCTAGCTATCCTACACAGCAAGCCCTGAATTTTCTAACACAGCTGAAGTGCAAGAAAACGACCTTAAAACCAGCTATTTGAAGATGATAGAGGTCCGTAAAGAGGAAATGAACAAATCTCTTAAAGAAAATGAGGAAAACACAAACAGATGAAGGAAACAAATAAAAGGCCTGAAAATTGAAATAAAAGAAATAAAGAAAACACAAACTGAGGTAACTCTGGAAATGAAAAATTTAAGAATTCAAACAGGAATTACAGAGGCAAGTTTCACCAACAGAATACATGAGATGGAAGAGAGAATCTCAGATTTGAATATACCATAAAAGAAATGGATACATCAGTCAAAGAATATATTAAATCTAAAAAAATCCTGACACAAAATATCAAGAAAATTTGGGACACTATGAAAAGACCAAACAAGAATAAAAGGAGTAGAGGAAAGGGAAATAACTCAGCCCAAAGGCCCAAAAAATATTTTCAACAAAATCATAGAAGAAAATTTCCTAACCTAAAGAAGAAGATACATATAAAGATATAAGAAGCATACAGAACACCAGATAGGTTGGACTAGAAAAGAAATCCCCCTCTCTACATAGTAATCAAAAAGTTAAATATAGAGAACAAAGAGACTCTAAAACTTGGAAGGGCCTGGGCGGATGTGCTGCAGACTCTAAGAAATCACAGATGCCAGCCCAGATTACTATGCCCAGCAAACTTTCAATCTCCATAGATGGAGAAAATAAGATATTCCATGGAAAACCAAATTTAAGCAATATTTATCTATGGATACAGCTCTACAGAGGGTGCTAGAAGGAAAACTCCAACCTAAGAAGGTTAAGCACACTCATGAAAACACAGGGAATAAACAATCCCAGACCACCAAAATCAAATGAAGGGATACACACATACCACCATCACTACTACTAACAACAGCAGCAACAATAACAACAAAATAACATGAATTGACAATCATTGATCATTGATATCTCTCAATATTGATAGTCTCAATTCCCCAATAAAAAGACACAAACTAAGATAATGGATGGAAAAACAGGATCCATCCTTCTGCTGTTTCCAAGAAACATTCCTCAACATAATTAACTCAAGATAAAGGGTTGGAAAAGATATTCCAAGCAAATGGACCAACAAATCAAGGTGGTGTAGTAGTTTAATATCTTACAAAATAGACTACATAAAAAAATTGGAGAGAGGAGGTGGGTTGGGGCCTGGCAGGAATGGAGTAAGGGGAAACTGAGGTCTGGCCACACTGTGTGAGATTTTTTTTTTAAATGTAGAGCTCTAATACTACCAACTTAATAGCATACCTGAAAGCTCTAGAACAAAAAGAAGTAATGGCCAAGAGGAGTATATGGCAAAAAATAATTAAACTGAGGGCTGGAATCAATAAAATAGAAACAAAGAGAAGAAATACAAATACAAAGAATCAATGAAATAAGGAGTTGGTTCCTTGAGAGAACTTACAAGATAGACAAACCCTTATCCAAACTAACCAAAAGGCAGAGAGTGAATATCCAAATGAACAAAATCAGAAAGGAAAAGAGGGACATAACAACAGACACTTAGGAAAGACAGAGAATCATAAGGACATACTGTAAAAACCTGTACTCCACAAACTTGGAAAATTGAAAAGAAATGGATAATTTTCTCAATAGGTACCACTTACCAAAGTTAAATTAAGATCAGATAAACAATTTAAATAGACCTATAGACTTATAAGCCCTAGTGAAATAGAAGCAGTCATGCAAGAAATAAAAAAAGAAAAAGAAAAAAAGAAAAGAAAGCGCAGGATCAGATTGTCTTAAGAAGAGTTAAATCCAATAGTCTTCAAATTATTCCACAAAATAGAAACAGGAGCATTAACAATTCATTTTATGAGGCCACAAGTACCCTGATACCCAAATCATATATAGACTCAAAAAAGAAAGAGAAATACAGACTAATTTTCTTTATGAACATAGATGTAAAAATACCCAATAAAATACTTGGAAACTGAATTCAAAAACACATCAGAAATATCATCCACTGTGATAAAGTCGGCTTCATCCCATAGATAGAGGGATGGTTCAACACATGAAAAGCAGCAAATGTAGTCACCCATATAAACAAACTGAAAAAAAAAACCACATTATTATATCATAGATGCAGAAAAGGCTTTTTGATGAAATCCAACATTCCTTCATGATAAAAGTCCTGGAGTGATCAGGGATACAAGGGACAGACATAAACATAATAAAGGCAATCTACAGCAAGCCTATAGCCAACATCAAATTAAATGGAGAGAAACTCAAAGCAATTCCACTAAAATCAAGAACAAGACAAGGTCACTCTCCATACCTATTCAATGTAGTACTTGAAGACAGCTAGAGCAATAAGACAGCCGAAGGATATCAATGGTATAAAAATTGGGAAAGAATAAGCCAAAGTATCTTTACTTGCAGATAGTATGATAGTATACATAAGTGACCCTAAAAATTCCACTGTGAAACTTTTACAACTGATAAACACTTTCAGCAAACTAGTGGAACACAAAACTCATAAAAACTAATAGTCCTCCTATATACAAATGACAAATGGACTGAGAAAGAAATCAGAGAAACAAAATTTTTCACAACAGCAACACAAATATAAAACATCTTGGTGTAACTCTAAACAAGCAAGTGAAAGACATGTATGATTAAGACGTTGAAGAAAGAAATTGCAGAAGATATCAGAAGATAGAAAGATCTCCCATGCTCATGGATTGATAGGATTAATATAATGTAACTGACCATCCTATCAAAAGCAATCCATAGATTCAATCTTCATGAAAATTCTAATGTGATTTTTTTTGCAGATATTGAAAGGACAGTTCTCAACTATATATGGAAAAACAACAATAGCTTAGATAAAACAATCCTGAACAACAACAACAAAAAAAAAAAACTGGATATACCACTATTCCTGACTTCATTTTGTACTACAGAGCTCTAGTAATAAAAATGGCATGGTATTGGCATAAAAACAAACACGTTGATTAATGGAATTAAATTGAAGACCCAGACATAAATCTATACACCTATGAACACCTGATTTTTGATAAAGAAGCCAAAAAACACACTGGGAAAAAATAGCGTCTTCAACAAATGATGCTGGCATAACTGGATGTCTGCATGTAGAAAAATGTAAACACATTCATACTTATTACCCTGCACAAAACTCAAGTCCAAGTGAATCAAAGACCTCAACAGAAAACCAGGTACAGTGAACCTGATAGAAGAGAAAGTGGGGCATAGCCATGAATGCATTGACACAGGAGATAGCTTCCTAGATAGAGTACTGACAGCACAGGCACTAATATTAACAATTAATTAATGGGAATCCATGAAACTGAAAAGCTTCTGTAATGCAAAAGAACACAGTCAATAGGACAAAATGGCAGCCTACAGAATGGGGAATGATTTTCACCAACTCCACATCTGATAGAGGACTAATAACCAAACTGTATAAAGAATTCAAGAAAATAAGCATCAACAAACCAATCCAACTTAAAAATGTGGTACAGATCTAAACAGAGAATTCTCAACAAAGGAATCTCCAATGGCCAAGAAACACCTAAAAAGAAATGTTCGACATCATTAGCCACTGGGGATTTTACATCTGTCAGGTGGCTAAGATCAACAGCATAAGTGACATGTGAAGCAATGAGAACACTCCTCCATTGCTGATGGGAGTGCAGACTTGTACATCCACTATGTAAATCAGCATGACTGTTCCTCAGAAAGATGGGAATTGATCCACCTCAATATGCAGCTATACCATTCTTGGTCATATAATCAAAGGACAATTCATCATACTACAAGGACACTTGCTCAACCATTTTCATTTCAGCTGTATTCATAATAGCCAGGAACTGGAAACAACCTAGATATCTCTCAACCAAAGAATGAATAAAGAAAATGTGGTCTACTTTCACAATGCTATATTACTCAACTATTTAAAAAAATAACATCATTAAATTTTCAGTCAAATGGATAGAACTAGAAAAAAATCATCCTGAGTGAGGTAACTCAGATCCAGAAAGATAGTTGTGCTATGTAATCACTTATATATGGATATTAGCCATTAAATAAATTGTAAACAACTTACAATAGATCCAGAGAGGTTAGGTAAAGAGAAGCAGTCTTGAAGAAACAAAGAGATCACCCTGGGAGGGGAAAATAGAATAGAATTATGGGTAGGCTGGGAGTGAGTGGGCTGGGAGCAGGGGTGGTAGATCATTCAGCGGGGAGATGGGATGGAGGGAGAGTGTGTGGGGAGAGATGGCTGGGTGGGCATTTGGGAGGTGATGTGGAAACCTAGTTGAAACTTCTGGGAATGTATGAGGGTGATCCTAGCGAGGACTCTTAGTAATAGGGGATATGAAGTCTGACCTGGCCATCTCTTATAGCCAGGTGAGGGAGGCTTCCAGTGGTAGAACTAGAGTGGATTCAATTGAGTTGTTGGCCAAAGGGGTCCCAATGAAATCCGCAAACAACCCAGGTTGTTGCTAAGACAAAAGGCTCTTCTCTAAAAACTGCTAGCAGGACCCCATTGCTGAGGACAACTCTTTGAACATGGAGAAGTCAAGCTGGTGCCTACATGGAGCCCTCATCCCTATTTTCTAGTCTCTTCAGTGCAGGAAGGCACTCTGTGGGCCACTAAAAGAGAAATATGAACACCAACCCAGCCCCAAAACCTTTGACTTACAATCTGTCCTATCTGCAAGATGTGCAAAGGCAATCATGGCACAGAATGTGTGAGAGAAGCCAACCAATGTCTAATTTGATCTAAAGCCCACTCCAGGAGAAGGAACTCGCACCTGACACTGCTTGGGTAACCAAGAACCAGAGACTAGATAGCCCAGAGATCTGGGATAAAACCAAACACTACTAGTCAAAAACAAAGTAAAGCAAAAACAATAATGATTCTTAATTATATTCTGCTATACTCACAGATCAGTGCCTTATTCAGTCATCATCAGAGAGGCTTCCACCAGCAGCAGATGGGAACAGATGCAGAGACCAACAGCTAGTTATTATGCAGAGAAAGAGATAATCTAAATTGAAAGTCTCCATCAAGTCCCACCCCTCAGAGATCAAGGAATCCCATGGAAGAAGAAATGGAAAGATTGTAAGAGTCAGAGGGGA
Organism: Onychomys torridus; assembly: GCF_903995425.1. Classification (NCBI taxonomy): domain Eukaryota; kingdom Metazoa; phylum Chordata; class Mammalia; order Rodentia; family Cricetidae; genus Onychomys; species Onychomys torridus. The sequence goes on along the minus strand of NC_050466.1, from coordinate 76,855,746 downwards.
TAGAAGATATCAGAAGCATGTGGCTCTCTGAATCAACTAAGCAAGTCACGTATGAGCTCACAGGGACTGAAGCAGCAAGCACAGGGCCTGCATGCATCTGCACCAGGTCCCCTGCATGAAAGTATAGCTATTAACTTAGTAATTTTATGGAACTCCTGATTGTGAGAATGAGTGGGTCTCTGACTCTTGCGCCTGATCTTGGGACTCCTTTCCTCCTGTTGGGTTATTATGTCCATATTTGATATGATGGTTTTTGCTTCATCTTACATTATTTTATTTTGTCATGTTTGGTTGTTATCTCTTGGAAGTGTATTCTAATGAGAGACAGAAAGGAGTGGATCTGGAGGGGAGAGGAGTTGGAAGGAGATAGGAGGAGTAGAAGGAGGGGAAACTATAATCTGAATATATTGTATGAGAAAAGAATCTATTTTCAATAAAAGAAAAAAGAGAAAGAACTAAAAGTAAAAATAAGTATGAACTGCAAAATAAAAACAAAAACAAAAACAAAAACAAAAAAACCCGTTGATTACATGCCTATCAAAACATTATATAGAAGCATTCAAACTCCCATTTTATTTGTATAATCCTCATAAGTTTGTGTTTCCCAGGAGTGGAGGTGCACACCTGTAATGTCAGTAGTCAGAAGGTTAGGAAAAAAGTGTCATGAATTCAAGGTCAGTCTGGCTACAGTGTGCACTGTGTCTTCAAAAGCAAACAAAACCAAAGTTCTGTAGCTGCTGCCCTTCGTATTGTACAGATGGAGACACTGAAGTTGAGAATTAGGTGACATTATCACAGGTTGTTGACCTCCCTGACTCAGATGCACTGCTTCAACACAGGAAGAAAGATAACCTGAATTAATTAAGCAGGGGCAAAAACATCTCAAGGCCTATATGAAGTCCTAAATTCTCAAGCAGCATAAAACTGTGTCATAGTACATGAGGAGCACATGCTGATGACCACGACAAAAGCATGAACCACATTTTGTAACGTTTTGCCACATCTTCAGTTGCTCTTCTGCCTGAAACATAAGTCAAATAAGGCTCCTTCATTTGCTCAACAAATATTAGCTTTGCTAATACAGCTTATATCTTCAATCAGCAATTTAATACTCTGTATAAAGTCCAATTTAAATTGGCAACTAACCTGTTGTTGCCTAAAGTATAGTTTAGACATCTGATAATTAAAAGCTTCTGACGAAGGAACCTCTTAGTGATGTATTCCATTCCTTGAGATCTAAACTCTGCTATTAGTAACAAGTTGACATATAACGGCTTTGGAATACATTAACTCAATGTGCTGGTAGATCTGATGTCTGTGAACATTCCATTTAGTACTGTCTAGAATGAAACTCTAGGATCCCTAGTCAGAAATTACTAATCATTTTAAGATGGCTAAAGCAGAGCATTAATGGCAGCCCTTTAAACAGAAGATACCATGAAGTGGCACAGGCTCCAGTAATGCCAGTGTTGCAGGAGAGTTAGAAAGCAGTCACGAGTTTGAGGACAGCTTGAGCTGCACAGTAAAATCATGCCTCAAAAAAGAAATAAAAACAAATATTATGCTGCATTCTTTTTTGGGTTGTCCATATATGGCCATTATCTTGTCAGAAAGACATGACCCTCAGGACTTCATCAAAATATAAACCTTTCTCAAAGGTCTTGTCTCCAGAAAATACCAAGCAGGAAGTAAGGGTTTCAATATGAAGATTTTTGAAAGAACATAATTCAGCCCACAGTACCACTGTTCAAAGCCTGGTCTTTCAACTTTGCACTTACACTATGAAGAAGAGAACTTTATTAATAATACATATTTCATTCTTGAATTGGGATAACAGCTTCAGCAAATTATTTTATTCAATAGAGTATATCATATTTTGAAGCTTGGAGAGACAAAATAATTTATTCCAAATCATGAGACTAGTGAAGCTTTTCAGAGATTCAAAGTCTATCCCATTTGACTCTGTTACTTTTGAAACTCATAGGCCTTTGTAATATTTATTGGTGAGTTTATGTAAGAGTGTTTAAGAACCCAGAAAGATAGTGCTTATCATCAAGGTCACATGAAGCCAATTTGAAATCGGTATCAATGTTTCTTCTTTATTACTATTTCATAGAAGCAGTTATCGTTGGTTAAATAGAATATATTTGCACTTGTTCTTTAAGCTATAAGTGAGTTCTAGAAATTGAATTTTTGAAAAACACTTAGTTAACATGAATTCAGGGAAAAGGGAATTGGATAGTCTGTGAAGATATTTCAATACTGACTGTCATTTAGCATTCTTATACTGTTGGCTGTGTGGTTTTTTTGTGTCTAGCATCAACATCATCTAGCATACGTGGTGAAAGCTGTATCAATCTAAATTACCATGTATAGCCAAGCATAGTAGGAAACTGACTGAATAACTGATCATTACCTAGAAATATTACTTGGTACATCTTTAAAACTTTGCTACTCAGACAGAATATGCAAATGTCCTTCCCTGTGGCTGGAGCACAGAGGATGAAGCCCTCCAGAGTTTCAGCTTCTCTTGCCTTGAACAGGTATTTGATACTCCGTTTCAATATTCCATATCAAAAAGGTCTCAATTTAAGCAGATGCAGAGACCCAAAGCCAAACACTATGTGGAGCCAGGGAAACCTCACAGGAGAGGGGGAGGAAAGATTATAGGAGCCAGAGAGGACAAGGACACCCCAGAACATGGCTCACAGAATCAACAAAGCAAGGTTCATAGCGCCTCGCAGAAACTGAAATGACAAACATGGACCCCATGTAGGTCTCAGCCAGGTCCTTGGCATATACCTTATGGTTGTGTCCCTTGGTGTTCTTGTGGGACTCCAAACAATGGGAGTGGTGGTTGTCTCTGACTCTTTTGCCTGCTCCTGGAACTCTTTTCCTCCTACTGGGTTGCCAAGTCCAGCTGTGATATGAGGGTGTGATATGTGCCCAGTCTTACTGTATCTTGTTATGCCATGTTCTTTGGAAATCCCTAGGAAGCTTATTTTTTATTATTAATTTTTAAAATTTTATTTTACATACGAACCCCAGTTTCCCCTTTCTCCTCACCTCCCATTCTCCACCATCTCTTTTCTACCCCCTTCCCATCCACTCCTCAGAAAAGGTAAGGCCTCCCACGGGAATCAATAAAGCATGACATATCAAGTTGAGGCAGGACCAAGTTTCTACCTTCTGCTTTTTATTTTTTAAAGGAAAATGGAAGGAGGAGTTGGCCTGGGGAAGAGGGGATATAGAGGAAGGGACTGAGAGGAGTAGAGGGAGGAGAAGCTGTGGGGTAAAATATGAGAGAAGAATAAAAGTTTTTAAAGTCTCAATCATAAAGGGGTGACAACTTAATTTTCAGTAAAGAACAAACTAACTTTTGTAACTTTTAGGCCCTGTGGTCTCAACTGCAACTACTAACCTTCTCTGTTGTGTTGTGAAGACCGGCACAAATACCGAGTAAAGGAAGAAGTATGACAATAATCCAGTATACTTTCATTTGTAAAGCATGGTAGTGGGCCACATTTGGCCTACAAGCTGTAGTTTCTCCTACACAGGGAAGTGGCATCCCTTTTTTTTTTTTTTGAGATATTTTATGTTGAATGGAGGAAAGGCTTACATCATATAAAACTCAAAGTCCCCACTGAGATTCTCATTTCTTAACTCTAAAGTCTATTTGTGTTTCCAGTACTCCCAAATCTCTTTTCTCTTTTACATTTTACCATAAGTCTTCCAAAACCTCCAGTAATCTCGAGAATAGGCCATACTTCTGCAAAGATCACAGGCTCCATTAAATAGTTAACAATATTAATAATTCTTTAAAAGCTGTATAAGTGAGCACTGTTGCTATTGCAATATGTCTTAATCACCAGGATTCTTGAGAATAATAGAAACTATAGGTGAGAAGAATTGATAATAGATAGATTATGACCTACATTCATTTCTGTTGCTGTTATAGAATACCCTAACAAAAGCAATTTTTAAGAGAGAAAAGGTTTATTTGGCATGCAATTCCAGAGTCAAGTCTATCATTATGAAGAAATTAAGGGAAGAACTTGAAGCAGCTAGTCCCAACCACAATCAAAAGCAAAAAGAATGAATGCATACTTGCCTACTTGTGGCTCAGGCCCCTCTCTACATTTGCACTGCCCAGGACCCAAACCCAAGGAAAGGTGGTGTTCACAATGGGCATGTCTCCCTACCTCAATTAATATTATCGAGGCAGTCCCCACAGACTAACCTGATTTAGACAATCCCTTATTAACAATCTCTTCTCGGGTGATTCCTCAGTGAGTTAAGTTGACATTAAAACTTATCAACATAGATAGATAGATAGATAGATAGATAGATGGATGGATGGATGGATAGATAGATAGATTGGTGATAGAGTTACATAGAGATAGAGACACAGATTTCATTACAGGAATTGATTCTCATGCCTATGAAGCTAAAAAAAAAAAAAAAAAAAAGGATCTCCAGTCTATAACCAAGAGAAAGAGGTAAGTCAGTGCTCAGTTTTGTTTGAGGCATGTTTTTGGCATTTTCCCATGTAGTTAGTTATACATTAATTTATATTTTTATTTTTAGTTACTGTTTTCTAAAATTATCGCATCACAGTTTCCAGGGTAGTGGAAATATTGTGTGCCCTAGTATCCATTTGGCAAAATGAGTTGAGCAATCTACTTTAGAGCTGAATATTTTATTCCATGTAAATTCTATCTTAATACAAAATTTTTTAAACATGTTTATATTTTTGTTTTTGAGACAGTCTTCCTACAAAAGGCTAGCCTCAAACTATCTATATAGCCCAAACTGTACTTGAGCACATGACCATCCTGCCTTAATTCTGGGATTATAGGAGTTTATTGCTAAACCTGGCTCCAAATTGTTTTGTTGTTGCTGTTGTTGTTATTTGAGACAGGGTTTCACTGTGTAGCCCTAGCTGTCCTGGAACTCACTATGTAGACCAGGCTGGCTTCAAACTCAGAGATCTGCCTGCCTTTGCATCCTGAGTGCTGAGATTAAAGGCATGTGCTACCATGCCTGGCTTCAAAGTATTTTTAAAAAGTTTATTTGCCTGAAAGTTTAAAGCTCCAAAATGAGGCTTAGAACATAGTTAGCTCTATAGTACAGCACTTGTCCAGAAGGCAGAAATCCCAGGGTTTGATCTTCAGAGCCATTAAACAAAACAAAAGTTCCAGTCTGACTGCTAGAGTAACATCTGACACATCTGCCTTCAGGCAGTGGGAAAAAAAAGAACTAATAAGAAGGTAAGAGGGCATGGCACAGACCTGCTTTGTGAACTTTCTTAAGGAGAATCAAAGTTTTGTCAACATGCAGCTGAAGAAATTGCTCAGTAGTTAAAAGCACTAGCTGCTGACCCAGGTTCAATTCCCAGCACCCATACAGCAGCTCCCTATATATAACTCCAATTCCAGGGGACCTGCCATCTTCTGGCCTCTGTGAGGACCAGGCACACACATGGTTCACTGATATAACGTGCAAGAGAAACACTCATACATATAAAATATGAAAAAAAATATTTTAAATGTTCCATCAACAATTTAGACTTACATTTCATTGGACACCCTAGCTATAAAACAAAGAAACAGGCGCAGTGCACTATTTGGCCAAGCATGTCTCAGACAAAATATTATGTTTGCAGTAACAAGAAAACAGAGAGGATGGATATTGGTTATCCATTGATATATTCAATCACATATAGACGTGTGTGCACGCACAATTGTTTACAGGGTATCAGAGGATTCAACATCACCCACTGAATCTCACTTTGCCTGAATTCTATATTAAATACTACTGATCAAATATAAATGAGTAGCTATTCTTCAACACAGTTAATGAAAATGTGTGAAGGATACATTACATTATAATGGGCATTCAAAGGACACAAGTATGAAGTCATACTCATCCACTGGAATAAGTGTGGTTGCCTGTGTCTCCAGAAGACTGCAATTATTTAAGTGGCATGTTTATAATTGAGCAGTATTTAATTCTGATGCCATCTTAAATTTACCATATGTGGATGTAAGAAGATAGGCCACTTTACTTAAGTGTACATTCTACTTACACACTTGATTTGATGACATTAGTTTGCAGGTGTCTCTACTTCAATTAATTGCATATTGGTGAAATGCATAATTTAAACCCTGTGTAAAATTGAAGTATTCAAATGATAGTCTCTTCAATATAATTATTCCACATAAGTTGAAGTGCTGACAAAATGTTGTCCTTTATTTTTTTAAATAATAGCTTCAAGTATGTTCAAGATTAGATAACACAGAAAATGTCAACAACACATGACAAATATGAAATGAAAATAATGAGATTAAAATTGTCTTTAATTATTCTCCATAGACTCACAGGATTTTTCCTTATGAAATCATCAGCGTTCTTCCAATTTTTTTCAGCCTGATTTGAAAAAGAAGGGAAAGTACCTTTAAAAAACATATGTGTGTACAGACATAGTCTTTTTGCTCAGAAGTAAGCTGAATGTTGATTACAAAAATTACATCAACTTAGTTTTGTTGTGATAACAACAAGATGAAGATGACTGAACTCAACAGAATAAATGCCCTGCTTATTCTACACGATCTGAAACGATCATTTACTTATAAATGAAGCCTTGTCAGAATACATACTGAAAGTTAAGGGTGTGGCTCAGTGATGGAGTGCCTACTTAGAATGCAGGAGGATGTGGTTTGAATGCACAGTTCTATATTTTAAAACCCTATTTGGTCAAAGAAGTTCCAGTGGGCATCAGTCAATGCAGAACCTCATAGTTGGTCCAGGTGCTGAGAATGAGTGACCGTTGAGTGCTCAGCTCTTAACGTGACATCTGTATCAGCCCCTGCAGGGCCCAGGGCACAAGACAAAAGAAGATGCAGAAAGAATGTAAGAACCAAAGGATAGAGAGGAGTGCTATGAAATGTCCTCAAGACATGGCATAGATATTGTACTCATGAACTCACAGCAGCTATGCTTACCTGCACAAGATCAAGCTAGTGAACATGGAAGTACAGATGGAGAGGTGCTAATCATACCCCATCCCTAGCTGAGGAGGTATTGGAAGTAATGGTTACTGGTGGGGCATCATTTTGTCTTGGATCGTATTGTTGCTGGCAGCTTGTGCATCTCTAGTGGGTGGTCCCACACACTTGAGCCATTAGACTCAGTGTGTTATACAAAAGAAGGAAGAGGATGTTAAGGTGGGAGAGGATGTGCCGGGGGTTCCAGGAGAAGTGGAGGGGTTGGAGTGGATATGATAAAGAACATATTTTATAGATTATGAAATTGATATGGAATAAATTTAAAATGTTATTTAAACTTCCTTGAAAATTAAATAGAAGTGACTTTTCACAGACCCCAAATATGTCACTTTATTATTAGTCACTCACTGATACAGCATCATGTTGTCAAATTAACATTTGATATTCTATCATAACATTTCATGTTCTATCATATCATAGTTCTAGTCATTGAGCATGGGCTCAGAGATGATGCATTTACTATACCATTGCTGCAGTAGATTAAACAATAGCTCTTCCATGTTCTAATTCCTGAAACTTGCCAATGGTACTTTATGTGGCAAAGGGGCCATTGCAGATTTGATTAACTTCAGGAACTTGAGCTGAGTAGATTAACTTGGCTTATTCTGATGGAACTCAGTGAAATCAAAAGGGATCCTTATAAGACAAAAACACATGCAAACATGGAACCAGAGAAAAGTCAAGGTGCGTTGCTGCTTGCTACTTGGAAGAAGAGACTATGAGCCAGAAAAGATGATTCTAGCAACCTCTAGAAGCTGAAAGAAACAAGGAACCAGTTCTCTCCTAGGGCATCCTGAAGGAAGAATCCTGGGCAGCAATTTGATTCTAGCCTAGTGAAACTATTCTGGATGTCTGACCTCGTGGTCTGTAAGAGAGTAAGTCTATGGTATTTGAAGCCACATACATGCTAACTATTTACATTAACAATAGGGCACTAACACAATTCAATCACATGTGGAGTGAGGCATGTGCTTATTGGACAAAAAGGAGACAGGAAAAGAATGAAAATCATGGACTAGGCAACTGTGTGGAGCTACAGACAAATTAAGCCCACCGACAGCTCTCAGAAATCAGACTGGTTTGTGTGGACCATGAAAGCTCATTTTGTCATGTATTAAATTTTCCTCCTGTTTTAAATAAAAAGAAGCATGTACAACTGTCTCATTCGGGGACTCTTTAGGGGAATGAGATGGGTCTGCAGTATGAAGTCAAGGAGGAATGAGCAAATATGATCCAAAGTATAATGTTATATATGTATAAAAGTGTCACAAGAAACTCATCATCTTGTATGCTAAATTTAAAAGTTAATGAAAATGCCCCATTTTTTTTTCATTTTGAAGTGAAAATAGTTGTTCTCTATCATTTTTTAAATTTTCTTGGAGATCCAATTCTGAAACGTGAGCATGTTAGGCAAGTTCTCTATACAAGTTATCTTGTTATAAACAGTGAGTTTATTGAATCAGATATTTTAGGACCCTAGTTCGTTTCTACAATGGGTGTGTGTGTGGGGGGTCTATCACATTTAGGCTGTTTTGTGTTTGTGGTGTGTGTGTGTGTGTGTGTGTGTGTGTGTGTGTGTGTGTGTGTAATTCAATGTTTACTATTTTTATAAAGTTTCTTTGTGATAGAAATGCAATGTGCTCCCCACCTAGTCTCCATAAATGTCTGTTCGCCAGCTAAATAGTTTAAAGGAATTTTCCAGAAATGTGTCATTTGAGATTGTATATTATAAATTTTGAGGCGTTCTCAATTTAAAATGGCTTCAGAAATATTATAAACACATTTCTAATGAAATATGGATAATAAATATGAGCTGATGTAGTTAGTCCTCATACTTATATTAACCCAATATGTATGGAACTGGGGTGGGTCATTTTTCAAATGGTTCGGGAGTCCCTGGGAGATGATCAGATCTTTTGTGATTTGAACTTTACCCTTGGGAATTGTGACTATTTGCACAAGAAAAATGTTGACAGTTTAAATAGATGTCTGTCAATAATTGAAACATCAGCAAAGAAGATAATTTTAAGCTTTTGCAGGCAAATATTTAGATATTAGTCTGGTATATAGTGACATCTAGTGGCCTTTATCAGTAATAGAAGTCCTTGAAGTTAGAAAAATCAAGGCAGGAAAAGCAAGATGTACAGAAGAAAATTAATGAATTTGTAAGTTTGGAGTTAAAATTATTTTTTCACATTTTAGCTTTTGGCTATGATTTAAAAAAACATCGGAGTTTCCACCTTGCAATATATACTAATAGGAATAAAGGAGTTTAATTTGGAAAACAAAGCCCTCATGGAAACAGAGCAGAGCCCTGGGAAAAGTTCATTCCATCAACTTATTATTTAGAACAAAATACTTTGTTTGCAATATGGCAATCATGAGAAGTTGATTTATTTTGTTTCACTTTCAAATAAAAATAAGGAAGCCTCGTGCCCTGTAGAAGATGCCCTCGGCATTTTACCCACACTCACTCTGTTGATTTTAGAACTCTTGCTTCTACACATTGACTGCCTCCCCTCTATGTGAGGGCTATATTTGGCTACAGCAATAACTCTTGCCTCTAGAGGGCAGACTAGAAATGTCTCGAAGTTAACAACTTCAAGAGACATTCTCAACAAGGGAGTGCTACACAAAGATAATCATCTCCTTGTCACCTTGGTGGGACAATTATGGGCTGTTTCTTTGCATGGTCTTTCTGTCTGGGCATCCCAAGGGAATGAGATTCCAGTTGCCCGCAGCATAAACTTGTACCATGTATTCTCTTTCTGTATCCCGAACTCTTCCAAATGCTTCCTGGTGCCACATTCAATGAGCTATGTTATCTCCAATCACTCCGTAGAGAGGACCAACAGAGTTCACCAGGATAACTTCTAACTGCCCTTTGCTTCATTAGATGCCATCTTCATATCATTACTCTTGCAAAATTGCCTTCTCTCATCATACGTTCAGCATCATGCATGACCCATCTAGAAATCTTCTATATAAGTGTAAAAAAAAATAAAGAAAGAAACAAATATTATTCTGGGGAAATCCCAGACAATTCCTGGAATTTGCTTCCTTTCACCTCATCTCAATTTAAGTACAATTCTCTCCTCCATTAAAGTTTATTCATACAATGAGTTATCCAAAATCCCAGTAGCATGTCTCTCTCTTAACAAACATCAACTTTGCTTCATTAAAAAAAAAGATATACCCAAATCATTGCCCAAGAGTCAGCTAAATGAAAATGAAAACAGTGATCTACCTATGCTCTATGCACATGTGTTCATGTAATTCAGGGACAAAAATAAGGTCTAAGTGTTCGTACTAATTTTCATTAGCAATAGATCAAAATGAAAGGTGTAAAGACAGACTAGCATATTTTGGATTTATGGCAACTCTAATGTCTTTACAGCCACCTTCAGCCCTGTTTGCAGTCCCCTGTGGGCTTTTTCTTTATGGAAATAGAAGTTCAACAGAGGAAAATTGTCACAATAAGGAAAGAGAGCACCTCCTCTCCAGGGACTCTTCATTCTAAAATTTCTGCAGGAAAACTTGAACTAGGAGCTGAGAGCTAGTTGCCTAATTGGTTAGTAAATCATACAAGAAGACTGTATATTTGAAGGAAAAAAAACTAATCATAGTCTTTAAAATGTATTTACCACAATTTGGTGCTTTTATTTTTTTCCGTTTTAACGATGAAGTTAATAAACTGTTTGTCTTCACTCTCAAGGGCACATGAGAGCAGAAAGAACTATGACTGCCTCAATATTTTACACAAAATAAACCCCCATCTTAGGAAGTAATATACAAGAAGAGGAGGTACAGCCAGTGAGCACTCTGACCATCAATCACAAGGAAATTTCAACCTTTGGCCACAACTTTGTATCAAGAGTCAATTTATTCTGACCTGATGGTAATGGAGGGGGGCAGGAAACTGTTTTCTATTGACATGTGGAAAATTACAAAATAAATCTCAGATGTATTTACCCAAAAACTTGTTCACAAACAAGTCAGACATGGTAACTACACTATGTGCCTAATTGCAATTTATAATCCAAGGGATAGAGATGAAGTAGTATTTTCATTTCTTTTAAAAATAGAAACATTTCTAAGCCAATTACTTATCTTCCCTAAGTATATTTATAAAGTTCAATAGCCTTTATGCTAAAGAGACAAGATTTATGGGCCCTGGGTTCCTTTTGAAGTCATCATACATTCTAAAACAGAACTATTATCTTGAAATTCATGGACATCTCTTATCTCATTTGGGTTTCTGAACCCCAAAGTAACACAGCTTCTGTGAGTATAGCAATCATCTTAAACAGAATCCTGCCTAACCCTGTACATATATTTCACTTAGTTCCTATAGAACTATAATAGTTTTTGTATATATGTGGGTATGCTTCTCTACATGATTATGATTACACATGCTAGTATTTTATCTTTAGATAGGTTGCTCAAATCCAAATCTATCTGACTTCAAATTCAGACTACACATAGTATCAACAAGCTCTTTCTACATATTAAACAAACACAAAATAGCAAAGATAAATAATTCTAAACATTTCCTCACACCTCTACCCAAAGCTAAAGCAGCTTGGGTGAGCTCAGTCGGTTAACTGCAGCTTTAGGGTAGAATCTGTCTTAGCCTCCACATGATCCTTCATCTCCTCAAATCAGTAGACTAGTTGAGCCAGAGCCACCGTTGAAATACAAAGTGTAAGTGGAACAGTCATAAGGCTTAAGGTCAAATCTAACATAGCAGCTGTGACTTACTTCCTGTGGCCCGAAGCAAGCCAGGTCTGCAGTGCAAAGTTTGACAGTAAGGAAACACACTCTTCTGTTAGTAAAAGAACATGGAGAGTTGTAGTGGGCAGCCATCCCAGCCTTGGCCTGGAAGTTCCAACCCCCATTGAGGCTTTGGTAATGGTCACGCCCACAAGGCAGGGCGGAGGAGGAAGCGGAAGACCCAGGATCAAGAGGACAGGCTTCTCTTGGTTCCGGGACCCTGGACGCTGGGGGTAGACAGAGCAGAGTTCTCCAGAGAACACTGCCAGACTGCGCCATACCTTTGCCAGACCCTGCAACCTACCCCTTCATTTGTCAGTTACTCCACAAAAATCAACCTCCCTTTTAACTAGGTGGAGTGGCCTTGATAATTTCACCAATAGAGAGTTACTTGGCAAAAGACACATGTACAAGAAGTGGTGAAACAAATGGAAAAATGACTGAACCTCCTTTGCTTTTTTGTTAGTGGAATCCATGGTGTTACAATCTATTATATATAATGTGATATGTACGGTTTTGTAATGAGAAAAATAACACATCATTCCGATGTACCCATGAATACTGCAAAAAATAAAAATAAAAATAAAAAATAAAATCTGGGGGCTGGAGGGATGGCTCCGGAGTTAAAAGCGCACTGACTGCTCTTCCAGTAGGCCCACTTCACCTTCTAGCACTCACATGGTAACTCACTATTCTCCGTAATTCCAGTCTCTGGGGATCAGACGCCTTCCTTTGGCCTCCTTGGGCCCAGCATGTGGATAGAATAGACACTCAGGAAAATACAAATACAAATAAATAAATAAAATTTCAAAAAGCATTCAAAAATCACATCTAATCTATGAAAGAAGACCAGTGCAGCCCACTCCTATAGCTGTAGCACTCAGGAAACCGAGGCAGGAGGATCTCCAATTTGAGGCCAGCCTGGGTCATATATAGAGTCCCAGAGAAACCTGAACTATAAAACAAAACATTGTCTAAAAATAGATATGAATTCAGGGTAGATAGCAGATCAGAGGATGCTCTCTAGCTCAGGTGTCTGCAGAAGCCTTTGAATACTTGAAGTTAGATGCAGGCCTGATGTGAATAGCCTTCTTGAAACAGCATTTGAACAGGGATAGGTAGTATAATAGTCAAAGCAGCCATGAGACTTTGTCAATCTATCAGTCACTAGCTATTAAACTAAGTCAAGTAATATGTGGAGTTTGAGGACAGAGGAATATGCTATTTCAGATCACCTCAGAACCTCAGGAGATAGATAGAGATGAAAGGTTTCTAGTCCTGACACAAAGGGTAAAAAAATGGGGGGACAGTCACTTGACCACATAAATTCCCTGGGATACTCTGCAGTCACTGTGGTGCCAAGACCTGTTATATCTATGTAAGAAAAAGAACGGTGGTCTTGACAGAGGGAGACTTATATTCTCCACTGAAACAGAACACTAGTTTATTCTTCATGGGAATCTTTATACATTAGCTGACTTCCTGTCATGGCTAAAAGAAACTTGAGTTAGCATTGGGTTTTAAGTGCCTGGATATCACATACAGGGTCTCACTATATAGTCATTCCTGTCTTGGAACTTGCTCTGTAGACCAGGCTGCACTCAAACTCACAGAGATCCACTTGTCTCTGTCTCCCAAGTGGTGAGATTAAAGCATGCACCATCCCATGCCCAATGATATTTTTGGAAATTATTTTGTCACGCATGTACCATGCCAAAGATTGTTATTTATAAAAGCAGATGTGTTCTAGTCAGCATGTACTGGGTAGATGAAGTCATATAACTCAATGTGTTAATGAGTCAATTAAAAATGAACTAGTGAGGCTGCAAAGATGGCCGTTAATAGCACTAGCTAATCTTTCAAAAGACTGGGGTTCAATTCCCAGCACTCATATCGGGACTCACAGCCATCTGTAACTCCAGTTCTAGAGGATCCCTACTCTCTCTTCTGGACACAACCAGCCCCAGGCACACAAGTGATACACAGACACACATGCAGGCAAATCCCCCATCCACAACACACAAAATAAACTAAAATTTAAAAAAGAAAACAAAATGAATGAGCTATTGAGCACTTAGTACAGAGCAGCCATGTGGTAGATCTTCTCACTTTGGGCAATGTAACTTCCCCCCCCCCCCCCCCCCCCACCCCCCCCCCCCATTTCTCTGTGTACCAAGCATGCTTTCCCTAACACTTTGGGTGTCACTGCCCCTCTAGAGTTCTCCTCCCACCATGTGACTGCTTGGACACCCTGTGGCTGTGTGCTAATTTAACTCAAAGAACATGGAGTTTTCTCTTTTTCTTCTCCTTTCCCATCCTCAGGGCAGATACAGAGCCTGAACCATTTATACATAGGCTTATTATCTAGAATATATAAAGGACTTTCTAAAAAACTCAAGAAAACAACTCAATTAAGAAAATGGGGCATGGAACTAAACAGAGTTCTCAAAAGATGAAACACAAATGCCTGAGAAACACTCTTTTTCATTCTTCTCTCATACATTGCATCCTGACCCCAATTTTTCTTTTAAAAGCTAATAAAGATGTCTTCAAGTTCAAAACAAATTTAAAAAAAAACCTTAACTGTTTAGATGCCAGAACCTAAAATTCTTCCTGGTATAAAATAGGTACATGGTAATTAATTAATTAAAAAGGTAGAGATATCAAGAAGATATCAATGACTTCCAATGATAAATTGTCTCTGTAATGGCAACAAAATGCTAATGACCTTCCTGATATGGTTGCAATTAAACAGCATAACAATATTTTGCCATATTATTTTCCATTTTAAACTTCTGTAGTTCAAAGTTATACAGTTCCATTAGAATTGGGCACACATTTCAATTATGAAATACAACAACTTTTTGCCCTTTCTTGTACCTTAGTGGAGAAAAAAGACTTTAATGAATAAACAAAATGTGAAATTATATTCATATATTCCAAATAAAAAAGGGAGAAGAAATCTAGGAAAGTATGGTAAGTTATAGTATTGTGTGGACATTAATATACCTTCTGTTAATTCTGCTATACTCATAGACCAGTGCCATGTCCAGTTGTCACCAGAGAGACTTCCTCTGGCAGCAGATGGAAGCAGGTACAGAGATCCACAGCTGGATATTATGCTGAGAAGAGTCTAAATTGGAGATATCCATCTGGTTCCTCCCCTTGGAATTTGGGGAACTCCATGGAAGAGAGTGAGGAAAAATTGTAGGAGTCAGAGGGGATGGAGGACACCAGGAGAACATGGCCCACTGGATCAGCTCAGCAGGGCTCACATGGGCTCCCAGAGACTGAAGTGGCAATCAAGGGTCTGCACCAGGGGGCCAGGGGTATCTCTGACTGACTCCTTTGCCTGCTCTTAGGACTCTTTTCCTCCTGTTGGGATGCCTTGTCCAGCCTCGATATGAGGACTTTCCTTATTGTTTCTTGTTTTGTCCTTTTTGGATGTCATCTCTTGGAGTTCTGCACTTTTCTGAAGAGGAACCAGAAGCGATGAATGGATCTGGGAGAGAGGGTAGGTTAGGGGGAGCTAGGAGGAGTGGAGGGCGGGAAACTGTAGTTGGGACATATTGTATGGGAGAAGAATCACAGAGCATGGAAATATATATATGTGTGTGTGTGTGTGTGTGTGTGTGTGTGTGTGTGTGTGTGTGTGTATAAAACTTCTGCTAAATAATAGTGCACAGTTATATCTACAGAAAGAGAGCTGAATACCGGAATTCTCCAGAAACAAAATAAAAATGTGAGCCAATATGTCAAAACTTAGTGAACATTTTTACGACCCATCAACTGTATCATTGCAAGTCATTAGAGGGGAGATTTTGATGAACATCAATTTCAAACATCAAGAAAAATGAATGATCCTCCATCTCTTTCCTTCTCTTTGTTCTCACCTTCAAGTTGTTAAGGTCTTTGGGAAGAATAAAAGATGACACTTCAGTAGCTCACAAATCAGACTTAACTGTTCCCATGTCAGTTTGAGTTTAGAAAAGATTACTTTCATCTAAAAGCCCTATCAGATATAGTACTACGGTTAGGTACTATATCACCTCCAGAAATGATTTATACTGCATCCATCTACAATTTAAAATATTAGAGAACTCTGCCTTCTATCTGTCTCCATACTTCTAAAACAGCTCTCAACAGTGCCACAGTATCAAAAAGAAGAAAGAAAGGCATTTTCCTATTATTTAACTATCTAATATTTTAAAGTAAATTCATGGTTATATTGAGGTTCAGAATAGAGTTCAAAATGATCACACACATGCCTATTCTCCATCTTTCTGGTCCAGTTAAGCCTAAAGTTTGATCGCTTTTTATTTAATAAGAATTCTAATTTGCATGTAAGGCTCCTTGTGAGAAAGGTAAGTATGGATAATCATTTTTCTCAATAAACTCCCAATCTGACAGGCATGATAAGAGGTCGCACATATTTACAATATGCAGGATAAGATTATTGTCATAGAAATAGGTAACTGATGCTCTCAGAAAAAGAAATAACTTCAAAACTCATCAAAATTGGGAATATAATGATGTTCTAATCTGGTTAAACCAGGAATCATCGAAGAAACATAAGGGTTTTATACCTAAGAGGCAAGAAAGTAGTTGTAAACTGTTAGACAAATCAAGTGAGAATAACAGGACAGTAACTCCTAGTAACTGGACCAAAAGTACAGATTTTCTAAGACAGTTGGTGAGGATAAAAAATGCAATGTGATATCAGCTCTTTAGAAGTGATATGCGGCTGGGAAAATGTGAGAGGTCTCGTTCAGGTGGATGCTAACAAAGTGTCTGTTACAATAAATGGCCCCATAATGAGATCTCAAGACAAGGCACTAATAGTAGGAGTGGTAAAAATTGTCCAAAGTCAAAATATACAAAGAGGTGCAATCATCAGAACAGCATAAATGCTATGATGAACACTAAAGGAGAAGAGAGAAATATGAAAGAGCTGTGAAGCTTGTGTGACTGGAAATAAAGGAGTTGTGGCATTAGCACACTGTGGGCAGCCAAAAAGAAGCATATATGGGGAAGTGAGAGATAAGCAGTCCAGATGGCAACTATGCTGAACCATCAGCTAGGAAGTTCTGCTTCGTTGAAGCTCCACATTGGAAACTTTGTGATTTCATCTTATGTGTCAACAGAAATATAGACAGGAAAGTCTATCACAGGCTAGGTACTGTCAGGAACCACAGGCAAGGAGGTAAGAGAGGGCGAACATCTCACATTATTAGCAAGAATGGCATTCAAGGGACAATTCCTGGAGCAGAGGTTGGATGGATGTATTACCACACATCAATTCCCTTTTCTTCCTTTCATTCACATGTCTTTTCCATTGCCTGTTGTGTGCAATCACCCTATTTCGTTTGTTTCATTTGGCTACTTGAGATGGGATCCCACTATGCAGCCCAAGCCTCTCCTTTCCATGTGCTGGGACTACAGGAGCCACTGAACCCAGACCCACTTTTTGTGTTACAAGTTTTATTATATACATTTAAATTATATGATACAATGTTCAGATTTGAATAAAGTAAACAAGTTACAATAGGGAAACAAATTAACTTCCATCATCTCAAGTAATTATTCTTTTTCCCTCCTTGTATAAGAACAACTATAAGATACCCATTTAGCAAAAAAATCTTGAGTAAATTGTGCTATTGGTAACTATAGACCTCATGGCACACACTAGACATTACGTATTTGGTACTGCATATCTCTTGGTCATATTATACTTCAAGATTTTCAGTTCGACTCTACTCTTCCACTTGACCATTAGCCATGGTAGATCAAATATATTCACAGAGCAGAATAACTGAATCCGTATTTGCAATATATAATGTTTAAGTGAGCTTTAGAAGAAGTTAGTTTAGCTGTACTAAAGAAATGGTAGAAATTTTTGGCAATTAAGCAAAGCAAAATTCCCCTTCCACTAAATCTCAACAACAGGAAAAGAAGATAAGGAGTTGAGAAGAAAATAGGGAATGACTGAGAAAGAAGCAGGAAGAGGAGGGGGACTGAGGAGGAGGAAAAGAAAATGAATGCATTAGAGTACAGTAGAGCCACATAAACATGATTTTTCAAAATAATCCAAGTCAATACAATGGCAAGAAATAAAGATTCACTCATACTCAATATCCATTAATCTGACAATCATCATTAATTCAGCTCCAGATACATAGACCCTACTTAAATCTATTAGATGATTTTAAAAGATAGAGACAAGAGAGGGTATTGAGTCCAAGATTCCCATGTTAATCTCAGCTTTGTTTGTATCAGATGTTTGAATTCAGCCAATGTACTTACATTTTAGCCTTAATTTCCTTAGACATAAAATACTTTCAATAGCATTTTCCTATGGTGTTATGTCAAATTAAAAGTATGTGTGAATGTGGGCAGAGTGTGGGGGTGTTTCTGTTTCACTTCCTTATGGAATTGCTGTTTGTTAGAATTAAATAAAATAACAATTGTTGGCACCTAGAAAACAGTAGATTCACTCAAGAAACTTACAAAGTAATACATTGCTGTTTGAAAACTTACCTTTAGCTATGTACTTCCTCATGTTCCTTTTGAAGTTACCATTGAGAATGAACTTATTTTACTGAGCAATGCCTATTGTACTTACCAAAGTTCTAAATATTCTACATGCTAAAATAAAACTGTGCTGCAACCCCTGGAGTATTTTCAGTTGCTATAAAACATCATCTTTCTGCGGTGCTTTTTTTTTCTTAAGATGCAAGCCATATTTGACTTTGAACTCAGCTGAGAGAGAAAATGCAGTGTTGATTAGCTTTCTAATCTCTACCAAGTTCTCAAGATAATTGAACCCAACTCCCCATTTTAGTTGCATAAGCTTGTCCCTAATTTTAGTGCGCCTGGCCTTGAAACTTAGGTTAAAACAGTATAATACTTATGGATGTCTGACATCTTGTAGTAATTACTTGCATAAAGACTGAATCTTCATGTATGAACAGAATGTTAATTTCACAATAATTAATATGGCTCACAAATATGTGTGCTAATGTTTTAGATATTAATTGCTATGATAATTAATAAAGTGTAGCAGCATCACAAGGCAGTTATGCTCTTTCCTTTAGTTTTTGTGTGTTTTGTTTTAGGATGGTGCTGGGGATCTAACCCAGAGCCATGAGTCTATTAGGCCAGTGGTTCTCAACATGTGGATCGCAACCCCTCTGGCAAACCTCTGTCTCCAAAAATATTTCCATAAAAATTCATAATAGTAGAAAAATTACAATTACAAAGGAGCAATGAAAACAATATTATCGTTGGGGGTCACCACAACATGAGGAACTCTATTAAAGAGTCACAGTGTTAGGAAGATTGTGAACCACTGCTACTAGGCAATTGCTCTATTACTGAGCTAGACCTCCAGTAGTAGTATAGAAAGAATTTGTGTTAGAAACAACTGACAAGTAACAGAAACCTAAATCAAGCTAAAAATGGAATTTATGAGTTTATGTATTTGAAAAGAATATGGATAAATCCAGGAATGTGTAAATCTAGTAACTCAAGCCATGGAAATGGGATCCATCTTTTTAAATATCTCAGCTCCCTACTTTTGAACCTTATCCTCAAGCACAAAGAGAGTTTCCAGTAGTTGAAGATATACACAGGCCCCATTAGTCAGAGCAAAGGATGCTGCCCACTTTCAACAGTCCCAGTAAATGCTGTCTCACATTGGTAGCCCATGCCTATCTTGGATGTTGTGGGTATGGGATATTCTGACAAGCCGGGGCATGTATAGCTGTAGCATCCTGAATGTGTCTGATCTCATTTAATAGGCCAGGCCTGAGATATGTGTATTGTACCAGTGGAATCAAAATTGTGTACTATACATGAACTGGGAGTATAAAAGGGAGAATGGTTCCCAATAGAAAAAGTGACAGTCCTCCAATAAAGGGAAGGGATACCAAGCAGCAAAAATACAGTGGAATATATACATAGTGGAATATATATATACCTAGTGGAATATACAGTGATCATATACATTGGTTCATTTTCTTAATGTATGTGGATCATGAAATGTTCTGTTTAACAAAGGATTCCCAGACAGAAAAATAATGATAATCATGGACCAATTCTTTTTTCTTTATAAATGGATGTACACCATCCTGTAGGTGTAGCTCACTGAAGAGAGTGCCAACTTAACATATCAGAGGCTCTGGATTTGATCCCCAGTACTTCCAAAACCAGGATGATGGCTCTCAGGCACTTCAGAGGTGGAAGCAGGAAGATCAAGTATTCATGGGCATCCTCATACTTAGTCAGCTCCTGGCCCACATGAGCTCCAAAGAGAAACTCTGTCTCTAAACAGAAGAGTTAAATCTTTAGGACCTGGGATGTAGCTCAGTGTTAGAGTACTTGCCTGACATGTTTGCTGCCTAAGGTTTAATCCCCACTGCTCCTTCCTCCCCTCCAAAAATAGAAGTGGACTAATTTAGATCAAATGCATCAACAAAGACCTGAAGTTTCTACCTTTCATTTAGATCAGCATAGAGAGCATTATGCTGGAGGTATTTATTTTAGAAATTCATCTGCCTGTAAGTCACTAGCTCAGTGAGTTTTCCTGGACCATTAAGTAACTTCACAAAGCATTGCTATCTCTAGGGAGGCGAAAACTCTATGAAAAGAAAATATAAAGCAAGCATATTTTCCAGCAGGAATTTTCTTTCAGTTTAGCTCATTTCTGAATCATTTTAGGTATCCAAATGACCCACTTCAGAATGTGATCATGATTTCCTCTTGTGCTAATTTGAAATTAGCTATTTATTCTACATATGAAAGTCTTCACACTTAACATTTTCTTCCATCCGATACTTTAGTACAAAGTAATTTTATAAGGTTGATTATTATAGTGTACTCTCATGAGCACAATTGTTGGAATTATTATGTATTCATGATCCCCCCTCACTCCTGTACCTATTCTAGCTACACGAATGTTCATCTTTCTGTGGAAAAAATATATGGTGTCATTACTGACAGCTTCACAGTGACTTTCTAGATACATTTTTATAAAGTACTTGTGAGAAGGCCTCTTTTAGTCACTCATTCTTTTGGCAGTACAGAGCCTTAGTTGAAAGCTTATATAATTATATATAAGTAGCAGATTGTCTGTTCACCAAATGCAACAAAACATATTATAGTCCTAACTACTCAGCAATATTTAGACCTCCAAACCCTTGTCCCTAATAACTGTAAATTCCTTCCAGGTTTTTTGGTTTATTACTAAATAAATATCTGAAACATCTTATCAAAAATGTTGTTTGTGGAGGCTGGAGAGAAAGCTCATTCTCTTTGTTATCAGTTCCTAAGAACTTCTATGGTACTCGGCTTTTATGAACTTAACCTTTTTCATTCTTTTATTAGTGTGATTCCTTTTTCTTACTTTTACACGACTGAAATGAGTTTTAGTTTTTTAAATATGTTTTGAATTGAAATGGAGATATATCACTTCCTCCCTTCAGTCCCTCCCAGCTACCCTCCCTGGAATCCCTCCAGTGTCACGTTCAAGTCGATAGCCTTTTTTTATTCGATTATTATTGTTATATACATGTACTTGTATGTATGTGTATGTACAAATACAAATAAATATATAAATTATATATAAATACAAAAATAGGGCTGGAGAGATGGCTCAGTGATTAAGAGCACTGGTTGTTCTTCCAGAGGTCCTGAGTTCAATTCCCAGCAACCATATGGTGGTTCACAACCATCTGTATACATAATAAATAAATAAATCTTTAATATATATATGAATACAACTATTATATAATATACAATACAAATATATATAGCAATACTAATATATATAATGCCAAATCCATTTTTGTTGGTGGTATCTTTATGGTTTCAAAATTGAACACTCTGCATTAGACAACAAATAAGGAGGCTCACTTCTGGAAGAGTCTAATTTTTCTTGCCCACCAGCCATAATTTGCCTGTAATTCTTCGTCTAGGAGAAGGAACCTGAACCCCTTCCCCCTCTGTGTTAACATGTCTATTGACATTACCATTGTTCTGGTCTTGTTTATACAGCCATTCCTAGAGACGCTGTTTTCCAGCAGACTTCCTGGTATTCTGACTCTTGCAGTCTTGCTATCCCTTCTTCTGGGATGTTCCCTGACCCTACAGAAGCTGTAGTTGTTGTGTCAATAGATCCACTGGGGCTGGGCTTCCTATCATCTGTTGATCTCTGCAATGTGTTCAGTTGTGGTTTTCTATGATAGTCTCCATTTGCCAGAAAGAGAAAAAGGACAGTAGCTACACTATTCTGTGGAAATAAGGATATGATTCAGAGTGTAGTAAGAATATTCATTGCCCCCCTACTCACAATAGCCAGGAAATGACCAACTAATTTCCAGTGTCAGGCATGATTTCCCTCCTGTTGAGTGGGCCTTAAATCTATTAGACAGTTGTTGGTTGCCACTGACATGTGAGTGCCATTTATTTTGCCTTTATGCTTATCTTGTTATGCAGGTTAGTGTCATGACTCACAGATATTGTAGCTGGGTAGGACTGTTTATTTGCTTCCCTCCCTTGACAGCTTGTATAGTATTGTCTGGAACCATAGAAGGTAGATCACAGGAAAGAGTTTTAAAGGACAGATCCAGCTTGAATAATCTGAGTTCTACATGTGTGGTGTCTTCAGCGATAAGGGCCCACACTCAAGATCTGAGAAGCAACCAAAAGCTACACAAATTGTTTATATTATTTTGGCAGTCACTTGGAATACCCTGATTGATGGAGGAATGTCTTTCTGTATGCTGCAAATATGCATTGCTCTGATTGGTTGATAAATAAAGCCGTTTGGCCTTAGAGGCAGGCAGGAATTCAAAGAGAGAGACAGGAAGAAGTTGGGGGGGGGGGGATGCCAGAGAGCCACCCAAGGAGCAACATGTAATGGGACACAGGTAAAGCCACAGAACATGTGGCGATACACAGATTAATAGTTATGGGCTAATTTAAGATATAAGAGCTAGCTAGCAAAGGGCTTGAGCCATGGCCATACAGTTATAATTAATATAAGCCTCTATGTGTTTACTTGGGAGACGTGAGTGGGAAAAATTTGTCCCCACCACCGGCAGGCCAGAACACAGGAAATCATCCAACTACACCTGATCAACCATTTGATCTCATGCGTGGTACTAGGGATTTGTTAGTCTATGGTGAGAATTATAAGGAGCACTGGCAGCCCAAGTGGTTTGATGTGTGTGTGTGTGTGTGTGTGTGTGTGTGTGTGTGTGTGTGTGTATGTGTAACTTTAGGTAAATATAAAATAGTATGAGTCCTAAAGGCTTTATCAGACAGCTTTGATGCTATCTGTCCTTCATCCCTCCACCTGCTGTGTTGACCTCCCTCCATCTACCCAGTTGGAGCTCCCGCCCCATTATTCCATTTTCTGCTTCATATCACCTATATCCTGCTAATGCCTTCCCAACCCCTCCCATAGGATCCCTTTATACATACCTGGTTACTGTGGCTACTCCATGTTGTATATTCACATCTGAAGAGTTAGCGTTAGGAATTGCAGATGAGAGAGAACATGTGGCGTTTGTCTTTCTGGGTCTGGGTTACTTCATTCCATATAATCTTTTGTAAGACCATCTACTCACCTGCAGATTTCATTTTTCCTTATAGCTGTCTAGAATTCCATTTATCTGTTAAGCCCAACACTAATACTATGAAACACGACAATGGCCAGCATGGCAAGATATGCATAAAGGTGCAAGAAGTGGTACTCACATGTGAGTGGCAAACAATAACCGTATAATGGACTTGAGTCCCATTCAATAGGAGAGAAATCATGCCTGGTATTAGAAAACAGTTTTCCATAGTTAGTAACCTTAGAAAAGAATCTGCTGCCATTACATTACATTACTACTGCTGCTGCTGCTGCTACTCTTGTATGTGTATGAGTGTTTTGTTTCCAAGTATGTCTGTGAACCACACGTGTATAGTGCCCACAGAGGCCAGAAGAAGGAGTTGGATCCCCTGAAGTGGGTCAGGAATGGTTGTGAGCTACCATGTGAGTGTTGATAATCAAACCATGGTCCTCTGGAAAAACAGCCAGTGTTCCTAACTGCTGAGCCATCTCTCTAGCCCCAAATTCTTAGTCGTCGTCGTCGTCGTCTTCTTCTTCTTCTTCTTCTTCCTCTTCCTCTTCCTCTTCCTCTTCCTCTTCCTCCTCCTCCTCCTCCTCCTCCTCCTCCTCCTCCTCCTCCTCCTCCTCCTCCTCCTCCTCCTCCTCCTCCTCCTCTTCTTCTTCTTTTTTTTTTTTTTTTCGAGACAGGGTTTCTCTGTGTAGCTTTGCGCCTTTCCTGGAACTCACTTGGTAGCCCAGGCTGGCCTCGAACTCACAGAGATCCGCCTGGCTCTGCCCCCCCAAGTGCTGGGATTAAAGGCATGTGCCACCACCGCCCAGCTCAAACTCTTCTTTTTTAAAGACATTTATTCTTACTATTATTGTTTTTTTACATTAAGTGGTTATGTATGTGTGGATTTAAGCCTGAATGCAGTGCCCATAGAGGCCAGAAGAGGGCATTGTATCCCCTGGAGCTGGAATTATAGACAGCAGTGAATAGCAGTGAGCCTGATCAGTATGCTGGGAATTAAACTGGAATCACCTGCAAGAGCAATATGAGCTCTTAACAGCTGAGCCTGCTCTCCAGCCCCAACCTCTTTCTTAAGTAACATCTTTCTTGAAAGTTTCACGCTATTATGTATGCTTACATGCTCTGATTTTTTGTTTGTTTTTGGTTTTGTTTTCTGTTTTGTTGAGACAAGTTTTCTCTGTGTAGCCCTGGCTGTCCTGGCACTCACTCTGTAGCCCAGACTGGCCTCGAACTCACAGAGATCCACCTGCCTCTGCCTCCCAAGTGCTGGGATTCAAGGCATGTGCCATCACTGACTAGAAGATTTTTATTTTATTTGAAACTCAAAAATAATGTATTTTCCCCTGTCAGTTAAAGCAGTCTCCCAAACATACTTTTCTTGTTCCTCATGATATACTCAGTGCATAATATCAAACACTATCCAGCCATGCTTGATTACACTTCCATCTAGCATTCTAATTCTGACATATGTCTTTTACTTGTAGCTTTACAGTTGGAATATAGTTGGCACTACTAGTACTTTCTCTCTGTGTAGTATGGAGGTCTTCCTCTTGTACTTTTCATACGCAGAGTTCGTGATAGTTAGGAAACTGAAACAGGAGGATTGCTATTCCAAGGCCAGCTGGAGACATGACTGAGTGGTTAAGAGCACTCACTGCTCTTCCATAGGACCCAGGTTCGATTCCTGGCACCCACCTAGCAGCTCACAACCATCTGGAATTCTAGTTCCAGGTGATTTGACACCATCTTTTGGCCTCTTTGAGTACGAAGCACACATACCATGCACAGACATACATGCCAGTATAGATACAAAAATAAAACCCTTTTCCAAAGGGTTCCTTTTGTCATCACCTCGAATTCTTGCTGCCATGGACAGGAGCTGTTCTCATTGCTCAGAACATCACTGTGATTTCCCTACCATGAAAGTGTGTGCTAAAATAAATCCCCCTTTCTCCAAGATGTTTCTGTTGGATATTTTGTTGTGCAACAAGAAAAGGCAACTGATATAGAAAAATAGTGCCTAGGAAGGGAAATGCTGTTATGATGAACCTAGCTGCTAATGTCATTGGCCTTCGGAAATATATTCTGGGAGGAATGTAGAAGACTTTGCAGGTGTGGGTAAGGAAACGTCAAAATTGTTAGGAGAACTTACTGGGTCATTTTTGTGTAATTCAGAAAGCAAAAACAACAATAATAAATCTCTTACTCTTAAAAAGAAAGAAGAAAAGAAGCTTCTACCAACACCACCTCCATGTCTTTATACATCAACAACACCACAGTTAATTATAAAAATCCTTCACTTGGCCAAGTACAGTGATGTACACCTATAATCTTAGCACTTGGGAGGTGGAGGCAGAAGATTTAGAAGTTGAAGTTCCTCTTCAACTACTTAGCAAGTTTGAGGTCAGGTAAACAACAGCCAACAAAATTTCTTTACTTAATCTTTCACTTCTTGAGAATTTTCTGGGAAGTGCTTCTACTGTATGTTAGCCTGTACAAATACAATGGAGAAATTTAAAGCAGCCTAAGGGACTTGGTAATTTTATGCCTAGTTGTCTATGGAATCTTTATTTGTAAGGTCAAATGCTTTTATTAGAATATGCTTAGACTTTTCTAAACCATTTTTTTCTGAGGAAAAAAAAGTGCAACAACTCTCATTTGTTTAAAAGGACATTCTTAATTACATATTTAAGTATTTGACATTCATTGCTTTATTTTTTTCACCAAAGACTTCATGTCCTTTGTCTTCTACAACTATATTTTCTTCAATCTTCTGTTGTTGTTTTGAGACAAGGTCTCACTCTTTAGGCCAGGCTGGCCTGAAACACACTATTATAGATCAGACTGGCCTTGAACTCCTAGCAACCCTCCTGCATTGGCCTCCCAAGTTTGAGATCACAAGCATGAGACACCATGCTCTGATTCTCCAGGGTCGTTCTTTTCTTCTTTCTGCTTCATTGGACTTACTATATTCATTTCTATCTTCTGTTGTCCTACTGATTATCTACTGTGATGTCTATAACCATATGTGTTTGTTTTCCATTCCATTCTACCTTTATCTCTCCAATTCTGTCATTTTATTTTTTCTTCTGACACTCTACCATGTTTTCTCAACTCACAAGTTAGGTTTTTGTCTACTTACTGTATTTTCATCTTTTCTCTGAGTTTGTGATTTTTCTTTAAAGGATATTATGTATATACACATGTCTGTTGTTAATATTTGGCCTTGAAGTATTTAGTCAATACCATAGACTGAGTTTCCTCAGAAGGGTACTCTAAGAGAAGGGTGTGAAGACAAGTTCATTACTTGGGAGGAGTCCCAGAAAGTACTGGTGTGAGATTGGCAAATCAAGACAAGGAAAAGAGAGCATCCATTAGAATTTGTAAGCAGGTTACTGTTATGGACAATTAGATCCCAAGCCTACTGGAGTCTTTTAGAAGATCATTTTCCCAGAGACTCTCAAACTTTGATGTACCTAAAAACTCGCTGGCATTCTTTGTGATCCACATGTTTGTGTTCAGCACATCCAACACTCTGGTAGTGTTTGGGGTTTTACGTAGTTGTTCCCTCATTTGCTTGTTTTAACTTTTTAGTACACTGTCTTGTTATGAAGCCCAGGCTGTTCTCAAAGTTGTCTAGGTCCTACTCTACTCCCTTAATCTCTCAAATGCTGAGATTCCAGGTGTGCATCATCATGCTCAACTTGAGATTCTACAGTTTTCTAGTTTTTGTTTTTGATTTTTGTAGCTGAGGATCGAACCCAGGGCAAGCACTCTACCACTGAGCTAAATCCCCAATCCCAAGATTCTACAATTTTAAAACTATAACTTATTTATTTTACAACCTGGCTGCTGCCTCCCTCCCCCTACCACCTCTCAGCCCCTCCCCCAATCCACCCTTCCTCCTTTGTTGGGAGCACAGCAAGAAGGTCCTTGTGCCACAGATCTCCAGAGAAACCAGGAATGTTAAGCACACTGGATTGTTGTTTCAATGGGAAAGATGAAAAACCGGTTCTTCCACCCAGAAAACAGAGAATTGGAAGTGATTAACTAACTGCCTGGTGATCTGTCTTATCTGTCAGGTCAGGCCACATCAAGCTCTTAAAACCAGGACCAGAGGTGGCTAATGGCCCAAATGACCTCAATGCTATCTATATGACTGAGACCAGGCCAGACCCTTAGGCCCTTAAATTAGTACAGGTAGCTTATCTCTAGAACCCATCCTCTTACGTCTTCTCAGTAGGCCTTGAATTCAGCCCAGTGTTTGGCCTTGGGTCTCTGAATCACAGGGGATGGCCAGTTCAGGTTATGCATCCATTACAGCCAGGAGTCTTAACTGGGGCCATCCTTGTAGACTCCTAGGAGAGTTTCCCTTGCATCAGGCTTCTACCTGTCCCCAAAAAGCCCCTTTCCAGTCATCTCTCTCAGTACTCTTTCCCTCCACCCACCCACCCCAACCTGATCTCTGGTGGGTATTGTGTTCCCTGAAATATTGTGTGTTCCCCGAAATAAACATATCTGGGGACAGAGAACAGCCAGCCACTAGAACAAAGCCAAAATGATGGCTAGAAAATGGGAAGAGTAAGCCATAACAGAAGTTGGGCGG
Source organism: Onychomys torridus (assembly GCF_903995425.1). Lineage (NCBI taxonomy): Eukaryota > Metazoa > Chordata > Mammalia > Rodentia > Cricetidae > Onychomys > Onychomys torridus. The sequence goes on along the minus strand of NC_050466.1, from coordinate 76,827,670 downwards.
TAATGGTGTACGCCTTTAATCCCAGCACTAGGGAGGCAGAGCTAGCTGGATCTCTGAGTTCAAGGCCACTTTAGAAACAGCTAAGCATGGTGACCACACCTTTAATCCCAGAAACCCAACCTTTAATCCCGGGGTGTGGGGGTAGAAAGAGAAAAGTATATTAGGTGTGAGGACCAGGAACTAAAGGAGTAAAGCATGTAGTTAGTTAAGCATTTGGTTGGTTAAGCGGTCAGGCTTTGGAGCAACACAGTTCAGCTGAGATTCATTCTGGATGAGGACTCAGAAGCTTCCAGCCTGAGGAAACAGGACCAGCTGAGGAACTAGCAAGGTGAGATAGCCGTGGCTTGTTCTGCTTCTCTGATCTCCCAACATTCACCCCAATAACTGGCCTCAGGTTTGAGTTTCATTAAGACCTTTTAAGATTCCTACTACACAGATCCCTCCAGTTCCCATGCCCATCCACCCCAAGTCCACCCAAGAGATCTCCATTTCCCCTTCTCAGGGAGATCTATGCATGCCAGCTTGGGCCTTCCTCTTTACTTAGCCTCTCTGAGTCTGTGGCTTTACAGACTTTAGTTTTACTTTACTTTACTTTACAGCTAATAACCACTTATAAGTGAGTACATACCATGTTTGTCTTTCTGCATTGCCTCACTCAGGATGAATTTTCCTAGTTTTGTCTATTTGTCTTGAAATTTTATGATGTCATTGTTTTTAACACCTGAGTAATAATCCTTTGTGTAAATGTACCTCATTCTTTACCCATTCTTCAGTTAAGGGACATCTAGATGGTTTCCAGGTTCTGGCTATTACAAATAAAACTTCTATGAACATAGTTGAGCATGTGTCTTGTGGTACAATTGAGCATCCTTTTGTTATATGTCCAAGAGTGTTATCTCTGGGTCTTGATTCCCAGTTTTCAAAGAAACCTCCATATTGATTTCCAAGAGAGTCTATATTTCTCACGAAATCCCAAGAGTTTTTTAAGCAATAGAGATGTAGAACTTATATCTGCACTTACTCTCGTTATTTTAGAGGTAAGTGGCCCCTATAGAGTATTCTTTGAGCGCTGTTCCTGGGGATGTAAGTTCCCTGGCACTTCTGGTTTTCCCTGCATGTCAAAAAAGTAGACAGAGAAAGCTGTCTTGGAGAAGTAACAAGGACTTGCAGAATAAACCTCCAACATGTTCAGAAGTTTTGAGCCCAAAAGGAATGGAGCAGAGAAACAGAAACCTGTTGTGTCTCTTAGTCACAATTTTCATGAATTCAAAGGCAGTATCTTACTGGTTGATATTATTGTCCTAGATTTATTGCTGTATTACATCTTTTCATGTAGTGTTTTCACCTGTCTATTTTTAGTTTAGTCTAACAAGAAGTATGTTTCATTATGGTCCTCTTGCATGTGTGTGTGTGTGTGTGTGTGTGTGTGTGTGTGTGTGTCTGTCTGTCTGTCTGTCTGTGTCTGTGACTGTGCTTTTGTCTCCCTCACTACCTGTTCCTATTTGTCCCAGTTTGCTTTGCTATTCTGTTACTGTAATTAAAAAAAAAATGACTAAACACAACTTGACTTTACAGGGCTTTTCAAACCTTGCAGATTATAGTCCGTTATCAAGAGAAGTCAGGGAAGGAACTCAAGGCAAGAACCCGGAGGCAAGGCAGGAACTGAAACAGAGGCCATGGAAGAGTGCTGCTTATTGCCTTGGTCTTCATGGCTTGTTCAATCTATTTTCTTATACAACCCAGGACCACCTTCCCAGGGGAAGTATTGCCCACAGTCAGCTGGGTTTACAAATGTCAGCCATTAACCAAGAAAATGCTTCAAAAGCTTGCCTACAGGCCAATCTGATAACATTTTCTCAGCTAAGTTCCCTCTTCCCAGAGGACCCTGGCTTATGTCAAGTTGACAAAAATATTAACCAGCACACTATTCTGTACAAATCATTGGCCAAATTATATTTTCCAAAGTAAGGTATTTTCTTTGCTTCCCTACACTGTGTCAGTTGTGAGTAATTTCACAATCCAAAGGTTCAATCTGCGCTACTACAGACATAAATTGCTTCCTACATATATGACACCATTGTGTAATTCTCCGCATAGCTCTAAGTCTTCCGCATCCATCTCTGAACTGAACTGGGATTCAGAGAGTTTTTGCCACCATACCAGTTAACCCAGTTCATGCACATGTAATCATAAACAATGGGTATAACTTCAGTGCCCGCCAAGTAAGCCCGCCTACTATAATCTATTTTCTTTTAGGCTTTCTGAGTGTTTATCTCAGCCTACTCATTCTTCTCACTCCTATCTGTACAGCTTAGATCCAATTTCAGCTTCCTTTGTTTACCTTATATATTACATTTAAATATGATTCACATATTAATCCAATGTGTTTTGGAGTTTGAGGGTGATTTTTCTCCTGATTTTATTCAAAATAGGGTTCATAAGCATTTTTTTATTTTTACTTGTTCTCTAATATTTCTTGGAGTATAAAAAGAATGGCATCCATACTCTTAGTGTCTACACACTGATCAAGTCATCTTATGCTCTAAGCTATTCACTGTGTAATCAGCGATGAATATGACACTGTACCAGCTCTCAGCTGCTCCAAATTTATATATTGTGATAAGGGAGACAGGAGCTGATTGCTGAACCAGGAAAGTGTCACTCACTTCCCTGTGTGCTGTCATTGTAGATGTGGCAAACCTTTAATCGTCCACATAAGAATCAAAGCTATTTCAATGCTTCAATACCTAGCATCCAAAAACAACACTGTGGATGGATAAGATATTGCACATTCATTTATACCCATGTTAAAAGATAACTCCTCTGTTTTGGTGGATTTAGAGAATGAATTACTTACAGAAAATGTCAGGGCTTTCAGTGTATCTTGGTGGTAGAGTGATTGCCTAGAATGCAGGCCTTGGATATGAACACCAGCACTGCAAAAACAATAATCAAAATGTATCATCCTAATTTTGCATGTAGTCCTCCAAATAATAACTATTATGATAGATTAGGTTCCATAAATGCTTCCAATGTTTCTATGACCATTGCATTAGCCAGAGTTCTCGAGAGGAACAGCACTTACAGAACGAGTCTGTATATATAAAAGGGGGATCTATTAGAGTGGCTTACAGGTTGTGGTCCAGCTAGTCCAACAATGACCGCCAATCAACAGAAGGTCCAAGAATCAGTTGCTGTTCAGCCCACAAGGCTGTATGTCAGCTGGTCTTCAGTATATTCCAGAATCTGGAAGAAGTAGGATTTAATGCCAGTGAAGGAATGGACTTGCTAGTGAGTGTGATAGCCAGCAGGCAAAGAGAGCAAGTTGCATTTGTTGAACTCTGTGAAGCTGTGTTACGGTTCCTGTCTAAAACGCCTGATGGTCGAATAAAGATCTGAATAGCCAATAGGAGGCAGGAGAAAGGATAGGTGGGGCTGGCAGGCAGAGAGAATATATAGAAGGAGAAATCTGGGAGGAGAGAAGTAGCCAGAGAAAGAGGAGGACTCGAGAGGATAGCCAACCAGCTACACAGCAAGCCACAGAGTAAGAGTAACATTTACAGAAGTAAGAAAGGGAAAGCCCAAAGGCAAATGCTAGACAGGATAATTTAAGAAAAGCCAAGCTAAGGCTGGGCATTCATAATTGGGAATAAGCCTCTGTGTGTGATTTATTTGAGAGCTAGGTGGCAGGTGCCCCCAAAAGAGAAAATGAACAACAACAATAAGTGTCTCTTGTCCACCCTTCCTGGTAATGTTTTACATTCTCATGGCAAGGTTTAGCCACAGTTCCCTCTATTTTCATCCAAACCATTAGGTTTCTTTTGGTCTTATTCTACTCCTGGTACAACTTGAACTCAACTGGCCACCTCCATCAGTACCTCTAAATGAAGTATCCCTTCCTTCTACAACCCTGAGCAGTAAGCTCATCTCTAAGTCATTTATCACACCTTTAATCCCAGCACTCGGGAGGCAGAGCCAGGTGGATCTCTGTGAGTTCAAGACCAGCCTGGGCTACAGAGTAAGATCCAGGACAGACACCCAAAGTACACAGAGAAACCCTGTATTGAAAAATATATTTGTATATAGGATTTGGGCATCCTTGCATTTTGCTATCTCTTTAGGCCATGGAGCCAATCCCCTCAGGATACTGAGGGATGACTGTCTATGAATGAACTAAAAATAACAGGTATTTATACAGTTTCACTGCATGTCAGCAGTGATCTTTAGTGTCCTCAAAACTAATACACAATAATCTACAGCTCAGTCTCAAGCAATTTCCGAATTCAAGTGTAGATTAATTATATTAAGTAGAAGTCCTTCCAAAAACCTGACTTGTCATTCCATAAAGGAAAAGGCCTCTCTGTTGTCTAGGTAGTTGAATTCTAACAAACACACACTACCTCTATTTACAAGAATAGGTGCTTCTCTGTTATGTTTTAGCCATCAATCTACACGCATACACCTCAGTTCCACAGATTTCCACTTATAATTCTTCCTGTGTCATCATTTAGACCTCTAGATACCATTTTTCCACTATCTTCTACTTTCCCACACAGTGCCCCCAAGAAGAAAAAAAGATGATTTTTTTGTCCCCTAACTTTTCCGTTTTCAAATGTTTTATTTACAAACTGACTATAACAGCAAAAATGAACTAGCTACAAATGAAAATAATGTGCCTAAAATTTAGTGGTAACTGTCCCAGTTTTTAATTTTAAAACTTGGTGGGTCTTGCATCAATTTCGCAATTCTCATCTGAAGATGTACACTAATTGCCCACTTATCTATCACCTATACTCCATGACTCTGATAATATTAACATCTTTCCTGAGTCTCTCTTTGGTGACCCAAATAGATTTCTCTAAGAATTAACAACACACTTTCCAGTACTAAACATATCTAAACACATAATAAAAGGTGGCTCCTATTTAAAAGGAAAATGATTCATTCAGAAAACCAAGGATTCATCTAAACGACTTTACTTTGGAAGGTGTCAAATATAGCACTGTTATTGAGAAGCAATTACATGCCATTTCTAAGAGATTTAAAACATGTCTATATAACTAAAGCAAAAATGAACTATATTTAAAGACTATCTATAGCTTTGATTCAATCCTATTTCAAAACTTGGCTTGTGGATTTAAGTTATTTTTACAAGTTACAGAAGGAAAAAACTAGAATGGTTATTGAGGCCTATAATCCTAGCACTTGGGAGAGGGAGAGCGAGATGGAAAAATGGCTGTAAATTCGAGTCTAGCCTATATTAGAGTGAGATCTTGTCCTTGAAAAACAAAAACAAAAGAGTGTCTTTTCTCCCCTTGGCATACATTCTATACTAAATTAAAATTAGATCGAACAATATTTACATGCTTTTTAAGTCCTGTCATATAGTTGTGTCTCAGAAATATTCAGCCTAATAAAGAAGTTTAAAAAAATCAATAAACAAGAAATCACAATCAGAATTTAGAAGGGCTTTAAAGTCACGTTTTCAAAGCATGATTTTTCTTCTTGTAAATCACAGAAGCATTGTAAACTATTCCCTTCAGCTCTCTGGGGGAATAGTTTCCATGGTGACTATTTTATTTCACAACTGCTACTAATATATACTTGACAATATTTTAAAAAGTACAATAGCTATAATCTTTAATATTTTCAGAAGAAAGTGCACACAAAAAAGCAGTTTTAGGTCAGTTGGAAATTCATTAACAATATAAGCTTTGAAAAAAATCACTTGAATTTTAAATCATAGCAACTTTTTTCTTCCTGAATAATATCTAGCACTGACTTCCACTGTGTTGTTCAAAATAATCACAGCAGGAACTGCTACAAATCCCCCCCCCAAAAAAAACCCATTTAAATGTTCTGATGTAATAACCAGCAAAATGTTACTCATATTTCCATAACATAAAGGTTTTTAGTAAGTCCCATTCAAAGTCAATGGAAAATTATTTATGTTCATATTCCTAAAACTTAAGAGAAAAATTATACTTTCATTATAAACTGCTAATCTAAATAATTAAATCTTACTTATAATCAGATTGTTCCTTGCTTTTAAAAATATACAAGCATTTTTATGGTAGAAATAAGCAAAGACTGAATTTTTTCCCATGCATTTTAAAAACAACTTTTCAACGTGACTATTCAAATAATAGTGCTAAAAGTATCAATAAGTAATATTTAAAACAGGACTATCTAAAGTCTTTGGTATATGTAGTGCACAAAGCAGACAATATATTTCTTTAACCAGATTTTAGCTACAGTATAAAGATAATTCCTACCTTTAGAAATACCCCAGAGTGACAAGCTGCTGCTGTATTTACCATTAAGATGACTTAGGTTCCACTTCATAGCCTTACTCTTTCTAACCAGGATTAAAACTGTATTTCTGGAGAAAAGGACTCAACAACAAAGCCCATGTTGCCTGAGCAAGCCTGTATTTCTAGCAAATGGGAATGGAGCTATTTGCATTGTTGATTTAAGGAGGGAGGAGTGAAGGGAATAGATAAAGGGGGCTGGTAATGTAATTTGTATATTGTCTGTGAGCTGTTGAGACAGGGATCATCAGTCACCTGCTCAAACTCCCTTCATTTTCGCCCTCCAAGAAGGACCAAAGGTTACCCTGGGTCAGAGAATTTGGAAAGAAATGAAAAGATACACAAAATCTAACTACCAATGCATTGTGTCTGTCAAGAAAGTTATCTTTTTGAACTGCATGTTCCATTAACTAAGGCATTTTTAATACCCTTAAGAGAATCCTGCTAAAATATATCATAGCACAGAACCAAGGAAGATTTCAAAGTTGAGGCACTGCTTGTAATTACTGTAACACTTAGCAAGAAATATTTAAATCAGAGAAAAGCCTTTTTATTTATTCCAAGCTACTTCTTGTATCATAATAGCCTTCTCATTCACACAGGTGAAACACATGATCCAAGCTGTTCATATAAGAAAATAATCATGCTTCAGATTTCATGCCTTTTTGCATTTCTAGCTGTTTCATTCATTCCTAACAAAAAGAATGTTCAGTGTACTAAGTATATTAATCTATTCTGCATTACAAATCACACAAAGAGCAAAAATATAAATGAGTATTTGAATGTCAGTCAGCAAGACTGGCACACTGAATTTTGTTTAAACTTTTTTTCTGGGAATTTTATATGAACATATAATGTATTATGAACAAGTCTACCTTGAACTCTTTACAGCCTTCATTATACGAACATCTATCATTATCTGATCCACCTGACAGAAAACTACTTAATGTAGTTTTAACTAAACACACACAGTCCTACAATAATAAAGTTGATAAATACATGATTTAAAATGTACAAAAATCTTAATTTTGAAATTTAGATAGGTAAAGCATAAGATGTAGAACATACATGCTCCTTTGAACAAGGAAAACAGCAGCCACAACTTACATGTTTTGATGTGTGTGTGAAGGGGGTGATTAAAAAAAGTAGAAAATAAAGCTGTTTCTCACTTGCAAATTAAAGATGTGAAGTACTACCCAAAAGATAAACTTTGAAACGGAGAAAAATGCTAAATGCTACTTTTCCAAAATAAGGGAAGACTACATAAAAGAATCAGTTACATATTTTTAGAGGATCAAAAAGAAATAGCAAATAATACAAAGATAATTATGGTTAAGATCTACTTCATTTTTCTTTTACTTTAACCTTAGGAATGGTACAAATAAATTAAATAATGCATAGTAACACCTTGCTGAATCTATGTTTGCCCGTCCTCCACAGTTCCTCTTAGACAGAAGAAACTCCTCCATACCCTAGAGATCCTGCAACTTTGTAGACCCAAATCATGTGAAAGTTTGCCTCTTGCTCTTCATGCTAGTATATAATGTTGCAATTGATCGCTCAGGCCAGAAGACCAGAAACGAAACAGAAAGCAAGAGGGGGAAACATCCAAAAAGTATCCATCCAACAAAGGATAAACTAAAAAATCAGCAGCTAAAGTGATATAACCCCAAACACAGATGACTAGTATACCAGCATAAGAAGAATATCTATAAGCACAACACAACTTCACACACTGAAGATAATTATTACAATGATATATAAATGTGTAGCTAAATTTTAAAAATTCATTGTTTTAGAAATTATTTAATTTCAAATTTAATTTACATAGTTTATGGTTAAAGTACTTAAGGATTGTTAAAGCAAAGTAAACATTTATAATAGAACTAATTCTTAAGGACTGAATAATTTCATAATCTTAGGAAAATTACTGGGGCAAAAATTTTTTAATTAGTTAATTTTTATTTTATGTGTATGTTTTGCCTGCATGTATTTCTATGCATAATGTATATTCCATGCATAGTGCCTTCAGCAGACCTAAAAGGTTGTCAGATACCCTGGGGACTGGTATTTCAGAAGGTTGTGAGCAGATATCTAGGTGCTGGGAATAAAACCCAAGTCCTCTGGAAGAGCAGCCAGTGCTTTTAACCACTAAGCCATTTCTCCAGCCCCTGGGGCACTTTTTTAAACATAATTTTATTCTTCTGAATGTCTCGAATAACAAATGTATATCCCCATCCAAAAAAAGAAAAAAATATTTTCATACATTAAAAAAGTGGTCTTTCCACTTATGATCCTAAATTACTGGAATATCCTGTTTGTTCCTTCCTGTATAATATATTTGTAATGACTGGTAATAAAGTCCTATAACATGCTGGAGACGTGGGAAAGGCAATATGAGAAAAATAAATAGGAGTTTATAAGGAATCATTAAATTTCTATCAGTATATAAATGATCTAAACACAACTGAGATTTACAAAGAAGACATGGGAGTGTGAGAAACTGAAAAAAAGAAAACAGCAAGATCAAATAAATTGTTAAAAGAAAATCTCAATAGGCCCTGCTTTCACTTATGGGACTGTCTCCTCCAAGTTGGTAAAGACACAGCAACACATACGCAGCTCTGCTACTTTTTTCACTAGATACCCTGTACTGATAGTCTTGGAAAGAAATTTGATCAGTTGTGACGTCACAATGAGCTTTGAAAAAGTACAGGGTCATAACAAGAGCCTGGAAAAGAGAATGTGGATAAATAAGAAAAATGCATACATTTACTAACCCCTGCAAAACCCAGTTAAAAACTCCATTATTTCTGATCATAGAATTGGTCAGAGTTAAAAGAAATGAAAAATCCATCCATTTGCCTGAAAACCTCATGATGTCATTGTTTTTCTCTGCTGAGTAGTACTCCATTGTGTATATGTACTATATTTTCTTTATCCATTCTTCAGCTGAAGGGCATCTAGGTTGTTTCCAGGTTCTGGCTATTACAAACAATGCTGATACGAACATAGCTGAGCAAATGCCTTTGTTGTATGATTGAGCATTCCTTGGGTATATGCTCAAGAGTGCTACAGCTGGGTCTTGGGGGAGATGGATTCCCAATTTTCTCAGGAAGCACCATATTGATTTCCAAAGTGGCTGTACAAGCTTGCATTCCCACCAGCAGTGGAGGAGAGTTCCCCTTGCTCCACATCCTCTCCAGCATAGGCTGTCTTCTGTGTTTTTGATCTTAGCCAATCTGACAGGTGTAAGGTGGTATCTCAGAGTCATTTTGATTTGCATTTCCCAGATAATTAGGGATACTGAGCAATTCCTTAAATGTCTTTCAGCCATTTGAACTTCCTCTGTGGAGAATTCTCTATTTAGTTCTATAGCCCATTTCTTAATTGGACTGTAGGGCATTTTGATGTCTAGTTTCTTGAGTTCTTTATATATTCTGGATATCAGCCCTCTGTCAGATGTGGGGTTGGTGAAGACCTGTTCCCATTCTGTAGGCTCTCACTTTGTTTTGTTGACCGTGTCCTTTGCTCTCCAAAAGCTTCTCAGTCTCAACAGGTCCCATTGATTGATTGTTTCTCTCAGTGTCTGTGCTACTGGTATTATATTTAGAAAGTGATCTCCAGTGCCAATGCATTCAAGAATACTTCCTACTTTCTCTTCTATCAGGTTCAGAGTAATTGGATTTATGTTGAGGTCTTTGATCCACTTGGACTTAAGTTTTGTGCACGGTGACAGATATAGATCTATTTGCAGCCTTCTACACATTGACATCCAGTTATGCCAGCACCATTTATTGAAGATGCTTTCTTTTTTCCATTGTACATTTTTGGCTTCTTTGTCAAAAATTATATGTTCATAGGTGTGCAGGTCTTCAATTCGATTCCATTGGTCCACATGTCGGTTTTTATTCCACTACCAAGCTGTTTTTATTACAGTAGCTCTATAGTAGAGCTTGAGGTCGGGGATTGTGATGCCTCCAGAGGTTGTTTTATTGTACAGGATTCTTTTGGCTATCCGGGATTTTTTGTTTTTCCATATGAAGTAGAGTATTATTTTTTCCAGGTCTGTGAAGAATTGTGTTGGTAATTTGATGGGGATTGCATTGATCCTGTAGATTGCTTTTGGTAAGATCGCCATTTTTACTATATTAATCCTGCCTATCCATGAGCATGGGAGAACTTTCCATTTTCAGACATCTTCAATTTCTTTTTTCAGGGACTTAGAGTTCTTGTCATATAGGTCCTGCACATGCTTAGTTTGAGTAACCCCAAGGTATTTTATATCATTTGTGGCTATTGTAAAGGGTGATGTTTCTCTGATTTCCTTCTCAGCCTGTTTGTCTACTGTATGTAGGAGGGCTACTGATTTTTTTATTTGATCTTGTATCCTACAAAGTTGCTGAAGGGTTTTATTAGCTGTATCAGTTCCCTGGTTGAATTTTTGGGGTCACTCATGTATACTATCATGTCATCTGCAAATAGGGAGAGCTTGACTTCTTCCTTTCCAATTTGTATCCCCTTAATCTCCTTATGTTGTCTTATACCTCTGGCTAGAACCTCATGTACTATATTGAATAAGGAGGGGAAGAGGGGACAGCCTTGCCTTGTTCCTGATTTTAATGGTATTGCTTTGAGTTTCTCTCCATTTAATTTGATGTTGGCTGTTGGCTTGATGTAGATTGCCTTTATTATGTTTAGGTATGTTCCCTATATTCCTGATCGCTCCAAGACCTTTATCATGAAGGGGTGTTGGATTTTGCCAAATGCCTTTTCTGTGTCTAGTGAGATGATCATGTGTTTTTTTTTCTTTGAGTTTGTTTATATGGTGTATTACATTGACAGACTTTCATATGTTGAACCACCCTTGCATCCCTGGGATGAAGCCTACTTGATCATGGTGGATAATTGTTTTGATGTGTTCTTGGACTCTGTTTGCCAGTATTTTATTGAGTTTCTCTCCATTTAATTTGATGTTGGCTGTTGGCTTGATGTAGATTGCCTTTATTATGTTTAGGTATGTTCCCTATATTCCTGATCGCTCCAAGACCTTTATCATGAAGGGGTGTTGGATTTTGCCAAATGCCTTTTCTGTGTCTAGTGAGATGATCATGTGTTTTTTTTTCTTTGAGTTTGTTTATATGGTGTATTACATTGACAGACTTTCATATGTTGAACCACCCTTGCATCCCTGGGATGAAGCCTACTTGATCATGGTGGATAATTGTTTTGATGTGTTCTTGGACTCTGTTTGCCAGTATTTTATTGAGTTTCTCTCCATTTAATTTGATGTTGGCTGTTGGCTTGATGTAGATTGCCTTTATTATGTTTAGGTATGTTCCCTATATTCCTGATCGCTCCAAGACCTTTATCATGAAGGGGTGTTGGATTTTGCCAAATGCCTTTTCTGTGTCTAGTGAGATGATCATGTGTTTTTTTTTTCTTTGAGTTTGTTTATATGGTGTATTACATTGACAGACTTTCATATGTTGAACCACCCTTGCATCCCTGGGATGAAGCCTACTTGATCATGGTGGATAATTGTTTTGATGTGTTCTTGGACTCTGTTTGCCAGTATTTTATTGAGTATTTTTGCATCAATGTTCATGAGGGAGTTTGGTCTGTAGTTCTCTTTCTTTGTTGCATCTTTGTTTGGTTTAGGAATCAGGGTAATTGTAGCCTCATACAAGGAGTTTGGTAATATTCCTTCTGCTTCTATTGTGTGGAACAATTTAAAGAGTATTGGTATTAAGTCTTCTTTGAAGATCTGGTAGAATTCTGCAGTGAAACCATCTGGTCCTGGGCTTTTTTTGGTTGGGAGACTTTTAATGACTGATTCTATTTCCTTAGGGGTTATTGGACTATTTAAATGGTTTATCTGGTCTTGATTTAACTTAGGTATGTGGTACCTATCCAGAAAATTATCCATTTCTTTTAGATTTTCCAATTTTGTGGAGTAGAGGTTTTTGAAGTATGACCTGATGATTCTCTGGATTGCCTCATTGTCTGTGTTTATATCCCCCTTTTCATTTCTGATTTTGTTAATTTGGATGCTCTCTCTCTGACTTTTGGTTAGTTTGGATAAGGGCTTGTTTATCTTGTTAATCTTCTCAAAGAACCAACTCTTTGTTTCATTAATCCTTTGTATTGTTCTCTTTATTTCTATTTTATTGATTTCAGCTCTCAATTTGATAATTTCCTGGCATCTGTTCCTCCTGGGAGACTTTGCTTCTTCCTGTTCAAGGGCTTTCAGGTGTGCTGTCAAGTCACTAGCGTGAGATTTCTCCAGCTTCTTTATGCGGGCATTTAGTGCTATGAATTTCGCTCTTAGCACTGCTTTCATAGTGTCCCATAAGTTTGGGTATGTGGTGTATTCATTTTCATTGATCTCTAGGAAGTCTTTAATTTCTTTATTTCTTCCTAAACCCATTGGTGATTCAGTTGAGCATTATTCAGTTTCCATGAGATTGTAGGTTTTCTGTAGTTTTTTCTGTTGTTGGAATCTAACTTTAAACCATGGTGGTCCAACAGAACACAGGAGGTTATTCCAATTGTTTTGTATCTGTTGAGATTTGCTTTGTGGCCATGTGGCCGATTTTAGAGAAGGTTCCATGGGGTGCTGAGAAGAAGATATATTCTTTTTTGTTTGGGTGGAATGTTCTGTAGATATTGATTAAGTCCATTTGAGCCATAACATCAGTTAAAACCATTATGTCTCTGTTAAATTTCAATTTGGCCGATTTGTCCAGAGGTGAAAGTGGGGTGTTGAGGTCTCCCACTATTAATGTGTGGGGTTTTATATGTGATTTAAGCTTTTGTAATTTTTTTTTACATATGTGGGTGCTCTTGTGTTTGGGGCATAAATGTTCAGAATTGAGACTTCATCTTGGTGGATCTTTCCTGCAATGTGTATGTAATATCCTTCATCATCTCTTTTGATTGATTTTAGTTTGAAGTCTATTTTGCTGGATATTAAGATGGCTACACAAGCTTGTTTCTTAAGAGCATTTGATTGGAAAGTCTTTTCCCAGCCTTTTATTCTTAGGAGGTGTCTGTCTTTGAATTTGAGGTGTGTTTCTTGTATGCAACAGAAAGATGAATCCTGTTTTCATATCCATTCTGTTAGTCTGTGTCTTTTTATAGGTGAATTAAGTCCATTGATATTAAGGGATATTAATGACCAGTGATTGTTTGTTCCTGTTATTATTTTTATTATTTGGTGGTAGTGTGTGTGTACTTCTCTTCTTTGGGGTTTACTGCTGTGGTGTTATCTATTGCCTGTGTTTTCGTGGGTGTATCTGCCTTCCTTAGGTTGGAATTTTCCTTCTAGTGCTTTCTATAGGGCTGGGTTTTTGGATAAGTATTGTTTAAATCTGGTTTTGTCTTGGAAGGTCTTGTTCATTCCATCTATGATGATTGAGAGTTTTGCTGGGTATATTAGTCTAGGCTGGCATCCATGGTCTCTTAGTGTCTGCAATATATCTGTACAGGTCCTTCTGGCTTTCAAAGTCTCCATTGAGAAATCGGGTGTTATTCTGATGGGTTTGCCTTTATGTCACTTGGCCTTTTTCCTTTGCTGCCCTTAATATTATTTCTTTATTCTGTACATTTAGTTGTTTAATTATTATGTGGCAAGGGGACTTTTTTGGGGGGGTCTAGTCTGTTTGGTGTTCTATAGGCTTCTTGTATCTTCATAGGCATTTCCTTCTTTAAGTTGGGAAAGTTTTCTTCTATGATCTTGTTAAATATATTTTCTGTGCCTTTGAGTTGGTATTCTTCCTCTATCTCTATTATTCGTAGGTTTAGTCTTTTCATGGTGTCCCAAATTTCTTGGACATTTTGAGTCATGACTTTGTTGGTTTTAGTGTTTTCTTTGACTGATGAATGTATTTCTTCTACTGTATCTTCAACACCAGAGATCCTCTCTTCCATCTCTTGCATTCTGTTGGTTATACTTGCATCTGAAATTCCTGTTTGTTTACTCAGATTTTCTATTTCCAGCATTCCTTCTGCTAGTGTCTTGTTCATTTTTTCTATTTCCCTCTTCAGGTCTTGGACTGTTTCCCTTGCTTTTTCATGATTTTCTTTCAGGGACTTATTGTTTTCTTCTGCTTTATTTGTCCTTTTCTCTAGTTTTTTGTAGCATTCTTCCCATTTTTTGTTTGTCTGTTCCTCCACTTTATTTTTGATTTCTTCTATATAAGGCTCTAGCCTCTTCATGATGTTATTTATAAGGTTGTTTTCTTCTTCTTCTTCTTCTTCTTCTTCTTCTTCTTCTTCTTCTTCTTCTTCTTCTTCTTCCATTCCGTGATGTTCAACTCTAGCTGTTGGAGAAGGGCTAGGTTGTGGTGATGCTGTATTGCTCTTTATTTTGTTGTATGTACTTCTGCCTTGGCATCTGCCCATCTCCTTGTGGGTTCATTCTTGGTCTTATCAATGTACTTGGTCCAGACAGAGCTGACAGATTTAGGGAGCCTCTCTCTGGTCCAGATTGAAGCTCTGGGCTGGATGGGAGCTCTGGCCCAGATGAGAGTGCTGGCTGGATAGGAGCTGGGGGGCTGGACTCTGAGTCTCAGGAAGTCCCTGGGATCTCCTTATCTTGTCCAGATAGGAGCTCCTCTTGTCCAGATGGGAGTTCTGGTACAGGATGGAAGCTCTGGTCCAGATGGGAGTTCTGGGACAGATGGGAGCTGGGGGCTCTCTGGTCCAGATGGGAGATCCGGGACAGGATGGAATACTGTACACTGGTCTCTAAGTCTCTGGAAGTGGCTGGGGTCTCAAGCAGATGGGTATGGGGGCAATGCATTGAGGTTGTAGTGTCCACCGGAGGGTCTCTCTGGTCTCTGGTCCAGATGGGAGTTCCGGGACAGATGGGAGCTGGAGGCTGGTCTCTGAGTCTCAGGAAGTGGCTGTGGTCTTGGGCAAATAGGTATGGGGGCAGGGTCTGCCTGCAGTCTTGGGAAAAGGGGAGCCTTCCCACAGGGCCCGCTGATTGGCTGGAAACTGGGGCCAAGTTGGGCAGGTCCTCTGAGGATGGTGCCCAGGGGTGGGACCCAGGGGTGGTTGCCTCTCTGACTATAACCCCAGGCACTCACCCTCTGGTCCAGATTGGAGTTCTGGGGCGGATGGGAGCTGGAGGCTGGTCTCTGAGTCTCAGGAAGTGCCTGGGGTTTCAGGCAAATGGGTGTGGAGACTGCAGGGTCTGCCTGCAGTCTTGGAAAAGGGGAGCCTTCCCATAGGGCCCACCAATTGGCCGGAAACTGGAGCCAAGTTGGGCAGGTCCTCCCAGAATGGTGCCCAGGGGTGGGACCCAGGGGCAGTTGCCTCTCTGACTATAACCCCAGGCACTCACCTCTGGTCCAGATGGGAGTTCTGGGGCAGATGGGAGCCGGGGCCTGGTCTCTGAGTCTCAGGACGTGGCTGGGGTCTCGGGCCAGAAGACTAATTATTAATATATATTTCTTAATTATCCATTACAATCTAAATGAGTTACATAAACAGAATATCTCAAATGAGAATAGAAATATATATATATATATATATATATATATATATATATATACATACACACACACAGACACACACAGTATAACAAAATTAAGTTTAAACTTTTATCAATAAACTGAAATCCATAGCAATGTAAAACGTTTTAAACGAGTTCCTCTTTAAAAGTAGATTCAACAATCTACCCTTTTATCCTGTGGTATCTATACTATCCCCTTTTTTCTTTAGAAAGAGATTGCATTTATAAAAGTATTGTTTTTTCTCTGTCCCACACCAGAGGGCTCTTCTGATATGGGACACAAGAATTTTTCAACTTTTCCTTTTTCCTTTTTTTTTTTTTTTGCCATGTGTTTGGGTTTAGAGAAGGAGTGAGCCAATTCCATCTCCAAAGCCAGTTTGGTATATTTGGGAATTTGGGCATAGCTTCTCTTACTACTTCGTGATGGAGGGGGGGTGCTATATCATATGGGGATTCAAAGAAAGTTTTAGGATTATGGAGTATCCTGTGAGGGTGTATCGTCTGAGCCAGTTGCCTTGAAATGGTACTGGATGTTGGATCATCTGGGCCATGATGTCATCAGAGACCTTTTGGGGGGGCGGGTTCTTGGATGGTCAAATCTGATGTATCTTAATCTGGAACAAATCCATAGCCTCTGGCTTTCTGTGGAAACAAAAGCAGAGCCTGCTTTCCAAAGCAACATATCCTTAGATCCAAAATTTGAAGTCAAGGTATCTTTAAAATATACATATTGGTTTAACTCTGCTGCCTTTACAATCAAATATCTCTCTTCAGTTAAAAATCTCAAAGACAACACAATCCACATTCTCTGTGTGATATCCATCTTTATGTGGTTTTTTTTTTTGGGGGGGGGGGAGCTGAGGACGGAACCCAGGGCCTTGCACTTGCTAGGCAAGCACTCTACCACTGAGCTAAATCCCCAACCCCAGTGGCTATTTTTTGTACTACCTTCATTGTCTCTTTAAAGACTTTATTTTTAAAAACTATCTATTTGTTTATATAACTGTATATATTTCTTTTTCTCTTTCTTTCAAGCCTAGGTACATTTTTATACACATTGTAAAGCATTTAAAGTCTTGTTCCATCTGAATCTATCTTATTGTGAACCTATTGTTTTAAACTGCAGCATTCTAAGACTGAAACTGCACTGTGGCTGCTGGCTCCGCCCCGTCAGCTTCCCAACATGGCAGTGGTACAGTTTACCACCAGTTCTGGGTCTGGAGCCATGTGTACCATCACCTATCAGAAGCAGTTCTATCAAAGCAGCGCATAGCAACGGCTAAATTCACCACACAGCAGCATAATGTGCCACTTGTAGATGCCTCATTCCTGCCATAGTGCTGGTCAAACACACACACCAGGAACCTCCCATAGTAGCTCAAAACCTGCAGGCTGCTGCTAACTTTAGAGAGACAACTAGGAGGCTGTTTTTAGTTCTGTTTTAAAATCTTTTTTGTCAGGTTTTAGGTGGAAACTTTTGCCCTATGTTGGGCACCATTTGTAGCTGGAGTTTTCTCCAGTCCTGCCTAGCCCATGGTCAGGACAAATCTTTCTCAGTAAGTACTGTAGTACAGGCCTTTAGTCTCAAGAAGGTAAGGCAGGAGGATCTTATATTTAAAGTCATCCTGGATTACATAGTGATATTCTGTCTCAAAATTCAAGTAAATTAAGTTTAGGGGCAAACTGTTTGTTAGGAGGCCTGATATATTTGAACGACTATTAGTTAGTTTGATTTTTTTTCCTGCATGTCCTCCACATGTCCCATACTCTAAAACAAATATATTATTAGACTGTCCTTCTACCAGAAGAGCTCAATCAAGGCCAAAATTGAAATATTAATAAAACACAGAATAAGCATTATAAAAATATCAGGTGCATAGAAAATCTCAATACAGAATGACAACGCTATATGCCTTTTGTTATGATGTGATGGTGTATAGACTGAATATCATTTGGTAATTAAGGGAATATACTTATGAAGTTACCCAGAAAGACTTCTATATCTCTAACCCAAGAGATTTATTTGCATTTAAAGCCTCAACTCCCACAACTTTGCTTCTTCTGATAGTTTTCTCTCACCAATACCAATACTTCTCTCAATACTTAGCTGTGCATCTATTCTTTCATTCAGTGGCCAATAATAGGCTACACACCTAGTTTCCCTTCCCCTTGATACTCACTGGTTTATACTTTCATTCCCTTCTACCTGGTGTAGTAACACAGCTGTTCAAATTGTTTTGTCATAGGTGTACTTTTCTACCATAATAATATATAATGTCAGATATAATCTGGGCTGTTTTCCTCCCAAATCACCACCCTCCTGTTTCAACTGGCTATGCAATTAAGAAAAAAATTAGAGCTTTCTGCTGTGGGAAAATGCTCTTGTACACTGTAATGATTTGTTACGCCTATTGGTTTAATAAAATGCTGATTGGCCAGTAGCCAAGCAAGAAGTATAGGCAGGGAGACCAGACTAGGAGAATTCTGGGAAGAGGAAAGGAGAGTCGGGGTCACCAGCCAAATGCAGAGGAAATAAGATGAGAATGCTGGACTGAGAAAAGGTAGCAAGCCACATGGCTAAACATGGACAAGAATTATGGGTTAATTTAAGCATAAGAGCCAGTTAGTTATAAGCCTGAGCAATAGGCCAAACAGTTTGTAATTATTATAAGCCTCTGTGTGTTTATTTGGGACTGAATGTCTGCAGGACCAAGTGATAGAAAATTACAACATGTCCACAAGGTTGGGATTGCCCGACGGACCACCTAATTATTTCCAGTTCAAAATAGCCATTTCCAGGTCAGAACATCTCACATGGCTGGGACTCTGTGGCTTTACATGGTTGCATAAAGCCATGTAATCTACTCATATGTGTGGAGTAGCCACATGTGGTCCTGTAAGCATGCGTGGCACACTCTTTAAAAAGCTGGCGCCATTTTGCACAGGTCTCTCTTCTCTTCTCTCCTCTCCTCACTCACATGTGTGCTTCACACAGGCCTGTCATGTCTCTTCCTATCCTATATTAATAAACAGCTCTTCTGTGGATTTGTTGTGTTCAGGACATGTTCCTCGCAGGGTAAGAGCGCCGCCTAAATAACTAACACCAAGCAAGACAGAAACTTCCATCTACAGCTTTCTATGGGTTAACACTAAGATCCTCCACAATTTCAAAACCAGCAGACATATATCACTCAAGCACACCCTACACACTAACCCAAAAAGATTGTTTCAGTGACTCCTCATCTTATTTTGACTACATAGAATACCCTTTTTTCCTTTTCTGCTTTTTGAAATACCAGTGCTTTGAGACCATCAATAAATACAGCCTATTTTCTGAAAGCTTTCGTTTTTCTTTATTCAATACAAGTATCTGATTCCAGATTTGGTTTATTCATTTACTTAACAAATATTGATATAATTCCTATGATGTACTTGGTACAATGTGGATAGAAGATACACACTCTAGAGTTAACAGTGGAGAACATGCCTATAATCCGAGCACTTAGGAGGCTCAAACAGGAGAATCATTAAATTGAAGCCAGCTTTGCTAACTAGCAAGACCTGTAACTGGAGGAAGAAAAGAATGTCCGGAAAGATACACAGTTTACTATATAAAAGCTGGGAAATTGGGGCTAGAGAGATGGCTCAGTGGTTAAGAGCTCTTTCAGTGGATTGGTGTTCAGTTACCAGAAAACATACTCAGGAGTTCACAGATGCTGTAACTACAGTTCCAGAGGATCTGAAGCCATCTTCTGAATGCCAAGAGCATAAGACAGACAAGAGCACAAACACAAACCATGGTAATAGACAGACCTGGCACAGAGCAGACCAGACAAGACCAAACCAGACCAGCACAGACCAGACCGGCACAGACCAGCCAAGTCTGGCACAGAATGGATCAGACTGGACTGGATCAGATGCAGGTAGGCAGGTAGGTAAGCAGGCAAGCAGGCTTGTGTACACATGCTATCTTTTTTTAAAAACTGAGTGTTATGGACTATTATTTTAACTAGGCAAAGGTTTGTTACATTTGTTTATGCTCTGGAATATTACTTTTGTTTATGATGCATTTGTTTAACAATATAAGGATGTATGTTTAATTATGTAAAGATATATTGCATCTGTTTTACCTTGCCTGCCTAAGGCACCTGATGGGTCTAATAAAGAGTTGAATGCATACTAGCTAGGCAGAGAAAGGATAGGTGGGGCTGGGCAAGCAGAAAGAATAAGTAGGAAGAAAAATCTAGGCTCAAGAGAGAGGAAGAACAGGAGAGGAAGGGAGAACAAGGGACATAATGTCCAGGACAAGAAGCGAGGCAGACAACAGCCACCCAGACATAGAGAAGCAGTGAAATTAATTCACACCACTGGCAAAAAAATGAAATGATTTCTAATGTTATTCTGCTATACTCATAGATTGGTGTCTAGCCCAAATGTCATCAGAGAGGCTTCGTCCAGCAACTGATGAGAACAGATGAGGAGACCCACAGCAAAACATTAGTTGGGGAATCCTGCAGAAGAGGGGAAGGAAGGATTGTACAATCAAGAAGAGTCAAGGACATCACAAGAAACCCCACAAAATCAACTCACCTCGGTTCATAGGGGCCCAGAGAGACTGAACCAACAACCAGGGAGCCTGCCTGGAACTGACCTAGGCCCTCTGCAATATGATACAGTTGTGTAGCTTGATTTTCTTGTGGGACTCCTAACAGTGGAAGCAGGAGCTGTCTCTGACTCTTTTCTGGCTTTAGGGACCCTGCTCTTTATATTGGTTTGCCTAATCCAGCCTTAATATGAGAAGAGGTGCCTAGTCTTACTGAAACTTGATATACCATGGCTGGTTGATGTTTGTGGCAAACCTGCTCTTTTCTGGAGAGAAACAGAGGAGGAGTGGATGGAGGTTGGGGAGAAAGGAGATAGGGGAGAGATTGGGAGAAGAGGAGGTCAGGGAACTGCAGTTAGGATGTAAAAATAACAATGAAAAACTGGAAAAAAACAACCAAGTTAAAAAAAGAATGAGTATATTTGTTATTCTCAAAATTCTTTATTTAGAACTCCTACACTGGTTGGACCTTATAGAAAAACAGCTTTATTCATTCAGCTGAAGTAATAATTGTATAATAACCAAGATTAACCTGAAAACAACATGAACTACAAAGAAATAAATTTATTGTCATTTGAGATGTTCAATGAAAAAGGAATTTTTATTATTTTAGGATGCTAAAATACACACACATGTATATTCTCCTTTTTTCCTCCCTCTCCTCCCCCATTTTGTCCCTTGCTCCTTGAGTGTGCATGTATATGAGTCTTTTGCTGTCACTTTTCCTTTATCTACTCATTATATCTATGATGACCACAATTGCCTTGATCACAGAAACCAAAAATTAACCTAAAAGTAATAATAAACCAAGAGTGGTGACTCATGCATTCAATTTCAAATGAGTTACTGGGTCACGAAAATTGGTACAGATCTGAGGCCAGGCTGGGCTACATAGTGAGTTCCAAGACAACCTGGAATATACTTTGACATTCTGTATCAACACAAAGAGGGGTTACTAATAGCCCCCTCATGTGTTTTAGGGAGCATCAAGTGAGCACACAGATTGACATCCATTTGTGAATCACAAAGCCCTATAAACATATGAATGCCATCATACTAAAGTTCTATTCCATGAAAGTGTGAATAGCAGCGGTAACTATGTTCTTGGCACCAAATCAAAGCCAATCAGGAATCCAGACTTGTTTGGCTAATTGTTAGAACAGGTGGTCTGAAGTTTATTTGCATAAAAGACTGGAAAGGGCCTATAAAATACTCATTTTGAGGCTTGAATGTGACACAGTAACAAAGCAAAGAAAAAGATTAACGTTGCTACAAACAGAGACGATAGAAATCTAGTCAGTTGTGAAGATCTGCCCTGGTGTGTTAGCACATGCTATCTATAATCCCAGCACTCCAGGGATGGAGGCTGTAAAATGAAGAGTTGAAGGTCGTCTTTCATTCTATATGATACCTTACTTCAAAACAAACAACTCACGAAGCTCTCCAACTGACACCAGAAACTGTGATCACTGAGAATGACAAAGTGATGGCTAGCATTTTAACTTTTCCCTCCAGCAGAAAGACTCCTAGGTCTTTAATTAGGAAAGACATCTGTCCCTGGCACACAAACTGGCTCTTTGGAACCTAATCTCTGTGGTGGGATGCCTCACTCAGCCTTGATGCAGTAGGGAGGAGCTTGGTCCTGCCTCAACTTGATGTGTCATGCTTTGTTGACTCCCAAGGGAGGCCTTACCCTTTCTGAGGAGTGGATGGGGGATTAGAAAGGAGGTGGGGGCAGGGGAATGGGATGAGAGGAAGGAGGAGAAACTGTGGCTGGTATGTAAAATAAATTTTAAAAATTTAATAAAAAATGAAAAAAGAAAAAAGAAAAGGCATCTATAGCACAAATCTAGATGACTGCTTTTTGGCTGGAACACAGTGAAGTACGTGTGAGCCATGTTTTAACAGTCCTCTAGCAAAAGGCCAAAACACAAAGTGGGGAGTCACAGAACATGAAGAAATATTGAAATGTTAAAATTCCAGAAATATCTGGAGAGTTGTTGGAATAATATACAAAGATTGGTAAGAAAGAGGGCCTACATCAACTAGTCTACCCATCAACTTGGAAGACAGAAACAGAACCAATTAAAAAATTATTAGTTGGGCATGGCAGCTCATGCTATAATCCCAGAACTTAGGAGGCTGAAGTAGGATGATTGCTATTAGCTTGAGTCCAGCCTAGATTATATGGTACATTCTAAAGCAACATGAGCAATAATAAGAAAGCTTATATTTAAAAAAAAGCAACAACAGAGGCAAGGTATTGATCAATTGATATATTCTTTGTCTAGTGTGCTCAAAACCCTGGGTTTGATCCCTAGCACCACATACAATTGAGCATCATAGCATATGTGCAGTGGGATGTCGTTCTGTATGCCGTGAATGTGTGTTGCTCTGATGGGTTGATAAATAAAATGCTGATTGGCCAGTAGCCAGGCCTGAAGTGTAGGTGGGATAAGCAGACAAGAAGAATTCTGGGAAGAGGAAGATTGAGTCAGGAGTCGCCAGCCAGATACAGAGGAAGAAAAATGACAAGGCAGAACCAAGAAAAGGTATCAAGCCATGTGGCTAAACATAGATAAGAATTATGGGTTAATTTAAGTATGAGAGCTAGTCAGTAATAAGCCTGAGCCAATGGTGAAGCAGTTATAATTAATATAAGCTTCTGAGTGTTTACTTGGGGGACATGAGTGGGAGAGATTTGTCCCAACTGCTGGCCGGCTGGACACAGGAAGACTTTCAACTACACATATGTCTGTATTCCTAGCAAAGTAGAGGCAAAGGACAAGAAGTCCAAGGTTCTCCTGAGCTACACAGCAAGTAAGCCTGAAATTTGTGAGAACTTTTCTCCAAAAAGGGTTTGTTTTAAAAAATGTTTTATGCCAAAAGATTTTATATAAACTGTTTAGAATTACTTTTCACACACACAAAAAATAAAAATCTGCATCCCACATGACTACAAGCACCACAATTTGAACAGCATTGATTTTTAGAATAAGTTACCTTGTTCTTATACATACATGCTCATACACACACACACACACACACACACACACACACACACACACACACACAGAGAGAGAGAGAGAGAGAGAGAGAGAGAGAGAGAGAGAGAGAGAGAGAGAGAGTAAGTTAACTGCATTGAATTTTGAGGTGTATATGTCTGAGAGCCGTAAGTTTTCCAAATTTTCAATCTTTGGTATCAGGAAAAAGGAAAATAACTGACCTTTTCTATTACTCAGTTCCATGTATAATTTTTCTGAATTTCATAGGTAGTAACTAAAATTCTACAATTCTTTTTCTTTAATATACGTGGTTAGACATTGTGGTTTCAGAATTCTGTTAAAGCAAAAGCTTCCAAGACATGGGGGGGAACCATTAAATGCAGATCTTGGTCATTGGTATCCAGGAGTATAGTTCCTCCAAGACAGATTTTTTTTCTCTCTTCTTGATAGGCTTATTCCTGTTGTTGGCTTATGTATGTTTGACAAGTGAGAAACATGAAAATTACCATTACCCCATTTTGTCTTGAAATCTTTCCACTCTCACTTATACCCCACAAAGTAGTCATCTTCATTTATGATTCAGAAATGAAAGAATTCTGATAATAGTGTTGATTCCTTTACCCAGAATTTTTACTTAAATAAACAACATGAATTTATGAAATGCAGTTATAATAAACAAAAATACTGAAATTATTGCACAAGTATATGACTTCAAAGATATTTTTCAATAAACAAATTAGTGTTGTTGTTATTACTAAATCTTAAACCCATGAAAATTCTTTAAAATTATATACATGAACAAGGATAGGAGCTAGTCCAGTGAAACTCAGTGGGTCACACACACAACCATGGAAGCAGGAAGGTAGTTGCTTGAGAAAAACAGGAGTTCCATGGGAAGTAAGAAGGAAGAGGGAAGAGCGTATTGAGTGTCAAAATGACTAAAACTCATCTTATGAATAAAGCTGTCAAAGAAAAGTTAACTAAAATATTTATAGTATAACATAAAACATATATATAACACAGTCTAACAAAAGTATGTAGTAGAGCATAAATTCTCAAAATAAGTATTATAAACTCAATAATCATCAAATATAGTTATAAAAATAAAGACAAAATCATTTCCAGTTCCATTACCTAAATATAATGACTTAGACTAAGTGTCCTTTCTCCCAGCCTACTTTCTATGAAGAGATGATTTTTAATTTTTATTACATTTTATTTATTTGTTTGAGTGTGTGCTTTGGTGTGTGCATGCTTATGCTAATAGCCTGAGGGTTACTTTTTAAAAACATAACAGAACTCATGCAGAAGCTATATTAGTATGTAACGGTTTTTCATTTAATGTCACAGCCTAAGTATTTTCTATACTATTGCATAATATTCTCAAGCAGCCTTTTACATAGACTAACAAAGTAATTCACTTAATTATATATACTGTAAATCACTTTAACATCCTCTTTTTAATTAATATTTAATGATACATTGATGTTAATTTTCATGATCATCATTACCTTGAATAACAATAAATTGTATAAAAATGATTTTGCCTATGCCATGTCATTTACTCTAACTTGCTGTGGATGATTGATTGGTAAATAAAACACTGATTGGTCATTAGTCAGGCAGGAAGTATAGGTGAGACTAGCAGTGTAGTAGGAATCTTAAATGTTCTTATTAATGAAATCAAACCTGAGGCCAGGTATTGGGGTGAATGCTGGAAGATCAGAGAAGCAGAACAAGCCACAGCTATCTCACCTTGCTGGTTCCTCAGGTGATCCTGTTTCCTCAGGCTGGAAGTTTCTGAGTCCTCATCCCAATGGCTCTCAGCTGAACTGTGCTGCTCCAAAGCCTGAATGCTAAACCAGCCAAATGCTTAACTAACTCTGGTGCCTGGTTTTCATGCCTTATATTTCTTTCTACTTTCTGCATCGCTCCCTGGGATTAAAGGCTGGGTTTCTGGGATTAATGTGAGTCACCATGTCTAGCTGTTTCTAAAGTGGCCTTGAACACACAGAGATCTGACTAGCTCTGCCTCCCAAGTGCTGGGATTAAAGGTGTGCACCACTACCACCCAGCTTCTGCCACCATTTGTGGCTCTGTATCTAGTGGCTGTCTGTTCTCTGACCCCAGATAAGTTTATTTCGGGAAACACACAATATTTTGGGGGGGGGGACACAATACCACAGTAGCAGAGAGGAGAATTGGGAGACCAGGAAGGCAGGAGGGACACTGCCAGCAGCCTCCAGGACAAGGAAGTTGTAAGGTACCAGTAAGCCACGAGCCACGTGGCAAAGTATAGATTAATAGAAATGGGCTGAATATAAGAGTAAGAGCTAGACAATGGTAGGCCTGAGCTAATGGCCAAGCAGTTTAAATAATATAAGCATCTGTGTGTTTATTTTGTAAGTGGGCTGTGGTACTAACCGGTTGGTGGGGGCTGGAGAGAAGGTCTCAAGCTACGCTAACTCTTTTTTATTATGGCTGATTACTTTAGCTACGATAAAATACATAAGGAAACAATGTAAGGGAAGGATGTTTTTTAGGCTTAAAAAGCTTCTGGGGTTTTGGTCATGGTTACTTCACCCCATCACCACAAGCCCATGTCAAGTCAAAGAATCATGACAGAGAGGATATAGCAGCACAGAATGTTTCCCCTTATGTGGCTGAGCAGTAGAAAGTAAGTGTACCTGGACTATCTGGCTTCCTCCTCTTTCTCCCATTATCTCATCCAGGCCCTAACTTGTAAGATGGTGCTAAACACAATCAGGGTAGGGGTAATATCTTTGATAACCTTTGTAAATCCTTTCAAATGTGCCCAGAAAGGTGTTTTCATAAACTAGCGTCTCTGAGTCTAATCAAGCTGATAACCACAGTTAACCATTACCCCCTTATTTTTTTTATAAGAGACATACTTTTCTTCAATTGAAAACTAGAGTAAAAATTAAATTTATTCTAACATGATAAGCTCAGTTGTGGTAACTTAAATAATGGTTCTGAATTTTACTTGGACAAGCTCTTATTTTGGATCATTTCTGCATGTATTTTCACTACACTAGGGGAAGAAAGATCATATCCCATCTGTGGTTACTCTATTGGCATCTGCTACTCAAGTGCGATAGTCAAACACAGGTCCTCTGCAAGAGCAGCAAGTGTTCTTAACTGCTAGGCCGTTTCTACAGCCCACAATCCCCACTTTTATGCCATAGTTTAGATCAACTCAGGGTTTTGTACATGCTAGATAAGCACTTTACCAGCTAAGCCACATCCCCAGCCCTAGCCTGGTGGAATCTTGCAGTGTGTCCATTGATCTTTAGCTACATAATAACATATCATCCTAGAGTATCTAATGTTTTGAAAGGATCTAGTTCATGATGCTGCTGGGAAAAGTTCCTTATTTAGGTCAAGCTGAAAGGAATGCAGCTTAGTTTGCTCATTTCCTTATTATCATTTGGCAGGTAAATTGGGGGCTCATGGTCTCACCATTCATAAGCCTGTTGGATGACAGAGGGAAGGGGAATTACTAGCCCATATAACCCCTTGCAATCTTGTTGGATGACTGGAATTTTCCTTGTGGAGAAAGCTGGATTCTAAAAGCAGACGTAGAAGAAACTTCACACAACATTGTTTTAGCGCCATTGTTTCCATTATGTCATCTGGAATGCACCTGTTTAGAGCAAATGGAGGAGTGTACTATCAAAGGGCATAGAGGAAAAGAAATGTTGTGTGGCCACTTTCATAATCTACAACGTGCTACCGTTACCACTCAGTTACAGAGCCTGCGCCATGTAACCTGCTCTAGTGTACTACCCAGTTTGGTTTTCAGTAGCTGGTAGAGCTGATAACACAGAAGCAATGATAGCTTTGGAATACTGCCTCCAGAACTTTCTGACTAAGTAGCCCACTGTCTGTTGTTTATGGGGTAAACCGGGAAATGAATTGTGTCGGCTTTATCTTCAATGTCTCTTGGAGATATGAATTCTTAAATGCAGAAAACTGAATCCACTGAATAATTTAAGCATAAAATATGTATCAAAATGTCAGCTGTGTGATATCAAAAGTAGAAGCAACCATATTGTGGTTGAAGGTTTAATCAGTAATGGGGGCAGGGGGTAAAGGAGCAGAAAGAGTGGAGACAAGGTAACCAAAACTGTTGATGTATGAATATGATTTATGGAACCCCTTAGTTATTGCTAAATGAAATAACTGTGGGTTTTTAAGGACTTTGGGTGGAGATACCCTCAATGGGTAGATAATGCTGTTCACAAAAGCCATGGATTAATAACCAAAATCCTCAGTACTAGACATGGGATTGCTTCCAATGAATTATTGGTCAGGAAGGTCCCACTGGAGCCCTCGACCAACACAGGATACTGCTTTTGGTTGCTCCCCAAAGCTAGATGGTAAGACCTTATTATTGAAGACACCACATGTTTTTGTTGCAGGACATGGAGACATTAATCAGAAGCTGACTAGGAAACTTCTTCCCTTTTGGCTAGCTTTCATAATGCCTGAAGGTGCTCTGCTGACCTTTGGGGTAGAAAAGACACCAATAGTATTACCTGGTACTAGAACCTGCTTGCTAAAATGCCTACAAGTAGAACACTAATGCATAAAACTCTAAAAGCACAGGAACCTATGTAGGTAGTTTCTTCATTTCCAACTTCTGTTTTAGAGGAAGGTAAAGCTAGAAGTTGTTTGCAGTGGGTGTGAACTGACCTAATCTGCAATTTTACTTTTCATGGTTTCAGCTACCCACAGGCAACTGAAATCTGAAAATGTTCTATGAAAATCCCACTAATAAGCAATTCACAAGTAACTGTTAAGTAACTTTGTAGTATGCTATCATTGTTCTGCTTTATAATTCATTGTTGTTAATCTCTTATTATACTCCACTTATAAATGGCTTATAGATGACTCAGTGGGTGTCTGTTCCATAAGCTCAGCAACTTGAGTTCAAGCCCAGAACTGACACATAAAGAGAGAAAGAGAAAACTAACTCTACAAAGCTGTTCTCTGACCTGCACATATACATATCATGGCATATGCTCTCAAATATACATGTCAGCACACATATAATAAGAATAATTGATAAAAGTAAAACATTAAATGGTGTCATGGGTGTGTAGGGGAAAAGAGGCATAAATAAAGATCCATCCTACCTGTGGTTTCAGGCATCCATTGGTAATCTTAGAATGTTCCCCTGCAGATAAGAGAAAGCTTATGCTCTTTGACCTGCTTTTGGTTGTGAATTCAGTTCCCTGGGCAGCATGATCAGAGGCTTCAATATTCAGTTGTAATGCTGGGAGACATTATAGGACATTCATTTTGCTTATGTGGATCACAAAAAGAAGAGTTCCAATCTGGAGCTCACAGCAGCAGTTTCCTAAGCATGCTGACTTCGTGATGTTAATAAAAACAACCTAGTTCTGAATCCAGGAGCTCCCTGATCAGCCAAGAGGTAACAATAATGCCTTGCTGGTGAGGTTCTTTGGTGAGTCTGTGGGAATGGCCCCTGAATTTTTAAACTACAATATTTTACTTCAGCTCATCCTGCAATTCTATGAATAATCCTTTCCTGTTTGAAATAGTTAAAATATACGTTTTTGTTTTTTTACAACTGAACACTAACCTAACCAGTTAAGACAAACATGGTATGTACTCACTTATAAGTGGATATTAGGTATGCAGTAAATGATAATCACACTATAATCCATAGACACAGAGAAGTTTGATAAAGAAGATAGGTCTAGGGGCGAAACATGGATCTCCATGGGAAGGGGAAATAGAATAGATTTTGTGGGTAGACTGGAGACAGGTGGGGATGGGAATAGGAAGGATCAGGCAGGGGTGGGGAGACAGAGGGAGAGAGTACAGGGAAAGATGACTGACATAGGGGAGCACTTGGGAGCAGATGTGGAAACCAAGCACAGTGGATTCCTAGTTAGTGGAGGATATGGAGCCTGAACTGGCCATCCTCTGTAACCAGGGCAGGCCCCCAATGGTGAGACCAGAATACTAACCTAGCCTTAAAACCTGTGACCCATAACCTATCCTGCCTGCAAGGTGTGCTGGGGTGTGGGATGACTCATCCCTAGCAGGCTTGAGGCCCAGCCAAGTAAAAAAGATACTTCCTGAGAGCCAGCCTGGGTCTACCTAATGGTCTTAGCAACAGCAGCTGAACCATGATCTGGAGATGACCTGGACCAATGAGAGGCAGCTATGTCACACCAGCAGATGTATATTCATCAGACCTCCCCCCAGGGTGGAGTACAGGGTATATAAGGCTTGCCTCTAACTAAATAAACTGAGCTTGTTTCCCCATTCTCCTGGAGTCTGTGTGCAGTTGACTCTGCACCTACTTGGCCCCTTCCCCCAATGGGAACAAAAGAAAGGACACTGCTACACTGGGGCAATGGTAGCTCAGAGCTTATGAGAGTAGCCAACCAATGATTGGTCTAACTTGAGGTCCACATCCACTCGGTGAATAGGAGCCTATGCCTGACACTGCCGAGATGGCCAGGATCTGGTTCAGAGACCTAGGGTAGAAACAAACACAACTGACAAAAAGAAGAAGAAGAAGAAGAAGAAGAAGAAGAAGAAGAAGAAGAAGAAGAAGAAGAAGAAGAAGAAGTCAATGAAATGATTCGTAATGATATTCTGCTATGCTCATAGATTGGTGCCTAGGCCCCAGCAACTGATGGAAACAGATGCAGAGACCCACAGGCCAACACTAGGTGGACCTCAGGGAACCCCATGGAAGAGGTGAAGGAAGGATTGTAGGAGCCAGAGGGGTGGAGGATGCCAGGAGAACATGGCCCACAGAATCAAGTAAGCAGGACTCATAGGGGCTCACAGAGCCTGAAGTAGCAACCACTGAGCCTGTATGGGAATGCACCAGGCCCTCTGTATACATACTATGTTTTTTTTGTACTATTAACTGTGGGAATAGGGGTGTCTCTGATTTGTTTGCCTGTTTGTGTGGGGACCCTTTTCTTCCTACTGGGTTGCCTCATCCAGCCTTAGGAGATCTGTTCCTTTCTGAAGGGAAACAGAGGAGGAGTGGATCTGGGGGAGGCGGGGACATGGCAGGGAGGGACTGGAATGAGGGAAGGAAGGGGAGGCTATCATCAGGATGTATTATATGAGAGAATAATACATATTTTAAGAGTTGAACTTATGTAAGTAAAGAGAAAAATGGTGGTTGCCAGGATCTTAGGAAAAGGGGTGAATTTTAAAAGATTCTGAAGTTTCAGTTAGTGTGGTCATTTGAATATAATTGGCCTCCATAATCACATAGGGAGTGGCAATATTAGGAGGTGTGGCTTTGTGGATTGGGTATGACCTTGTTGGAAGAAGTGTGTCATTGTGGGACTGGCTTTGAGGTTTCCTATACTCAGGATATCGCCCAGTATCTGAGTTGGCCTCCTGTTGCCTGCAAGATGTAGGGCTCTCAGCTACTCATCCAACCCAATGTTTGCCTGCATGCCACCATGCTCTCCACCATGATGATAATGGACTGAACCTCTGAAACTGTTAGTGAGCTCCCTTAGTTAAATGTTTTCCTTCTAAGAGTTGCCAGGGTCATAGTGTCTCTTCACAGCCATAGAAACCCTGAGACAGTTAGATGGAATAAGCTTTAGTGATCTACCATATATAAACATGATTATAATCAATGATAATGCACTTTTGATTTCAACATTTTTATAAGAATCAGGTGGGGTAGTGTATAATCTTAGCCCTTGGGAGGTAGAGACAGGAAGATGAAGATAACCTGGGCAGTGTAAGACTTTATTTCAAAACAAAACAAAGTCATTACAAGAAAGCTGAAGCTGGTGGCGTGTAGTGGGTAGTCATCCCAGCTTTGGCCTGGAAGTTCCAACCCCCATTGAGGCTTCAGTAATGATCACACCCACAAGGCAGGGCTGAGGGAGAAAGCTGAAGACCCAGGATCAAGAGGAGAGGTCTCTCTTGGTTCCTGGACCCTGGACGCTGGAGGTAGACAGAGCAGAATTCTCCAGAGAACACTGCTAGACTGCGCCATACCTTTGCCAGAACCTACAACCTATCCCTTCATTTGTAAGTTACCCCACAAAATAAACCTCCCTTTTAACTACGTGGAGTGGCCTTAATGACTTCACCAATAGTGGCGTACACCTATAATCCCAGTTCTGAGGAGGCTGAGGCAGGAAGATCATAAGTTTTAGGTCAGGCTGGATTTCTTTTTTATCTTTGGCAATTTGTCTCAAAATTATTTGTTTATTTATTGGTGTGTGTGTGTGTGTGTGTGTGTGTGTGTGTGTGTGTGTGTGTGTGTGTTTGCCACATGAGTGTATATGTACATGTATGTGGAGATCAGAGGACAACTATGGTAGTCAGTTTTCTCCTTCTACCACGTAAGCCCTGGGGGAATTGAACTCAAGCTTGGTGGCATGAACTCAGTCTTTTTGCCAGCCATCTTTATCTATTTTTAATCTTTTTATTCTTACTATAGCAGCCCTACTTCCTCATCTCAAACACTACACATACGGTTATAGCAGGTCAACTAAGATATCATATATATATATATATATATATAATATTAATAATAAACCATATTAATAGTAACTACATCAATAGTGAACTGTATGAAAGTACTGTAAGAATATCTACATATTTACAATAAACAATGTATATTTTTATACACTTACAAGTGAAGTATATTTTAAAGTATGTTTTATATATACTTTTAATTATTCACTTAGAATGTTTACTTCATATAATTTCCTAAATTTTTTCTACTAATGAAATTTCTATCCACAATTAGGATCCCTTTCTAGTATTATTCATTCTCCAAAAAAGGAATTTTGGTTGGGGATTTAGCTCAGTGGTAGAGCGCTTGCCTAGCAATCGTAAGGCCCTGGGTTCGATCCTCAGCTAAAAAAAAAAAAAAAGGAATTTTGATTAAGATTGAATTATTTATTGCCTAATTTGATTAATAAATAATGATGGTATCTTTTTGTCTCAATGAACATTTTTATATACCAGAATACTTGAACCTTTTGTAACATTTATTAAATATACTTACATATTCTTATGTAGTCTTCAAAGTTGAAAAGGTTTTAAGTGTATAGTAAAACCTTACCTGATTTAATTATATCTCTAGTGAATGAAACCGTGAAAGTCATTTTTTTTTTTGAGCTGAGGATCGAACCCAGGGCCTTACAATTGCTAGGCAAGCGCTCTACCACTGAGCTAAATCCCCAACCCGAAAGTCATTTTTCTTAAACACATAGAAACTAAGTGCTGCCATAATTAAATTTTTATTAAATTATTTGAGCTCCAAAACCAAATTTAAGGTAACTGATTCTTTTCTAATTTTTATTTGTGTGTGTGTGTGTGTGTGTGTGTGTGTGTGTGTGTGTGTGTATCTGCTTGTGCCCTGGCATGTGCTTGAAGGATAGAGGACAACTTTCAGGAGGTGGTCCACATTTCTGAAGCAGATTTCTTTTGTTTCTGCTGTGCTGAGTACTTCAGGATAGCTGGTCCATCAGCTTCTGGGTGGGGCCACTCCTCTCTCTGCCTCCCATTGTACAATAGGAGCGCTGGGATTCTAGAAGTGGGCCACAATATCCATTTCAATTTTGTGTTCTGGGCATCCAACTCAGCCCTTGAGACCTGCATGGCAAGTGCTTTTTACCCAAAGAACCATCTCACTGGCTTCATCATTGGTTCTTTTCAATATTTTAAATACCTAAGTTATCATCAGTTTGAATATCTCAAACACCTTGTGTAGTAGAGGAAAAATGAACAGATGCATTGGTTAGAAAACTTATGCCTATGACAAAAACTCAAGTTCCAATTTGACTGTCAATCAAGAGACTGAACTTGAATAGCTTGAATCCCTTATCCAACATCAATCTCCAAATGATCACAGCTGTATTCAGTTCACCTCATCTAACTGAGGTGGCCAGTGCCATTCTCCATGCACTCCAGCCTTATCAGTTAGGGGTCCAGGAGTCCTCTCTTCACTGGTCTGCAAGGTGCATTTTTCCTGCTCTCTTTGCTCTACTTGTGCTGGTCCTGATGCACTTGCTCATTATACAACATCTCAACAGACCTTCCTTTGAAAGTCTGTGTTTAAGAACACTGAAGCCAGGCCTGGTCTCGCAAGAACACATGTTCAATTCCAGCTTGGGCAATGTAGTGAGAGCTGGTCTCCAAATAAATGTTAAAAGAGGGCTGGCTGGGTTATAGCATGGTAAAGCACTAGTACATGCCAGCCCCTGGGTTCAATTCCCAATACCCATTACTGTGAAAGAAAAAGCTTTTAATCATTTCATGGTATATGACTTACATGGCAGTAACTGGCCCAACAGTAACTGACACAAGTAAGTACACACTAGATGACATGATTATTTTATGGGCTCCAAGGACATGAGAATACAGTTATAAAACAAATAAGATCCCTGCCATCTACTAACCTAACAAGCATCGATCTCTTCCTTGTCTGGCTCCAAACTATGTCTTTCATTTTCCCCTCAAATAATCATTATTTTGGCATTTAATTCTTTAATTATTTTTTTTGGTCTTAAATTTTCTTACAAATGCATTATGCAGTGTATATTTTTATTTGGCTTTCATTCAACAGCATATTGGCAAGAAAAATCCATATCGTTCTGCATGGCAGTAGTTTATATGTTTTGGCTGCTATATAATATTCCATCTGATAAACATGATTTATCTATTAAAAAAGAAATAAAGGAAATTGTGAGAAAATCTTGGGAGGTTCAGGACCTGGTTTGGGGACTTTCAGTAGTGAAATCATTGTGGTCCGTAAATAATGCCTAGGATCTGAGGAGACAGACTAATCTCTAGCAGTCATTTACAAAGTGTGTCCTGTATTCAGTCTCAAAAGATGCTCATGAGGTGGGGCTTATTAAAATTCCCTCTTTGGAGAGAGTGGGGGCCTTCAAGAGATTCTTCTGAGATCCTTCCAAAGCCCAGGATTACGTAAGAGGCAAACAATGGACTCTTCAGCGCTTCAGCTGTGTGTGAGTCAGACTTTCAGGGGTGGATTTCTGATGCTGTAATTTCCTTTGAGTTGCCCATGCTCCTGTAAGTGTTCCTAGTAAACCCACTGGTTCACAGGGATGAACTTAAATAGAATTCTTTCTTTGATCTATCAGTGACTTTCCCATCTGGGGTGAATGAATTTTTCTTAGTGACTCCTTAAGGAAAGTCATGCATCCAAAAAATCTCATTTATTTATGTATAAAGCATTGTGAGCTTTCCAACAAGGGAAACTGGATGTGAAGAATGGGGTTGACAACACAAGGTATCTTCATGATTTGTGCCCTCCCCCACTGTGGTGCTGGGGAAATAATCCAGAGCCTCACACACTCTCTCACACTGCCACTGAGCTATATCCCAGGACCTAACATTTGAATTCCTCTCATGTGATATGTATGAGTTTATTTCTTATTCATTTGCATTTTATCAAATACAATTGAGATGTGATTTTTGAAATTTTAGAATTTAACATGTTATCAAATAAATACTGGGCGTGGGTGGAGGGAGACCTTCCAGCATCCTTCACTCATCTCTTCAGAACTCCAGCTTCCCCCCGGGTTATCTGCAGTACTGTTGCTGCTGTACCTGTGCAGCTTCCTAAAGGTGCACAGGTGCAAAGGCTGCTCCTCAGGATGAGCTATTCCTCCTGATGTCACTTGGGCTGTGCCAATGTGCTGTGGGCTGCATCTGGCATGTTCTGCTGCTGACCCTTATTTGAGGTTTCTTGCACCTGCATGCTAATAAAGCAACGATCTTATTAGAGTTCAGTCATGCATTGTCGACTCATTTGTGGTTTTCCTTTTCTGTGAAATATGTTAATGGCAATAAACTCATGCACTCCAAAGAAGGAGAGAGAGGAAAGAAAAGGAAAAAGAGAGATGAGGGAAGGGAAGGTTATGTTGGTGGAATGGAGAAGGTACGGAAAGAACAGGAAAGAGATACAGAATGAACTGAAAAGGCAAAAAAAAAAAACAAAGGACTGCAGAGTGAAAGTGAAGAAAGTGTCTTAGCTCTCATCATTAGACTAGAGCTAACTCTATCTTCTCCTCAGTCCTAGGCAACTAATGTCATTGGTTCAGAAGTTGAAGATTTCTGTCCGACTTATTTCTTCCTTGGGCAGGACAAGAAAGCAGAACTGTAATTTCTACAACTTCCACCTCACCACATACTTAGATGTAATTAATAATACCTGCCCTTGTTTCGCTCCTTCCTTCCTGGCTTCTTTTTTGCCTCGGAAGAGCTGAATTTCTCAATCTGAACTGTTGTTTTCCCATGGTGACAGAAAATCTCACCAAAATCACTCTAGACTTCTCCAGTCTTCTCAGGGCTTTTGTTATAGAAACTCACATAATTCCAGAGAACAATAGCAGAAACGTCAGCTGTGTGTGGACACACTTCAACTCATGGACTTAGGGTCATCAGTTGACATTAGTTATCCAAAGTCAGAGCCAAAAGATTTATCGTCCTGTACCTAAGCCCTTTAAGTATCTGCTGCTGCTAGATTACAAGTCTGAGGCCTGAGTACATAAAGTTTGAGTCCAGCAATGGCAACATATTGAGACCTGCTTGCAGAAAAACATTTATATTGCAATAACAAACATACTGAAGCTGTCACTATGTGCATAAGACCTACACTCAAAAAAGGAATAGATAGATAGATAAATAAATAGATAGATAAATAAATAAATAAATATGGAAGTATAGAGGAGGCCAGTTTTATGGGAAAAAGTGGGTCAGCAAGAGTGGAAAGGGTTGAGAGAGGGAAACAGAGGTGACTATGATCATAATACATTGAAAATATGTATGGAATGATAAAAATAATTTTAAAAACTTTAAAAGAAATAAACTAATTAAAAGTTTAACTTTAAAAACATAATGAAAACAAAATAAAGCAAAAGTCTAATAAAGTAAAACATTCTTCTGACTGGGATGTTCAGAGAGCATAAAAACATTTTGTAACTTGTCCTGTAACTTAAGCTGAACTATTCACCTACTACACCTTGACTCTTGCTTCTCTGTTTCAAAGGAATTGGTTAACTTTATTCTGCAAAATAAGGTAAAGACCTGCCAACCTTGGGAGCACATATTGTAATATCAGCACTGGAAGACTGATGCAGGAGAATCAAAATTTAAGGTCAGCCTTAAGTGAGTGCTAGGCCAGCCCATGCAACTTTGTGAGACCTTGTATCAAAAAAAAAAAAAATCCTTTAAACAAGGTACCAAGGATGCTCTCATTCCTCAAAGCTTTATGAAAAAGTTTTAAAACATAATCAAAAGGAAAAGCAGACTAGTAGAAACAAGTTTCACAACTGCCTAGGCTTTCTACATGCACTAATACACAAATTTATTCAATCACAGGTGAAACTTCAGGAAGTACTATAGATCACAACTGAAATGTTGCTAAGGATTCTACTTCATCTCATTTTTCTCCTCATTAGATTATTCCTAGGAAAAAAATAGGCACAAAAGACTGAAATAAACAATGTGTGTAGGAGTAGAGTGGTTATCCCACCAAAAATACAATGGCCACATATCATATACACTGTTCGATTAAGGGAAAATTTTGATTGTGGTGTCAAATCTGGGTTGCCAACTTGGCTAGATCTAGAATCAACCATCAGGCAAGCCGGTAGACACACCTATGAGGGATTTTCTCTATCAGTTCAGTTAAAATACAAAGACTCAACCAAAATGTGGGTAGCACCATCTCTTGACAGCTTTTTGCATGCTTGCCTTTACATCATGCAGGGAAGTTCATCTAAGCTTGTAGCATCTTGCTGTGACTACCAATGCCATTCTTCAGGGGCATGAAAATCCAGCTGCTTTGGCCTTCCAGTGTGGACTGAAGATAGTGGCTCATTAGAAGTTCTCTAGGCTTTCAGTGCCAGACTAGGACTGCTGAGTTATCTATACTTGAAGACTGAACAGTTACCAGGTCCTCAGCATTTCCAGTAGGAAGGTATGCATTGTTCAACTGCCTAGCCTTTACAGAGTAAGCCAATTTGACAAATGCCCCTTTAATATATATATATATTCTATAGGTTCTGTTTCCCTAGAGGAACCTGACTAATACATTGACCATGGCTCTACTGGACTAAAGTCCATGCTGAAGGAACTCCAACTTATTCCGCACTGCCAAGAATGTTTAGTTGGGAAGATACTAATTATAATCCTCTAATAATAGCGCAGGGGCAAAAAGTAAGAAAATAAAATATGTGGTAGATGAAAGCTGCAGATGCTGAATTCTAATAAATGGCAAAAAAAACCCAAAATTCAGAATTATTTGATTGACGTGTTGTTATACATGCCTTACTACATTTCCTGTGTGATGGGTGATGTCACTCTTTATGGTGTGAATGTGTTGTTTGGATTGGTTGATAAATAAAATGCTGATTGGCCAGTAGCTGGGCAGGAAGTACAGGCAGAATAAGGAGACAAGGAGAATTCTGGGAAGAGGAAAGCTGAGTGAGGAGACGCTAGCCTGCCGTCCAGGGAGCAGCATGTAATGGCACACAAGTAAAGCCACGGAAAATGTGACAACATACAAATTAACAGAAATGGGCTGAGTTTAAGTTTAAGAGCTAGTCAGTGGTAGGCCTGAGCTAATGGCCGAGCAGTTATAATTAATATAAGCCTCTGTGTGTTTACTTGGGGGATGTGAGTGGGAGAGATTTGTCCCAACCACCGGCCAGCCAGGACACAGGAAAACTTTCAACTACACCTGTGTCTTTCTTTTTTCATGTTACTGGAAGTTGAATTTAACACCTTGTACATGCTAGGCAAGTAAGTGCTCTACCTCTGAACTATACCCCTAGCCCTCTTTGCTTTTTATTTTTCATGCTTCTTTTCAATTCCAGTTATAGCTATCTTTGTGTCATCCCTCCCTTAGCAAATACTCCTTCTTTTGGAATACCTCTCTCATCTATCTGCCTAGAATGTGTCTTGTTCATTAAAAGTTATTTAAACTACTACCTCTCCTTGGGAGCTTTGCTTTTGACACAGGACTCCTCCACTGTCTGGCACCCATTAATGTGCCTCTTTTCCGATACTCATCATACTTGAGTTGACATCGTTGCTCATCTTATTCTGTTTATACAACCCTGCCAAGTTCTTAATTGAGAATTGGCTTTGATACCTGCTTGCAAGTTATCTTCTTGGTCTCATCAATAAAATGGTAAGTTTTCAGAGAAGAGGGATTGCTCCTCTATGTTGTACACATGCATTGTATCTCACCATAAGCTAAATACACAGTTATCCAGTTAAAAAAAAATACAGACACCAAAATACAGCATCAAATGGATGCTCAGTGAAAAAGAACAAACCAGTTGGTTTTCTAGCATTATTTCTCAATAAGCAAAAGAAATTAGCCATGGTGATGTTTTATTGTACATCATTTCCATGTAGCATTTGCCTACTGATAAACCCATTTATTCAATTAGTTTACTTCATGGGGAGGAAACTTCAGTATTGTTTTTTCTAGCCACAATTATCTGATTTCCATATTGATTGTCTGTGACTTTGATCAGTAGATGCAGTATCCAACATTATCCAAACATAGCCATCCATTTCTCAAATATTACTCACATGCTATGTCCAAGCAGGGTTTGGAATGTAGGGAAACATGAATAGACTAAAACTTATGTTTTGGGGAGAAGATATAAAATAAACATATAAGGAAACGAATAAACATAATTATTATCAGATTCATTAGTTGACTCCTCTAGAAGTAGAAAACTTTAAAGAGATGTGCATAAGAGGAGCAGCCAGGGCTGGTGGTGCAGGCCTGTAATCCTAGCTACCTGGGAAGTGAGGCAGGAGTATCTTGTGTTAAAGGCCCAACTTGACTACAGAGTGACTGGAAACAGAGCCTGGGCAACCTGTCAGACGCTTTTTCAAAGTGAAAAACGTAAAGTGATAGAGAGGAGAACTCTGGCAGAGTGCTTCCCTAGTTTGTATGAGGCCCTGCCTGGCTTTCATACCCAGGAACAAGAGCCAAAAATAAAAACAGGAGAAAGCATATGGCAGTTTTTTAAAAACCAGGACTTCTATCTAGGCATAGCAGTGTGTATCTGTCCTGTAATCTGAGCTCTGAGATGACTGATAGATTAGCAACATGACTTCAAGACTTTCTTGGGTTCCATAACAAAAATAACAACAGCAAAATAAAAACCCACAGAACTTTCAAATTGAATGGAACTGAATTCAAATTAAGTTCTATCATCTACCTTGTGGTATTGGGCAAATTATGTAAATACCCTTAACCTAGCTGGCTTATCTTTAAGGAGATAAGTCTCTCTGTCCTTGGATTATTATTAGAATTACATCAGTCATGAAAATGCTTAACATGGTCTAGATATAGAGTAGGCAGTTAAGACATAATATTAATTATGGTTAATTATTATTATGATGATTAATTAGTCATTATTAATATTAATTATAATTTTGGTGATATCTTGATACTAGTGAATAAAATTTCTGAATAATTGTTTCAAAATCAGGTTTCCTTGCTTAATAGTATATGCTATGGAAAATATAATCTTTCACTCTGCATATACAAATATGGAAAATCCTAAAAGATTGTTTAACCCAATCTCTTCCTTTTGAATGTGAAATTCCCACTTCAGAGGTTACCACCATAGCTGCCTGGAGTTTGGCTGATGAAGACTCACTATAGATTTCTGGTCTGAAAGTTGCCCTCCCTGAACCACCTTGCTGCTTGATGCTTGAGTACAAAAGTCAGCTCTCTTGTCTCAGTTTGGAAATGCTTTAAAGATTCACCCCAACTCTTTCTGGCAACCTTGGCATTTGCTTCCCTCGTTTCCTCCCAGAAGTTCTTCCTGAGACCTATTCTCCTTTGAGAGATGCCTCCCTGTAAACCTAAATCAAGGATGGGCGAAGCACTGTTGTTGAACAGGATAGGCAAACATCTCTGTAAAGAGCCAGATAGTCGTAAGAATATGGCTTTGTCATGCCATATGGTCTCTGCCATATCTGTTCAGTTTGGCCATTCTTGTGTGAAAGGAGCCTCAGACTATATAAAGTAAGTAAGTAAGTAAGTAAGTAAGTAAGTAAATAAATAAATAAATAAATAAATACAATCTATAAATAAATACAATCTATAAATAAATTAAATAAATAAAATCTAGTAGGCAGCTCAGGATGTATCTCAGTGTTAGTGCACTTGCCTGTCATGAGTAAGGCCTTGAATCCCATCACCAGCACTTCCAAAAATAAATGATAAATCAAGTTTAGTTTATATACATTGAATTTCTAGTTTGAATTTTATCTAAGTTTCTCATGCTCTAGAATATTTTTATTTAAGCATTTGGGTTTTTAAAACTATATTAAAAATTAAAAATAGGGGTTGGGGATTTAGCTCAGTGGTAGAGCGCTTGCCTAACAAGTGCAAGGCCCTGGGTTCGATCCTCAGCTCCACATTAAAAAATAAAAATAAAACCTGCTGGATGTGGTATGGTGGCATATGCCCTTAATCCTAACATGTGGGAGGCACAGGCAGACAGATCTCTGTAAATTAGAGTCCAGCTTGATCTACATAGTGAGTTCCAGGACAGCCAGAGCTACATAATAGAAAGACCTTGCCTCAAAATAAAAAGAAGGAGGAGGAGGAGAGGAGAAGAGGAAGAAAAAGAAAGAAAGAAAAGAAAAAGAAAACCTATCCCTAGCTCACAAGAGTTCAAAACTATCATAAAGTTTGGTTTGATCAATGGATCATAGTTTTCCAACTCCTGACTAGATAAAAGATTAAGAGAGTAATGCACACATGAAGCTACTGTTTTAATAAACAAATATACACAAGTTGATATTATGGAACCCTAGGTCTTGTATGGAGCATAAGAAGACCTTTTTCTGGCTCCAGGTCAAAAGAACATATGAAAAGGGAAAATGGGGGACGGAAAGATTCACAATTCCTTTTGAACATTACAGCACCATGAAAATTGTACTCAGCAAAATAAAACAAAAACATTTTAATGTTCACAGTGGGAGGTTTTTCACTGAAAAATGCTATCTAGCTGGTGGTGGCACATGCCTTTAATCCCAGAACTCGGGACGCAGAGGCAGGCGGATCTCTGTGAGTTCAAAGCCAGCCTGGTCTACAGAGCAAGATCTAGGAAAGGCGCAAAGCTACACAGAGAAACCCTGTCTCGAAAAACCAAAAAAAAAAAAAAAAAAATGCTATTTGTATCACTAAATAGAATTAAGGGGTTTAAGTCATTGTCAAAAATAAAAATACATTCAGATGTGATGGTGCATGCTTATATTTATATATGCTGAATTTCTATTTTGAATTTCATCTACGTTTCTCATGCACTAGAATATTTTTTATTTAAGCATTTAGGTTTTTTTACTTGTGAGATAGAAGCAAGAGGATAAGGAATTCAAGATCATTGGCTATATAATGATTGCAAAGCCAATCTGAACTACATTGAACCTTGTTGCAAAATAAAATTTTTAAACAGTTGCAATTTGTTTGGTATACCTTTAATATTTACAAAGAATATACCTAAATGACCTACTGATACAGAATAGAGAAAAAAGATACAAGCTTATACTTGGAAAAATCATCAGTCCACCCAAATTTGACAACCTTCTTGTAGTCCATTTCTTTCTAGAAGAAACAACCTAGAGGAATTTACATGAATATGAAATACATGTTTAATTCCTAATCCTGAAGCCTGTTAGCTTTTTCGTTTGGCCATACTATTTGGCTTCTCTTCCAATTTCAGCACTCCTATAACTGAATTGTAATACCTTCCTTCTCTCTGTAACCATTTTGATTTTTGCTCTGTTTCTGTATAAGCCTGCCCTTGAAACTGTTCTTCATGGTTCCTCTTCCTGTATTCCTTCAGTATGTATAGTAGTATGTGATTTCCAAACTTCCCTTTACTAGTCTTTAATTCCCCTCCATAATTCCCTCCATCACATTCTCTGAATAAATGAATGCAGTATTACTTTGGGATTGGTAGGAGTGAAAGGAATTGACAGGAATCTTCTCTATGGAGTTATATTACTATACTGGGAAATATGGAGACTAGGGGTGCTGATCTCAGATGATACCAACTGCAATAGGTGGCTAATAACTATGTCCTTGACTTTTGAGGTGTCCAGGTTCTTCTCTCTAGATACTTGAAGACTAATTTGGTCCACATTTGTCATGATGAGTTCTGATGCCAGAATCTGGGTAGGAGAACTGTCATGAAACACAGTGTCCATAATGTATTGCTTATATAACTCCACAACCTTCTGCTCCAGGTACTCATTGAGCACCGCATTTGAAATAGGCTTCTGCATTTGCAGGCTGCTTTTCTCTTTGATGCTGGTTATTCTCCAGTAGGACGAGCACTTCTGGATAGGTTTGAAGGGAAATTCAGTGGGCTGAGTGGAAATGGAGTCCTCCATGGACAAAGAAATCTCAGATGACCTCAGCAAAGGACCATCTTGAAAGCTGCTCTCTGAGGGAAAATCTGCCATTACTGAGTTAATGGCCATCACCT
Source organism: Onychomys torridus (assembly GCF_903995425.1). NCBI lineage: Eukaryota > Metazoa > Chordata > Mammalia > Rodentia > Cricetidae > Onychomys > Onychomys torridus. The sequence continues at coordinate 76,784,666 of NC_050466.1, read as the reverse complement.
GTCCCCCTGCAATATGTAGGTCATTGTAATTTGTGCAAATACTTTTGCAAGAAGGTGGAACCAAATAGGTCTCCCTGATCACATCTCTGCAAATGTCAACTGTAGCCAAGGTTGGACTTTCAAACACAGGATTGGGGTTTGCCTGCAGCACTGTTCTTCTCTGGCTTCTGCTGTGGTGACTCCCTCTCGTATGCACTGATGAAATGAACTTGCCAGAGGATTTGCAGCTCACGTAAAGACTTTGGACTTGTGTTTCATCCACAGAGGAATACGAAAGAGCAGCAACAGAACTTGTCTCCTCCCCCTGTTCCTCAGCCACCGGTTCATGATAAGATGCACAGTTCCAATGGATGTCATTCCAGTAGGCAAGTCCACTAAGATACCCTTCTGACAACATTCTGAAAAGAGAATTCATGAGAAACAGTGGGAAACAAGAAGACTGGAAAATTTTAATTGGCAGTTAATATACCAAAAATGAAGGATTATGAATTCATTCATTCATTCACTGACCAGGCCATCACTAACTGTGTACCTGATATATACCAGGCCTATGATATATGCTGGCAATTCATTTTTGGAAAGCTATAACCCATCCTTGTCTTATAGAAGAAAATAAACTGGACACAAATAATCCCAATATTATGTTACTGGAGATTATAACAGTGGTGGGTACAAAGGTAGCATAAAGAAAAGGACTCTAACATAGTCCAGGGCAAAGGGAGGACTCACAGGATGTGGCTTAGGGCGTGTGGCATTTCAGCTCAATGGTAAAGGGTATGTGGGAGTTGGTGCTTCCAACACAAAATTATAAGATGACACTGTGGACTAGTCACTACATAAGGAAAGGCTAAGAAGAAGAAACAGGACTGGTACAATAGCCCTGAATCTGATTACCAAGGACCTTGGGTGTTGGATAAAAGAGTTATGTTGTGCCAGAAAGGGAAGTGGAGAAACTGCCATCTGGAGAGTCACATGGCTAGTGTGTTATGAGCAAAAGATTGAAGAAATCCATGGCAAAGGCTACTGAAACAAGAACTGTAATGTTGCTCACTTTACAAAAGTTTGTGCCAGGCGGTGGTGGTGCATGCCTTTAAGCCCAGCACTCGGGAGGCAGAACCAGGTGGATCTCTGTGAGTTCAAGGTCAGCCTGGTCTCCAAAGAGAGTTCCAGGAAAGGCACAAAGCTACACAGAGAAACCCTGTCTCGAAAAAAGAAAAGAAAAAAAGTTTGTTCTGGAGAATTAGATAGCAATTGGGATATAGGAGGGATTCTAAAAATATTTGGTAATTTGATGAGACAGTTGACAAGAATTCTGAAACTAATTCATGATTGATACATTACGGAAGAACAAAGTTTCCCCATCTTTTAAGGCCGTGTTGGCTTTTTCCTTTTTATCCCTCTCACTTCCTTTTTATCCCTCTCACTTCGCAGAATATATCCTAGAAATGTCTACACTCAACTGACAAGTTTACCTCTACCCTAGTTATTAAAATTCTTTCCTGACAGTATGCCTTCTCCTCCCCCTCCCTCCCACCTTCCACATCCTGAGCAGTTGTCATTGAAGTCTGGGGTGGATAGAACAAGCCAGAAACCAGCAGCTGCCTTTTCTAAAAAAAGGACCACACTGGCATTCCTGGAATTTGAGCAACAGGCAACAGTGAAGAGAACTGGTTGTCTTTGATACCAAGGGCTGGGCTACTAAAGCAGACCTGTCCATTTGATACTTAAACTGAAAAGTCAAAAAGAACAAAACAAACATTATGTTTTTCAGATTCAGTCCCTGCTTTACATTCATGCCATTTTGCAACTAAATAAAGTGTTCCTTTTGGGGAAACTGTGGTCAGGTGTAATATATGAGAAAAGAATAAATAAAAAATGGACAAAGATAATGTTATAAATATCTGTATTTTCAGAATTATTTCCAAAGTATATGCCTCAAATTCATCAATTGTTTAAATGTTCATTATTCTGTAGGCAAAGTTATGCAACATAAAAATACAAAGCTAGGTTTTCAACCAATTTGTGAGTAATAATGCATGTATTCTTAGGATAATTAAAAGGATAAAAAAGAAAATGTGATGCTTACCTTAAAAAATACTTTCCAAGTACAATTCAATAAAACTAGTATCTAGATGAAAAGAAAAAAAAAATGTAAATACAAGAGATGATAATTAGCCAAGCAACAAAGATGACCACAATGGCCTTAACAGTGATGAACCTAGTTCCCCATCCTAATCCCACTAGGCTGTAACATGCCATTCTGCATATAGGTTCAGAATATTGTGAGTCAGGGCAAAAGTTCATTGATGACTTTTGAATTTCTATATGAACTTCAGAAAATCTTGGCAGTGATTGGCCTATAGAACATAGGTAGAATATAAAGTAAAAAAAAGTTGTCTCAAAACAAACAAGCAAACAAAAAGTAAAATAAAATTCAAGCATGGTGGTGCACATCCATAATCCCAAGTTGTCATGTAGAAGGACATGGCATGTTTTTGAGATCATGACTCCAAAATAAAAATAAGTAAATAAAAATTGCAGTGATTCCTCTGGCTTGAGAAGCCTGCACTCACCCCTCAAGTGTATGAGTTTTCAAATTCCTTATCTTGTCCTGTCTTGGAATTCTTTCTTTGATGGGAGAAAGACCTGAAAAGACAGAATAAAGATCTTAATCTGGTCCCTTTGAAACATCGTTAGCCTTCACCATCTGCAACATTGTGAAGTGATTAAAAGAACCTTGACTGACAAAGGGTATTTCATACATATTAGAAAACTATGAGCCCAAATTTGAGAGAAGGGGATGAAGATTCCCCCCCCCAAAAAAAATAGCAGAATAGGCATATGGATGTGTTGGGGGGGGTTTCTATCTCCCCAATTATTGCCATTCAATTGCTATTCAATAGACCTAACAAGTTCAAAAGAACACAAATATAAAAACAGCAAATAATCGAATCAATAAATGTGTGAGAGAAAGGAACAGGTAGTTATCCAAAGAAGGACAACACCTTTAGACATCAGGGAGATGCAAATTAAGCAGCTTTGAGATTCCTTGATACTCTAGCCAGAAAGGCTATCATCAAGATAATAAACAATAAACACTATCAAGGATTTGGAGAAAGAGGAAGCCTTAGATACCACTGATGTGTATCTGTGAAGGTTAGTATTGATTGTTAATTTGCCAGGATCTTGAATTACTTAGAAGACAAACTATGGAGCATGCTTGTTTGTCTGAATTAGGTTAGCTTCTGGAAGTACCTGTGGTTAGATTAGGTTAGACACGTTTTAACTGTGGGTGTTATCATTCCATGGGCTAGGACCTTGGAGTAAATTCAAAAGGAGCTGGGCACTAACCATCTATTATTCTCTGTATCCTAACTGCAGACCAAAGGAGAGCAGCTGCCTGCTGCCTCTCTCCTCCTGCTGCTGCTATGACTTCCCCACCCTGATGCACTATTACCTGGCACTGTGAGCAGAAATACACCCATTCTCCCTTAAGTTGCTTTTGTCAAGACATTTTGACACAGCAACAATATAAGCCATTAATGCAGAATCTGAACTGGTACAGCCATTCAATACAGTGGTTCCTTAAAAAAAAAACAAACTAAAAATGAAATTACCATATGATTCAACTACACCACTCTTCCTATATAGACACCTGAAGAATCCTATGTCAACATACCACAGAGACATTTGCAAATCCATATTTATACCATACTGTTCACAATAGTCAAGATACAGAATCAGATACCTGAATAGCCATTAACAATAAATGGATCAAGAAAATGTGGTGTGTGTATGTGTGTGTGTGCGTACAATAGAATTTTACTCAGTTATAAAGAATGAAATTATGATACTCACAGGAAATGAGTGGAACTGAAGATCATTATACTAAGTGAAGTAGACTCAGAAAGACGTCATTTTTCTTAAACAGAATCTAGATTTAAATACTTACACACACGATGGGTGGTGGTGGCACATGCCTTTAATCCCAGCACTCGGGAGGCAGAGGTAGGTGGATCTCTGTGAGTTTGAGGCCAGCCTGGTCTACAAAGCGAGTTGAAGGACAGGCTCCAAAGCTACAGAGAAACTGTCTCGAAAAACAAAAACAAAACAAAACAAAACAAAAAAAAACCTTACACATACATACACACACGTGCACACACAAGGTGAGAAATATGACTAAAGCGAGAAGGAGGAACAAGAGAAGGTGATGGATTACATGTGTCATGAAAGGAGAACAGTGGCCTGTTTGGGAGAGAAAGAGACTATCAAGAAGCAGAGGGGGAGGGAGATGTCAGTGAATCACAACAGAGAATAGTTTTGCATGTATGTGTCCTAATGAAATCCACATATTTGTATGCTAACCAGATTGTTCAGCACCCTCTTCTGGCCCCCTCAGGCACCAGGCACATGTGTGTTACACATGCATGGATGCAGGCACTCACACATACCCATAAAATAAAAATAAATAAATCATTTTTTCAAAGTAGGACCGAGGAACTAACTCAGTGCCATAGTACTTATTTGCCTGGCCATTGCGGAGTTCTAGATTTAATCCAACTTCCACAAAAGAAAAAAATGATTTAAAAACTACAGAAGAATATTTTAGAGTAACTAAGAAGAAGCAAAAAGAAGATGGTACTTCCTGTCCAGCTGGATTGTGGTGATGAAAAGAGGCTGTGAAAAGTGAACTTTACTGGGCTCGGAAGCACAGGACTGACTTAGAAATACAGTGGGCCAGTTGTAGGCACTGTAGATAGGAGAGAATGTCAACACATGTGAATAAGTCTCTCTTGTCACTCTCAAGTTTGGTGTACTAGATTCCAGAGTAACATAAGCCTTAAGAGCTTGTCTTGAAGAGCCTACCTTTCTTATCCCTGTTCCCATTCAGATAGAGGCCAAATCTCCCATGGTTCATCATCCCACTCTTCATATTCATCGACCTGATCTGAGAGAGCCTTCTCTCTAGGTGTGGGAATATTTATAAAAACTACTGGTAATCTCCACTCCTTCACAATAGTGGAGTAAGGTCTAGAATTTTGTTATTTGTGAAGAGGTTTGTTGGAGTCTTAATTATGGTAAATAAGGTCTCCACCAGTCTAGCTGTGCATTGGGGGCCAAGGCAGGAAAATCATGAAATGTAAAGCCAGCCTGTGTCAGGGGCTTTAAAAAAAAATGACATTCTTGTATATGAAGCCAAGTGCAGATTAGTAAATTGCTGAAGCAGAAAATTCATCCTTGTATCTAAGGATAGATTTACCCCTGACCAAAGGGAGTGAATCGTGGGAGAGAAGAGATAAGGTCAGTGAAATCCATTGAGACAGACAAGGCTGAATGTATTCCATCTAACCTCAAAAAAACGTTAAGTACATCTAATCAAAAAAACCCTAAATCTGAAATGCTTGGATGTTTTTGAACTCCAACATGACACAATAAACGGACAATTCCACTCTTAATCTCATGTGATAGTGTAAGTTCAAGTGCACTAAAAATATTGTGTAAGGTTGTCTTTAGTATGTATGTATGCACAAAGGTATATATAAGACATGCATTTTGTATTTCCAGCTGGCACCTTTTCCTAAAATGTATTGTTATGTATACGCAAATATTTCAAATCTTTAACAAAACACTTCTGCTCTCAAGCATTTAAGATCCAAGTTTCCCAGCCTGACATGCCAGGAAAATTATTCAGAGTGTGGTGAAGTCTAACACTAAAGTACAAGGTGAGTTTCAGTAAGATGAGAGGCTGTAGTTAAGGCTACAAGCTGGGATAGTGCAGGATTCATTCTCCACCTGACACGGCAGCCAAGAGTAGGGCTGCAGATGGGTGAGACAGGGAATGAATACCAGTGACCAAGAAGCAAGCATGGTGGAGCACTCCTAGACTCCTAGCACCTGGAAAGTAAAAGCAGGTGGATCAAGAGCTCAAGGCCAACTTTGGCTACATAGCAAGTATGAAGCCAGCCTGGACTACATGACATTACCTCAAAAACAATAAAAAACAAACAACAAACAACAATAAAACCTCTCAGATGCACAAATGGAGAGATAAGCTGCAAATAACGCTGAAGTCAGGTCTGGTGGCTCAGTCCTTTAACCCTAGCAGACTAGGGTTAACCTAGGAGATTGAGGCAAGTACACTGTGAGTTTGAGACCTGCTTGGGTTACGTAGTAAAAACCAGCCTTCAAAATAGAAATAACACCTCAGAATCTGGATATATCGAGATATGGCACTAGCACTGTCTGAAATGGGTGAGGGTGGGGCTTAGTTCTTCTTGAGCCTACAAGAGATGGGACAACTGACTACAAATATCTGTGCACCCAGAATGCCTAGTGTGATGAAGTATATTTGTAAATCTGTCACTTGAGAGACAAAGACAGCTTGGTCTATATGCCATGATCCAGGCCAGCCAGGGCTACATTGAGAGACTATATCTGAAATGACAGGGGGGAAAACAGAGACAGAGAGGGACATAGATTCCCACAGAGAGGTAAGTTACTTAAAGTTAATAATGAAATTAGCCTCCAAGTATAGAAAGTAACGATTTACACCAGGGACCTGAGAAACTTTGTGGCATTTGTAATAATACTCCATAATGCTCACCATGTTACACAGTCATATTATCTTTGTAAAGACTGCAGGAGTTTCAGAAGTACCAAATAGATCTCTTCAGTTTCAGGTATTACATTGAACAGCTTTGGAACAAATGTATCCAAAGTCACCAGGCACTCAGACACCATCAGTCAGAAAACAGAGCTTATAATTACATTCCTTACTTTTCAAAAACTCAGCTGCCTGTGTGTAAATTATTACATTATCTCTAGAGTGGCCTAAAACTTTACTATTGCATGAAATTAGGAAGAGGGCTAATGGATTTACCCAGAATCTGATCTTTCTAAAAACTGGCAGCAGAGGGCAGTAGAAAGCACGTCACGGAGGTTTGTGAAATAGTTCTGAAGCTGTGCAGACTAACAGTGCACAAAAATTACAAACGAAAACTACACAAATAAAATCTATTTGATCGGCACTAAATGGCCCATGCCTATAATACCAGCACTCTGGAAACTGACACAAGAATATAGCTGTGAGTTTGAGGCCAACTTGTGCTATATAGCAAGATGCTGTCCAAAAGGGGGCAGGGCTAGTAAGATGGTTTAAAGGCATTTGCTGCCAAGCCTGGTGACCTCAGTTTGATCCCCTGGACTGACTTGGTAGAGGGTGAGGACCAACTTTGGCAAGTTATCTTCTGAGCTCCACACAAATGCCATGATATGCACACACATACACCGTTTGTTTTTAAAAAAGAAATGATTTCATCTTGTAACTACAGTTGAATGCACCACTAGAATGACTACGGTGTTATGTATCACAGAAACCTAAAAATCACAACCCAGAAAAAGAAGAGCTTCCTGGGACTGTTTCCGTTTCTTTCTACCATTTTTCTTAATAATTTTTATTGCTTTGAAACTTTAAAAACTATCACTATATCTCAAAGACATAGTTAATTTTATTTGAGGCACTGAACCTAATGAATTAAGTTTTTGTTTGAAGTTTTGTTTCTTATCTGAGTCTCTCTCTCTCTCTCTCTCTCTGTTGTGTGTTTAAATCTATGACTGCTTAATTGTGAACAAAGACATCCAAGGACATCTGCTGATGAGATGTTTTGGCAAATTTAACCTGCATTAATCATTACCAGACAGTGGCATACCAAAATTAACCTGATGTGCAAATTAACAAACTAGAAGCACCGGCTAAAGTGCAGTACTTTGTTCAATCATTTACTTGGTTTTCTGAAGAAACTTCAATATAAATTCTTCCTTTTAGTCTCTCTCTCTCTCTCTCTCTCTCTCTCTCTCTCTCTCTCTCTCTCTCTCTGTGTGTGTGTGTGTGTGTGTGTGTGTGTAATGAAACTTGTTATAACTTGTGTATATAGAAATACTTTTAACTTATACCCTAGGAACACAAACACAGGATCAAAAAGAAGACCTAATGATAGTACATGTCTAATCCCAGCACTAGGGAACCAGAGGCAGGAGGATCACAAGTTTAAGAGCTAATTTGCATACAAATTCGAAGCCATCTAGGGGTACATATGTAGTGAGAACCTGTCTACACTACAAAACAAAGCAAAGAGAAAAGGAAAAGAACTAAAGAGGGTAGGACTTTGCAAAGGGGGCATCTAAAAATGCCTCTTAAGGATAATAAATATTTAAGGTATTATAGGTCATACAGAGTCTGTCGGAACTCTGCCATCATAGAAGAAAAGGAGGCACAGACAACATGCAAACAAATTGTTATGGCTGTGTTCCAATTCAACTTTACTCATAAAAACAGAGTCCTGGGCTGTGGCTTGCTTAACCTTGACTTTAATCAAGCTTCCTCCTATACACCAGCTTCCTGGCTGTGGTAGCTCATGACTGTAGTCCCCAAGATTTAGAAGCCTGGAGCAGGATTGCTCAAGGTTGCATCAAGGTCAGTCTGGGCTAGGTTATGATGAGTTTCAGGCTATCTGGTGCTTCAGAGTAATATCCTATCTTAAAAATACAAAATACGGCTGGAGAGATGGCTCAGTGGTTAAGAGCACCGACTGCTCTTCCAGAGGTCCGGAGTTCAATTCCCAGCAACTACATGATGTCTCAAAATCACCTGTAATGAGATCTGGTGCCCTCTTCTGGCCTGCAGGGACACATGCAGACAGAACATTGTATACATAATAAATAAATTTTAAAAAATACAAAATAACAAACCAAAAGTGGACACAGATGGTCTTGGTGGGACATATCCTAACCCTATGCATTTGAAGATCATGAGTTCAGGACCAGCATGGACTAAATATAGAAACCTGGTCTCAAAAAGAGAAAAAAAAGAAAGAAAAAAAGGAAGGAAAAACAGGAAAAGAAGGGGAAAATAAGGGTTGGAGATTTAGCTCAGTAGTAGAGCGCTTGCCTAGCAAGCACAGACCCTGGGTTCGGTCCTCAGCTCAGGAAAAAAAAAAGAAGGGGAAAATAAAAAATGCAGATACAGTAAATTGGATAGGACATCATGATAGCAACTTTGCTTGTTGCTTTCTATATATTATTCCTAATCTTTCAACAACATAAGACATTAAATATTATCATAGCTGTCAAATGAGAGAACTGACGAGGTGATAGATGTGAATGTAAAAATATCTTATTGGGGGAAAAGATGGGGATCAGGAGGAGTGGCAGAGAAATCTATAAATACAATATACATGTATAACAATGCCAACATGAAGCTCATACTATATATAATTAATATAGTATACACTAATAAAAACTGTATATAAAGAAAACTGTGTACCCTTCCTAAGGTCATACAGCTACTGTCTACTGAAGGCAAGATTGAAGGCCAAGTTTATGAACTCCAAAGCTCATGTTTAGAACATATTGTTCTGCTGCATAGTTGAAGGTAGTTAATATCTATCACACAATTATGATACCAAGCACTTTTGTTCTTCCAGGAAAATGGCATCATCCCTGACTTCAGATAATAACAGCAGCACTTGCCAAGTAAAAGAAGGAAGATGCAATAAAGTATAAATTTTGTATGCCAATTCTCATTGATAAACAAATAACTTATCCTCCACCTTTGAATCTAACACTATTAATAATTTTAATATTAATGAGTCTTAACACTGTAACCTAGAAAGATATCAGTCTTGATTTTACAACTACCTTCCACAAGATAGTTTAATTCTATCAATATACTGTTTACACATCAACCAAACATCTACATATGTCAGACCCTCATGATGTGTAGTCTGCCTTCTTAGCCTCATCTTTGCCTGTTCCCCACAGGACCCAAGACCCTAGCTATTCTGAACCTATCCCATTCTACCTATCCCAACTACCATCGTAGGGATATTTTATTCTTCTGTCCTGAGAGCTTAGGCTCTACAGTTATCCCTGGCCCATCTTACATAATCTTCAGGTCTCACCTCAAACACTTAACATTTCCAAGACTCTCTCTTCCTAAATTATTAAAAGATTTGAGGTTCATCTCTTCCTTATGACAAGATATTTACCAGAGTTACATGGAATGTTAATGAAACCCAACCAATACCGTAATCACTAACAAATAATTGAAACAGTGTGAGCAACAGAGGAGTAACTGTAAAAAGAGAGATTGGGATGGTGGTGAGCTAGAACATATCTCATCTCTTACAGAATACTTTCAATAAGGACAAACTAAGACACCAGAAGGTTGGACTGACATGGGTACAAAGGACACCTCCAGTACTAGCCAAACACAAATGGAGCCAGTGGGCTGGAACCACCACCCAGCATTGTATTGTATAATCTGGTGGAGGGGGGGGAGAAAGTAAAATGTTGGCTGCTGCTGTGTTCATAGAAGATCTTGAGCCAAGGCCCCACTTGACAGCAAGTCTGCTTATCTAAATCTACCCTAGCTGGATGTCACGGCATACACCTGTAATTCCAGGGACCAGTAGTCAGAGACAAAAGAATCAGGAGTCATTCTTGATTACATAGCGATCTTGAGGCCAGCCTGGGCTGTCAGAGTCTATCTCAAAATAATAACAAAAAGACAGTGATGAAAACTATTTCATCTATATTAACCTCTACAAGCATCCTTCATTGTAGTAAATTCTGGATGATAATACATGCTGGGGATTTTTTGTCTTGTTTTGTTACTATGTGTAATATTGCATATGTGTCCATGAATGTTTACTGGGGCAAGATTTTGAGCAGCAGGCTTACTAAAACATAGCTATTATTAAATAATTTATTTTGGGGATGTAAGAGGTGCAGGGTCTCATGTATCCCAGGCTGATATGAAAGTTACTGTATAGCCAAGAATGATCTTGAACTTCTGATCTTCCCTCCCCTACCTCTCCAATGCTAACATAAGAGGCATGCGCTATCATACTTCATGCATGCCAGGCAAGTTCTCTAGCTGCTGGCCTATACCCCAACTGACTAAATTGCCTTTAAATTAGCTTAAACCAATTAATTTTCTTGCTAACAATGTTTAAGATTATTTCCACTGAAATTCTCAAACACTTCACTGATTTTTAGAAGTTTTCTAGTAGAGGAACCAATTCATCCTTATCCTACATTCGATTGTGAAGCCAACTGCCTTAAGATTGTGGCTAGCAGTCAGGAGTGATAGCACACACCTGTAATGCCAACACTGGAGAAGCTGAGGCAGAAGGATCAGAGGTTCAAAAGCAACCTCAGCCATGGAGTGAAGTTGAGGCCAATCTGATTTCATGTGATCCTGTCCCAAAATCTAAAAAAAAAAAAAAAAAAAAAAAAAAAAAAAAAAAAAAAAAACCCAAGTGAAATACAATATATGTTCTTTCTGGACATAATGGCACACATCTATAATGCTAGCACTGGAGAAGCGGGGCAAGGAGGAATGCTTCAAATTTCAGGCCAGCCTAAGCCAGTCTAGTCTACATAGCAAGTACCAGGCCAAACAAGGATGTATACGTAGGCTTATCAAAAACAAAACAAATAAAGAAAATAAAAACTCTGTTCTTTAGAGCTAGAAATAATGAATCTCTTAATCACACATTTTAGATTATATCCTGAGTAGTTCATTGGACTCATCCATATTTCTTTTTGTATTATTAATGTGTGTGCAGTTGAATGCATGTGTGAAGGTGTCCATGCATACAGAGGGTAGAGATGAAGCTTGCACGTTCTTCAGGCACTGAACACCTTGTTCTGTGGGACAATGGCTCCCCCTGACCTGGAGTTCACCAAGTATGATAGGCTGGGTGCCCTGGGTCTCTGTTTCTCATGCTCTGGAATTATAAGGCACATTACCACACTTGTTTTTAATGTGGATTCTGGAAATCAAATTCAAATTTGCAGCAAGCACTTCACCTACTAAACTATCTTCCCAGCCCCATATTATTAGTTTTTTTTTAAGTTAGCGCAGAAAGTAATGGGTTTCCTTATCACATTTTCATACATATGCGCCATTATACTTTGTTCTTATTAATCACCATCCCTTACTGCCTTCTCCCATCTTCCCTGCCTTCCTTTTGCTGATCCTGTTCCCCTTCCATTACCCCCTCTCTCCCCTAAAATTTCCCTCTTAAGTTTTCTTCTTCCCCTATCATGATTTCACACACACACACACACACACACACACACACACACACACACACACACACCCCTAGACCTATGAGAGAAAATATGGTGTTTCTTCCTGGCTTACTTTGTTTACTTTAAGTACTGTTTATTTTACTACAAACATCATGATTTCATACTTCTTTACAGTGGGATGAAATTCTGTTGTGTATATATGCCACATTTTCTTTATCTACATATTGGTTGATGGACATTTGAGCTGGTTCCATTTGTTCACTATTGAAACTAGAGCAAGAAACACGAATATAAAAGTATCCCTGTGCTACTGTGCCTTAGAGACCTTCAAGTGTATACTTAGGAGTGGTCCAGCTGAGTCATATACTTATCCTACTTTGGTTGTTTTGCTTAAGCCAGGGTCTTGAACCTGTGATGATCCTCCTGCCTTGGACTTCCAAGTTCTGGGATTACAAGTATGAGCCAATACACTTGACTTCTAGTTTTAGTTATTTGAAGTACCTTCCCACTGGCTTCCACAGTGGATTCACAGGTTTACCATCCCGCCAGAAGCACAGAAGGGCTCATCTTTCCCAACATCCTTACCAGCATTTGCTGCCTTTTTTTTTTTCTGATGCTAGCCTTTCTGACAGGAGTTAGATGGATTCTCAATTCAGTCTTAATTTGCATTTCCCTGACTCATTCATATTTCAATTCCTATGACAAAACAACATTTGTGATTAACTATTCTGCAACATATTTTCTTAAGACAGGGTTGTATACTGGGTGTAATGGTATGCGCCTGTATTTCCAGCACTCAAGATGCTGAGGCTGCAGGACCACCACATGTTCAAAGCCAGCCTGTGCTACATGGGAAAATTATCTGCCAAAACTAGAGGAACAAATCAAAAATCTTCTTTTTTCATATTAATTTGACTAAATCAGTAAATAATTTCTGTTTAGATGCTGCTTGGATTCTTATGTTCAAAGGTAGTAGCTATATCCAAGGGCTTTACCTGATTATAAAATTCTGCATTTGAGGATATGTAAAATTTGGTACAGAAGTATTAGTAAATATATTTTTAATAATGTTTCTGTTTCTTTATATTTCTTCTTACCACCTCATACACTGGAAATCAAACCTTATGACCACTTTTCAAAAATATTTTAAATGTATTTTATATAAAAGAGACTTTCAAAATAAGGAACAACTTTTCTAGGTTATAAATTCAAGTTTCCTTCCTTTTCTTTTTTGATACTAGATCTCATTCTGTACCCTGGATCATCCTGAGACTCCCTATATACATCAGGCTAGCCTTGAACTCATGTAGGCTGTCCTGACTCAGCTTCCCACTGTCTGAACATGGTCAAAAGAGTGACTGGTGGTGAACGATGCCTTGGGGAAGTATGAAAGAAACTCCAGGTGCATGCTGTTCCCTGGATTGTTCTTGGACATGATTTTGTGCCTCCTGTGACAAACATTTACATTCAATTTATAAAACGTATTCATTCTTGTTAGATGCCAGAACACAGCTATAGAATCCAATCTGGTCAGTGTGCCCTGAATCTGGATATGGCCTTCTGCCTTGCTTTTGTGCTTGCCCAGATATGATCTTAGTACGTGCCAGGCAATTGTGTTTAAATTGGTCTGTTCTGAGAAAGGTTCTGGGAAAGGGCTGTTCTGTCAATATCTAGTATGTGCTTACTGGCATTTATTTACATGTCTATCTGATCATGTTTTTCTGAACTCAAACAGCCTTCCTTGGATCAGTGCTTTCATTTTGCTTCTGTGTATAAAAGTACACTGAAACTGAAGTAAGGTTGTCAGCAGCATTAGACTGTATGCAGTCTATCCAGCTCTTTCAGGTCCACAGATCCCAAGTCTCCAAGACAGATTTGCATAGGTCCATGGTAGTCGACACCCACATTCTGGCATTACAGACATGAGCCACTGCCCTTGGTTTGATCTGACAGTTTTGGTGTCATGAATATATTATCATTGTGTAAAGGGATGCTCATATTCTTAGGAAGCATACACTAAAAATTTAGGAATGTGATGCTTAATGAGTCCAACAAAGTACTCTCAAAAAATGTCAGAAAAAGGAACAGAGACAGAGAGAGATGGAAAATAAATATGGCAAAATAATACACCAAACAGATGTACTTTATGGAGATATGGGTGCTCATTGTATTATCTCAAAAGAATAGAAAGAAATCATTGTTTTTGAGTTTGAGAAGTTTTTGTAGTTCTGGAGAATATTATAAATCTATTAGACATTCATGTCACAATAGATTTTTTCATCTTTTAAAAACAAGATGTCTGAGCCTGGTAGTGTGTGCCTCTCATCCCAGCACTTGATACAGGCAGGAATATCAGGAGTTCAAGAGCAATCTCAACTACTCAGGGGTTTCAAGGCCATTCTATACTAAATGAGGCCCTATCACATAAAATCAAACAAAACATAATTCCCATTGTGGTATGGATGTTTAAGAGAAATTTCAAATGCTGTTTATACCAACAACAAGCTTCTCAAGCTCGGAAACAACTGTGTCAGCCAGGCTAATGTAACACATGCTCTAAGAGTGTCAGTATGATAGTCTGACCAACCCAAGTCTGTATTTATGTACAGACAGATGTGCACAAAAGAAAGGATGTTTGCGGTGTAAAAATGATTAGAACAAAGTCCACTCACGAATGCATACGTCATCTTTAGTACCAAAAAGAAAGCTTCTCTTAAATCATCCAGATAACAGTTGAAAAAGCAATATCACTATAAAACCATATTCATTTTTAATAGGTCTTGCCACACAAAACAACACTGTCACAACCCTGCTGAGACTGAAATTCAAGGCAATGTACTCGGATTTCTTTTTCCCTTTCTAGAAGTCATCTGCACAACTGAGGTCAAGAGCAATGGTGTCCCTGCATAGTCTGCTTATGTCGTTGTGCCTTCTTGTTAAAATGCAGGCTCTAACCAATACAGCAGCTAGTGAAAGAGACATTACGTCATAAAGCATTTGAAGGCTGAACACAGTAGTGAGCCTTGTGATCTCAGGACTGAAGAGGCTGAAGCTCAGGGCTGCTGCAAGTTTGTAGACATCTTGAGCTACATAGTATGCTCTAGGTCGTACAAGGCTACATAAATAGACTTTGTCTCAAAACGCGCCAGCGTACACACACACACACACACACACACACACACACACACACACACATACATACAATTTTTTATCGGAATCAAACTCATTGGTGTTTGCCTATAATCCTAGCACTTTGGAAACTGAAGCAGGAAGTACACAAGTCACAGTCCAGCCTTCGTTAGGAAGGAAGAAGCTATCTCGGAAGCTAAGAGGAAGCAGTCACAGAGCCTCAGTCACACAGTTTGGCTAAGCTGCCCACTCTTCTGGCTTACTCAGAAAAGCATAAGGTTTCCTTCTCTCCTTCTCTACCTCTGGTCTAGACATGCTTCTGAACATGGATAAATCAAATGCCATGGTTTTCTCTCCCCCCTCTCTTCATCTTCCTTCTCTGGACAGCTGTTGAGATTTACAGCTTGCCTGCCCTGCAATTTTTCTTTTAAACACTAAGAAAATTGTCTTTGAGCTTCCAACTATTAAAAATTAATTGATTAAAACAAATTTTAAGTGAGTTTGACCAAATCAGTCAAAAATGTCACATTGAAAAAGAACAGATCATCCTATGCCTAGTGGCTCATACCTATAATTCCAACATTTCCATGAATTCAATACTAGCCCAGTCTACAGAGTTCGTTCTCAGCCAGTCAGGGCTACATAATGAAACCCTACCTCCAAACAAACAAACAGAAATCAATCAATCAAACAAACAAACAAATAAACATAAATTGAATTATTTTGAGGAACTAACTACATGAATCACATCTTTGGCTTACGTATTATACACACAGCAGACTTTACACATGAAATCTCTCCCTGCTATGCTCCTACTAAAGCTTCAAGCTTTACTGCAGATGAGTACATTAAAATCTTGTTCCTCAGCAGGTGTGTTGGATTACACCTGAAATCCCAGCAGGCAGGAGGAGGCTGAGGCAAAATGCTGCTAGTTCACAGTCAGTCTGGGCTACAGAGTGAGACCCTGTATCAAAGAAAATAAGCAAGTAAATCAATAGATAGCACTTTAAAGTTTCGCCTGAAACCTATAATGCCAACTACTCAGGAGGCTCCAAAAGTTCAAGCACTATTTGGTCTATCTGGCTAGATTTTAATGGAGCCCCTTTCTCAAAAAATAAAAATTTAAATGTAACTCAATAGTAAAGTATTTGCCTAGCATGTGCAAGGCCCAGAGTTCAATGGCCAGTACTAAAATACAAACAGTAAGAACAACAACAATGACAAAGTAAACCCAAACACTATTTTAGAACTATTCAAAATCTCCAAAATAACATAAGGAGGTCAAGGAAGGAAGTGTTTAGCCTAATTTTTATTGTAGAACCATCCAGATTCACTGAATAATTGATCACGTTCCATTTAATAAGCTAGAAAGCCTTTCCGATGGCACCAGAGTAGGTTGATGATAAAAAGCTAAGAATGTGTAGGAAGAAAAAGGAGAATAATGGATAAGAAAATCAAAGGACCCAGTGCCTTCCTTACCTTCACCAAATAGTCTGCTTCTTGGATCCTGCTGAGACACGGTGAGATGACTGATCTAGCAGAGAAGAACTAGCCACTCAAGGCTCTTTCACCACAGTTCTCAAGCCTCTCACTGAGGAGACCACCCAAACCCTAAGCTGCTGCTCCCTTCTTTGTATGGCTGAGACCATGGAAAAAGAGTTGTTTCACTTAAGTCTAGTTTGTGCTAAAGAAGGAGTGGGAAGTCCCAGGAAATGGGCAGGAGGTAACTGACAAAGCCACATAGGGCCACAGAATGGTGTTTCTTCCTCTTTTTTGAAAAATGAAACCTATCTGTGAAACTGTCTCCTGTTTAAAAAAAAAAAGTTGATGGTCGCACATTATAGTAATAAAGTATCTGGTAACCCTCTTGCAAATGAGAGCAACAGACACACGTGACTTTTAAAAATTCTGTTTCTTGATTAATCATTAATAATCTATGATTTTAAGAAGTATTATTTCTCAGCCCGATGGTGGTAGCATGCACCTTTAATCACAGCACTTGGGTAGCAGAGGCAGGCAGATCTCTGAGGCTGAGGCCAGCCTGGTCTACAGAGCAAGCTGAGTTGCAGGATAGCCAGGGCTATACAGAGAAACTCTGTCTTAAAATAAACACACAAATAACACACACACACACACACACACACACACACACACACACACATATATATATATATATATATCCTTATTGTTTAAAATGTTAGCTGGGTTTAGTAGCTCATGTCTTTAATCCAGGGGTGTCACTGAGGCAAAAGGACTGCCAAGAGTTTGAAACTAGCCTGTTTAAAAAGAAAAAAAAAAGCTGAATTTTATCTCAGTATCCCAGAGGCAGGAAGATTGCCATAAGTTCAAGGCCAACCTGGTCTACATATCAGGTTTCAGGCCCAGCAGGGCTTCACTGTGACTCAAATAATAACACATCCAACATGCCAGCCATGTTGCCTCACAACTGTAATCTTTACACATGAGAGGCTGAGACTGAAGGATCACCTTAAGATCAAGGCCAGCCTGGGCTACATAACAAGTTCCATGCCCATCTGTATTACAGAGCAAGGCCCTATCTCAAATTTTTTTAAAAAGTAATTGAAAGAAATTTTGTCTCTCCAGTCACCAGAGATCAAAACTGTGATAATATATTGTGTAGACATTCTTGTACACCTTTGGTATATTTTGAGGGTTAATTCACTGCATCTATCAAAATTTTAAACATTCATATGTGAATGTATTTTATTTTCTAGTTCAAATATGGTATAAGCTATGTCATAATATTTATTTGTTTATTTATTTATTTATGTGGGTACTTTGTCAGCATGTACATCTGCACACCAGAAGAGGGCATCAGGCAGTTGTGAGTTGACATGTGGGTGCTGGGAATTGAACTCAGGGCCTTCGGAACAGCAGTGAGTGCTCATAACCACTGAGCAATCTCCCCAGCCCCAAGCCATGTCTTTTTTAGCAGACTCTTAAAAATGGGTCAGTTACTGTGGGCCAGAAATCAAACAATGGTTTTCCCAGTCATTTCCCTGGTTTACCCTAACTGACAAAGAATAACTCTCCCTAAATGACAGTTACTCTTTCCTTCCTTCCTAACTCTGACTGAGCTGATTTCCAATTCCTTCTTTTTGAAGGTTTCCACCTAGTGAGGTTGCTAAGTTTTATGCTTTGTTTCAGGACTTACTCACAAAGTCACATTTTGAAAAGTAGACCAGCAATTCCTTTTCTGTTAGAGTCCTTCACCATTTCCGGCATGATTTTATAAAACATTATTCAGATCTGGTTGAAAAGACAAGTTCTTACATGTGAGCCATAATAACTTGACCTGGCCCACTCAAGGCCCCAAGGGTAAGTTCAGCTTCAGCAAAATCATAAAATCAGGCCTAGGGATAGCTCTAGGCCTTGGTAGTACATCAAGACTTTAACTGTGATCAAGAGATTCAGGGCACCTTCAGGGACAAACACTGCTTAATTTCACCCTAATGGAGGCTCAACCACAACCATGTAGGTAGCCTACACTGGTTCTCATCTAACTCCAGGGAGAATTCCTCGTGGGGGTTAACAAAAGTTCAACTAACAATGCCATAAAATACCCAAGAAAAAATAATTCGGTTTGTCCAAGTTGCCCCTTAAGTCATATGTATACTTTTGTATATTTCAGAAATGTGTGTGTGTGTGTGTGTGTGTATGTTCATGCCCTATGTGCTGTGTGTATGTGTGTGTCCATGCCCTATGTAGTGTGTATGTGTGTGTCTCTATGCCCTATGTGTTGTATGTATGTGTATCCATGCACTATGTAGTGTATTTATATGTGTGTGTCCATGCCCTATGTGGTGTGTGTGTGTGTGTGTGTGTGTGTGTGTGTGTGTGTGTGTGTATGTGGGTGGGGTCCCCATGCCCAAGTGGTGTGTATGTATGTCCCCATACTCTATGTGGTGTATGTGTGTGTGTGTCCATGCCCTATGTGGTATGTGTGTGTGTCTCCATGCCCTATGTGGTGTGTCTGTGTGTCCTTGTGATCTATGTGATGTGTGTGTGTGTCCCCAGTGTGTGTGTGTGGGGGTCCCCATGCCCTAAGTGGTGTGTGTGTGTGTGTGTGTGTGTGTGTGTATGTGTGTTTCCATGCCCTATGTGGTATGTCTATGTATCCTCATGATGTATGTGGTGTGTGTGTGTGTCCCCAGTATGTATGTATGTGTATGTGTGTGTGTGTGTATGTGTGTGGTGTGTTCCCATGCCCTATGTGGTGTGTGTGTATGTGTGTGTGTCTCCATGTGTGTGGTGTGTATGTGTGTGTCTCTGTGATGTATGTGGTGTGTGTGTGTGATGTATATGCATATGTGTGCAGGTATGCCAGAGGAGGATGTCATATACCCTGCTCTATCACTCTCTGCCTATGCCCTTGAGCAAGGGCCTCTCACTCGACTTGCTATTACTATCCTTTACAGCAATTGAGTTGTAGCTGCTATGCACAAAGTCTGTGTCCATGTTTTGTAGTAAGTGTTCTTACTCACTAAAGCATTTATCTAAATCCCATTTTCTTTTTTAAAAAGAATCTCACTCTATAGAATTAATTGGCATAAAATTCACTATGTAACCAGGGCTAGTTTCAAACTCATGATAATCCTCTTGTCTCAGCCTTCTGGAGCTGGGATTAGAGGCATGTGTCCACGAAATACATTGTTTTACTCACATATAAAACCCAGTATGATGATTCACACTATCATCTTACCATCCAGGAGGCTGAGACAGAAGGATTACCATGAGTTTGATGCCACTCTGGTCTATATTGCAGGATTCTGTCTATAACAAATGTGTGTGTGTGTGTGTGTGTGTGTGTGTGTGTGTGTGTGTGTGTGTGTGTACATATATGCATATATGTAGCTGGAAGGTTTCTCTGGTCCCACCTGGCCCCGCAATCCCATAGCCACTTATAAAATAATCATTCAGTAGGCTGGGGGCAGGGAAGGGGGGCAGGAGGAGGGAAAAGGGGGGCCTTTGTTTGGTATGTAAAATGAATGGAAATTTTTTCTTAATAAAAAAGAAAGAAAAAAATCATTCAGAGGCCTAGTATTAATTACCAATTGTATGGCCTATGGCAGGCTTCTTGCTAGCTAGCTCTTATAACTTAACCCATTTCTATTAATCTATAAGTTGCAACATGGCCGTGGCATTAGTGATCTGCTGGCATCTTGCTCCTCTTTAAGCAGTGGCTGGCATCTCTCCCTTTCCTCCTTTCTTCTGTCTGTATATCTGCTTGGATTTACTGTCTGCCTCTAAGCTGCCTTGCTGTAGGCCAATGCACCTTTATTTATCAACCAATCAGAGCAACACATATTCACAGCATACAGAAAGGCATCCTACAGCAATATACATATTTATATGCATATATATGTATGTATGTAACAAGACTGGAGTGGTGGCTCATGCCTATAGTAACAGCCAGAAGATAGTTTAGCTTGGCTTTCTGTCAAAATCAAAATTAAAAAATGGATGGAGATGTACTTCAGTGGTACCATGTTTGCCTAGCATGTGAGGTTCTAAATTCAATCCCCAGACTACAAATAAAAAGACTTTCAATATTTGGAGTTTGGTGGAATGCATTCATGAACCCATCAGTTTGTGTTTGTGCATGTGTGACTAGATAAATATATACTTATTATATACTTAGGGGAAGGCAATACTAGACTTTTCAGATAGAACATGATGGAAATATCTACTGTTATAGTAAAATTACTTGGAGACAAGCAGAGGATGGTAGTGATGGAGAACTGACAGCAAGTAAGGTCTGAATGATACAATAACAGAAAGAGCTTGGAGTACATTTTTCAACCCAGCAGAGGTAACTGGATGATAGGAATAATATCCTTTCAGAACAACGGAAATGAAGACAATAACCCTTACCTGCCATTTAACAGAATGACACAAAATCACAAGAATTCTCCTACAAAGGAGGTAATTCTATTTCATTAGAGTCAGCAAAGATATAACAGTTTAAAATCAATTTCGTACACTCAGCGGTTATATAAGAGAAATGGTAAGCTAACTTGACAGGCTGCCTACATTTGATTAAAGATTCTTTTCTTGGAAAGGGTAATTTTTATAAAATATGTCAGAGACAAAATTAAGAGGGTTTTTCATTAAAATGCTGAGGGGGTTGTTTTGTTTGGTCTTTGTTTATTTGTTTTTTATTTGAGGGATTTTCCCAGCTTCCTTTGGTCTGGAGCTCCCTTGGTAGCCCAGGCTAACAGCAAAGTCAACATCCCTACAGTGACTCATCATTAGGTGTTTTCTCAGCACTACCGGAATCAGCTAGTCTAGTGGCCTTAATCTGAATGGATACATAATCATCCAGATTTCAAGAGAACTTCACACTGGTCACTTAATTTCTCCTCTTTTTAAATGTTTTTTGAGGGCTGCTGAAATGGCTCAGCAGGTGAAAACTCTCCCCACCAAATCTAACAGCCTGGGTTCTAGCGCTGGGATCTGAGTGGTGTAAGGAAGAAATCAACTAGCACCACTTGCCATGGGACCTTCAGAAGGGCATGTGTACATACATAAATACAAAAGTAATAAAATAGTTTTTTGAAAAGTTGGTGGACCACCTGGTCGTCATTTGAATGGGAAATGACTGCCATGGGCTCAGGAATCCGAACACTTGGTTTCCACTAAGTACTCATTCCAAAGATTACATGCATCCTCTTTTTTGTATATAAATGCTAGGATATTATAGATATTTTCCTGCCTCTTACCAATCTCTTTCCCCCATCTCCCCCAATTCTCTTGCTTAATGCAGGGTCTCCCATAACCCAGGGTGGCTTTGAACAAACTCACTATGTGATTAGTCAAAGCTCAAGGCTGGCCTGAAATTTCTGATTCTCCCTCTTCCACCTCCCAAGTGCTAGGAGTACAGGCATGAACACCAACTCCAGCTTTTCAGTTTATTTTGGTTTTGAGGACAGAGTGTCCTATAATGCAGGATGCCTTCAAACTCTTATAGAGCTTAGGCTTGCCTTGAATTCCTGATCTTCCTGCTTCTGCCTCTCTAGTACTTGGATTACAGGTATGTGCTACACAGCTGGGTACTATTTTAACATCAGAATGTCACAGCAGATGGATCTTGTCCTTTCTAACAACTACATTAACTTCTGGTGTGTGGATGAGTCAATAATGATGTATTTAACCAGGATTTTTTTGGGGGGGGGATTTTCAGTTTTTAATTTAGAAATAAATAAAAAAACTTGACATTTTCTTGAAATCAGGAGATGTAGACAAGAAGTCTGGATCAAACTAGGAATGATAGTTTGGGGGTTTTCAGTGAAGAGTGTTAGGACCATTAGAACTGATTATTCTGAAATAGAAATACAGCAGTTGAGGGGCCTGGTGGAAACCCAATAAGGCCAAATCAGTGAGAAATTAGCCAGTAAGAATACTGGGTAAAAAGAAAGCTTATTATTCCTGTCAATAAAGGGAAATATCATCCACTGAGGACTCTTCTCTTCAGAGCCCATAGTCACAGGCCTCAAGGCTGTCCTGTAGGTAAAGACTTAAGAAACCATGAAAGACCTTGGGATCAATTGAGAGGGATGATACTGTGGGGTCTTCCTGCATGGCTGCCATCCAGAGCTTAAGTTTCGGAGTGTCGGCTACACACTCATTGAGTTCCAGTGCTTCCAGCCATTGAAACCAAGGCCACATAAGATAATCAGCCATAGAGACAGTGTCCCCACCAAAGAAGTCTGAGTTATAAGGTGTCATAGCCTCCTCTAGCTTGTGAAGTTCCTTGCTCATTTCTTCTTTTAAGTCAGGATAGTTTTCCTTCTTCTTTGTTCTAATAAAGCTTGTAACCAAAGGTGGTACCTTAGAGAATAACTCTAAGTTCATCTTCTGGCAAGCTTTCTTGTAAGGGTCATCTGGGAACAATTTCTTCTCTGGGTATGCCTCATCCAGGTACTCACAAATGATGATGGAATCAGAGATCAAGCGAGCCTGACTGTCCTCCAGAACTGGCACCAGCCCTGACGGATTCTTCTTGAAGAACTATTCAGGCTTGTTTTTCAGGTTGATATTGATGATTTCGTGCCGGATTCCCTTGGCCTTCAGGACCATCAGCGTCCTCTGACCAAAGGGGCAGAACCTCATGCTGTAGATGTGGATCTGGCCCTCCGGGACTAGACCGGGAGGCAGGCTTCCTTTCCCCAAGCACTTGGAGGATGCCCCGGACATTGTTGAGCTGTGCAGGCCAAGAGTCACGAGAGTCCCACTCTAGTTCGTGGGTGACTTGGAACCAGGATTTTTTGATGCAACCCTTCCTTAGATCTCTGGACCAGCTAGTTGGTTTTGTGTCGTTGCATATTAGTAGTTATTTTCCTGCCTCCCACTTCTCCCTTCTGATCCCTATCCTTGGATTCTTATTAACGATCTGTTTCCTATAACTGAGGTTCCTGATCTTTCTTTATGTTAGCATCTCATTTTGGTAAACTCATCCATCATTTGCCACATTTTCCATTTTCTCCTCTGGATGACTTAGCTATCTGTAGCTCCTATCTTGGTGTTTTTATTTTATGAAAATTAGAAATTCATTTATGAACACTTGACTACTTCACATAAACAATGATAAATACTTATCTTCTGGTCAAAAGTCATAATATTACCTTTATAGCATTACCTAATTCAGTACTTTGTAATAAAATTCTCCTCTAATTCATCTTATCACTACAGTTAGTCACCAGTGCCCTCCAAGTTCATAAAATAGACCAGAGAGAGTCATTTATAACTGAATTAGATTTGTGCCTCTAAGAAAAGTAAACCAGAATAAAGAAAATCATTAGTTCCCATAAGGTATGTTATAAAAATAAGCCTTTTCACAGTAATGTATAATCTAACATCTTGCAAACTATAGTCCCTTTTTCCCATATTCATTTCACAGTTTATCTTAGTAAACTTATAACTACTATTTTCTGAAGTCATAATTACCATATTCTCTAACATTTTAGTGTTCTTCCACTGAAGACTATTCATTTTAATTGCATTCTACAAAAGTAACATGAACATGATAGAATTTAGGAACATATTATATGTCCCATAAAATAAAATTAATATAACACTTAAAATTATTAGTTATACTCCAATAGGTTCAAATGTTACCAAAGAACTCCGTAAGGTAAGCTTCAGGACAGGGTGACAGATTATAATTGCTTTATTAAGTACAGCATCCTGAATTCCTATGAAGTTGTAATAGCTTCTTGTGCACTAGAGAATTTGTTATTTAGGATATAATTGATTATAATGTATACTGTTTTCTCTTGGATAACTCCCATTTACCTCCTCATAGAAATTTCATTTCAGCTTCAAATTATCCAATGATTACTGCATTTGTAAAGTTTCTGAAGCATTTCAAAATTCTTTTAGTTGAAATATTACTTTAAATGAAATACTATATAAATTTAAACGGAAAAATTGACTTTCATTATACATATTTCATTTGAAAGCCATGTACAGTATTCAGAATGCTTCATCTTTATTGGTGAAGATGTGAGATCCAGGAAAGGCTCCAAAGCTACACAGAGAAACCGTGTCTGGAAAAAAAAAAAAAGAAAAAAAAAAGAAAAAGAATAGAGTGAATGTATGGCTATATTCATTGGATTCTGCTTTCTGGGTTTTTCAAACTGTTTTTTTTATTTTGTATGTATTAGTGTGGAAGCATGTGTAGAGGTCAGAGGTTAACTTTGGGGAGTCAGCTCTTGCCTTCAGCATTGTTGATGCAAAGTGTCTCTTGCTTCTGCTGCTGAGCTGGCTGAAGAGCTGGCAAGCTACCCTGTCCATGAGCTTCCTACCCATCAAGGCCCCCGTCTGTGCCTCCCATCTCACTAGAAGTGCTGGAGTTAGAGATGGGGACACCACACCTAGTGTTTTGTATTGATTTCAAGTACAAAATGGGTCATCAAAGTACACTTTCACCTTCTGAACCATTTCCCTGGCCACTGGGCTTCTACTTTTCGTTTTGTTTTGTTTTGTTTTTCGAGACAGGGTTTCTCTGCGTAGCTTTGCGCCTGTCCTGGAACTCACAGAGATCCACCTGCCTCTGCCTCCTGAGTGCTGGGATTACAGGCATGCGCCTCCATCGCCTGGCGGGCATCTACTTTCTTTCTTTTTTTTTTTTTTTTCGAGACAGGGTTTCTCTGTAGCTTTGGAGGCTGTCCTGGAACTCGCTCTGTAGACCAGGCTGACCTCGAACTCACAGAGATCCACCTGCCTCTGCCTCCTGAGTGCTGGGATTACAGGCGTGGGCCACCACCGCCCGGCTGGGCTTCTACTTTCTAATTGTTACCTTTTTCTCTTACTTGGTGCAATTTGCCTCAATCAGCAAATATTCCTACACCAAAATTTAAATCGTTAGCATCAACTCTATATTAAAGTACACCTGAAAATGTATGACAAGATACGTGTGTGTGTGTGTGTGTGTGTGTGTGTGTGTGTGTGTGTGTGTTGTTAAAACTACTTCCACTGTAGAGGTAAGCAACATGTACTCCTTTTTCTGAGGTCCCCAAAACAAAGCACAATTCAACCAAAGTTCACTCTGCAGAATCAATGAGTTTATTGGGCTTCCTTACAGAGCAGGGGTTATTTACAGGGGTGTGGGTTCTCCTCCTCCAACAGACCTATACCTGAAAAAGCCTTTACCCAGCATGGAAGACGGCTTACCCATACTTGCACAGATGAAACATCTATACCCTAGTCTAACGCCTTTTTGAGGCCACATATAATTAGGGTTGACAACAGGAAGTAGGGAGCAGCTGGATACTCAAATGAGGGACTCATTCTCCTCCTCAGCCCTGCATGAGGGGAATAAACAATCAACAAAACCAGCTAGGATAATCCTTTCACAAAGGGAGGCCACTGAACTCCTTAAGATGGTGATTGCTTGGCTAGGACAGTCACAACAGTGTGTGTGTGTGTGTGTGTGTGTGTGTGTGTGTGTGTGTGTGTGTGTGTGTTGTTGTTGTTGTTGTTGTTTTGTTTGAGGCAGGGTCTCCTATGTAGCCCTGGCTGATCTTGATCTGAATCCTTCTGCCTCAGCGTCCTAGTTCTAGGATTACTGGCCTGTATCCAGTACCTGGCTTGGCGTTTGTTTCCAGTAAGCATGTTTTGAGAGAATTCAGCCCCTTTCCCAAATTTTCACATTTTTCTCCCTTGTCTCTCTCCCAGTTTAATTTTCAAGTTGATATTTACTCCTTAAGTCAAGATAATGCCTGATTTCCTCTGCCAAAACTGGTCTTGAACAACTTGCTACATTTTCTAGTTGAACAACTATCTCCACTCGACTGACGTTTATTTACCTCTTCTTTTAGGCTCACACAAATTCATATACTATATAAACCCCGTTTGAACTTCATAATAATTTACTTCTGTTAAGACCAGGCAACAAAAGATACAGCTAAATTAATAGAGAAGCTGACTTGATTTTAACTTTAAACACAAGTTTATCATTATCTTGTTTTATATGCACTTTTGATAATTCTGAAAGGAAAGGGGGAAATTGAATCTGTTGGTATCTATCTGTCCTTTGTTGGTCCTTGGTTCTCTGTAAAGGACCAAGTTACATGAAAATGAAACACTGAACCAAAAGCCTAAAATCAGTTGTATGTTGAGATAAGATGTTATTTCAATTCTCTTTAATATCCATGCCTCTGTATATTTAAGATAACCCAAGCCATAAGGCAGAGAATGAACACAGTAAACTTCCAAATACAAAGGTGGTAGTTATTTACCACTCTACTCAGTGGTATGAACCAGGGAGAGCCGGACTTAAGAATTAGGAGGGCTAAAAGTCTCATGCAATAGTCAGCTTTATTCAGAGCATCAGACAATTTATACTCTGAGAGTTAAGAAGAGTCACCTGAGTAAAGTGTACAATCACCACATGTGGCAAAACATGGTTTTCCATAGAGGCCTATGAATAACAACAGCTGAAGTCAACTCGCTCCTATCCACTACACCTGGGAGGAGCTTGAAAAAGCATTCCAAGAGCAATTCCGTTTTTTGAAGAAACTGAGGTCACAAAACCCTTGTCTTGGGGTTGGAGATTTAGCTCAGTGGTAGAGCGTTTGCCTGGCAAGGGCAAGGCCTGGGGTTTGATCCTCAGCTCAAAAAAAAAAAAACAAAAACAAAAACAAAAAAAAAATACAAAAATACAAAACAACAACAACAACAACAACAAACTTGTCTTGTTTTCTCACAAGCACTCCATTTCTTGGACTGTGTTCTGACAGTAGTGGTTTTTACCAGGCTTCTCTCCTCCAACCTGCTCTAGGACAATGGCTTTGGAAAGGAAGCATTCTAACTAGTTTAAATGTTTTTGTGTATCCAGACTTTGCATTTATTTATTGATTGTGTATGTGTGTACATACATCGTGTCACATGTGTGGAGGTCAGAGGGCAACTTGAGGAAGTTGGTTCTCTCCTTCTACTACATGGTTTCTGGACTGTGTGTTGTTTTATTTCGTTTAACTATGTTTGCTTGTTTTGATAGTCAGCTTTGGAGCAAGCACCTTTACCTACTCACCCAAGTCACCAACACTATATCCAGAACTTTGATAACATATTTAACTTCCGTCATCAAGTGGCTGATATGAAATTACAAGCTTCATTGTGAATGCTTACTGAGCAGCTCTTAAACACTGACCCAGCAGGAAAAGGACCCAGCTTAATGGTCAAACATTTGCGTCATTTGTGCAGGGCCTTAGCTCAATTATGACTATCAAGAAGGAAACAATGGGGCTGCAAAGATGGCACTGGCTGATCTTCCAGAGGATGCAGGTTCGAGTCCCAGCATCCACATGGAAGCTCACAGCCTTTTGTAACTCCAGTTCCAGGGGCTCTGACACCCTTTTTTGGCCTCTTCAGGCACCAGGCATGCATGTGGTATATAGATATAAATGCAGACAAAACACCCATAAACATAAAAAATTAAACATGTACTTTGTTTTCATTTTTGTTATTTTGTAGTTTTATAATGTATTTCCTTCTCTATTACATTTAGTATGCGCGCGCGTGTGTGTGTGTGTGTGTGCGTGTGTGTGTATGTGTGTGTGTGTGTGTGTGTGTGTTTTGAGGGAATGGATGCATGGCATGGCATATGTGTAGATGTTAGAAGAGAATTGTGGGAATTGGTTCTCTCTTTCCACCTTATGGATCCCCAGGATGCTAAAGGCCACCAGAAACACATGAAATCTGTAGAGGAGAAACTAGAACCTCAGCCCAGTAACATTGTTTCACAAAGCAATAGAGAAATGAAAATAGTATCAACAGTTGTGTTTGTTTCTTTAAAATTTTTGTTGGGGGTGTGGGGTGTGGATGAGGGATGTTGCCTCTGAACCAAGCAGAGGCATACAGGAAGCAGCTGCAGCAAGCAGGTTTTGCAGGAGTGGGTTTTTAAGGAGAAGGGGAAGTCTGTGCTAGGGTCAATTAGTAAGTCCTGATTGGGCATGTTAGGCAAATAATGAACTTTGATTGATGGACCATGGTGTTTTAGCTAAGGAATGAGTCAGTGATCAAATAAGGGAATGGACTTGGGGGCTAGTTTTAGGAATGTACTCTAATGGTTTTTAGCAAGTGAAAGAGAAGGGTAAAGGGGGAAAAACCTGTTGGCCATGCTCAAGCCTGTCTTTGCCATGCTAGAGAGCCCTTCAATATTCATGCTCCATTACCTTCTCTTACCCCCTTCCCATCACCGATGTCCCCCTTCTTCCCGACTGTGTACATGCAAGCTTTACTCAGGTTGTCGCAGTTGCTCTTATAGTCCTCCTGCCTCCTCTTCTGCAATGCTCCTTTGACCTTAGAGGAGGTGGTACAGATGTCCTAGTGAGGACGGGGCACTCAACAGTCGCTTATTCTCAACACTCTGACCAAATGATGGTATTATAGGTGTACACCACCGTGATCAATCTGCTCAAAACAGCTGTCACCTCATTGGTCTCTAGGGTTACTTTGGCTAATCTAGCTGACCAGGCAGGTTTTCCTAATGCTCCTAACCACTCCATATGTTCTCCCCACAAAGATGTATGCTGTGTTTAAGAGGACAGCAACTGTTCATCCATGAAGTTTATATGAGTATCTTCGCTCTCCTGTTAGTACCCAAAAAGAATTCTCTCAAGATTTTTCTTTTTTCTTTTATTTTTGGCATTTGGACATGAGTCTCTATTTGTAGAAAATATTTTATTTGTAGTATGTCTAGTACATGTATAATATAGAACTAAAATGTTTGATTTATGTAATGAAATCATCAAAATAACCCTGATATTTATTATTATTATTTTTATGGTTCAAAAGATCAAACCCAGGGTCTCATGCATGTTAAGCAAGAGCTCTATTACTCTTTTACATTTCAGGCAACTATGCTTCTTTTTAGAAATAAAGTTTGGCTTTTCAGAGAGAATGCCAGGCCTATAATTTCAAAACCTGAGAGGCTGATACAGGGGTGTGTTGAATTTTGAAACTAGCTTGGATAACAGAGTTAGCTCCTGTCTCAATATATATATATACAAAACAATCATACACAATGACAAAGATTATTTTGTTCAAGATTATGCATCAAAGTATATGATAGAAGTTTGGGCCCAGGTTTTTTTTTTAACTCCACAGCTAGAACACTATGAGAAATATAATCTACATGGCATATGCAAGTCTTTAGGGTATGTTTAAAGAGAAATAATTAAAAGTTTATATACGAGTCTTAGGGTTTCTATTACTGCTAAAAGACACCACCATAACTATGGCAACTCTTATAAAGGAAAACATTTAATTGGGGTAGCTCACTTACAGTTTAGGGTTGAGTCCATTACCATCATGGTGGGACATGATGCTGGAGAAGTAGCTGAGAGTCCTACATCTTGCAGGTGACAGGTAATGGTCTGAGACACTAGATGTTGTCTTGAGCACATATGAGACCTCAAAGCCAGCCTCTACAGTAACAAATTTCTTCCAACAAGGCCATACCTACTTCAACAAGGCCACACCTCCTAATAGTGCCACTCCATATGTGCTTATGGGGGCCAATTACATTCAAACTACCACAATCCATAACAATCAATACAAATTGTACATATCCAGAATAAGACATTTTTGAAGTGTGGCACAAAGCTGAATATAGTGATGTAGTTTTGTCATCTCAGTATCTGGGATGCTGAGACAGGAGAATCCATAGTTCATGGCCAACCTGTGCTAAAATATGAGACACTGTTTCAGAAAAAGGCAAAAAAGGGGTGGGGGTAGGGAATATGACTCAGTTTGAAGTGTCTTACATCAAGACACTGGGTTTTATCTCAGCAGCGGTGCATGTCTATAGTCCCAGGTCTGATAAAGGAGTGGATGGAAGATCCAGAGTTCAAGGTCATCATGGACCACACAGAAACTTTGAGGCTAGCCTGTCTTACATGAAACTGTGTCCCAGAAAACAAAATGTGAAAAGCAAACAAACAAACAAAAAAACAAACAAAAAAAACCATATGTATCAAAGGAAAACACAGACTGCTGAGTTAAATTGTTATAAAATAGAAAAGGGCAAAAAGTCAACAATCTACTTGTATAAGCTTAGTTTAGATTAACTTTCCTTAGTCTATTTTTTCTGTATTAAACTATAGAAATACTTCAAATAGAATACCACAGGGTCTGTATTGATGTCTGTGGTACACGTTGCCACCAAAAACCACATGGATATCATAATCTCTGGCCATGAGGGCAGCTAAGGGCTATGCTGCCATCAGGGACATCCTGATCTGTGTTGCCTGCACTGTCACCCAGGGCCATGGTGTTGTCCAGGCCAGGGCTGCTGCAGATGTCCAAGGAGCCTGTTGTCACTGAGAACCATGCAAATGACCATGGTCTGGTCAGCTACCTAAGACCATGTCAGTCTCCAGCTGATCTGGGTGGCTGGTGCTGCCACCTGGAGCCATAGAGATGTCCAGGCATAGGCCACTGCCTAGGGCCATGTCTAGTTCTGTGGCCCTGTGGAGACTGGGGTCTGGGGTGATGTCTGTGGCTCCAGCTGCCACCAATGGCTCTGCAGATACCTGGGGTCTGGTCAGCCACCTGCAACCATGTTGGTGCCTGGGGGCTATGCTGCTAGGGCCATGTTAATCTGGGTGACTTGTGTTACCACTATGGCCATGATGGTGTCCAGGACCATGGTGCTGCTGAGGGCCATGTCTGGGTCTGTGGTCCTGCTGCAGCTGGGGCAGTGGTGCTGTTTATGGCCTGTGTTAGCACAAAGATCATTGTAACCATGCTGTGCTGAGCTTGCCTGCCCTTCACTGGCCCTGGGATGGCTGGCCCTGCCCCTTGCTGAATACTGCAGCAGGTAAGCTGGCCCTCATTCTCAGAGAAGAGCTGGCCCTCACACTCAAAAAAGATGGATCTATCCCTCAGGGAAGAGCTGGCCCCCACACTCAAGAAAGATGGCCCTATACCCCTTACCATAGATGTGCACCTCACCTGGGCAGCATACTAGAGCTGACCCTGTGATTGGGGATTCAGGTGAGCAGACTCTGAGGGCCTGAGAGCAGGAGAAATGGCCCTGCTCCTTGATGTAGGCTTCATTGGGTGAGGCAGTGATGGAGAGCTTGCCTAAGTAGTGATGATGAGGAAAGCTAGTGAGCTGACCAACCCAGTTACCACCCAGGCCCAGAACCAGGGCTATGAGTTGGCCCACTGAATCTATGAACTGTTGGATGCTGTGAAATAATCCCTTTGTACACTGTGAAGATTTGTCACTGTGATTGGTTTAATAAAGAAGCTGACTGACCAATAGCCAGATTAAGGTTAAGCAGGAGAGCCAGACAAGGAGAATGCTGAGGAAGAAGGGCAGAGTCAGAAGAGTCGCCAGACAGACAGAGAATGAATTGAACACATAAAATGGAATAGAGGGAGATAGATGGGATCAGAATGCATGATGTGAAAATCTACAAAGAATCCATAAAAGTTTAAAAAAAGAAAGAAAAAGAAAAGAAATCCTTATTTTTCTGTCTTTACTTCTCACGTGCTGAAGTTACATGCATTCATTACCACATCTGGCTTGTGGTTTTAAATAGTATCAATTTCTTTAGTCCACAGTTCTTTAGGAGGCAGAACTGTGGTTTGGACCAGGATGAGTTGATCTCATCTACAATTGCTCATTTGTCTATAGCCAGCAGTTCTCAACCTGTGGGTCAGAACCCCTTTTGCAAACCTCTAGCTCCAAAAGTATTTACATTATGATTCATAACAGTAGCAAAATTACAGTTATGAAGTAAGCAATGAAAATCATTTTATGGTTGGGGAGTCACCATAACATGAGGAACTATATTAAAGGGTCACAACATTAGGAAAGTTGAGAGCTCACTGGTCTATAGTGAGTTGAGGAATGGATGTTGCCAGAGACAACATGTCTAGGATAATGAGGGAAAATAAGCCATCTGCGTAGCAAGTTGTAGTGGGTAGCCATTCCAGCCTTAGCCTGGAAGTTCCAACCCCCATTGAGGCTTCGGTAACTGTCATGCCTACAAGGCGGGACCAAGAGAGGACCCAAGATCTGGATGGGCCAACTCTCTTGGTTCCTGGACCCTGGATGCTGGAGGTAGACCGAGCAGAGTTCTCCAGAGAACACCGCCGGACTGCGCCGTACCTTTAGACCCTGAAACCTATTCCTTCATTTGTAAGCTACCCCACAAAATAAACCTCCCTTTTAACTACATGGAGTGGCCTTGATAATTTCACCAATAACAAGTAAATGAAGTAACAACAGTATGAAAAAGGTTAACATCCCATTAATTAAAACAAAATTAGACATAGGCATAGTGATGAAAGCTTGTAATCTCAGCATTTGGGAGGTGGAGGCAGGGGCTCAGGAGTTCAAAGTCATCCTCAGCTACATATACAGTGAGTTAACAGCCAGCATGAATTACAGGAAACACTGTCTCCCACAACCAAAGGCAGGAGGATCACAAGTTGAAGGCCTTCCTGTGCTAAGGTAGTGGATTTGAAGCCAAGATGAATAACTTATTGAAACTTTGTTTTAAAAATACAACAACATAAAAGGAACTGGGTATAAGGCTCAGCTGAAAGGTGTTAATCATGAAGCTGCCATGATAGGGTGTTCAATCCCCAGGACCATCAAAATAAAGGATGTATGTTTATGTTTTTTACTGTCACGATGAGCAAAGAAACTTACAGAAGGATGGTTTGGAGGGGCATATCATTTTAGGAGGATAAGAGTCCATCACCATCACTGTGGGAAGCATGGCAACAGGCAGGCATGGCATTTGGAACAAGCTAAGAGCTCATATCTAGACCCACAAACAGGAGGCAGAGAGACAGTGACTGAGCCACTCAAAAACACGTGGCTTTTGAAACCCCAAAGCCTGCCCCAGTGACATACTTCCTCTAGCAGTGCCACAACTCCTAAGCCTACCCAACCAGTGTCACCAACTGGAGACCAAGTATTCAAACGTACAAGACCACAGGAGGGAAGGAAGGAAGGGAGGAAGGAAGGAAGGAAGGAAGGAAGGAAGGAAGGAAGGAAGGAAAGAAGGAAGGAAGGAGTTACTTAATCTTCCTCTTTTTTTAATTTTTGACAGTGCTGTGAATGAAACACAAGGCCTCACACATGTGCCCTACCCCTGAAACACACATCCCAGCTCAGATTCTATTCTTCTTTTGAATTTTATTAAATATAAGAGTTTCATACTGTAGCTCTGGCTGTCAAGATTGGACTCAGCCTCTCAAATATGAGTATGACAGGCCACATCCAGCACACAAATTTCATATTCTACCTCTTACTATAATAAGTTTAATATTTTGGGCATTTGAACACCTTCCATTTTTAGATAATAGTGGAGAAGAAGTTGGAAAGTATAAGGAATGAAGTTCTGAGAGTTGAGTCTGGGCAAGAGAGAAAAAGCACTGTCTTCAGGGGCTGTTTGAAGTCTCTACTTGTTTCATTAAGTAATTCAAAATTTAAACTTGTCAGAGATGGAAAGTGAAGCCTTATTAAAAATTACATTAATGCTGGGTGGTGGTGGCGCACGCCTTTAATGCCAGTACTCGGGAGGCAGAGCCAGGCAGGTCTCTGTGCGTTTGAGGCCAGCCTGGGCTACCAAGTGAGTTCCAGGAAAGGCGCAAAGCTACACAGAGAAACCCTGTCTCAAAAAAAATTACATTAAAATATTCCAGATGGAATTATTATTTAATGCCCTTTTGATTTTGAGATTTAGATGTTATCACTGGATAGATATTTTTGGATTTTGTTCTGATTTGGTTTGGTTTGGGCTATTTATTTATTTATTTGTTTGTTTGTTTATATGAGATAGGGTCTCATTGTGTAGTACTGGCTGTTCTGGAACTCCATATATTTGCTAGACTGTCCATAAATTTTCAAAGGCCTCCTTACTCTGTTTCTCATATTCTGGGATCCAAGTCATGTGTGACGTATCTTTTGGGCTTTAGATTTCTTGAAACAGAATCTTATATAGCTCAATCCATCTGGCCTCAAATTCACTATGTAGCCAAAGCTGGCTTTGAACTTCTAATTCTCCTGCCTCCACCTTCCAAGTGCTGGGATTACAGGTGTGTGCCATCATGCCCAACTGATCACTATGATATTCAGTTCAGAAAATAATTACTTTTCATTTATTATAAAACAGATACTAGGCATTTGCCAGCTAAAAACCAAAAGGCTAAGTAGTTGTGTGACTTCCATTTATCCATCTCTACCCAGGAAAAGAATGAGCATGGCTAAGCAGACAAGAAAATTATTCTTTCACACTAACTGCGTTCTTACTGTTTTACCCAAAGAGAAAAGACTGAATTTTTCAACTAAGGTAATGGTTTATTGGCATTGCTTTTCAATTAGATGGCAACCCTCAACAGATTCATTTTCATTTTTACTGGTAGCTATGCTATTGTAGAATATATAGTAATTAACAAATTAATGTCTTATAATTACATAATTGATTGTCAACTGTACTGTGACATTTTGAAAATGGGTATTTTTTTTCCCAGATACTGATTACTTTATATGTTTCTTCTTTTAGATTTTACATCTCACAAGTCTCATTTCTACTATAATTATAAAGAGTATTTAAGTATTCATAATAAATACATGCAGATTATTTTATATTTTAAATGTTAATGAAGAAATATAATGGCATCCAGAGCTCATGAGGTCTCTCAACCCTACACAAAGAACTACAGACAACTAAGGGATGCTGGAAGTGAGAGAAATAGTCTTCCCCAGGGAAGACACACCAGTTGGTTTTCCAGTACCAAATGGTCAGCCCTGCAAACATATATACAAGTAACATTATACAGACCAAGCAGGTTGTATTTATGTATATATACACATAAATATACATATATAATTTATATATACACAATTAATAAAAAAGAGGCTGTGAATTTGAAAGAGGCAAGGTATATGGGAGGCTTTGAAGAGAGGGAAAGGTTAAATGCTGTATTTAATATCAAGAATAAAGGAATATTTAAAAAGAGAAAGAGGAAAAGTTGGATTTAAGGGAAGTTTTGCTTCTCCACTATGATTTCTCATAAAACATTGTCAGTCTTCATTCCAAGGTAATTTGTTTGAATCCCTCCTTGTACCTATTTGCCTTCTTACAATTCATAAGGAAATGACACTCTATTTACAAAGCTTTTATCCCAAGTGCAGGATGATCAAATCAAGAAAAACTGGTTCTTTCTAAAGTCCTCTGACACTGGTCTCTCTGAACACTTGAGCTAAGGAATCAGTTGCAGTATTCACTCAACCAAGTCAAATGTACAAACTTCCCTCAGAATTGTAGGAAACTTGAGAATCCTGAAAGAAGACATAAGAATAACACCTTGACAAATGACTTCTGTATCACATTTTTTAAAATCCATTTGTCGGTTGAGGGGCATCTAGGTTGTTTCCAGGTTCTGGTTATTATAATCAATGTTGCTATGAACATAGCTGAGCAAGTGTCCTTGTGGTATGATTGTGCATCTTGTGGGCATATGCCCAAGAATGGTATTGCTGGGTCTTGAGGTAGGTTGGTTCCCAATTTTCTGAGAAACCCACCATACTGATTTCCAGAGTGGCTGTACAAGTTTGCACTCCCACCAGCTGAGAAGTATTGTCAAAGGACTTCTGTATCCTTGTTCCTTTGTGAGTTTTGTTTGGTAGGGAAGGGTCTGTTACTTTATTTTGTTTTGTTTCTGATTTTGGAGATAAGGTCTTCCTCCATAACCAAGGCTCACCTGCAAATCACAACAGTTCTCCTGCCTTAGCCTACCAAGTGCGAGATTGAGGGTGTGATCCACCACACCCAGCCTATTTGTTTGATTATTTTGCGATAAGATCTTTGTAGCTCTAGCTGGTTTAAAATGAACTGTGCTGCCCAGGCCTGCATTTAATTCATGAACTTCCTGCCTCGGCCTCATGCATGCTGAGATTATAGTTTTGCATTACCACACCTGGGTCCTTTGAGTTTTAAAGTCAATTCTGCAGCAAAATATTACTTTAAAATGTAGCAGCCCAAGAACCAACTTGATTCTATTGAGACACCTGGCTTGTGTCTGGAATCAGGAGACGAGAGAGGACCAAGTTTGACAAAGACCAATACCAGCTTCTTATTCAGGCCTATGAAAAGAACCTATATCCTGATCAGAGAAGTGGCCAAACCGATCTAGATTCAGAGCCTCGAGCCCATGTGTGGTTTCAGAACCAGAAAGTGCAAATATCACAGAGAAGCCGGAGAAGCCCCAGCCCCCTATCCTAGGACTGCCTGAGTTAAGACAGTTGTTCAGACCAGCAAGGCCTTTCAGGGATCCTAGGAAGGATGGACAGCTTGCCCGGGAAACTGGAGTGTTCCAATTCTAATCAAGCCATTCAGTGGAGGAATACTGATGTCCTGGATGGGAATGTACCCTTCCCTAACCTGGAGACTCCAGCCAGAGAGCCAATTTATGCTCTTCCTCTTTGGGCCCAGCTGTGTTTCTCCCTCTTACTCCCCAACATCTCTTTCCACAGCTGGATGCTGATGGCACTAGAACTGAAATTTTCTGGAGACACCCAAGATGCTGCTATGGGGCCTAGACCCTGCCGACACAAGGGTCAACATCCTTGCTCTAGGGAGCTGCCATTAAAATGGGGCTGGCAACGCTACCAGCTCCAGATCCAGAAATGGCACCTGTACTTCTAGGGGCTTGGGAGCAGCCAGAATCCTACCCCACGCAGCAGCTCTGAACACATTCAGTTTCTCCCTTCTGAACTGGCATCAACCTCAGCTACAACAGCCAATGACAAGGCCTGATGAGTGCCACAAGCAATTTCTATCTCCCTTTTCCAGACAGGATCTGTATTGGAGGCCACAAAACACATGGCCCTCAACCCTACGCCACTGTGGGGTCTGCAGCTCAAACTCTCACACAGGAAAACAAGAAGCAGCCTAAGTAAGAACCCATCACTGGCAGACCAAGGAACTAAGCTATTGTTTATCTGTAGCATGGAACACTATGCAAAACTGAAAAGGAATGCAAAGATTGGAAGACTTTTTCACAGACAGGACTTCCAGGCATACTTTTCGGAGCAATGTGATTATAGTAGCATAGAAATACAGGGAAAATATGACAAGCAGAAGAGGTTGAAGTTTTTCATTGATGGAAGCAAAAAAAAAAAAAATCCCTCTCCTGTGAGAGATGTGCATGAAGAGCCAGAGCCACTCTCTCCATAGCTGAGGAACTATCAGGATTTGATTGCTACCAGGATAGGAAGAGTCAATTTCAGTTTTCTTTTATGATGTGATAGCTGAAATATCATGGGCACTCCAGCACAGCCCCCACACCCAGGAATATTAATATTCTGTCAACACAGAGTGAACTCGGTGGGTTTGAGAGAAAGAGACATGAAATTGGATGGGTAAGGAGGAGGTCAGAGAGATGGAGGAATTGGGGGACACGGTGAATATGAAAGTATGTCTGAAATTATTAAATAATGCATAAAATATATTTTAAAATTTGTCTTTTGCATAAACATGGAAGAAAGCAAAGACAATATTCTCTAAAGTAACTAAAGAGAAGAAGTTCAAGATCAGGATGAGAACTATTCTGCTCAAGTGTATTATTTTATAATCAACAGACAATGATTCGTAAGCTGGCCAATTCATGTTCTATTCTGTGGTTCTGGGGATTGATCCCAGGGTCTCAAGAATGTAAGGTAAATAAATATTTCTAACACTAATCTGAATGCTCATTTTGCAGGCTGTTTTCTTGAATGAATCCTCCCTTATCTAAAGGCAAAAAGCAAGCAGCAGTTCAGAGAAACCATAAGATGTATAATACTCCAGATTCCTGTGCATTGAGTTCAATTCATTATATTTGGTCTCAGGATTGCTACATTTAGTAACTCTTTCTATGATTCTTATGATGAAGCAAGTTTGGGGAAAGCTACAAAAGGAAAATAATTTTCAATCCTGAATGGACATTACTATTACCTGAGGAAATTTTATTTTTAAAATTTTACTATTGTGCTGGGCATAGTGGTGCACATCTTTAATCCCAGAATTTAGGAGGCAGAGGCAGGTGCATCCCTATGAGTTTGAGGCCAGCCTGTTCTACGAATGAGTTCCATAAAAGCCAAGGCTACCTGGTGAGACACTGTCTCAAAAAAATATTATTGTGTGCATGATATATATGTGTGTGAGTGTGGGTATGCCTGTGCCATCATACCCATGTGGAGGTCAAATAACATTTGGAAATGGTTCTTTCCTTAGACCACGGTTTCTAGGAAACAAATTCATGTCACTAGACATGTATACCAGGCACTCTTGCCTACTGAGCTATCTCAAGGGGCCACCTGGTCATTTTTAAATATATACACTGCATATACGAGGGTTCAGACTGCAAACTGAAAGATTATTATTTAACTCATGCAGAATGGGGCTAGGCTAGTTGGTTAATTAGTTACTTGGTTTTTGTTTATTTTTAAGACAGGGTTTCACTACATAACCCAGATTGTCCTAAAAAAT
The DNA here is from genome assembly GCF_903995425.1 of Onychomys torridus. Classification (NCBI taxonomy): domain Eukaryota; kingdom Metazoa; phylum Chordata; class Mammalia; order Rodentia; family Cricetidae; genus Onychomys; species Onychomys torridus. The sequence continues at coordinate 76,745,412 of NC_050466.1, read as the reverse complement.
CACAATCCTCCTGATTCACCCGAGTTATACAACTAAAGACACGTGATGCTATGGACTGCTAGGCATTGGTATATTTTGATTGATATATTTTGTTATTATCTTTATATTTATTTACGTATCTATCTATCTATCTATCTATCTATCTATCTATCTATCTATGATGTATCTTGTATATGTTAGTGTCTGGGTATGCAGGTGCCATGATGCACATGTGGAAACAGAGGACAACTTGCTGGAGATGCTTCTCTCTTTCCACCAGGTGGATCCCAGGGGCAAGCAATTTTACTTGCTGAGTCCACAGCATTGATATTTTTAAACATCTTTGCAAATGAGTACAGGGTTGCGCTATTTGCCATCCTAGTGTAGCTGGAGTTTTCTCCAGTCCTGCCTGGCCCACAGTCAGGACAAATCTCTCTCACCTGCCAGTCCTGAACCCGCTCAGACCCAACTGAGTAAACACACAGAGACTTATATTGCTTACAATCTGTATGGCTGTGGCATGCTTCTTGTTATCTAGTTCTTATATCTTAAATTAACCCATTTCTATCAATCTATACCTTGCTACATGACTTGTGGCTTACCAGTATCTTTCTTTTCTTTTCTTTTCTTTTCTTTTTTTTTCAAGACAGGGTTTCTCTGTAGCTTGGTGCCTATCCTGGATCTCGCTCTGTAACCCAGGCTGGCCTCGAACTCACAAAGATCCACCTGCTGCTGCCTCCCAAGTGCTGGGATTAAAGGCGTGTGCCACCACCTCCTAGCTGCTTACCAGTATCTTACATGTTGGTACTCATGGCGGTGGCTGGAAGCCACCTGACTCAGCCTTCCTGTTCCCAGAATTCTCTTCTCTGCTTGTCCCACCTATACTTCCTGCTTGGCTACTAGCCAATCAGCATTTCATTTATTCAGAGGATATCCACAGCACCTCCCCTATTCTACAAACTGTTGGCCTTGTGTACATCCTACTTCACAAATGAGTCTGTCAGATATGCTAAGCCTATAGGCTGAAGATGATGCCCCAATGCTTCAAAGAAACCTTGGGTGACTGTCCAGGTTATCTGGCTATTTCTGTCAACTCACAACTTTTTTGGAAACTGCTTGCGTGCACTTCCTGTTTGTATTTTTTTACGTAATATTATTTCCTTCTTGGGTCTCTGAGGGAGTTGAAGATTAGATAGTTATAGTTGAAGATTAGATAGTTATAGTTTTCCTTGTTAAGAATTTCAGAAAAGAAACTCACTAAAGAGGTGTAAGTGTATAAATTTGAAAGACGTTATAAGATAGTTCTGTTAGTAATATAAGTTATGATAGAAAGTGAATCAGGTACATTTTGAACTTACCAAAATAGGATAGATAATGGAATTATTTTCTCTGAATATGTCAAATGCAAATGGACTATACATTGTTTAGGTATTTATTGCTTGTATATATTGTATATGGTTATTGTACTTATTGTATATAGTTTCTCTTATATTAGTTATAACTTTTTTCCTTTTTTCTTTTTACTAGAATAGAAAGGGAGAAATATGGTGATATTTTATTTGTGCTGAAATGTGATTTTATTTGTATTTTAATAAATAAAGTTGCCTGGGGGTCAGAGCTAATAGCAAGCCATAGCAGAAGTCTGGCAGTGGTAGCACATGCCCTTAATCCTGATCACATGACAGGCAGATCTTTGTGAGTTCAAGGACACCACCAGTATGGAGACACATGCCTTTAATCTCAATACCAACCCTAGAAGACCTGGAGGTCTGTATAGACAGGCAGTGACGAGGAGGTCACATGGTTGGATTTACAACCAATGAGAAGGCAGAAGAGAAAGTCAATAAAAAGTCAGACACACAGGAATTAGGTCTCTTTTTCAGGGGAAGGACTTCAGCTGCAGGAAGGGTAAGAAGGCGGTTTTAGTCTCAGCTCTTAGCTACTGCTCTGAGCTCTTGGACTTTTAACTCTGCATTTGGCTCTGTGTCTCTTATTTAATAAGACCATTACATCTACATCCTAGTATTCAGAAACTGTGCTCTTTCCCTCTCTCCCTCTCAGGTTGATTTGTTTTTGAGACAAATTGTCACTTTTTAGCCTAGACTAGTGTCTAACTCAAAACAATCCTCCTGCTTCAGCCTCTTCCATGCTGTAATTATAGGCCTGATCCACCACACCAAGCAGAAATAAGGATTTCAAATACATCTTTGGTTTTAGGAATGTTTTAAACACTTAAACATTACAGAAAATACAGAGAGTTTTGGTTTAAGCAGTTCATACTAACGTTTTTCCATTTTTATTCAAGCACTATTTTTACAATATATTCTAACCATGCTTTTTTCCTCCCCCAACTCTCCCTAGATCCTCCCCCCCAACCCCACTACCCCACCCCACCCCCACACTACCCACCTAGTTCCATGGACTGTCTATCTCTTTAAAAACAAACATACAAAGAAACACATACCAAAAACGTATCCACACATACACAAAAAACCCCACAATATAGTAGCAAAAGAATAAGACAAAATTATTCAAACAAAACAATATGAGACAAAAATTTTACAAAAATACCATTGATTTAATTTTGTATTTGCTATCTACTCCCAGAATACTTCAGTCTCTCATTTTCTGCACCTTGGCCAATTGTAGTATAGTAGTTTTTCAAAGATTAAACAGAGCCTGAAATATAGTTCAGTGATAGAACCTTTGCCTATCCTGTGTAATGCCATGGGTTCAATCCGCTGCAATACTGAAGAAAAAATTGAAACTAATATTTTAAAATATTCACTTATTAATTGAAAATTCACAATGATAGAATCATTACATGATAATATAAATAACACACAATTGATAACTTTCTCCCATAGACACAAAAAAGAAGTTATCTAGATATTGTTGGTACATGCCTATAATCCCAGCACTCAGGATTCTGAAGCAGGAAGAAGATCTTGAGTTCAAGGTGAGTCTAAAATGTATATAGTAAGACCCTGCTTTAAAAACAATCACAAATGCCAGGTGGTGATGGCGCATGCCTTTAATCCCAGCATTCAGGAGGCAGAGGCAGGCGGATCTCTGTGAGTTTGAGGCCAGCCTGGTCTACAGAGTGAGATCCAGGACTGGCATCAAAACAACACAGAGAAACCCTGTCTCAGAAAAAAAAATCACAAACACAAGCATTAGTGAGAAGAGTAGCATCAGTCTAAATGGAGATAGCAAGCCCAGACACATCTCAGAAGCCATCCTTTGCAACATGGTGAACCAACTGACCAAAGAACAGATTGCAAAATTCAAAGAAGCCTTTTGGTTATTTGGCAAGGATGGTGATGGAAACATGAGAACAAAGGAAATAGAAAGTGTGATGATGTCTCTTGGGCAGAATCCTACAGAGATGCTGGGCGGTGGTGGCACATGCCTGTAATCCCAGCACTCGGGAGGCAGAGCCAGGCAGATCTCTGTGAGTTCGAGGCCAGCCTGGGCTACAGAGTGAGTTCCAGGAAAGGCGCAAAGCTACACAGAGAACCCTGTCTCGAAAAACCAAAAAGAAAAAAAAAAAGAATCCCACAGAGACAGGGTTACAAGATATGATTAATAAAGTAGATGCTGTTAGAAATGGCACAATAGACTTCCTTAAATTTCTGACAATAAGGCAAGAAAAATTAAGGCACAGAGAGTAAAAAAAGATTATATAAGCATCCTGTGTGTTTGATAAAGATGTCAAAGGCTGTATTAATGCACATAGCTTCAGCATGTGATGACAAACCTTGGAGAGACGTTAACAGATGAAAGGGCTGAAGAAATGATCTAGGGAGCAGATAGCGATGGTAATGCTCACATACACTGTCAAGACCTTGTCCAAATAATGATAGCAAAATGAAAAAGTTATACAGAATAAACTAAATGTCTTTTTTTTTTTTTGAGACAATGTTTTACCATGTAGTCCTGGCACTCACTATGTAGACCAGGCTGTCCTGGAACTCACTGAGATCCTCCTACCTCTGCCTCCTGAGTGCTTGCACTAAATGTCTTTTCATAAGTATCTCTGTCTCTGTCTCTTTGTGTGTATGTGTGTGTGTGAGAGAGAGAGACAGAGAGAGACAGAGAGAGACAGAGAGAGACAGAGACAGAGAGACAGAGAGAGAGAACAGCATACATGTATCATGGTTTACATGTAAAATTCAGAGGACAACCCCAGGTTACCTTCAATTTTGAGACAGGGTCACTTGTTTAGCACTGCATGCATTAGGCCAGCTGATCCATGAGTCTCCAGTCTCCATTCCTCATGTGGTCATAGGAACACTAGGTGCTATATCTACCTTTACATGTGTTCTATGGATTTGAACTCAGGTCTTCACACTCCACAGCAAGTACTTTACTCAACTCTTCCCAGCCCAGGATAGATTAAATTTCTTGAGCCAAATTGCTTATTTGCCTTTTATTTGCTTATAACTTATAAAATGTCTCCACAACTGTCAAACAAGTACATGTATAGTAATGGATATTTCATCGCTCTATACTTTCTCTACTTTCTCCTGGTGGCATTGTCATTAAACCTTATTCTAGACAGCATGCACCGCCCTCATTTGAATCATACCATCCTCAGTAGGCTCTACTCTACTTTCATGTGACATGTGACCTTTCATCCCCACCTCCTTCTTACTGTCTCTACTTCCTCTCTTGGTGGCATAAATAACACAATGGATTTTTACTCAACCATAGAGAAAAAATGAAGTCATGAAACTTTCAAGAGAGAGGATGTTTCTGGAAAGGATAGTATTATGTGAGATGACTCAGAAAGACAAAAATAGCATGTTCTCACTAATATGCAGATCCTAAGTTTAAATGATATGCGTGCATATAAATAAGGGAGTAAGAAGGTGGATTATGCTTCTTTTAAAAGCAGTTTTTAGGACTGATAGCATGTTGTTGAAGTGTAGAGTTGTAACTTTGCCTGGATTGCGTAGAGTCAAAAATATGTACAAAAAAAAAACCCAGCAACATTGTAAAATAGGTACACTGTTTTTGTGTTCTGTTGGTAGTGTACCAGAAACATTTTAGCGGGGAGTACTTGAGACAGGGTTTCTCTCTGTAACAGTCTTGGCTGTTCTGGGACTCGATTTGTAGACCAAGCTGGCCTCAAACTCACAGAGATCTGCCTGCTTCTGTCTCCCAAGTCCTGGGATTAAAGGTGTGTGCCACCACCACCCAACAGAAACATTTTTTATTGTTAATTATTTTATATAAACTAAAAACAGAAAATAATACTATTCTTTTTTAATTGAAAAATTGTAATTGAAAAACAAATACACACCTGGAAACAAAAAAAATTAATATCATCTCAGCTTTGAATCTTTAATTTCTTTTTTTTTTCATTTTTCTTTATTAAGAAATTTTCTACTCACTGCACATACTATCCACAGAATCCACCCTCCTCCCTCCTCCCTCCTCCCTCCTCCCTCCTCCCACCCCTCAGCCCTTTTTGTTTGTTTTTTTGAGACAGGGTTTCTCTGTGTAGTTTTGGTGCCTGTCCAGGATCTCATTCTGTAGACCAGGCTGGCCTCGAACTCAGAGTTCGGCCTGCCTCTGCCTTCCAAGTACTGAGATCAAAGGCATGCGCCACCACCACTCAGAACAAATTTTTTAATTTTTATTTGAAAACTTGGATTTTTCTAACTGGCAACAGCGACTCATAATTGTCATCCTGGAAATGGCAGATACCTTTTATTCATTTTTAAGAAAATGTCTACCAGATGTCCAAGTTTGCAAAATTAAAATTCATCAGTTGTTCTTTCAGGTAAAAATTTCATGAGCTCCAAGTAGAACTGGCATCTCAACCACTCCAATGTTTTTCCTGGACTCATCTCATGTGTTTCCGTATACAGCAGCAAGCATTTCACATATGCAGCACATTTCATCACCAAGAATGCTTTTACAAATATATACAAGGGTCGGTGTTGAATAAAATTAATATCTGCTATTTCATCAAGGACAGGCTTAAATGTGAGACTTTTCTGTGAGTGTTGAGATGTAAAGAATATAATGACTCTATTACTGTTTGGTATCATAGCTTTGATTCGTGCCAGGGATCCAGGAATATCCTTTTTTTGTGCCCTAAATGTAAATGTAAACACATAGGTATACACCCATAATCCCAACATTTTTGGAGGAAGAGGTAAGAGAACCAGGAGTTCAAGGCTAGCCTCCTCAGCTACATGGTACTACTATGCACATTGCTTTTACTTCGTGTGTGAGAGCCCACAGAGGTTTCCTAGTGAAGTCTGAGCTTGCTTTACCCAACAGAGCTGCATAAGGGGATGGACTGACCACATGCATGGTTATCAGGTGTTTGGAAGGATCTGCACTTGGCTGTGCTAGGGGGAGGTCTTTTGCTCTACCCCTTGGCATTCCTTTAAAAAGCCCTTTAGAAGAGACAGAGGGGGGCAGTGGATTAGGGTTCAGGCCCTCCCAAGGCTATCATGTGTTTCTATCTGTCTCTCTCTCCCCTCTATATTTCTATCTAAATCCCTTATCCCTCACTCCTCAAGAGTACCCTGGGGGAAAAGGTGTGTGTCCCCCACATTTATGGAACCTATGAATGTTCATTTGGTATGCTCGTTGGAGAATGGCTACACAAAATAAGTCCATCAGTACTAGCAAATGGCAAGTTTGTATATGCACGTATCTGTTTATTGCTGAGATTGGAATATGAAACACGTGGGTTATTCCTCTATTGTCTCAAGTCTCATAGTAAAACGCACAGGTATATATAGTCCCTGTTTATAAAAAGTGAATTGGAGCTCATAACAGTTGTGAGCATTGGAGCTGAAGATGCATTTCAGTTGGTACAGAGCTTATTTAGTATGCAAGAAGGTCTGAGTATAACTCTTGGGCACTGGAAAAGCTGGGTGGGACACACCCTTGTAATCCCAACATTCAGGCAGTGGATGCAGTAGGAAGGAAGTTAAAACTCATTCTCAGTTACCGAATGAGGCCAGCCAGGGTTAAATGAGACTATCTCTCAAACAATGCTGGTGGCTAACAGGATGGCTCAGCAGGGATAAGCACTTGCCCTGAAACTCAACAACTTCAGTTTGATTCCTGGAACTGAGAAAGTAAGAACTGACTGACCCTCTTTGACCTGTGTGTGGTGATTTAAATGAGAAAGGCCCCATAGGCTTATGTGTTTGACAGTTTTGTCCCTACTCAGTGGAACTGTTTGGGAAGGTTTAGGGGATATGTTCTAGTTGGAATGGGGGTGGCCTTGTTTGACGAGAGGTGTCATTGGAACTGTACTTTTGGGTTCCAAAAGTTCACAGCTGGTCCAGTGTCTTTTTCTCTGCCTTCTGTCTGTGGATCAGGATCTAAAGCTCCCAACTACTGCTCCAGCTCCATGCCCTTCCTGCTTACTATCGTGATGATAATGGACTAACCCTCTAAAACTGTATTCAAGCCCCCAATCAAATACTTTAAGTGTTGTCTTGGTCATGGTGTCTTTCACAGCAATGTAACAGTAAATAAGACAACATCCATGGCATGGCATGTATACACACACACACACACACACACACACACACACACACACACATTAACTAAATAACTGTAAAAACAGCACAAAATTAGTCAGAGAGATGGTTTAGTGGGTTAAGGCACTTGCAGCCAAGCCTGACAAGCTGAATTCTATCCCCAGGACCCTAAAAGTTGTCCTCTAACTTCTGCATGTACACCATAGCATGCATATTCTGTGCACACACATACACTTCCCTATACACTAAATAAATAAATAGCTGTACGGAAAAATAATGTGGTACACAAAAAAGTGTTGTCAAGCTTGGCGGCACATGCAGGCAATCTCAGTACTTGGGAGTTGGAAGCAGGAGGAACATTCAAGGAGATTCAAGGACATTTGTGACTACCTAGTAAATTGAAGGTTAGTCTGAGCTATGTGAGATCCTGTCTCAAAAAAGAAAAAAGAAAGCAAAAGAAAAGAAAAACTTAATTTTATAAGCACAAACAAGGACCAAGATTTACAGTGCAGATCCTTCTGAATCCTAACTTGTTCCTATGAAACTATATCAGGTCATTTTCCTTCTTTTGAGCCATCTGAGGTTTAAACAGTAATAACAGGACATCATTGTCTTATACATTGAAATGTGATCACAAAACTTAAATGTCCCAGCACTCCAGAGGCTGAGGCAGGAGTATTACTGCAAGTTTGAGGTCAGTCTGGCCTACACAGTGAACTCCAGGACAGCCAACACTATACAGTAAAGACTATATCTGAAAACAAACAAACCCGAAACTCCAAAGAATTAATTCATTTAACCCTCATAACAGTAACTCATAGTAGTTCTAGTTTAGGCATAAGGAAAGAGAGACCCAAAGCACACAGGGCTTTCCCAAGCACTCAGGGCTTATATGGGAGCTAATATTTAAAATCAGTTTACTAAATCATCTCCTAACTAAAAACAATAATGGGAAACTTCAAATAAAGACACAAACAGTATTATTTCTAAAGCAAAATGCTAGCAGAGCCTGGTTTCACACACTTTTAATCTCAGAACTCGAGAGGCAGAGGCAGGCACATGTCTGTAAGTTGGAGAGCAGCCTGGTCTACATAGCAAGTTCCAGGACAGCCAAGGCTCAGCCTTGATGGAGAGGGCATGGGGGAGGGGACTTGGTCCTGCCTCAACTCAGTGTACCACACCATGCTGACTCCCCAGGGGAGAACTTACCCTGGCTGAGGAGTGGATGGGGGCTGGGGGGTGGGGAGCAGGAGGAGGAGAGGGAGGGGGAATTGTGGTTAGTATGTAAAGTGAAAAAAATTTTTGAAGTGCAGAGGTTTTTGCTGCTGCATTATACATGAATGTAGAAGAGCAGTATGTTGGAGGGTGTCTGGGAGGAGTGGGAACAAGGAGTTAGGGACTGATATGCTAAAGCAGTGGTTCTCAACTGGTGGGTCATGACCCTTCTGGAGGGCTGCATATCAGATATTTACATTATTATTCATAACAATAGCAAAGTTACAGTTGTGAAGTAGCAATGAAAATAGTTTTATGATTGGGGGGTCACCACAACATGAAGAACTGAATTAAAGGGTCACCACATTGAGAAAGTTGAAAACCACTGTGCTAAAGATACATTGCATCCATGTAAGAAATTGTCAAATTTATTATTATTATTCTTTGAAGTTAATATAATCACATTTGGCCCTTCCCTTTCTCCATCCAAACCTTCCATATAAACCTCCCTGCTCTCATTCAAATTCATGGCTTCTTTTTACATTAATTGTTATTACATACATATATGTATGTCTATACACACATATTTGTAAACACATAAATGCAACCTGCTCAGTCTGATAACATGACATGTATGTTTGACTTCAGGACTGACCATTTTGGTGGTGTATAATCTCACTCTCAGCATTCCTTAGGTATCTGTAATTCTTTGGGTAAGGCTGATGCTAATGTGCTTTCTCCCATCCAAGATGTGTGTGTGTGTGTGTGTGTGTGTGTGTGTGTGTATTATTTATTTATTTATTTATTTATTTATTTATTTGGTTTTTCGAGACAGAGTTTCTCTGTGTAGCTTTGCACCTTTCCTGGATCTCACTATGTAGCCCAGGCTGGCCTCGAACTCACAGAGATCCGCCTGCCTCTGCCTCCTGAGTGCTGGGATTAAAGGCGTGCGCCACCACCGCCTGGCATTTGTTTATTTTTAACCAAAAAAAAAGTCGAAGCAGGGTCCCACACTGTATCTCAAGACTATCCTGGAACTGACTACGCAGTCAGCTTCAAACAGCTGAGTCACCTGCTCTTCCTACCTCAGCCTCCCAAGTTGGCTGGAATTATTAGCATGACCCGTCACACCAGCGGCTCTTTTACTCCAGTAACTTAGGCCAGGAGGTCATGGTACACATATAATCCCAGCACTTAGGGGACTGAGTCAAGAAGACCATTTTGAATTCAAGGCTATTCTGGACTACATAGCAAGTTGAGGCCAGTCTAGGCTACCTAGTAAGGTCTGAATTTAAAAAAAGGGGGGGCTGGTGGCAAAAAGGTCCTGGCTGGCCTCAGTCCCCAGTCACAAGAAATCACATGAAGGAGAGATGTAGCTCAGAGGCACAGATAGCACTTGCTTATCATATGGAAAACCCTCGGTTCAATCCCCAGTACTTGACTGTGTGAATATCAAATTCAAACCCATAAAAATGTTTGTTTAATTTACTCAAGAAGATAGGAAGAAGAAGAAACAGTGGGAAAATTTAAGCAAGGAATTCGTTCAACAGGAACCAGTAAGAACAGAGCCCTAAAAAGGGTATGGGTGACTTTACATTTTCAGATTTCTGAGATCAGGATGTGGTGAACAAATCTGCACAAGGGAAAACGTTGTGGTTTGTGTTGTGCTGAGCATATGACACTCTTCAAAAAGCACACCTGTTTCTGGAGAAGATGGGGCAATGGAACAATCACCATAGACCAGAGCCATGTTCTTTATCACTTACCACAAGAACGTCATCCAGGCATGGTGATGCACAGCTATAATCTTAGCACCTGGGAGGCTGAGATAGGATTGTGAGTTCAAGGCCAGCCTGGGCAACATAGTGAGATCCTACAAAAAGAATTAAGGGAAAGAAAGACAGGAGAAAGAGAGGCGAGAGGTGGGGAGAGAGAGCAAGGAAAGGAAGCAGAAACGAGAAAATAATGAAGATTAAAAAAAATGCTAACATCTCCTGTCTTTCACTGTTCTGAGGAAAGTTGCTCCCACTGGACCATGCCAGGGGTTGGGAAATAGGAGTTCCTCCTTGCACCCTCCTAGTCTACATCCTACTGTGTCCTACGACACTACTTTTCCACCACACTTACACCTTTTTTCAGTCTCACATTAAAACCCTGCTTGTTCCTTCTTGCGTTGAGAGTGGAAAGTCTGAAGGAAAGGAAGGGGTTTGGGGACCACAAACCCACTCCCTCAATAGGCAATAACTCTTATCAGCAAGTAAGCAGGGAAGAAAGAATTCTGTTCTGCCGCTAAAGATGCTACACATTTAACTTCAGCTTCTCTCTGTCTCTGTCTTTCCCCTTCCATTTGCCCCCTTCCCCCTGAGGTTTCAGTTCTGCTTCTGCCCTCTGAAAGTCTCAGGAATATGAATGAAAAAGGAGTGATGATTAACCTGTCTTCTCCATGGGAACCTCTCCTCTGTCCTATCAACTCCTTCACAACCAACCTATCCTTCCAACTCCAAACCCAGTAAGGGCCACTCTCTTTGCAGTCCATTCCACTTCCCTGCTAAGAGTATTTCCCAGCAATTGTCATTGCATTCATATATGCACACTTATGTGTATATTCACACATGTACATACATAAACACTCTCTGCTCAGCATCTATAATGTTATATGTACATATGTGAATGAAAATGAGGACATGACCACTCCTAGTTATCGTTGAGGAGAAGGGCTTTATTGGAGATATTGGAGGGCACATCCAGAGGCATCTGGAAGAGGCTAGACCGAACATGGCCAGCAAATTGAGCAGGGCTATGAGAGGAAAGGAGGGGGCAAGGGAGAAGAGGACAGAGAAGAGAAGAGAGGGTAAGAAGGCCAAGAGTGAGCCAGCCAGGAGCCAAGAGGCCAAGAGTCAGGAGACCTAGAGAATGTGTAGCCAAAATGACTGGTTGCATAGGAATCAGAAGCTAGGGGAAAGGAGGCAAAGCCCAGCAACTGGGTAGGGGAGGTTTAGGGTAGGGGACCTAATAAGAAGTGCTGGAAGGTGCCACAGGTACTTAGTGAGACTTGTTTATTTGTCTTGTTTTTGAGACCTAACAAACAGTATGTTTTCACAACTATTTAGCATTCAACAACCAATGAAACAGAGCAAGGAGGGGTATGTAGAAGGTTCAAGCCAGATAGCACTGTGGGATGTTCTGTATGTCAAATGTGTTGCTCTGGTTGGTTAAGAAATAAAACATTGATTGGCCAGTAGCCAGGCAGGAAGTATAGGTTGGACAAGAAGACAGGAGAATTCTGGGAAGTGGAAGGCTGAGGAAAGAGATGCTGCCAGCCACTGCCATGAGAAGATGAAGATACTGCCATGTGACAACTTATAGATTAATAGAAATGGGTTGATTTAAGATAGAAGAAGTAGATAACAAGAAGCCTGCCACAGCCATACAGTTTATAAGTAGTGTAAGTCTCTGTGTGTTTACTTGGTTGGGTCTAAGCAGCTGTGGGACTGGTGGGTAAGAGAGATTTGTCCTGACTACGGACCAGGCAGGACCAGAAAACTCCATCTACAAGACAGAGTTTCCAGTACTGAGAGAGGAAAGTGGGTGCCAAGTCCCACCTCTAACCAAGAAACTCTTTTCACTTGATACCTGCTGGGGAAGGGGAAGTCATTTTTCTCCAGTGCATTCTCACTGGGTATATCAACTACACTCCAGGATAGGTCCCATCCCCAGGAGTAGCTGAACAACATAAAACATGAACTCCATGGTGTTTTTTGGTTTTGTTTTTGTTTTTTGAGGAGGATTGTTGGTTTTGTTTTGTGGGCTTTTTGTTTTGGCATTTTTTTTTCTGTCTAATTGATATTTTTTGTTTTGATTTTTGTTTGGGGAATTTTTTGGTTTTGTTTTTGCTTTTGACATAAAAAAGGAAGTGGAACATAGAGTCGGGTGTATAGGGAAGTGGGAAGCATCTGGGAGGCATTGGGGAAGGGAAAATATGATCAAAATATATTATATGGAAAAAATTAAAACAAGGAGTATTTCCTAGCAGTAGAAATCCAATCATTGCCTAGATAAAATCCACTGTGAGCTTAGAACTAGAAGGATTTATTCTCCCAGTCAAACCCACCCCAAGGGGACAGACCCCTAGAAGACATTTCAGCTAAAATTATCACTAGACTTAGTGACTGTCATCTGAAATTTTGGCATAGCCTTTGCCTCCATTTTGCTTATGTTAGTTTTTCTGCTCTATTTTCAGACCCTAATTAAAAGTCTATTCAGTCGTTTAAATGAGTATTTTTTGAAGAAAGATAGTGTTTTAAGAACTGATTTAATTACCAAAACCAATATAAAGTACATGCCTATAAATTCCTGCTAATCCAGCAATTTGAATTTGAGGAGTAGAGGAAAGAGGATTATGAGTTAGTAACAGAAAGGGCAGTGAGATGGATCAGTGGGGTAAAGGCTCTTGCTGCCAAGCCTGACAACCTAAATTTGATCTCCAGAATTCACACTTGCATTATGGTTCTCTCTCTCTCTCTGTCTCTGTCTCTCTCTCATACACACATACACACACACAATAAATAAATAAATGTTAAAACAAAGAAGAATGAAGAGGAACTCTTCAAGTAGAATTTCATGAGAGAGGATTCTAGGAAAAGAGACTAACATGGGTAAAATCCAGAAAATATGAATGTAGATGCTTATTGAGGTACTAGCCAATGACTCACTATAGTTAGCACATATGGTGGATAAGGTCAAGGTAATAAAATAATACTGAGGAGGGACCTGTACTGAAAAGGACCTATTATGACTTGTATACCTGTGACCCCAGCCTTCATTTGAACTGGGATTCAGGCTACTCTCCCCGCCCCCTGCTTTTTTTTTTTTTTTTTTTTTTTTTGGTTTTTCGAGACAGGGTTTCTCTGTGTTAGCTTTGTGCCTTTCCTGGGTCTCACTCGAACTCACAAAGATCCACCTGCCTCTGCCTCCCGAGTGCTGGGATTAAAGGCGTGTGCCACCACTGCCCACAGGCTACTCTTATGGATGAGTAAAATCAGGTAAGTAAGATCCTAATGAGTAATGCCAGGAGGAATCAATCTGCATGAGAATAATTTCCAGTAATGAAGAGTACAGCCTGACCTCTGACCAAGATATAGATTCCCTGTATCTGCACATGCCATTGGAGTTCAATGACAGCCTTCATAATAGAGTTCATGGCCATCTTAGACTATGAGACCCTGCACTAACTCCTTCTCCCCAAAACAAAAGAATCTGAAGTGAAAGCACACTTGATGAAAACAGAGCTATTCTCATTGGGTGAGAGCATCACCAGCTGTGCTATGATGTAGGTGCCAAACTGAAATGGCTTTGTGGAAAACAAATATCCATGAGGCTACTGAAGAGAAAACCTCTGAGTGACAGTGATGTTTGGAGATCCTGAACTGAGTTTCAAAAACTGAATAATCTGACATGCATTTTGGAGTGCAAAGGAATGTCACAGACCTTTACTATGCAAAAGAATACAAGGCCAGTACATTTTCAGAAAAGGATGCAGAGTAGAACAGAAACAAGCTATCCTATTTAGGCACACTGAGACCTACGACTTGGACATTATCAGTAAGTGAAGAATATCATGGACCACTGAGCCTCCAGCAGAACCTGATCAGAAATTGTCCACTAGAATACAGAATCATGGCAAATATTAATAATGTTCCTTGTTTTAAACCACTAGATGCAAAAATGGTTTGTTATATAATTAATCTAATTAATAAAGCCCTAACAAGAATTGATGGAGGAAAGTTACTGAAGTTTGGATGACATCTTTATCAAGGTTCGTGAAGTACCCAAGTGAGAGAAACAAACCTCAATGAGCAACGCTGCTTATAGAGGATATGATGGATTTTTATCATGTCAGCTTAGGTACTTTGAAACTACATTTCCCAGATTACCATCCTCTGCATAGTTCCTGGTTTTCTGTATTCAGGAGACAGTCTGCATCTTGGTTGAGGGGACAGAAGTGTAACAGTTCAGATTGCTGGAGTGGGCCATAAGGTATTGTTTGATGACCCGCATGGTTTGTAAGTGGCATGTACAGGGATGGCAGTTCTTCCCTATTCTGACAGATATTATATCATATGGTGACATAAAAGTATATATAGGGTATTTAATCAGGCACACTGTACAATTCAATGAACAATGTTCATACAACATTCTAAGTCATGAAACATTCTGGATTCCTCATGTGCTCAATGTAGGATAAACACAAACATGTTTCATAGTTGTGTAAGTGAACTTCACAACCCAAAAGCACTATTATCATCACATTGTGTCATTATAGAATCTTTGGGACCCCACATCTGCTCATGAGGAAGTAAGAGACAACATCACCAAAACCAATTTCACTTTAGTGGAGGTACACACTTTTAATCCTAGCACTTGGGAGATGGAGATTGGAAGATCTGGAATTTAAGGTCATCCTGTCCTACACCTGGAGTTGGAGAACAGCCTGGGCAACATGAGACCTTTTCTCAAATAAAAAAATAGGACTGGTAAGATTGCCCTGTGGGTAAGGTCACTTGCTGCCAAGTCTAACTACGGGATAAGTAATAAGTAAATGTAAAAATAAACAAACAAACAAACAAATAAATAAATAAAACAAAATGGAAACATTTTAAAAGTCAATTTCTATAACATATTGAATACAGTCATATGCATTTCAGGACATTAAATGTGCCCTTAAGCTATATGATGGTTCTTTCTGGAATAGTCTACTGCTTAATGTGATATAAACAATGTTCATGTAAAAGCAGATTTATTATATGAATAATTGTTTGCATTAGCCATTGAAGATGTACTATTCACAATCACAGCTACTTGGGGAGACATGTTCAAGGCCCATCTGGACTACTGAGTGAGTCCAAGGCCAGCCTGTGAAACCTAATGAGACCCCATCTCAAAAAGAAAAAGTCAAAATAAAGAGGTCTAGGGCTAGGTGTGGTGGTTTATGCCTTTAATCTTAGAACATGAGAGGTGGAGCCAAGTGAATTCAAGGGCAGCCTGTTTTACATAGTGAGTTCCAGGACAGCCAGGGTTACATAATACAGAGACAATGTCTCAAAACGGGTGGGGGGACATTAGGGACATAGTTCTGATAGAGGACTTACTTAACATGTGGGAGTCTCTGGGTTCAATCCCAACCACATAAAAACAAAAATCAAAGATGTGCCATTCACATTGCAACCTCTATAATGGATCACTATTGACTCATCATATATTTTTGGATTTTTTTTCTTTAAGGGCACAATTGCGACAGAGTCTCACTACGTAGTCTAGGCTGGCCTCAAACTCTAAATCCTCTCAAACAAACTACACAGGACTGCATGTGTGGAACCACACCTGACCTCATGGGAAAATTCTTTCACAGGGTGTAATGTAGTACAAGCTGGCATCAAACTCACTGTGTAGCTGATCCTCCTGTCTCTACCTCCAGGATTCTGGGATTATAAGTGTTCACCACCACACTTGGTTTGCTTTGTTTGTTTATTTACTTGTTTATTTGTTTTGAGACATAGTCGATCTCTGTATCTCAGCCTGGCCTGGAAGTCACTAGTAGCTTTGAGAAGCCTTGAAACATTGAACTTGTATTGCTCTTTCTGCCTTTGCCTCCTTAGTTCCAGGATTTACAGGCAAGTGCCATCATGCCTGGCACCATGCAGGCATTTCATTTATTTGTTTTATTTTTGAGACAAGATTTTAATATGTAGCCCTAATTAGCCTGGAACTTGCTATGTAGATCATGCTGGTCTAGTACTCACAGACATCCACCTGTCTCTGCCACCCTTGTTCTGGGATTAAATGCATGCATCACCACACCCTGCCCTCCATGTACTTTTTGGCCCCATCATGTCTGGTTTATGTGATGCTAAAGATTCTACCCAGTGCATGCTAAGTGAGCACTCTGCCAACTGAGTAACATCTCCAGCCTGTGGCTCCATTTCTTTTGAATTCTCTTCATAATCTACTGGATGTCATTTACCATTGTCTATACCATAGATTTTTATGACATTCTCATATGTACAATATGGAAGTAGGCGTTCACTATATGAAAGCATATTTCAAACATAGGTTTCAATGGATAGCACACTAAAGTATTACTTTTCATATCTATATCTCATATATGTCAGATAGCTACATTAAAATAGATTTATGGGCCAATGAGATGAGTCAGCTGGTAAAGACAAGCCTGATGACCTGAGTTCAACTCCCAGGAAACACATAGAAAGAGATAATCTGCTCTCATAAGTTATCATTTTGCATCTACATATTCATGTACATACATGTCATGTACACATATAAATAAAGAAATGAAATTTAAAAATAGAAATATACAATCATAGTGGCACATGCTTTTAATCCCAGCACTCAGTAGTCATAGGCAGATCGATCTCCATGAGTTCAAGGCTAGTTTGGTCTACATAATGAATTCCAAGCTAGTCAGGGATATACAGTGAGACCCTGTCTCTAAAAATAAACAAAAATGAAATAGATTTATAACATGTATAATTGAATGGCTTATCTCAGTAATGAAAAGAGAAAAACATATCCTAGTTAATGCCATGGCTCATTCTACAATTATATGTTCATTTTGAAAGTAAGTCATTTTTATATAAAAGTAGAATTTTTTCTGTGCATTGTGTCACACACTTGTAATCCCAATACCTAAAAGGTGGAGTCAAGATTATCAGGAGTTCGTGGCAGGAATCTTAAAAGGTCTTATTAATGAAATCAAACCCGAGGCCAGTTATTGGGGTGATTGCTGGAAGATCAGAGAAGCAGAACAAGCCATGGCTATCTCACCTTGCTAGTTCCTCAGGTTTGTTTTTATTAACAAGTACCTTTAAGTCACATCTTTATATCTCATCTGGCGCCCAGCGTTCGTGGTACAAATTCATGAAAAAGCCTCTTGCCTGTGGCCTTGTGAGCCCTAGCTCAGGCCTGAGCTACACTTGGCCTGTTGTGGTGGAGCACACTGGTAGAATTTGCTGAAGAAGGCAGAGGCAGGAGGATCCTGAGTTGAGGCCGGCCTAAGAGAAGCTTCGACCAGGACAGAGACACAAACAGTGTCCGGTGGGACCATGGAGGCAGTGGCTGCTGCTTCAAGTTGCCGGCTGCTTCTCATCGTGTTGGATACTGCAGTGATGCTGCTACCTGGGACGAAGTGTTTACTACCGCTTGTTCAGAAAACAATTGCCAGGACCATCACATTACAAGAAAGCATCGGCAAGGGTCAGTTTGGAAAAGTTTGGCAAGACAAATGGTGGGAAGAAATTGTTGTTAAGATATTCTCTTCTAGGGAACAATACTCATGGTTCCAAAAGACAGACAGACAGACATGAGACTGTGATTGCTCCAAACCACAGAGGAGGCACAAAAAATAAAATCTAAAGGAAACCATGATCATGCCTAACAGTGACTTTGAAATCTTCAAAAGGAAGATGGGACTCAACAATGATGATGCCACATGGACTATGGTAAAGCCATTAACACCATGGAAAGATCGACTTTGTACTACAAACTGGTCAGGACAATTTGAGATGACTGGCTGAGATGATCCAGCCTGACAGACTACCTGAACAAGGACTTGAAACAAGCCCTGCACTTTCTCATTATGCAGCGGTGGGACAAATGATACAGGACTTGACAATTAACCCAAAAATAGAGTTGAGATTTAAAAAAGAAAAAGAAGAAGAAGAAGAAGAAGAAGAAGAAGAAGAAGAAGAAGAAGAAAGAAAGAAAGAAAGAAAGAAAAGAATATAGATATGAGGTAGATCACTGAATCTACTCTGAGAAAAAAGATAAAGAAATAATAGGATAAATGGGTAGATCATTGAATCTACTCTAAAAACAGAAAGAGAAAGATGACAAAAGGTAGATTATTGAAACTTTCATGAAGAGAAAAAGAGAATATGGGTATGATCAGATGAAAAGGTCAATTATTGGACCTACATTTAAAAAGGAACTACTTGTTTTAAATATAAGTAATGAAAATTCTTTTTGTCTGAATTTATCAAATGTTACTGGACTAGACATTGTTAATATAATGGAGTTTTTAATCTGAATTTGTCAAATGTTAATGGACTAGACATTGTTAATGTAATTCTTGACTGTATATATTGTTTATACTTATTAGATAGTTTTTCTTGTATTAGTTATAAGCTTTTTTTAATTTTAGACAAAAACAGGGGAAATGTGGTGGGTATTGTGTTCCCTGAAATATTGTGTGTTCCCCGAAATAAACAAATCTGGGGTCAGAGAACAGACAGCCACTAGAACAAAGCCGAAAATGGTGGCTAGAAAATGGGAAGAGCAAGCCATAACAGAAGTTGGGCGGTGGTAGCACACGCCTTTAATCCCAGCACTTGGGAGGCAGAGCCAGGTGGATCTCTGAGTTCAAGGCTACTTTAGAAACAGCTAAGCATGGTGACCCATGCCTTTAATCCCAGAAACCCAACCTTTAATCCCAGGGAGTGGGGGTGGAAAGAGAAAGGTATATAAGGCGTGAGGGCCAGGAACTAAGGGGTAAAGCATGTAGTTAGTTAGGCATTTGGTTGGTTAAGTGTTCAGGCTTTGGAGCAACACAGTTCAGCTGAGATTCATGTGGAGGAGGACTCAGAAGCTCCCATCCTGAGGAAAAAGGATCACCTGAGGAACTAGCTGTGGCTTGTTCTGCTTCTCTGATCTTCCAGCAATCACCCCAATAACTGGCCTCGGGTTTGATTTCATTAATAAGACCTTTTAAGATTCCTGCCACAGGAGTTGGAGGTCATTCTCAACTACACAGCAAGTTGATTTAATCCCCTTTCTCTCCTTTTCACCAGTACTGGTATCCTTCTGTTAAAGATTCACTTACCTTGTATTTTATGTGTATCTGTGTTTTGTATGCATGTACGAATAGGAACTGAATTCAAGCCTGGTGTCTGTAGAGGTCAGAAGAGGGCCATGGCTAGCTGCTACTGCCCAGCATGGCCAGAGAGATAGGAGTCCCCAGCACTAGCCCAGCCAAAGATTACACAGTGAGTACCAGACTAGTCAGAAATACATAGAAAGATACTGTTTTAAACACAATAAGATCCAGGATGGATGAAGGAGTGGTACATGGGCCCCGATCCCTAGCTGGAGAGTTACTAAGAGTTAATGGCTGCAAGTGGAGTGAGGTCAGTTTTCTCTAGGAGTGAAATACCCAATGAATTGACCATGTTCCAGTGTAGGGCCCCATACCCATGTGTATGAGGACAGTACTAACTGGGTTCAGCAAGTTATTTTTAAAAAGGACATATTAGGAGGGATATGGGATGAGGATCTATGAAGAGTTGGAGAAGGGGGTTGAGGGTGTAAGTACAATCTAAATACATTGTAACCATATGTAAAGTTCCCAAGGAATAAAGAAATTGTATTAATCTGAAAACAACATTTACTAATTGTTGATCTTACTGCCTATACTACTGGTGTTCTGTTCAGGAAGCTATCTCCTGTGTCAATGCACTCAAGGCTATTCCCCACTTTCTCTTCTATCAGGTCAGTGTCTCTGGTTTTATGCTGAGGTCTTTGATCCACTTGAATCAAAACAACAAAAACAATAAAAGAGGCTAGAGAGATTACTGATTAGCTAAGAGCATTTGCTGCTTTTCTAGAAGACCTGAGTATACTTCCCAGCACCCAGGTCAGGAGGCTCACAACCACTTCTAATTCCAGCTCTAGAGGATCTGATCATTCTTCTGTCCTCTGTGGGCACCTGTACAGACATGGCATTCACTCATAAAAACACATATACATACACATAAATAGAAATACATCTTTTAAAAAACATTTTAAAATGGTACATGTTTAAGGTGATTGGGTACACTGATTTTTTGTTTTACTTTTGATTGATTATTTCATTTTATGTGGGTGTGGGTGTATGTCTGTGTACCTTGTGTGTGCTTTGTGCCTGAAGATGCCACAAGAGGGAACAGAATCCCATGGAACTAGAGTTCCATTCTGGTGCTGGGAATTGAAACTGGGTTATGTGGAAAAACAGCCAGTGCTCTTAATCACCAAGATACCTCTCTAGGCCCTACTTCTTTGTTTCTGAGGCAGAATCTTACGCTGGAGCCCAGGCTGGCCCTGAGCTCCCTATGTAGCCTAAATTAACTTCAGACTTCCTTTAGCTGCAGTCCTCCTGCCTCAGCCTGCTGAGGATGGGGTTAGAGGAGCCAGCACAACTTTCTCCTTGCAGTCTTCCCTCCTCAATCTCTCCCTCTTTCCCTGCCCCCTTTCTTTCTTCTGTGTGCATCAGTTCGGTGAGCATGGCAAGTATGACACAGCTCAAGTATGGAGCTTTGAGGGCAACTGGCCAGAGTCAGTTCTCTCCCTCCACCATAAGGGTACAACTCAGGACAAATGGCCAACTGTGGTGCCTAGCACCTACCAAAGCACAGGCTGGCCTCCAGGCCAGCATCACAAATACCTGTTACAGAGTTCATGCTGCCATCCTGGCTCCTCCTAGCTCTTTTCACCTCCCTCCCCTAAATGTATCCAACTCATGGGTTTCCCTTTGCCTAGCTTCTCATTCGACTATAACCCTATCATTTCAGCCATGCACCCTCTTTGCTATCTTGACTCTCTTGGCCTTCTCTCTCTCTCTCTCTCTCTCTCTCTCTCTCTCTCTCTCTCTCTGTCTCTCTCTCTCTCTGTTCTCCTCTCATGGCCTGGTTCAGTCATGTCTAGTCTACTACTTTCTTTCCCTGCTCTGGACTCTCCCAGATGCCTTTAAATCCTTCCACTCTACCAGCCCTTGGAGAGAGCATGTCTTCATTTTATACATTTGGTGCCCAAACCCCCAATTTATACAGGTACCAGGGACTGAACTTTGATCATCAGGACTGGAAACAGATGATGTTCTTCACTTCTTCATTGACTCATCTCTTGAACTCAGTTTTTTTTTAAACTATCCTGATAGGGAAAGCCCTCCTTGTATAGAACCTCCCTAAAGAGGTGAGTGCCTGGGATTATAATCAGAGAGGCAACTGTGCCTGGGTCCCACCGCTGGACACAGGCCATCCCAGGAGGACCTGACCAACCGGGCCCCAGTTTCCTGCCAATCTGCAGGCCCTGCGGGAAGGCTCCCCTTTTCCAAGACTGCAGGCAGACACTGCAGTCTCCACAACCTGCCCCCACAACCATCTGCCAGAGACCCCAGCCACTTCCTGAGAATCAGAGACAAGGCCAAGCTTCCATCCTGCCCTGGAACTACCATCTGGACCAGAGACCAGAGGAACTCCCATCTGGACAAGAGGAGCTCCCATCTGGACAAAATAAGGAGACCCCAGGGACTTCCCGAGACTCAGAGTCCAGCCCCCCAGCTCCTATCTGGCCAGCACTCCCATCTAGACCAGCGCTCCCATCTGGCCCAGAGCTTCCATCTGGACCAGAGAGAGGCACCCTAAATCTTTCAGCTCTCTCTGGACCAAGTACACTGATAAGACCAAGAATGAACCCAAGAGGAGATGGGTAGACGTCAAGGCAGAAGTTCATACAACAAAATAAAGAGCAATACATCACCAGAACCTAGCCCTTCTCCAACAGCTAGACCTGAACATCACGGAATGGAAGAAGAAGAAGAAAACAACATTATAAGTAACATCATGAAGAGGCGAGAGCCTTATATAGAAGAAATCAAAAATAAAGTAGAGGAACAGACAAACAAAAAATGAGAAGAACGCTATAAAAAAAACTAGAGGAAAGGACAATTAAAGCAGAAGAAAACAATAAATCCTTGAAAGAAAATCATGAAAAAGCAAGGGAGACAATCCAAGACCTGAAGAGGGAAATAGAAACAATGAAGAAGACACTAGCAGAAGGAATGCTGGAAATAGAAAATCTGAGTAAACAAACAGGAATTTCAGATGCAAGTATAACCAACAGAATGCAAGAGATGGAAGAGAGGATCTCTGGTGTTGAAGATACAGTAGAAGAAATACATTCATCAGTCAAAGAAAGCACTAAAACCAACAAAGTCATGACCCAAAATGTCCAAGAAATTTGGGACACCATGAAAAGACCAAACCTAGGAATAATAGGGATAGAGAAAGGAGAAGAATACCAACTCAAAGGCACAGAAAATATATTTAACAAGATCATAGAAGAAAACTTTCCCAACTTAAATAAGGAAATGCCTATGAAGATACAAGAAGCCTATAGAACACCAAACAGACTAGACCCCCACCCCAAAAAAAGTCCCTATGCCACATAATAATTAAACAACTAAACGTACAGAATAAAGAAAGAATATTAAGGGCAGCAAAGGAAAAAGGCCAAGTGACATATAAAGGCAAACCCATCAGAATAACACCCAATTTCTCAATGGAGACTTTGAAAGCCAGAAGGACCTGGACAGATATAATGCAGACACTAAGAAACTATGGATGCCAGCCTAGACTAACATACCCAGCAAAACTTTCCATCATCATAGATGGAGTGAACAAGACCTTCCAAGACAAAACCAGATTTAAACAATACTTATCCAAAAACCCAGCCCTACAGAAAGCACTAGAAGGAAAATTCCAACCTAAGGAAGGAAGATACACCCATTACAACACAGGCAATAGATAACACCACAGCAGTAAACCCCAAAGAAGAGAAGTACACACACACTACCACCAAAAAATAAAAATAACAACAGGAACGAACAATCACTGGTCATTAATATCCCTTAATATCAATGGACTTAATTCACCTATAAAAAGACACAGACTAACAGAATGGATACAAAAACAGGACCCATCTTTCTGTGGCATACAAGAAACACACCTCAAATTCAAAGATAGGCACCTCCTAAGAATAAAAGGCTGGGAAAAGACTTTTCAATCAAATGGTCTTAAGAAGCAAGCTGGTGTAGCCATCCAAATATCCAGCAAAATAGACTTCAAACTAAAATCAATCAAAAAGAGATGATGAAGGACATTACATACACATTGCAGGAAAGATCCACCAAGATGAAGTCTCAATTCTGAACATTTATGCCCCAAAAGCAAGGGCACCCACATATGTAAAAGAAACATTACTAAAGCTTAAATCACATAGAAAACCCCACACATTAATAGTAGGAGACTTCAACACCCCACTTTCACCTCTGGACAGATCGGCCAAATTGAAACTTAACAGAGACATAATGGTCTTAACTGATGTTATAGCTCAAATGGACTTAATCGATATCTACAGAACATTCCACCCAAACAAAAAAGAATATACCTTCTTCTCAGCACCCCATGGAACCTTTTCTAAAATCGACCACATACTTGGCCACAAAGCAAATCTCAACAGATACAAAACAATTGGAATAACCTCCTATGTTCTGTTGGACCACCATGGTTTAAAGTTACATTTCAACAACAGAAAAAACTACAGAAATCCTACAATCTCATGGAAACTGAATAATGCTCAACTGAATCACCAATGGGTTTAGGAAGAAATAAAGAAAGAAATTAAAGACTTCCTAGAGATCAATGAAAATGAATATACCACATACCCAAACTTATGGAATACCATGAAAGCAGTGCTAGGAGGGAAATTCATAGCACTGAATGCCCACATAAAGAAGCTGGAGAAATCTCATGCTAGTGACTTGACAGCACACCTGAAAGCCTTTGAACAGGAAGAAGCAAAGTCTCCCAGGAGAAACAGATGCCAGGAAATTATCAAATTGAGAGATGAAATCAATAAAATAGAAATAAAGAGAACAATACAAAGGATTAATGAAACAAAGAGTTGGTTCTTTGAGAAGATCAACAAGATAGACAAGCCCTTATCCAAACTAACCAAAAGACAGAGAGAGAGCATCCAAATTAACAAAATCAGAAATGAAAAGGGGGACATAACAACAGACAATGAAGAAATCTAGAGAATCATCAGGTCATACTTCAAAAACCTCTACTCCACAAAACTGGAAAATCTAAAAGAAATGAATAATTTTCTGGATAGGTACCACATACCTAAGTTAAATCAAGACCAGATAAACCATTTAAATAGTCCAATAACCTCTAAGGAAATAGAATCAGTCATTAAATTCTTCCAACCAAAAAAAAGCCCTGGACCAGAAGGTTTCACTGCAGAATTCTACCAGATCTTCAAAGAAGACTTAATACCAATACTCTTTAAATTGTTCCACACAATAGAAGCAGAAGGAATATTACCAAACTCCTTCTATGAGGCTACAATTACCCTGATTCCTAAACCAAACAAAGATGCAACAAAGAAAGAGAACTACAGACCAAACTCCCTCATGAACATTGATGCAAAAATACTCAATAAAATACTGGCAAACAGACTCCAAGAACACATCAAAACAATTATCCACCATGATCAAGTAGGCTTCACCCAGGGATGCAAGGGTGGTTCAACATATGAAAGTCCGTCAAGGTAATACACCATATAAACAAACTCAAGGAAAAAAAACCACATGATCATCTCACTAGATGCAGAAAAGGCATTTGACAAAATCCAACACCCCTTCATGATAAAGGTCTTGGAACGATCAGGAATACAGGGAACATACCTAAACATAATAAAGGCAATTTACAGCAAGCCAACAGCCAACATCAAATTAAATGGAGAGAAACTCAAAGCAATACCACTAAAATCAGGAACAAGGCAAGGCTGTCCCCTCTCCCCCTACTTATTCAATATAGTACTTGAAGTTCTAGCCAGAGCTATAAGACAACATAAAGAGATTAAGGGGATACAAATTGGAAAGGAAGAAGTCAAGCTCTCCCTATTTGCAGATGACATGTTAGTATACATGAGTGACCCCAAAAATTCAACCAAGGAACTGATACAGCTAATAAAAACCTTCAGCAACATTGCAGGATACAAGATCAACTCAAAAAAATCAGTAGCCCTCCTATATACAATAGACAAACAGGCTGAGAAGGAAATCAGAGATACATCACCCTTTACAATAGCCACAAATGATTTAAAATACCTTGGGCTTATGCTAACTAAGCATGTGAAGGACCTGTATGACAAGAACTTTAAGTCCCTGAAAAAAGAAATTGAAGAATATGTCAGAAAATGGAAAGATCTCCCACACTCATGGATAGGCAGGATTAACATAGTAAAAATGGTGATCTTACCAAAAGCAATCTACAGATTCAACGCAATTCCCATCAAATTACCAACACAATTCTTCACAGATCTGGAAAGAATAATACTTAACTTCATATGGAAAAACAAAAAACCCAGGATAGCCATAAGAATACTGTATAATAAAACAACCTCTGGAGGCATCACAATCCCCGACCTCAAGCTCTACTATAGAGCTATAGTAATAAAAACAGCTTGGTACTGGAAAAAAAAACCGACATGTGGACCAATGGAATAGCATTGAAGACCCTGACATCAACCCACACACCTATGAACATATAATTTTTGACAAAGAAGCGAAAAATGTACAATGGAAAAAAGAAAGCATCTTCAACAAATGGTGCTGGCATAACTGGATATCAATGTGTAGAAGGCTAGAAATAGATCCATATCTGTCACTGTGCACAAAACTTAAATCCAAGTGGATCAAAGACCTCAACATAAATCCAGCTACTCTGAACCTGATAGAAGAGAAAGTAGGAAGTACTCTTGAACACATTGGCACCGGAGATCACTTTCTAAATATAACACCAGTAGCACAGACACTGAAACAATCAATCAATGGGACTGGCTGAAACTGAGAAGCTTTTGTAGAGCAAAGGACACAGTCAACAAAACAAAGTGACAGCCTACAGAATGGGAAAAGGTCTTCACCAACCCCACATCTGACAGAGGGCTGATATCCAGAATATATAACAAACTCAAGAATTTAGACATCAAAATGCCCAACACCCAATTAAGAAGCGGGCTATAGAAATAAACAGAGAATTCTCCACAGAGGAAGTTCAAATGACTGAAAGACATTTAAGGAATTGTTCAACATCCCTAATTATCTGGGAAATGCAAATCAAAATGACTCTGAGATACCACCTTACACCTGTCAGAGTGGCTAAGATCAAAAGCACAGAAGACAGCTCATGCTGGAGAGGATGTGGAGCAAGGGGAACTCTCCTCCACTGCTGGTGGGAATACAAGCTTGTACAGCCACTTTGGAAATCAATATGGCCCTTCCTTAGAAAACTGGGAATCCATCTCCCCCAAGACCCAGCTGTAGCACTCTTGGGCATATGATATTGGTAAAATTATTAAGGCCACTCCACGTAGTTAAAAGGGAGGTTTATTTTTGGGGTAACTTACAAATGAAGAGGTAGGCTGCAGGGTCTGGCAAAGGTATAGCTCAGTCTGGTGGTGTTCTCTGGAGAACTCTGCTCAGTCTACCTCCAGCGTCCATGGTCCTGGAACCAAGAGAGAGACCTCCTCCTGATCCTTGGTCTTCTGCTTCCTCCTCCGCCCTGATTTGTGGGCGTGATCATTACCGAAGCCTCATTGGGGTTGGAACTTCCAGGCCAATGCTGGGATGGCTATCCACTACAATATACCCAAGGAATGCTCAATCAAACCACAAGGGCATTTGCTCAGCTATGTTCGTATCAGCTTTGTTTGTAATAGCCAGAACCTGGAAACAACCTAGATGCCCTTCAACTGAAGAATGGATAAAGCAAATATGGTACATATACACAATGGAGTACTACTCAGCAGAGAAAAACAATGACATCATGAGGTTTGCAGGCAAATGGATGGATCTAGAAAAAATCATCCTGAGTGAGGTAACCCAGACTCAGAAGGACAAACATGGTATGTACTCACTCATAGGAGGATACTAGATGTAAAACAAAGATGACTAGACTGCTACACAACTCCAGGGAGGCTACCTAGAAAATGGGACCCTAGGAAAGACCCAGGGATCACCCAATGACAGAGAAATTGATGAGATCTACATGAACAACCTGGAAGAAAGTGGGAGTAATGAAGGGCAAGATTTGAGGGAAAGAATGCTTAGGGGAGCAGGATATCCCAGCTGGATCAAGAACAGAAAGGGAGAATGGGGAATAACAGACCATGATAAATGGAGACCACATGAGAACAGGAATAGGCAGAGTGCTCAAGAGGTCCCCAGAAATCCACAATGATGTATCCTCTGTAGACTGCTGGCAATGGTCTAGAGAAAGCCTGATCTGACCTAGTCTGGTGATCAGATGGCCAAACACCCTAACTGTCGTGCTGGAACTCTCGTCCAATAACTGATGGAAGTGGATGCAGAGATCCTCAGCCAGGCCCCATGTGGAGCTCCAGGTGTCCAAATGTCGAGAAAGAGGAGGGACTGCAAGAGCATGAATTGTTGAATCCAACATTGCATAAAGCACAGGGACAAATGGCCAGACGAATGGAATCACATGAATTATGAACCAAAGGCTGTGGAGCCCCCAGCTGGATCAGGCCCTCTGGATAAGTGAGACCATTGAATAGCTTGAACTGTTTGGGAGGCACCCAGGCTGTGGGACCCAGACCTTTCCTTAGTGCATAAGCTGGCTGTTTGGAATCTGGGGCTTATGCAGGGACACTTTGCTCAGCCTGGAAGGAGGGGACTGGACCTGCCTGGATTGAATCTACCAGGTTGAGCTGAATCCCCAGGGGAATCTTTGCCCTGGAGGAGATGGGAATGAGGGGGTTGGGCTGGGGGGAAGGCAGGGGCAGGGGTGGAGGGGGAAGGAGAGGGGAACCCATGGGTGATATGTAAAATGAAACCAAATTATAAATAAATAAATAAATAATGAATGGAATGAATGAATGAATAAATAATTAAATGAATAAATGAATGAATAACAACAAAAAAATCACTTCCACTTTCCATTCTGAATTTTGTCCATTGTATTTTTGCCGAAATCATGAACCATGTCCAAAAACATTTGTGGGGTCAAATTAAATGGTCAATAGTTGAAGATGCTGTTTTGTGATAATTATTGGGAGCATTTATAAGCTTAAAAATTACTAGATATACCATGAAACAAAGTCATATTCCAATGAAGAACTGATATTAAAAATGCTTGTTTTTCAGTATTTGAATGTGAATCTGAAATTTCATTAATAAAATGAGTATAATATAGTGAAAAAACAAAGAATTAGAATCTCCCGCTTGGGAGTGCACTCCTGGCATTTCATGCACTAGCCATTGGGTAAAGATATAAGCCAGGGGCTGGTGAGACTGCTCAGAGGTTAAGAGCACCGACTGCTCTTCCAGAGGTCCTGAGTTGAATTCCCAGCAACCACATGGTGGCTCACAACCATCTGCAATGAGATCTGGCGCCCTCTTCTGTGTACATAATAAATAAATAAATCTTTAAAAAAAAAAAGATATAAGCCAGTAGCAGACTCTCAGCAAATATTGACTTCCTGTTTGACACATTTCTTCTTCATGTAATATATTTTTCACCATGTTTAAAGCTGAACTACAACAGAAACTGGAAGGCAATGTCTAAGATGTTAGGTTCTCAAGGAAATGAATATGGTATGAGGAAAAGCCCCAGTTGGATAAGAAGGGGAAATCATGTGTGGCTTTGGGCATGTAAATACAAGGAAAGAAAGCTGAGAAACACATCATTGTTGTGTCATTTTCAAGGCAATATAAAGAGCCTCTTTCATGTGCTAGAGCTCCTTATGTAATGAGGGTGTGGGTGTTAGGTTCAGAGGACAATGAAACGAATGGGGAGCTCTTCATGACTTTCTTCTAGCAGACTGGTAAGACGTTTTTGTCATCCTTGCCTTCTCTTCCCATTCTACACACCAATAGGAAAAACAGGGAGTAATTCGGTGTACTTGAAACTACACTAAATACAGGCCCAGTATCCGTGTGTGCTTTTCATATAATTTAAATGCTACTGCTGCTGATGACATACCCTTGGAAGGTTATGCAATCTGGTTGGGAAATGCACAACAAAGAGTGGTAGTATCTTTACTGGCAATTGTTATAAGATAAATACCTACCCCTTTGTCTTTGCACAAAGTTGAATATCAACATGCCTATTAACTTTGGAATTCAAATAAAAAGGAATGTATATATTAACAGAAAGACAAATGTTTTTTATTCTAATAAAATCCGAAACAACACAACACCCTGAGTCCAACCTGAGTGAAGCTGTATTTCCTGAGTTAACTGATAGACATCTTTAGTATTAAAATTTGAATAGTGCCACACTTTCTCCCTCTTTTATTTATTTCAGAGTTTGTTTTTCCTGTCTGTGTGTCCTTACTATTGGCAAAACTAAGTTTGTTCTATGTTTTTCCTGACTACTGATCAAAGCTAGTTAAAGGTGCTTCAGCATGGAAGAACATATTGAGAAATCACGAATCATTGCTCTGTTTATATTTCTATCATAAGTGTTAAATATTTGTGTTAAGGAAAAGGTGACTTGCAGTCACCTTTTCATGAAGGTCATTCAGTGAATCTACTACAAATTTATAAATACATAAACCTCATTTTGCTTTTTGTAGCAGGAATCAAAGTTCAGACAGGGCTCTGACTTGCACAGACGGTTAAGTTAATGAAGGACTAGGAACAAGGGATGTTCTTTAACAGTTTTTTATTTTATTTGTTATTTTGTCTTTCTTGGCCAATGTTTTACAGATTTGTTTGCAGTTCTTTGGAAACCTGGAGATCGTTATGGAAGACCAGCTAAGGGGAGAGGCAAACAAGTACTTGGGTTGGGGAAATGCAGTAGCTTAGCTCTGTTTCTGAAACCGAAGTTCTGCACTGCTCACCACTCGAGTGAAAATCTGGGACAAAAGAAGTAGTTTTATTCAAAGCTAATTCTGGACAAAGGAGATTTTTCTGTCTCAAAGCTCCATCCTAGCAGCTGGCAATATAACTCAATAGTAGAACATTTGCCCAATAGGTTCACAACCCTGGTTCTGTCCATGACACTGCCAAACAAGGAAAGTCTCCATATGGCACAGGAGCGGGAATATTTTTTCTTTAAATGGGCATTGACGTTTTGGGTGTCAGGTCCCCTGGAACTGGAGTTACAGACAGTTGTGAGCTGCCCCAGGGGTGCTGGAAATTGAACGCAGGTCCCAGCTTTTGGAATAGCTATCAGTGCTCTTAACTGCTAAGCCATCTATCCAGCCATGTGGGAATAAATTTTTGTGTCGCACAAAATGGTTCTAGTGAGACAGTGAGTAGAACCATCCCTGATCTGGGCTGGCTCTTTCTCTCCAGAGCACTAACTCCTTTGGCTCCTTTTTCCGTCTAATCCAAAGACAGGGTTGTGGTGCTGGGCTATACCAGCACAAGGAAGATCATCATTTCAAGGCCAGCATGGGTCAAACAGTGAGACCCTGTGTTACAGAGTAATATTGTCCTTTTTAAAGGGGAGTTCTAGAGGCTCAGTTGTTAAGAACACTGTCTGCTCTTCCAGAGGGCCTGGGTACAATTCCAGTGATCACATAGCAACACATAACTGTCTATGGTTCCACTCCCAGGAGATCCAAGGCCCTTTTCTGATTTCTGTGGTCATTAGACATGCACATGATACAAAGACATATATTCAAGGACAACTTTTATACACATAAACAAAATTAAATTAAAGTAGAAAAAAAATCTGATTGTGCCCCAGAACCTGGACTTTTTATGGCCATCATCTGCCTTTTCACTCCAAATACATTACTTTAAAGCAAGTTAATTCTTATGAGCTGAGGCGAGGAAGATATGTTACTAAGGTCTCTTGTTTAGAATGGCAGCTAGATATGGTGGTTCCAGTTAGTAATCACAGTACTCAGGAGGCTAGAGCAGGAGGATTGTTGTGAGCTCTCAGGCCAGCCTGGGGTACAAAGTAAGACCCTGCCTCTGTTGCCCCAAAGCAAAACACCAAGACTCATCCTAAATATGGATGGTACCATCCCACAGGCTGACGTCATAGACTAACTGAAAGGGAGAAAGCAAGCCTAGTGTGAGCACTCATCTCTGCTTCCGGTCTGTGGATACCATGTGATTAGCTCTTTCAAATTCCTGCTTGTCATGCCTTACCTACCATGACATACTGGATCCTCAAACTGTGAGGCCAAATAAACCCCCCTTCCTTAAAAGGGGAACATTTATTTTAATTGGTTAATTAATTAGTTTTTTGAGACACAGTCTCACTTTGTAGCCCAGGTTGGCCTAATTACCACTATTATTTTTTTATTCTTTTTTATTTATTTTACATACCAACCACAGTTTCCCCTTCCTCCTCTCTTCCCATTCTCTCCCTTTCCCACCTTCTTCCTATTCCACCTCCCCATCCTCTCCTCAAAAAGGGTAAGGCCTCCCATGGGAGTCAACAAAGCATGGCATATCAAGTTGAGGCAGGACCAAGCTCCTCCCTACTGCATCAAGGCTGAGCAAGGCATCCCACCATAGGGAATAGGTCCCAAAAAGCTAGTTCATGTGCCAGAAACAGATCCTGGTCCCACTGCTAGGGACCCCACAAACAGACCAAGCTACATAACTGTCACTCACATGCAGAGGGCCTAGGTCAGTCCCATGCAGGCTCCCTATCTGTCAGTCTAGAGTTCCTGAGTTCCCACAAGCTTGGGTCAGCTGTCTCTGTGGGTTTCCCCATCATGATCTTGACCCCCTTGTGTAGCATGAATCTTAAAGAGTCTTATTAATAAAATCAAACCCGAGGCCAGTTATTGGGGTGAATGCTGGAAGATCAGAGACACAGAACAAGCCACAGCTATCTCACTTTGCTAGTTCCTCAGGTGATCCTTTTTCCTCAGGCTGGAAGCTTCTGAGTCCTCATCCCAATGGCTCTCAGCTGAACTGTGCTGCTCCAAAGCCTGAATGCTAACCAACCAAATGTTTAACTAAACTAACTACATGCTTTTTCTCCTTAGTTCCTGGTCCTCACGCCTTATATACCTTTCTCCTTCTGCCCCCACTCCCTGGGATTAAAGGTTGGGTTTCTGGGATTAAAGGCATGGGTCACCATGCTTAGCTGTTTCTAAAGTGGCCTTGAACTCAGAGATCCACCTGGCTCTGCCTCCCAAATGCTGGGATTAAAGGTGTGTACCACCACTGCCCAACTTCTGTTATGGCTTACTCTTCCCATTTTCTAGCCACCATTTTTGGCTTTGTTCTAGTGGCTGTCTGTTCTCTGACCCCAGATATGTTTATTTCGGGGAACACACAATATTTCAGGGAACACAATACCCACCACATCCCCTGTTTTTGTCTAAAATTAAAAAAGGTTATAACTAATACAAGAAAACTATCCAATAAGTATATACAATATATACAGTCAAGAATTACATTAACAATGTCTAGTCCATTAACATTTGACAAATTCAGATAAAACTCTATTACATATATTAACAATGTCCAGTCCAGTAACATTTGATAAACTCAGACAAAAAAATTTTCATTACTTATGCTATTTAAAACAAATAGTTCCTTTTTGTAAAAGTAGATTCCATAATCTCCCTTTTTATTTTATTATATCCATATTCTCTCTTTTCATAATAGATTCAATAATCTACCTTTTGTCATCTTTCTCTTTCTGTTTTTAGAGTAGATTCAATGATCTACCCATTTATCCTATTATTTCTTTATCTTTTTTCTCAGAGTAGATTCAGTGATCTAACTCTTATCTATATTCTCCTTTTCCCTTGCTTATATAATCCCTCTTTCCTCTCTTCAATTGGACTCCCGGAGATCAGCCCAGTGCTTGGCTGTGGATCATTGCATCTGCTTTCATCAGTTACTAGATGAAGTTTTTATGATGACAATTATAGATCCATATCTGTTGCCATGCACAAAACTCAAGTCCAAGTGGATCAAAGACCTTGACATAAATCCAGTTACACTGAACTTGGTAGAAGAGAAAGTAAAAAGTAGTGTTGAATGCATTGGCACAGGAGACCGCTTCTTAAATATAATACCAGTAGCACAAACACTGAGATCAACAACTAATAAATGGGACCTTCTGGAACTGAAAATCTTCTGTAAGGCAAAGAACATGATCAATATTACAAAAACGACAGCCTAGAGAGTAGGAAAAGATCTTCACCAACCCCACATCTGACAGATGGTTGATCTCCAAAAGATATGAAGAACTCAAAAAACTAGACATCAAAATACCAAATAATCCAACTTAAAAATGGGATACAGATCTAAACAAAGAATTCTCAACAGAAGAATCTCAAATGGCCAAAAGACATTTGAGGAATTACTCAACTTCCTTAGTGATCAGGGAAATGCAAATCAAAACGACTCTGAGATACCACCTTACACCTGTCAGAATGGCTAAGATCAAAAACACTGAAGACATCTTATGTTGGAGAGGATGTGGAGCAAGGGGAACTCTCCTCCACTGCTGGTGGGAATGCAAACTTGTACAGCCACTTTAAAAATCAGTATGGTGGTTTCTCAGAAAATTTTAAATCAATCTAGTAATCACACTATTCAACCCACCCTGCAACAATCCACACTGCAATAATAGACATTGCATGGGGCTGGGAATTTAGCTCAGTGGTAGAGCGCTTGCCTAGCAAGCACAAGGCCCTGCGTTTGATCCTCAGCTTCAAAAAAATAGACATTGCAGCAATCCTCTGCCTCAGCTTTCTAAGTCCAGGGGTTGTAGATGTAAGCCACCAAAACAGTCAAAGAATATTTGTCAGTGGAATAAATAGCTCTTACATTATCCTTTTTTTCTTGGTTGCCCATTGGAGATGAGTAAGCTGTGGAGATGAACAGTGTTATGCTGTTTAAGCCAACTTCTTCAGGTGACCCCTTGACCACTGCTAACACATCTTAAAAACAGAGCCAAGGCTAGTTGAGGACTCTGGGGAATGTGGAATAGTTTTATACTGCCTGAAACAGTATAATTAATACAAAGGGGGATGCACACAGGACTGAGAATAAACATAATTTCTTTCTTATCTGCAGAAAACTAGTAACTGGTTCTTACAGATAGAGGAAACCTACCATTTAGCTACTGTGTATACATGTAACCTTACTTGTGGCAGGTGTCTTATGTGAACATTTCCTAAGACTTTGGAAAGATTTTCTCCCTAGATATCATCTTGCTCAATACCTTCCCTTGCCTTTCTTTCATACTTCCTGGATCACTCATTGATTCATTGGCTCTTGGATCCATAGTCATTCTTTTCAGCTATGGGGAAATATCTCTGTTTTAAATGTCTTAAAGTTGTGATAACCCACCCCAAGAGCCCCAGCAAGTGATAGGATTACATACATGAGCCACCACATGTGGCTATGGGCTTCTTTTGTCAGATTACCAGGGTAAACTCTGTCAGTAGCCCGCAAGGCATTGCAGGATGAAAGCAGCCAGCAAAGGTTTCTCAGGGATTTTTGATTTTATAAGTAATTTTCTTTCTCTGGGAAATTAAAGAAAGTTGTTTTCCAAATAGCATAATTTTGGGCTGGAGATGTAACTGAGTGGTAGATTACTTTCCTAGCATGGGTTCAAGATCCAACATTGAAGCAAACAAGAAGAACAAACTGAGGCTCAGTCTTCCTCTCCCCTCACACACTTTCTGTGTCTCTCTTTCTTTATTGCACTGGGCATTGAGACTGGGGATTTGAAAGATGATCTGAACCTCCTGAACTTCCTGCCTCTACCTGCTGAGTGTTAGAATTACAAGTATGTACTACCACACACATGGTCTGTGTGACCTCAGGTTTTCATGAATGCTGGACAAACACTACCAACTGAGCTAGAACTCAACCTCCTGTTTTTGAAATATGAAGTATGACTAAAAATGAAATAATCCTTGTCATCTAGAACTACTTTGGTGCCTCAATATTCTGAGACAAAAACTTGGTCTCCAACTTTCACAGAAACTGTTTGAATATCCCCACCCTGTTTTTTAGCTCTTGATCTGTTGCTTGCAGTATTTTGCCATGAGTTTGTTTGGTGTTTTTTTTTCTTCTGGAGGCAATAATGCCTCATTTGGTTTCAATTTCAGCTGCACTCCTTCAACCAACACTCTGTCAAACAGCAGAAGACAGTTTTGACTGCTTATGTTGCCATGACTCTTGTCTCTGCAGCTCAGAGTCCTCCCCCACACTGTCACTGCAAGATCAGACCTGCCGTAGTGATAGAGTTGTCTAAGACCAGAGCCTTGAACACATGAAAAAAAATCCTCATTTTTTTTGTTGTTATAAGTTCTCATTGTGGAGTCCTCACTGTGTAGACAAAGTTGGCCTTGAACTTTTGATATACCTCTTGTCAGCTTTCCAATTAGGTGGCATTAAAGGCCTGCATCACTGGAAATGGCAACTACTAATGTTTTTTTATATATATACATTGCAATCATAGATATTTATGGAGTCTAATATGATATTTTGATACATAT
The DNA here is from genome assembly GCF_903995425.1 of Onychomys torridus. Taxonomy (NCBI): domain Eukaryota; kingdom Metazoa; phylum Chordata; class Mammalia; order Rodentia; family Cricetidae; genus Onychomys; species Onychomys torridus. The sequence continues at coordinate 76,709,341 of NC_050466.1, read as the reverse complement.
GTGTATCACAGAATGATCAAATAGCACATCCAGCTGGGCATTGAAGCTCATGCCTGTCACTCTAAGCACTCAGGAGGCTGAGACAGAAGGACTGTTGTGAGTTCTAGGCCAGCCTGGGCTATACAATAAGACTGTCTCTAAAACCCAAAGGAGTAGATGAGTTTGCTGAGTGGTAAATACACAGGTCAGCAAGCCTGATGAACTGTGTTTCATCTCTGAGTTCAATATGGTGGGGAGAACTGACTACTGCAAATTGACCTCTGATTTTCACAAGCACAGCACACTGGTGCACACACACAACATACACACACACACACACACACACACACCCCAAAACACAAATTCAAAATAAAAACAAATCAAAAGGGAAAATGATAAAGCAATTAAAGAATAAGAAATCCTATTGCTTCCTGGGCTCAACTTAAGTACAAAATAAATATAACAGGTTTTCCTCCAACTATACTAGATACAAGTCCTGTCAGGATGAGACTGTGACATCACATTTGACCTCTCCAGATGAATCACTAGCATTCCACACTCTCAGGTTTGCAATGGAGGCTTCCTTAGTCACAGCAGCAGCTATTATCCTTAGGTACCTTGGTAGGCAGAGTAACAGTCTTCCAAATATGTCCATATTCATATCCCCAGAAACCATGAATACATTTCCTTACATGGCAGCAGAAAATGAAGGTTTCACATTTCACAAAGACTCATAATCTGATCAGATGGCCTACAATGGGGAAATTATCCTAGCTTATCTGCCAGGCTCAGTGCAATTACAAGTGTCCCAAAAAGCAGACGAGGGTGTCAGGATAACAAGAGATGAGAAAGACCAGACTGGCTGGTGCTGACTTGAGGAACGCAGATAACCACTGCAGCTGGGAAAGGCAAGAAAACTGCTCTCCCCAAAAGAATGCAATCATGCTACCACCTTGGTTTTAGCTCAGTGAGAGTCATTTTGAACTTGTAAGATTGTGAATGTGTGTTTTTAAATGTTGTATTAAACAAAAAGTTTATGTTGTTGTTGTTTACGGGAGCCACAGGAAACTAAACAACTCCCATATGACCAACTGGTGAAATTTGTATTTTTACTTCACTGATTTTTTATGAATTGATTATTTTATAATAAATACAAGAAAAAGGTAGTTTTCTGCTCTACCTTACCCATTATATTTGCTGAGGTAATGACTATATTAGTCATACTTCCTTTGGCCTTTGTAGTGAAAAATTCCAATTTGCAACCCATTTTTCACTTGAGAGTTAATGGACATCTTTTTCAGGTTAATTCAAATGAATATAGCTCATATGAAAGTTGAAATATAAGAATGTCAATATCCAGGAGACTGATGCAAAAGGATTGTCACATCTTTGAGGCCTATTCAGACCACAAAGTAAGTCTGAGGACAGAGTCAGAGGCACATAGGAAGGCATTGTTTCAGAAAACCAAAAGAAGAAGAAAAAGAAGGAGGAGGAGGGGGAGGAGGAGAGGAAGAAGAAGGAGAAGAAAGAGAAGAAGAAGAAGAAGAAGAAGAAGAAGAAGAAGAAGAAGAAGAAGAAGAAGAAGAAAAGGAGAAGGAGGAGAAAAGGAGAAGGAAGGAGAAGGAGAAAGAAGGAGGAGGAGAAGAAGGAGAAGGAGAAAAGAGGAAGGAGGAGGAGGAGAAGAAGGAGAAGAAGGAGAAGAAGAAGAAGAAGAAGAAGAAGAAGAAGAAGAAGAAGAAGAAGAAGAAGAAAAAGGAGAAGAAAAGGAGAAGGAGAAGGAGGAGAAAAGGAGAAGGAGAAGGAAGGAGAAGGAGAAAGAAGGAGGAGGAGAAGAAGAAGGAGAAGGAGGAAGGAGAAGGAGGAAGGAGGGAGGAGGAGGAGGAGGAGGAGGAGGAGGAGGAGGAGGAGAAGAAGAAGAAGAAGAAGAAGAAGAAGAAGAAGAAGAAGAAGAAGAAGAAGAAGAAGACAATGACTATGTTGGCATTTGCCTATAATCCCAGTGCTTGGAAGCCAGGAGAGTCAAGGGTTCAAGTCTAGTCTAGGCAACACAATGAATTTGAGGACAGCTTAGAGTGCATAAGACCCTCCCTCCAAGCAAGGAAAGCACATGTGATAGTGCACATTTATGATCCCAGCTCTTGAGAGGCTAAGGCAGTAGGATCATTGTTAAGTTTAATGGCAGCCTGGGTTACATAGTATGTTCTAGACCAGACTCAACTGCATACATGTGAGAAAAATGAAAAAAAAAAAAACAAGAGTGGGAGAGAGAAGGAGGGAAGTAAGGAGGAAGGGAGGAAGAGAAGGAGGGAGAGAAGGAGGGAGGGAGGGAGGAACAGAGAGAGCAAGAGCAGCTGAGTTGGTAGAGAGTGCTTACCTAGAATTCATAAGTCCCAAGATCCTCCCCATAGCAGATAAAGCAGGTGTGGCGCTGGGCATCTGTAATCCCAGCAACAACTTGGGTGCACACCTATAATCCTATCACTTGAGAAGTGAAGGCAAAGGATCAAAAAGTAAAAGTTTATTCTTAGGTACATAGTCTCTTAAAGATCAGCCTAAGAGCTGGAGAGATGGCTCAGTGGTTTAAAGATCAGCCTGGGCTATATAGACAGTCTCAAAAAGAAAAAAAAAAAAAGGTAAAGATTTGTGTTGTTGTTTTGTTTTTCCCCTGAGGAAGGCTCTCACATAGCCCAGGCTTGGTATGTAATACAGTACCTCTTTGGGTAGTCAAGGTCAGCCTTACACTTCTGATCCTCCTGATACCACCTTCTAAATCCTGGGATCAGAGTTGAGAGGCACCAAGCCTGGTTTGTGTAATGCTTGGAATGCAACTCAGAGTTTTGTGCACACTGCTTGAGCATTCACCCACCTGAGCTACATCCTCAGCCCAAAATATTTATTTTTAAGTCTTTTTGTTAATTCTTTGAGAATTTCACACAATGTATTTTAATCAAATTCACACCCAACTCCTGCCAGATCCACTTACACATCCTCCCCCCAACTTCACGTCCTTTTTCTTTTAATAATTCGTCAACTCCCGTTTGTGCTATGCATATCCTCATGGGTGTGAGGCCATCCACTGGATGTGTGGTTGACCTACTAGAAGCTCCATGCTTTAAAAAAAAAACCAAAAAACAAAACAAAAAAAAACCACACAGACTCTTTCTCTTCCCCAGAAGCCTTCAACTGTCCACAGCTCTTCACTTAGGGGTAAGGGCTCATGAACTCCTTCCCACTCCATACTAGAATGTTGTCTGGCATGATGCTGTGTAGGTATTGTGTGGGCAGCCACAGCTGCTGTAAGTTAAAAGTGCAGCAGTCCTGCCCTGTCTAGAAGATACTGTTTCAATTCAGTTCTCTCTGACTTCCGGCTCTTACAATCTTTCCCCAGCCTCTTCTATGATGGTCCCTGAGCCTTGGGGCGAAAGTGTGATACAGATGTCCCATTTGTCCATAGTCACTCATTCTCTCTCTATACTGTCACCAGTTGACTACCATCTACAAAGAAACTTCTCTGATGAGGTCAGAGAGCTACACTAATAAATGTAGAAATCATACTATCTCATCATAGCTCCATTTATGGAATTTATAATTCTGGAGTTGTAATCACAGTACTGTAAGGGTGAGACAATAAGATCACAAATTTGAGGCCAGCTTGGTTTTTTTCTTCTTGTTTTTAAAATGTTATAATACAAAGTCTTTCACTATAGCCTAGGCAGGCTACAAACTCTCCACAAACCTTCTATTCAGTCTCTCAAGTACACGACCATATCCAGGTAAGTATCTTTTTTTCTAAAAATATAGCTTTGTAAAATGATTTTGTCATAAGATGCTTACTATAGACACTCAAGATCTGTTAAGGTCAGTATTGATAATTTCAGTATCCCCAAAATATAAGGGTGATAATTTCAGTGGAGACATTTTGAATATACACATTTACTTGTGTAATAATCTCTTTATCATATTGTTTCCCCAAAAAGAGTTACACATTTTTCTTGTGTTCAGAGTTATTATTCGTACTATTACAGTTGCTGAACAGCCCTTTATAAATTATGTTATCGCTCATTATATTGCTTCCTAAACAATACCTTTATTTTATTTGCGACAGGTTCTCACTATGTAGTACTGACTAGCCTGGAACTTGTAGCAGTCCTCCTGCCTCACCTTCCTGAGTTCTGGGATTACAGGTGTGTACCACCACACCCAGGAATAATGCTTTCGTTATCTTCTACACTTCTGCAGAATGGACCAAACCCAGAATTTGTTTTTATATGATAACCTGACATTTTGTTATTAAAGCATTTCCCACTCATTATCTCATTAAAGATTTTCACCAGCCCTGTGACATGAGTCAAGTTCCAAGCAGGTACCTTCAGAAATGCAGTGTATAATGGGGGATGAAAAGATAGTTCAGTGATTAAGATTTCTCACGACTTTTCCAGGGGACTTGAGTTTTGTTCCCAGCACCCCAGTTAGGCAAATCACAAATACCTATAATTCTAGCTCCAGGGAATCCAATGCTCTCTTCTGGTCTCCCTCATCACCTGTGTGCCCACGTCCCAACCCCCCCCCCCCACCCCAACCCCCCCTCACACACAGACAGAGACAGATACAGAGACTCATGAGTGGTGAAAATATAAAATATGTTAAAAATAGAAATACAGATGTTGGGAAGTTAGTTCAAGATCACTCAATCGGTTAGTATTAGAAATGAGTATAAAGTTCCAGCCTCAGCTTGGTGATTAACACGTGTAAATCCACAATCCACACTTGGAGGATAAATCCACAAAATTGACTTCTAGGCCATTCTGGGTTCTTAGTGAGAACCTGACTTGAAAGAAAGAAAAAAAGAAAGAGAGAGAGAGAGGGAGGAAGGGAGGGAAAGAGGGAGGGAGGGAGGAAAAAAGGGAAGGGAAGGGAAGGGAAGGGAAGGGAAGGGAAGGGAAGGGAAGGGAAGGGAAGGGAAGGGAAGGGAAGGGAGGGGAGGGGAAGGGAAGGGAAGGGAAGGGAAGGGAAGGGAAGGGAAGGAAACGGAAGGAGAGGAGAGGAGAGGAGAGGAGAGGGAAAAAAAGAAAAGAGGAAAACAAGCTGATGTGGTGGCACATACATATGATAGCTGAACTTAAGTGAAGGCAGGCCTGGCGGTGGTGGCACACACCTTTAATCCTTTAATCCCAGCACTCGGGAGGCAGAGCCAGGTGAATCTTTGTGAGTTCAAGGCCAGCCTGGACTACCAAGTGAGACCCAGAAAAGGCACAAAGCTACACAGAGAAACCCTGTCTTGAAAAAACCAAAAAAGAAAAAAAAAGAGAAGTGGAGGCAGGAGGATCAGAAGTCACAGTTGTTTTTGCTACATAATGAGTTCAAGGTCAGAGACCAAGTCTAAAGAGTATTTTTAAAATAAACTATTAATCACTTCTCTGCCTTGGGCTTAGGATAAAGTATATAATATATGTAGTTAGAGTTTTCCTGCCTGGCCCAGTCAGGACAAATCTCTCTTACCTGCCAGTCACACAGTCGCTCAGACCCAACCAAGAAAGCACACAGAAACTTATATTGCTTACAAACAGTATGGCTGTGGCAGGCTTCTTGTTATCTACTTCTTCTATCTTAAATTAACCCATTTTTGTTAGTCTATACTTTGCCACATGGCTTGTGGCTTACCAGTGTCTTTACATGTTGCTTCTCATGGCGACGGCTGGTGGTGTCTCCCCAGCCTTCTACTTCCCAGAATTCTCTTCTGTCTTGTTCCGCCTATACTTCCTGCCTGGCCACTGGCCAATCAGAACTTTATTTACACAGAGCGATATCCACAGCAAATATATGTTCTTTTAAGTTTAATATCTTGTATGTCTTCTGTCTAAGAACAATACATTAAATGGATTTTTGGAGTTTGAAGATGGTATAAGACTTGCTTCAACTACTTTATGCAGTGATCTGACATTTCAGTATCTCTAGGACTTGTACCTACTCTGGTTCAGGGCTGAGGGGTTAGGTGGTAAACTATAAGGGTAATATTTTTTTAATTCTCTTTTGTTTTACATTTATTTATTGTTGTGTGTCTGTGTTTGTGCCACAGGGCATGTGTAGAAGTCAGAGCAACTTGAAAGAGTTGATCACCTTCTCCTATGTGGATTCTGGGGTTTAATCTTAGGTCTTCAGGCTTTGCATTAAGCACCTTTACCTGCTGAGGCATCTCATTGGCCTCTAATTGTAATTCGTTGTTACTGAAAAACCATTTGATTTAGGGACATGGGCTTTTTAGTCTGTAGATGTATTCTTTTCAGCACATAAACAATGCTTAGACATTTGGAGCCAAACTGCTATGCCAGTGAGATGGTTCAGCAAGTAAAGATGCTTGTTGTGTAAACCTGATGACATGAGTTCAATATCCGGAATACACAGAAAGGTGGAAGGAGAGAACTGACTCTTCTGACCTCCACTTATGGACCATGGCAACACACCCACACGTCAAACACATAAATACATTCATAATAAATAAAAATAAAGGGTGAGGAGCTGGATGGTAGGTGGAGAGCACTTACTGCTCTGGTCAAGGCCCATATGGTAGGTTACAGACTGCTGTGATACCAGTTCCACATGACCTCATACTCACTTCTGATTCTTTGGCACTGCCTACGCACACGGTACACATACATACATGCAGAAAAGACGTAGAGAATAGAAACAAAGCCTTGTTTGTATTTCTTTATTTTTCTGAGACAGGGCTTCATTATGTGGACGACCATCTGCTTCTGCTTCCTGAGTGGTGGTCCACATTAAAGGCTTGTGGACCACACACTCAAGAAAATAAAGAAACCATGGTTTAAATCAATAAAGTAAACACATAAAATAAAAATTTGGAGACAAACTACTAGTTAGCACGTTCTAATCTGTGTGTTTTGGGTTAGGCATACACCACAGGAAAACTAAGGTATTGTTTTTTGAAGCTATTAGTATTTCAGTTTCCCGGCGGGCGGTGGTGGCACCCGCCTTTAATCCCAGCACTCGGGAGGCAGAGCCAGGCGGATCTATGAGGGTTTGAGGCCAGTCTGGTCTCCAAAGCGAGTTCCAGGAAAGGCGAAAAGCTACACAGAAAAACCCTGTGTCGAAAAACCAAAAAAAAAAAAAAAGAATTTTAGTTTCCACCTTGATATTGTTATTTCTTATTATAATTTCCTTAAGGTTATTAAAAATTCAAGAAGGTCACATGGTATCATAAAAAGCAGAAAATCGATTGCCTGGTCATTTATTAACCATGTGCTCCTAGCAAATTTTAAATCCAAAAATTAAGAGAGACTGTCATATGTATATAAAATATATACATGTATATATATATATATATATATATATATATAGATAGAGAGAGAGAGAGAGAGAGAGAGAGAGAGAGAGAGAGAGAGAATTGTTCCTTGATAATTGCAATGTCCACTTCTTACTAAAGGTGGCAGTGCTGTTCTCTAAGGAGAATAAAATTTTTGCAGATAATAATATTATTTGTTATACTTCTTTCAAAAAAATATTTCCAGGTATAGTGTCACACACCTTTAATCCTAGCACAACAGAGTCAGAGGCAAGCCTGCTCTACATAGCACATTCTAGGAAAGCCAGGGCTATGTAGTGAGACCATGTCTCAGGAATAATAATAATAATAATAATAATAATAATAATTTTAAGATAAACAATGTATTTTGGACATATTTATCTGTATTGGCCTTTCTTATATCACCCACTACATTGTTTTTGAGAGTCTCACCTTGTAGCGAAGTAACAACCTGTTTTGTGTTAGCATCTATTGTTTGGTGGTTGGTGTTTTAAAGCCACATCACTGGAGTGATGCTGTATAGAAAATAGAATTTCCTTCAAGTCTGCTGGTTGGGTGGTACACATTTTTAATCCTAACACTCAGAAGTTTAAGCAGGTGGATCCTACATTTGTGGCCACTCTGGGTTACACAGTGAGACTCTGTACAAAACAAAATAGAAAAAAAAAACCAAAAAACAAAGTTTCAGGCAAGTGATTTGCACAACTCCTCTCTGATAGTTCTTTATGCTTCCTTTCAATGTTATGACATTTTTGTTGGCTCTTACCACCACCTCCATGTTAGTTATTTAAATAGGTTAGAAGTCATCCTGTTTCCCACCCCTGTCTGTATTACCTATGTCAATGGCAGTGCCAACCACTGAAAACAGGTAAGAGGTCATGGGAAGGGATGAGGACACTAGTCTACCTATGCGACATGGGATTTTGTATAGCTTTTTAAATTAGAATGTACCTAAGAGCAAAACTTGTGAAGGTCTTACCATTTTGCCCTTGCAGTTCCTAACTTTTCTCTTGGAACTTCTGTTTGACCTTTTGCTCAATTTTCCACTATCAGAGAAAACCAGAGTTGAGAAGCAGAATGTAGAGGAAAGAGCACTTCTTTGGCATCAGAAAACCTACTTTGGCATCTTGGTTCTGCCACTCTTAATTTGATTTTCTCTAGAATAGTCATTTAAACCCTGACACTTGGTTATCTCTTTTATAAATTGGTGTTAGTAACGGATCATGAAAAGGTGGCAGAAGATACAACAAATATAAAAGTATTTGTGTAATTTATACATTTGGATTATTCATTTATCAAGATCTAAGCACTAATATTTAATGTGTTGGGTCTTTTGGTACTTTTTAAAAAAGACCCAGGAACTTTGCATGAGCTGCTGGCTCTGCTGAAATGACCTCTGCCCTTTACTCTCAGGATTCTGTCTTTGACAAACTGTTTACAGGCCAGGCTTGGTGGCACAGGCTTGCAATCCCCAGACCTGGGAAGTAGAATTCAAGGTCACCCTCAGCTATGTACTGAGTTTCTGGCTCACTTGGGCTACATGAGACTATCTTTAAATAATAGTTACTAGTCCCCTCATAGAGATCTTCATACTACCTATGCTTACTTCTGTTTAGTTTGTTCTAAAGGTTGCAATTCCTATTTACCCAATATAAATCCCTTTAAAGCAACTGGAGTCTTTCAAGAGCAGAAGCAGTAAGAACTTTCATTTTATTTGATCCAGATAATGCATAGTATTCACAAGAGATAAGCAGTAAGAGGGAAAGTGAGAAAAAAGATGGAAAAAACAAGCACTGGTAATACATAATGATGGTGATGATGATGATGATGATGATGGCCGATTGCGGTTGGTACTCTCCTGCAATCCCAGCACTGAGGAGGCACAGGCAGGAAAATCACTGCCAATTTCCTTCTGTACTAATACTGTGGTACATACCTGTAATCTAAACAGTCAGGGGGCAGAGAAAAGAGGATTACAAGATTAAGTACAACCTCAGCTACTTAGTAAACACCAAGTGAGCCTCAGGAACTCATCAAAACCATGAACATGGGAGGTGCCCAAAAGCAGATGGGAATTCAAGGTCATCCTCAGCTACATAGAGAGTTTAGGCCATTTATACATGAGACTCTGTCAGAAACAAATAAATAAACAAACAGGATCAAAAGGAGGTGGAGTAGGAACTGGTGTTAGCCCTTGAAGAATAAGAACAATTTGATAGGCAGAAATTAGAAAGACAGCATCTTAGATGAAGGAAACACCAAGGTCAAAGGCAAAGAAGACCAGGGAAGAGCAGGATGTCTTTGGAGAACAAAGAACATACTCATTGGCAGTGGTTAGAGTACACATGGGGAAGTTGTGAGGATAGAAAGATAAACAGCAGCTTACTTTGAATTCAGAGATGAGGAAGTTTAAAGAGTTCATATTCTTGTTGGGCTTATGTCAACTTCTTCCCCTAAGTGCTGGGAGTTATCTCCTCCCCTACTTCTCCTAAAACCTAATACCTTTCCTCTGATAGCAACTAACTTGCATCAGGAGCCTGTCCCAGGACAATCAGAGTGAACCTCTGTGGTTTACATTTTTTGTCCCTTCCTCCTACCATTACCTCATACATACTGAGTCTTATGACTTCCTGACCCTGATTTTGTTATTTAAACAATCAAGATTAGTCATATAAGCCAAGTGTGGGAGTGAAGACCTGTAATCACAGAAACCCAGAAGGCTGAGGCAGGAGAATAGCACACTTGAAGTCTGCCTACACAGCAAGTTCAAGGCCAGCACAGGCAACTTAGGAAGACACTATTTCAAAATAGACTTGAAAGGAAAGGGGCTAGGGCTATAGCTTTGTTCTTTTAAAAAACTGCCTGTTTTTTCTTAATGGTTCTTAGTTGTTCTTTTGCAGTGCTGCCAGTTTAAGTCGTACTGGGATCAAGAAAAATGGGCCTCGGTGGTTTGTGTTTCTAGAGTTGTGTCCATGCCAGTGGATGCCCACACGTTCCAGAAGAGAATTTGACATCACTGCTGCCATTGTTGCTGTTATAACAGTGATGACCACTGCTACTACTGTTTTTGAGATTGCCATTTCATAATTGGTTACTACAGCTAGCACAGTGGAGACCCTGGCAGCAAAAGTAGCTACCACAATTAATTAATCTTTCATTCTATTGGGCATAACAAATTGAAATCAATAGTTATATACATTTCGATTGGCTTTGAAAGATATACATTTACAAACTCAAGTTCCATTTGCTTTTGGTATACCATCTTACAAGGACTCCAATTTGCAGTAAGGCTCGTAAAGGAAGGGAATGGCTCAGCTGCATTTAGCCTACCAGCTATGGGTGGGTTAAGACTTCTGTTGGTCTTTTCTGTGTCAAACACACAGATTGCAAGCCCAGCGCCACTTAGAGGTCTTTGGCAACAGTTAACTCTGCAGCTCTCACATGATTGAGCCTGTATGATAATGAGTATTCAGAGACAGGTAATTCCTGGGGGGCAGTCACCAACCTAATAAAGAGTGCCTGTGTGGCCTGGACAGGTGTCTCCATGACAGGTAAGGTGACCTGCTGACATCCCATACAACCTAAGTCAGAAGCTCATTTATTTTTAGTAAAAGGGGGGGGGGACCTTAGGGCCCTGGCCCCCATTTTGGGTAACTGTAGCCTTGCTTGCTGACCTTGATCTTGATATCCTCCCTATGCTAATTCCCTGCAAGACTCCACTATCTTGAACGCTTAAGGGAAGTTCCTTGTCTGTGTATCCTGCATATTGGGTGTTAACAGATTAGAAGCAAGATTGTAAAACATCAGAAGCGAACTTCTGCCCTCCAGGGTTCTCCCATTGTGCTGTAAGCCTGTATTTAAGACCTCCTCCCTCCTTCAATAAATGGCATTCGGCATTCAAAAAAAAAAATCTAAAACCAGAACCACATGGCTGAAGCTGCCAAGTTCTGCTGCTTGCTGGGGCTGAAAAAAAAAGGTAAGGAGTAAAGCTCAGTTGTCAGAGTGTCAATAAGATGCATGAATCCACCACCACACAAACTAGTGCTGGTGGTGCAGAACTCTAATGTCAACATTGGGGAGGGGGAGGCAGGAGGATTAGAAATATAAAGTCATCCATGGTTACATGCATGTTTGAAGCCAGTCTGGGATACATCACACTCTGTCTCAAAAACAAAAGCAAACAAAGGCTATGCGGGTGGTGAACATCTGTAATCCTAGCACTTCCACACTTTGCAGGAGAGGAAGGAGGATCAGGAATTCAAAAACATCGTTAGCAACACAATTTGAGGCCAATCTAGGCTATGTAAGACCCTAACTCTAAAAAGAAGCAAGCAAACAAGCAATACACCTAAGGGGAAAAAGACCGTCAAAAACAATATAGGAATGGGACTATTTTAAAATTGATTTTCAAAAACGTTTTGTGTGTATTGGTGTTTTGTCTGCATATTATGTCCGTGCACCACATATATGTCAGAAGTCATCAGGTCCCCTGTAACTGGAGTTTTAGGTGGTTGTTAATCACCATATGGATGCTAGGAATTTGACCTGAATCCTCTGAAGGAACAGACAGTGCTCTTAACCACTGAGACAACTTTTCAGCCTTGTTAAATTTGATTCGTTAAGACAGGATTTCATTCTGTAGTTCAGGCTTTCCTGGAACACACAACAATACTCCTGCATTAGCCTCCTGAGTACACAGATATGAGTCACCATTCCTGCCTCCCTTCATTCATTTAAATGTCAATATTTTGACTGTTAGTAACATTGAAAGCCACTTTTATGAACAAGTCTGTAGTGGGTAGCCAGCCGTTCCAGCTTTGACGTGGAAATACCACCCACTTTGAGGCTTTGGTAACTGTCACACCTACAAGGTGGAGCCGAGAGAGGACCCCTGAAGACCTGAGATCCGGGAGCTCTCTTGGCTCCACCTTGTAGGTGTGACAGTTACCAAAGCCTCAAAGTGGGTGGTATTTCCATGTCAAAGCTGGAACGGCTACCCACTACACAAGTCAGTTCTATTACCTGGATCTACGGCTTCTACTTCTACCACTAGTCACCATGGTTATCATCTGTGTTCGTCCAACGTAGATGCACAGGTCATCAAAGGGGAAAGGTGCTCTAGGTGGCACTGTCAGCTTCAGTTCTTCAGGTCCACTTTCATGCAGTCGTCTGCCAAGTTCATATTACGGAGAGTTTACATTCCTGCCCTTTCCTTGACTTTGGGATTGCTCACATAACTTGCTTCAGATAATAAAAATTGAAGGGAAGTATAAGAATGGCAGTTTTGATTCTAGGTTGGGGTAGCACATTTTTATTTGTCCCTCTGCACTTTTCTTAAAAGAGAATCGTGATATGGAGCTGCCATACTCTGAATGATCACGTCTCCCTTAGGAGACATCGAATAGCTGATATTTGAACATGTGGTCCACATTTGGTGGCACTGTTTGGGGAGGTTTAGGAGATACAACCTTACTGGAGTCACACTTTGAGATTCCAAAGCCTTTTGCCACTCCCAGTTCATTCTCTCTGCATTGTGCTTGCCGCTGAGATGTGAGCTATCAGCTTTCTGCCCCTGCCACAATGCCTTGCCACTATGTCTCCTTACCAAAATAGACTCATCCCTTTGGATTGTAATCTGGAATAAACTCTCTTTTCCTTAAGTTGCCTTGGTCACTGTATTTTATCACTGCTACAGAAAAGGGACAAGTAGAGAAGTTGGTACCAGCGGTGGACTGTTGCTGTCAGGAGTCTGGCAAGTATTTGGAGGAATGTGAAAAGCTTTGGAAGTTTGTACTAAGAAAGTACTTAAATGCTGTGAGCAGAGCTTGAAGGGCCTTTCCAGTTTGAGCCTAGAAGACAGTAGTATTGAGAAAAATGTGGACTGCAGAGGCCCAGGTAAAGAGGTTTCAGAGGGCAACAATATTAGTAAGTGGACCAGTCTGTGATATTTTGGCAAAGAATCTGTTTGTTTTCTGCCCTTGCGCTAAGAACTTGACTGAGGCTAAATTAGAATTAATGAACTAATTTCCTTGATAGAGGTAATTTCAAGGCAGCATAATATTAAATCTATGTCCTGGTTATTAATCACTTTTATGTAGGTTTAAAATGAAAAAGAGAAAACGATGCTGAAAGAATATAATATGTACAGTTTGAAGAGAAATAAAGAGCACTAGGTGGCTTAATGTTGCAGCAAAGGCTTGTGCTGTAAGAGATAAAGGGATGAACACCATTAAGGAGAAGGTTTGTGCTCAATGCTGTAATAAAGGGAAGGGTACACTCAGTGCAAGATCCCACCTAGCTAATTTTCTAAACTGGGAAATAGGACATGGTTTCTGCTCCTATAAAGCAACTGGATAAAAAATCTGTTGCTAATGTGATTAGAAGTGTTTGTGGGGGGAATCCAAAACTAGCAGCCAAACTTGACAAAGTGATCTACATGGTGCTAGCTTTAGAGCATGAAGGATGTAAGAATGAAAGGGTATTTTCCCTCCATTGTTTCTGAGATCCACTGAGGCCAGACAGTGTGTGACAGGGGATCCTGTGCACAAAGGCCCTTCCAGAGAAGTCAGAAGAAGTCTGTGAGATACCATGGCATGAAGCCGTTGAAGTGAAGTCTGGGTTGCAGTGAAGATCCCAGTGTCATAGGAGGTCGGTCAAGGAGCTGCATACAGGGAGTGGAACCAGCACATGAGAGAGATGTATGTTGCAAGCAGCAAAACTAGAGGGGCAGATGCAACTAAGCTCCTTGAAACTAAAGTCCTAGACATAAGATGTGAAATTATGGGGCCCGATGTTTCCCTTCTGGGTTTCAGTCTTGCTTAGCTCCAGTATTTTCTTGCTATGATCCCATTTCTTCATTTTGGGAGGGTAATGTATATTCTGTGCTATGATATGTTAGAAGTATGTAACCTAGATTTTAATATTTTACAGTGGCATTACAATTAAGAGATTGCCTTGCTTCTCAGAAGAGACTTTGAACTTTTAAATAGTGTTGAGTCAGTGAAAGATTATGGAGACTTTTGAAGTTGGACTAACTGCATTTTGCATTATAATATGGCCATTAGGTCTATGGGGCCAGGGAGTGGAAGGTGGTGTTTTGAATGAGAATGTCCCCATAGGTTCAGCTATTTGAACATATGATTCCACATTGATGTCACTGGTTAGCAAGCTTTAGGAGATACAGCCTTGCTGGAGGAAGTGCATCATTGTGGGGAGGCTTTGAGATTCAAAGCCTTGTACTAGTTCCAGTTCACTTTCTCTGCTTTGTGCTTGTGATGTGAGACGTGAGCTCTGGGCTTTCCACTCCTGCCATCATGTCTGTCTCTTGCTCCTCTGCCTCCCCACTATGATGGATTGTTATCTTTCTGGAGCCTTAAGCCAAATTAAGTCCTTCCTTAAGTTGCTTGGTCATGCTATTTTATCACAGCAACAGAAAATTAACTAATACAGTATCTCAGGATGGCCTTCAACTAACGGTCTTCCAGCTTTAGCCTCTTAACTTTTAGGATTACAGGTGTGTGCCACCACATCCAGTTCCATTTGTCCTTTTTCCATCACCAGGACAATATGTATAAGAGAAAACCTTCTTACTGACCCAAGAATGATGAGTACACACAGAGCAGAGCCATTCAACCCAAGACATCACCTGGGGTGGTTTTAAAAGGTAACTGTAGCTTCTTGGGCCAGAAACAGGACCATCTAGCTTAACCCAGCCTAGATCAACAAAACCCCAGCCAATAAGCAGATACACAAACTTCTTTCCCACGCCATTTGTTCCATGCCACTGAAGTTGGCCAGATCAAGAAGACCATTTGATGCTTTGAGTAGGCAAATATTTCTTCATGGAGGACTGTATTTATGGATAGATTGTAGTCACGAAACGATGATGCCTTGGGGACTTTGACACTTAAGAATCCTTTGGAGCCCTGTGCAACTTGCTATCTGATGAATGCTTGAGAAATGTCCATCTTCAGAGTAAAGAAGGAAAATAGAATAGATGATGAAAGTGTTTCAGAAGGGAGAAAGAGTTTCAGATGAGTCTATTCTTAGCACTAGCAAATATGAAATTTGTTTAAGCTTCAGGTCTTGTGTCAAAAACATTGTATGCTTTGTCATCAAAACTTTCCCTCATCTCAGCTGGGTGAGGTAGTGTATGCCTGTAGTCTAAGCCACCATGGAGACTGAAGTAGGAGAATTGTTAGTTCAAGGTCTGCCTGTATGAGAAACATTAATGGGGCAAATGTAAGTACAAATGAAGACACTCTTAAATCCCCATGTTCCATCCATAAAATAATAATAGATTTAAAATATCAATATTTTAGTTCTTTCTTACACATTATTTTGTATCCAAATTCTCTGCATCTGTTTAGATCTGATTGCATGTTAGATGTGACATTCTCCACAGCATGGTGACATTCCACTCTTCAGTGCATACAGAAACTTCTCCCCTAGGCCTTACATTTTATCCCTAGCACAACAAAAAACAAAACAAAACAAAACAAAATGGGATGGCAAGATTGTTCAGCAGGTACAGGTACTTGCTGTACAAGCCTGACAATCTGAGTTTGATCCCCAGAATGTATGTAATGGTGACAGAGAAGCAAATCCACAAAGTTGTCCTCTGACCTGCACACATGTGCTAAGACATCTCTCTCTCCTCTCTCTCTCTCTCTGTCTCTCTCTGTCTCTCTGTCTCTCTGTCTCTGACTCTCTCTGTCTCTGTCTCTGTCTCTCTCTCTCCCCCTCACGCGCACACGAACATGCGCGCACACACACACAAACACAATTAAAAAACAAGAGCTATGGATGTATTTCAATGACAGATTACTTGCTTAATGTGCAAGAGATATTGGGTTTGATCCCCAACACGATGCAAAAGTTTACCTTATTTCCAACTCATTATATACATTTGTGTATATCCACACACAAGTAGACACCTAGACCTTTAGTTTTAGCTGCCTTTAGTTGATTCTGTTCCTTGCAATTTAAGTACTAAGGTCCTTTCCATAACGAAGGAAAAGGGATGAGGGATAACCAGATGTGTAATCAGTATTCCCTCAAGTGGTGAAGAAGTGAACTCAATGTGTACGTGGGCTATGTAGCTGTTTTTCTTTGTAACCAACCATCTTGAGGTTTAGGAGTTTAGACAATTTCAGGGATTATCTGTGATATATGGGGCACTTGGGATTCTCATGAAAACTCTCTGGTCTTCAATGGCTATTCTGAGGCAGGATGTTGTAGGGTGGGCTCACTCACATCTGTGATTGTCAAGCTGGATATTTTGGAGAACATTAGGGGCAATGAATTGTCTCTGCTCCTTGAGATCTTTCTCTACTAAGCTATTCTATGCTTCTTTACATGGAGGTCTGATTCCCAAATGAACAGCAAAGAAGGTTTAACCCATTTAAGAAGCTTTTTCAAAAATGTTCTAAACATACATTAACTACATAGAATGGATTTTATTACGGCATTTCAGACATGTACATACAATATTTTGATCATATTCTGCTCCCATTACCCTTTCTTGTCCCCTCTCCACTAATCCCCCAGCTCTTTTTTTATGTGATACTGGAAATCAAACTCTGAGCCTCACATGTGCTAAGTAAGTGTTAGACCACCCACAGAGTAACATTCCCAGCAACAAGTTCATTTAAAATCCTTCTTCATGTCCTATTTACTGTGGCCCCACTTGCCAAATGAGGTTACCAGGATAAGCATGGAGTGAATGGGACTTAGGCAAAGGTTCTGATTAATGGAGGCTTAACCACATTGGGAGCCATTACTGCAAGAATATGAAGGACCACAATCAACAGGAGGAAAGGAAATATTGATGAAGAAAAAGGGTCCTTGAACAAAGGCCAAGGATGGGTGGAGTAGACGACTTAAGAAGCCCACCAGTTTGTGGTACTTTTTGTCTGGGTTTTGATGCTGGGAACTGAATTTAGGGGTTCACCCATGCAAAGCAAGCACCCTACAGCTAAACTAAATATCAGGCCTAATGTCTTCATTTCCTCTCTTTTTCCCCATTCTCTCCTTCTCTTCCTTCCTTCTGGAATTCTGCTACTTTTGAGAGAGGGTCTCATGGTAGTTTAGGGTGGCCTCATTTAATATGTATTGATTACCTAGAAGTCACGAGCCTCCTATATCTGCCTTTCAAGTTAATGGTTAGTTACACACTACCAAGCCCAGCCTTTTTATTTCCTTTTTGAGACAGGTCCTTCTCCTTGGGTGGCTTTGAACTCAAAGTGATGCTTCTGGCTCATCCTTCCAAGTTCTAGTAGTACAGATATGAGCCAGTACACTCAGCTACCTCCAGATTTCTAAGATATTATGCTATATATCTTTGGAGGATGTAATATTGGAGTCCATAGAAATGTGATTCTAAAGCCATGGAAACATTGGTCTCAGTAGTTAATCCAGAATCAGATGTATTGGTGATTGCCTGTAATCCCAGAATTCCAGGTAGGAGGAGTTCTGTGATTGTGAGGCCAGCCTGAGCTACAGAATGAAACCCTCTTTCAAAGCATCAGAAATAAATATATGGCTAGAAAATAACTGGGCTGAGGGTGTAGTTTAATGGTAAAATGCTTACTACGTGGGAGGCTTTAGCCTCCATTACTTGAGTGATGAAATTCCAGTTTTATGTAGTACAAAGTGCATTGTGCATGGTGTAATGTACACCAACTGAGTATGTTATAGACCTATTTTCTAAGATTTTTATTTTAGGTTGAGAGAGAGTTTTATGTAGCTCAGACCAGCCTCAGTCTTGCTATGTAATCAAGGCCAACATTAAACTCCTAATTCTCAAGTGCTGGAATTATAGGCATGTACCACCACACCAGGCTCTGCCTTTCTTTCTTTAGAAAAACACAATTATAGCAGAAATAACAAGGAAATATGAAAATAATTTCCTGAGTATAATTCACATCACAATTTCTTTATTAACAAACTCTTTATTTATGTGTATATACATGTGCATTGGGTACATGTAGATGAAGGCATCTTATCCTTTGGAGCTGGAGATCCAGGAAGTTGTAAGCCACTCAGTGTGGGTACTTGGAACCAAACTCCTATCCTCTGAAAAGGCACCAAGTGCTCTTAACCAATGAGCCATTTTCCCAGCCCCATAGATCTTACAAATTTGTTTTGTTGTGCTATACATTGGAACACTGGCTGGTCTGGTATTCACAATGAAGAACGAGTAGGTTTGAGCCCATGGTTATCTTCCTTCCTCAGCGTCCTATATGGTGAAATTACAAGTGAGAGCTCAATGCCTATCTTATGAATTTGCTTGCATTGGATAGGAGAATAAGCACCACTGCAGAGGGAAAAACTATTCTGCACAGAATGCTTCACCACAGCATGAAACAAAAGGCAGCAAGCCCTGATCTGAGATAGGCTTGTATTTTTATTAACACAGAGCTGTGAATCTCAAGTTCAAAGTAGTCAGACTTTTTCCTATTCCTAAGCAGACACATGAGTGTCCATTAGCAGTGGGAGACTGATAGAATGGAGATTTCCAAGAACTTCAGAAATATGCACTCTGTAACCAACTAAATATGCAGATAATCCAGACACCAGACATGTCTGTACATGGACACTACCAACGCAAGTCTTCAATAGGAAGTTGCCACATTACCCAATCCAGAAGAGGAGTCAGGAGATGAGAGACAAACTTTGAGTTTCTACATTGCACACATGCTCATTTACAAATAGAAGTTATTTCCCCTTTAACCAGGTTCCTCTTAGCATGTTGCTTAACTTCAAACCAATGATTGTGACATCACCTTCACTTCCCAGCAGCCAGATACAAACTTCATAAGAAAAAAAATTTCCATTTGTGGGCTGTAGTGTCATTAATCAGCAATTAGGGGAAAGGCCATGAAGGGCAGGGAAAAATTAAGTACATTTAGAAATGTAAACTGAAAAACATACTCGAATTTGTCCTGAAAAGCAAGGGTCAGTGTGGGTATTTTTTATTATATTTGTTTGTTGTACTTGTGTGTGTGCATGTGTGTGGAAGTGGTGCCTGTGCAATGCATGGTGTGTCTGTTAATGTTACAGGACAACTTTGCAGCAATTGGTATGCTTCTTTCTTTGTGGGTCCCAGGGATTGAACTCAAACCATCAGACTTGGTGGCAAGTGCCTTTACCCACTGAGTCATCTCTCCAGCCCAATTTATTTGGAGATAGGGTCTCATTTATCCCAGGGTAGTCTTGAACTCTTTATAGAGTGATGATCTTGAACTTTTGATCCTACGTCGTTTACTACCCAAGAGCTGATATTATAAACGTGCTGACACCTGTTTTATATGGTTCTAAGTATCAAACCCAGGGCCTCAGGCATACTAAGCAATCACTCTACCAACTGAACTAGCTCTCCAGCCCAAGGGTTAACCCTGGAGTTTCTCTTAAAAGGGGGGAAAATCTATTCTGCATAAATTAGTGATTTCATTTTGTGCTGATAGCTTACAAAATCTTTGAAATTGTTTCAACTTTTAAAAGTTTCTAAATTTGCCGGGCGGTGGTGGCGCACACCTTTAATCCCAGCACTCAGGAGGCAGAGCCAGGTGGATCTCTGTGAGTTGAGGCCAGCCTGGTCACTCCAAAGCGAGTTCCAGGAAAGGCGCAAAGCTACACAGGGAAATTCTGTCTCGAAAAACAAACAAAAAAAAACCCAAAAAGTTGCTAAATTAATAAGAATACTTCAATATAACTAAAAGGTAATCTAGTAATAGTGGATACATTATAAGTATGGAATAAAGCTTGCAAACACTGTGGTCAACAGTGAGGGGGGCAGCTAGAAGTAGAAGTGGTGGTAAGAGGAGAGAAAGTGAACAGTTAGATAAAGAAGAATTAGACATCCAAATCAATCAATACTCTGCTGCAGTTTGTAAAAGAACACTTTATTATATGGACATTATATGGAGCCTTTTAGGGTTCACAGTCAAACTGAGAAGAAAGCACTAATATTCCACACACACATCGTCCTCCAACCTTGTAAGATGCATTTTTCCCTTTTACCGGATTCCTGCTTCAGAGCAGAACACTGATTACAACTGGTACATCCACACGGTTACATCATTATTCAAAGTCCTTAGTTGCAGTAGGGTCACTCTTTGTTTAGGTTTGTAACACGAATTGCTAGATGGTCTTATTAATAAAAACAAAAACAAAACAAAACAAGACAAACTTGGAGCCAGGTATTGGGGTGAATGTTGAAAGATCAGAGAAAAAGAAAAAGCCACATCCAACCTCACCTTGCCAGCTTCTCAACTGATCTTGTTTCTTCAGACTGAAAGCCTCTGAGTCCTCATCTGAATGGATCTCAGCTGTACTGCTGCTAAAAAGCCTAAAAGATTTTTAAAAAGCACCTTATATACTTTTCTGCTTCCTGCCATCACTTCCTGGGATTAAAGGAATGTGTCTTTTCCAAGCAAGACATGAGATCTCAAGTGCTGGGATTAAAGATGTGTGTCACCATGCCTGGCTGTTTTCAGTGTAGCTTTGAATTCACAGAGATCCAGCTGGATCTCTGCTTCTAGAATGCTAGGATTAAAGCCGTGTGTGCTACCACTGCCTAATCTCTATGTTTAATATAGTGGCTGTTCTGCTCTCTGACCCCCAGATAAGTTTATTGGGGTGCACAGTATATCAACCACATTGGTTTTGGTTTTTTGTTTGTTTGTTTTGAGGCAGGGTTTCATGTAGCAAAATTGTGTGTGTACAGTTCAGGATAATCTTGAACTTCTGATCTTTCTGCCTTTACCTTTCAAGTGGTGGGATTACAGTATGTGCCACCATGCTAGATGCATTAGGATTACTCTTGGTATTGTATATTCTGTGGGGTTGGGCAAATATATAACACACTGTACTCACCATTAAACATCCTACAGAGTAATTTCAATGCCCTAAAAATCTCACTCATTCTACCCTCTTCCCTTAACACCTGGCAATAACAAATATTTTTAAGATTAAAACAAATCTTTGGCAATTTCATACCTGATTCTTCCTCCTCCCTCCATTGAGCCCAATTAGTGATGCTTCATATACATGGGTGTGCGGCTAGTCACCATAGGTAATCTAAGAGTATCCATGCCCCTGAGGTAAAAATGACTTCTTTTCCCCTGAGAGCCATCAATTGCCAATTGATTCTTGGTCACAGATGGAGCTTCATGAGCCTCTTTCCCATCCATGCCAGAATACCAACTGACTTGATCTTGTACAGGTCTTGTGCAGGTAAGCATAGCTGCTTTGAGTTCATGAGTACAATGGTCATGTCATGTTCAGAAACTAGCATTTTACAAGTCTTCCCCATTCTCTGGCTCTTTTGTTTTTTCCATTCCTCCTTCAGTGATATTTGCTGAGCCTTGGGGGAATGGTTTGATATAGGTGTCTTATGTAGGGATGGGCATTCCAACAGTCACTTATTTTCAGCAATTTGACTAGCTATGAGTATCTACATTAATCATCTACTACTGCAAAAAGCTTTTCTGACCAAGGTTGAGAGTGCCACTAATCTGTGGGTACAAACATAAATATTTAGAAGGCAGTTTAACAACATGCTTACTTAGTAAAATAACAGTATTCCTCTCTAGTGCCTAAGATTTTCTTCTTATGGGACTTTGATCAGGACCATGTTGCATGAATCCTAATTGGTCTTATAATAAAAACCCAGAGCCAGATATCAGGGTGAAAGCTGAAAGATCAGAAAAACAGAGCAAGCCACAGCCACCACCTCTTACCTCATCAACTTCTCAGCCTGCAAGAGCCAGAGTTCCTGTCTCCTCCTGCCTTATATTCCTTTCTCTGCCCAGTCATATCACTTCCTGTTTCAACCTTCCTAGTGCTGGGATTAAAGGTGTGTGATCCCAAGAGCTAGAATTAGAGGTGTGTGCCACCACTGCCTGGCTCTGTTTCTCTTTTGACTGGATTAATCTCATGTAGTCCAATGTGCCCTTGAACTCACAGAAATCCAGAACGATCTCTGCCTCTGCCTCCTGAGTGCTAGGATTAAAGGTGTGTGCCACCACTGCCTGACCTCTATGGCTAACTTTATAGCTGGCTTTGTCCTCTGATCTTCAGGCAAGCTTTATTAGAGTACAACAGAATATCACCACAGTACCAGGCATGAATTCCTCCGCTCAAGTAGTCCTCCTATCCGATCAGAAAGTAATTGGCTACTCCCATAACAGGCATGCCAGTGTTGCACCAGTAGGCATATTTTGCCTGGAAAGTCCACATTGTAGCATGCAGGGCCAATTTCTGCCTATGTCTATTGAATGTTTTTCTCTCTCGGCAGCCTACATTGCACTTCAGACGCTAGGAAAGCTTGCTAACAGGGAGGAACTGTTATCCAAAGTGTGTTGTGTCTTCAGCAATAGAGTCTGACTATGTAGCTATAGTGGGCAACTAAGAACAATGGCAATAGCCTGCATTATTGGAGGAACCTCTGGAACCTCCCTGAACAATAACTTGTGGGGAGGAATCCTTTGCTGGCACTGAGGTTTTCATGTAATAACCCATGTCTTCTGGGGAAAACATTTTCCACACATGCAGGGTAACTCCATTTAAATGCTTTTATAAAACATTATGTATTTTAACTAGTTTACAAAGCAGTGGGTTTTCAAAGTAAGGCTTTTCAAACATTCTTAGTTTTGGTTAGCCCACTTCATCCTCTCCTTATCTCATCTCATTTCCCTATAAACAAACCTTTATCTTTATACTCGTTCTATACATTTTTTTTAAAGAACATCACATAGACTCATGCAACATGTAGGCTTTACACATGGACTTCTTTTACTTAATAATACACACTTATGTTTCCTCCATGTTTTTATAGCTCAATAGTAGATTTATTTTTAACATTCTATGACAATCCATTATTTGGATGTATCATAGTTTATTCACCTACTGAAAGACATCTTGGTTGAGTCTAAGATTTAAAAAAAATGAATGAAGGTACAGTAAACACCATTTGTGAGCTTTTCAATGCTAATACATTTTCAGTTCACTTAGGTAAAATACCATGGAGTGTAACTGTTGGATCACATGCTAAGAGATTGTATGGTATATAATAAAACCATCAAACTAGCCAAACATGGTAGCTCATGCCTGTAATTTCAGTATTCGGAAGGCTGAAATGCAGACTGCCACTAGCTTAAGGACAGCCTGGGCAGTGGAGTAAAACCTTGTCTCAAAAACAAACAGAAAACAAGAGATGGGATTCTGTTTAGTTGGTAAAGTGCTTGTCTGCTTTGCAGGAAGCTCTGGCCTCTGTCCTGGCACCTCATAAACTAGATATAGTGATAAACTTAAATAATCCCAGCGCTAGGGAGGTAGAGGCCAGTCTATATAGATAGGGTTAGAGACCTTATCTCAAAACACTAACCCCCACTTCACCCCAAAAATTAAAGCTGAAGCCAGGCATGGTGGGACATGCTCATAATCCTCGTAATTAGGAGGATCAGGAACACCAGGTCAGTGTTGGCAACATGAGGATCCTATAAAAGAAAGAAAGGAAGACAGGAAGGGAGAGGGAGGAGGATAGGAGACAGAAGAAAAGAAATAGAAAGTGTCTCTGAAATAATGTCACAATATTTTTCAGTGATGGCTCAATTATTTGTATATGATATGTTCTTGATTTTATCTTAGAGAAGAATAACTTTTGATTGATTCTATGCATTATATAACGCATGCACTAAGTTATTATTTTCAAGAATAATGATAAATACAAAAAACATTTATGTGCATCCCATAACCTAGTGATTGACATCACATTTGAGTAACATTCCACAACATACCTTAATTCTTATCCTTATTTATTTCATCTATATTAAGTACAGTTGAATTAACACAACTCTTTCTACTCCCTTAATAAAGAAAATCCAAGTAAGACATAGTAGCATGAACTATTGGTCCCAGCTATTCAGAAAGCTGAGTTTGGAAGATCACTTGAACCTGCAAGTTTGAGATCAACAAACTAGGATATCTCAAACATTTTTGTGTGCACGTACGTATGCATACACACACACCTCCTTCACAAACAGATATGTCTCCCAAAGGGAAATGTGGATTGCTTCCCAAAAGAGATGTTCCCACTAAAAAGACAATGAAATCCAGTCATGGCAGCACATACCTTTAATCTAAGCTCTTGAAAGGCTGAGACAAGGAGATTGCTGAAATTTTAAAGTCATCCAAGATGACAAAGCAAGACTTGTCTCTAAAGACAACGAAAACACCCAAAAGACAACAAATACACTTCAACTAAAATCATTGTCCCTCTCTCTTTTTATGCCCTAATTCAGTGATAACTGAATTTTCAGCCTGATAAATTTTAATTATGAGCCCATTAGTTTAAAGCCACTAAATGAAGGCTTATAACCTCATTGAGATTAGTAAATACTCTTTATTTGTTCTATTTATAAATTAAGCCTACTACTTGACGTGTACAGGAAGCTGACTATTCTGTATGATAAGAGTGCTTCAAAAGTCTCCAAAAGCCAGGCAGTGGTGGCGCACGCCTTTAATCCCAGCACTCGGGAGGCAGAGGCAGGTGGATCTCTGTGAGTTCGAGGCCAGCCTGGGCTACAGAGTGAGTTCCAGGAAAGGCGCAAAGCTACACAGAGAAACTGTCTCGAAAAATGAGAGAGAGAGAGAGAGAGAGAGAGAGAGAGAGAGAGAGAGAGAGAGAGAGAGAAACAGAGAAACAGAGAGAGAGAAACTAGTTTTGAAGTAAGATTGCTGTCTGAGGCTGTAGAAAAACAAAAACGATCATCCGGGAATGGTGCTGCATACCCAGTACACAGAAGTCTGGAGTAGGAGAATATGAGTAGGATGCTAACCTGAGTTATGTAGCAAGACCCTATCTGAAAAAACTGAAACAACAAAGAAACAAACATACAGCCAGTCATGGTGGCACACACCTTTAGTCCCAACACTTGGAAGCAAAAGTGGATGGATCTTTGTGAATTCTAGGTCCTACCTAGTGAGACCATGTTTCCAACACAGATACACACACACACACACACACACACACACACACACACACACACACACACACACACAGAGAGAGAGAGAGAGAGAGAGAGAGAGAGAGAGAGAGAGAGAGAGCGCCAAAACAGCCAGTATTCCTAACTTAAATACCACTTTGTCCTTAATAAATGCAACCATGAACTTGAAGATGTTCCAGGAATCATTCATCATTCTTGTCCAAGAATAAATTTTCTTTTTCTTTAATTTTTATGTGATCATGAACCTTTTTTTTCCAAGACAGAGTTTCTCTGTATAGCCCTGGCTGTCCTGGAACTCACTCTGTAGTCCAGGCTGGCCTGGAACTCACAGAGATCCATCCACCTGCCTCCTCTGCTTCCCTGCCTCAAGTGCTGGGATTAAAGGTGTGTGCCTCCGCCACCACCACCTGGGCTGGTCTTGAACATTTTAAATGTTTGATTAGCATATGTAAATTACTGTTTCAAGAATCCCTTCCCTATGGAGAGGTGAACAACACCTACTTCCTCCTACTAAGGTCCCCACTGCACTGTCCAAACCAACTGCTGCTACCCCCCAAGTAAGACTCCGTTTAGTTCACCCAAAGAGACTGGTGAGTTTGCTAGGCTTACTTTACAGAGCATGGGTGAGCAGTTAGGGGCTGGACTGGAGTGTAGGAGATTCTGAACCAGCAGTCTGTACTGAAAGGTCAGCACTCACTCAGACTAGGCAATGGCTTCCCCACGGCAGTGTAGATAAAGCCTCTTTCCTTAGCCTCCTCCAGCCTATAACTAGCACCTCCCGTAATCATGAAGACCATGTGCATAAAAACTGGAAGAAGTGGCTGGAATACATGTCCAGTGTCCCCATCCTTTCCTCTCTGCCTCCTGTGGACTCTTACAAGCAGGTACAGCTGATGTGATCAGCACAGTGGCAATTTTGCTTGGGAAAGAGTGCAGGACAACATTCTACTGCTTTCTCTGGTTCTTATACTCTTTATGCCTCCCTCCTCCACAAAGGTCCTTGAGCCCAGGGCGTGACAGAGCGGCCTGACTATTCTCCAACTCCAGCAAGGTACCCTCATGCTCTCTCACCAATTCCTCCAGCTGAAGAGTGTGATGGGTGATGAGTCTTGGACGTATTCCTTTTACTAGAAAACTGGAGAGGAAATGGGAGAAAATGGGAAAAGGGAAAATATCTGAAGGACACTGACAGCAACAATAACCAAAGTTGATTGTGAGCTTTTTCTCTATGAACAGTATTTCGACCATCAAGGGCCAATATTCATCTCTCCCACCTTGTAAAATTTTTGTGAAGATCTTTTAGTCTCCTCTACCTGGTTAAACTTTGTTTATGAAAAGGGCCACCATCCCCAGTTCTGGAACTTGATGGCCTGAGGGGCTGAGCCCATTCCCCTTTCCTTCATTACTTTTGTGTTGATTTTTTTGTTTGTTTGTTTGTTTTTTCAAGACAAAGTTTCTCTGTCTAGCTTTGTGCCTTTCCTGGAACTCGCTTTGGATACCAGGCTGACCTTGAACTCACAGAGATCCACCTGGCTCTGCCTCCCAAGTGCTGGGATTAAAGGTGTGCACCACCACTGCCAGGCTAATGTATGTTGATTCTTTTATAACTAGTTAATAAGGAAAGACCATGAGGTTGGACTCCAATCAATGGGGGAAAGACACAACCACCACCTGCATTAGGATAAAAACACGTGACCATACTGCTCCATTGTTCTTGCTAGCCCAGTTTTGTTTCTGGTACACTCTTTTTACTAAATCAATTTTCTTCCCAAGCTACTCTCACTTTATCCATGTATTCCTTTGTTTAACACCTAGATTATTCTTTGTTTTTAACAGCCATAAACAGCATTCTGGGAAAGCACCTTGGCTGGTATATCATCTTCATTTAATAAAATAATTGCAGTTACTTCTTTACTGGTGCCTGTTACTTCTGTCTGATTCAGAAGTCCACATCTAAGCAGAGGATCAATACAGCATGTCAAAAGTTACCATCACTTGCATCAGTTGTTTCCTCAAAAGATCAATACTACAGACTGCAGCATGACTAGGAGACCCTATCTCAGCTCTACTCTCTACAGTCATTATCTCTGAGCTATCCCACTTCCCCTAGAGCACATCCATGGATCCTACTTGCATGTGCATCTCCCTACCCCCGATGAGGTCCATGGAGCAAGCTCAAGCTGCTTGGCCCTTCCCAAGGCCAAAGAATGAGACTTCTCTTTTCCCTGCTATACCTGCTTCTCAGGATGATTCCCTGGGTCTGAGAGGGTTTGAATTGCCATTCTAGCTGTAGCTGCAGCTATGGCCTCTCTGTCTAAGACACAAGGCTGCTGGGGAGGCCATGGATGGGCAAACAATCTCCACATGCAGTGTCTTAGTTAGGGTTTCTATTGCTGTGCCCAAATACCATGACACAAATCACCTTTGGTAGGAAGGGTTTACTCCATCTTACAGCTTGTAGTCCCAGGGAAGTCAGGGCAGGGTATCTGGAGGAGGAATAGAAGCAATGGCAATGGAGGGGTGCTGCTTACCGGCTTTCTTCTCATGCCTTGCTCAGGCTGCTTTCTTATAGAACCCAAGACCACCTACCCAGGGGTGGCCCCACCCACAGTGAACTGGGCACTCATCAATCATCAATCAAGAAAAAGTAACATAGGCTTGCACACAGGCTAGTCTTGTGGGGACACTTTCTCAGCTGAGGTTCCTTATTCTACAATGACTCTAGTTTGTGTCAAGTTGACATAAAACTAGTTGGCACAATTGACCCCTTGTCAATTTGACACACAAACACAGCACTTTTAAATAAAAAACTTCCCTGTCTTTCTGTTCCCAATGTCATTAATATGAATATCACAACATAAAACATATTTCAAATTTTAAAAGTCCCATAGTCTTTAAAAATTCAAACTTTCAAAGTCCAGTCTCTCTTTTTTTTCTCCTTTGGTTTTTTGAGACAGGGTTGCTCTGTGTAGCTTTGGAGCCTGTAACTTACTCTATAGACCAGGCTGGCCTTGAACTCAGCAGCCTCTGCCTTCTGAGTGCTGGGATTAAAGGCTTGTGCCATCACCACCCACCTGAAGTTCAGTCTCTTTAACGCCCAAATTCTTGTGCTGGAGAGATTGTTCAGTGGTTAAGAGCACTGACTGTTCTTCCAGAAGTTCCAGATTTGATTACCAACACCCACATGGTGGCTCACAACCATGTGAAATGCTAGTTGTAGGGAATCTAATGCTCTCTTCTGGCCCTTACAGGCACCAGGAACATGTGTTATACAAATATACATGCAGGCAAAACATTCATACATATAAGATAAATTAAAAATAAACAAATGCCGGGCAGTGGTGGTGCACGCCTTTAATCCCAGCGCTCTGGAGGAAGAGCCAGGCGGATCTCTGTGAGTTTGAGGCCAGCCTGAGCTACCAAGTGAGTTCCAGGAAAGGCACAAACAAACAAACAAAAAATTAAAAAATATATCCAAAGTCTTTTTTAAAATATCCAAAGTCTCTCTAAAACTCCAAAATCTGTCTTGTGGTTTCCTGTAAAATCAAAATTAGTTACACACTTTCTTTCTCCAGGAAGGAAGAACCAGGCACAGTCAAATCTGAACAAAGCAAAACCAAATTCCAACAGTGTAAAAAGCTCAGCGGTGGACACTGGTATTTACTTAGGGTTCTTCCTAAGAACTTGGACCACATCTTGTATTGACCCTCTACAGCACACATAGCTCATCTCCTAGGTTCAGATCAGTTCTACTCCACAACTGCTGCCATCATTGGGGGTCTCATGGTACTGGCATCTCCTACATGTGGGGATCTTCACTGCAATAGGACTGCACCTTCACTAATAGTATCCCCTAGGCTCTCTTCAGGAACTCCGAGCCTACCCCTTCAATCCTGGGGCTTCTACTTCCATTGATAGTGCCCCTTCATTAATGGCCTCTGCTGGCATCTCCTTAGGGACTCTACCCTCTACCAGAGAGTGCCAAGCTTCAGCCTATCCCTATGACCCCTTGATGACATCAAAACCCAGGGTCCACTTTTACACATTACCAAGCTCAGCTGCCAGCACCAGGTACTACTTTCGCTGCCTCTGCACCACAGCTTCCATGTGTTGACTCTGAAGAAACACTTCCTAGAAGATTTTGCCTCAGTGATGTGGGTCTCTTCTTCATCACTGCTAATCTCTCAGCTCCAGCTCTTCAGCATCAATTACCACAGCAAAGAAAAGCTTTTACTTTACTGGCTTTTGTCTCCTAATAATCACAGCCAATTTTTCAGTCCCAGTTGACCAGAACCATAGATGCTAGTCTTTTAAACACTGTATTTTTTCTATTTTATTATATTTTTATTATTTAAAACAACTTTTAATTTAAATATATTTTGATCATATTTCCCCTCAACCAAGTCTTTCCAAATTCTCTCCTCCTCCCTACCCTTTCTCAAAACAAAACAAAACTCAATTCAACAACAGGACCTCCTGATAGGAAATCACAACATGTCCACACGGTTGGGCTTGCCTGGCGGAGCGCCTAATTGTTTCCGGTTCAAAATAGCCGTTTCCAGGTCAGAACATCTCATGTGGCTAGGACTCTGTGGCTTTACATGGTTGTGTGCAGCCATGTAATCTACGCGCATGCGTGGAGTAGTCACATGCAGTCCTGTATGCATGCGCAGCCCACTCTTTAAAAAGCTGGCACCATTTTGCCCAGGTCTCTCCTCTCTCTCCTCTCTCTCTTGTCTCCTCACTCATGTGTGTGCTTCACACAGGCCTGTCACATTCTCTTTCTATCCTATATTAATAAACAGCTCTTCTGTGGATTTGTCGTGTTCTGGACGTGTTTCTCGTGGGGTAAGAGCGGCAAAATAAATAACTAACACCTCCCAGAACCAACAAAACAAAACAAAACACCAAACTGTAACCAAATAAAAGCACACATAGCCGGGTGGTGGTGGTCCACACCTTTAATCCCAGCACTCGGGGGATATATATGTGTGTGTGTGTGTGTGTGTGTGTGTGTGTGTGTGTGTGTGTGTGTGTGTGTGTAGTGGATAGCCATCCCAGCATTGGCCTGGAAGTTCCAACCCCCATTGAGGCTTCGGTAATGGTCACGCCCACAAGGCAGGGCAGAGGAGGAAGCGGAAGACTGAGGATGGAGAGGAGGTCTCTCTTGGTTCAGGGCTCTGGACGCTGGAGGTAGACCAAGAGAGTTCTCCAGAGAACTCCGCCTGACTGCGCTATACCTTTGCCAGACCCTGAAACCTACCCCTTCATTTGTAAGTTATCCCACAAAATAAACCTCCCTTTTAACTACGTGGAGTGGCCTTAATAATTTCACCTATATATATAATAAAAAAAGCAAAAAAAAAAAAACCCACACAAAAAACTGTGGAGTTCATTTTATGTTGGTTGACTACTCCTGAACATGAAGCCTGACCTGGAGTTGTTAATATACACAGTATAAATCCACTGGAAAAAACTGATTTTCCCTTTCCCAGCAGGTATAAATGACCGTTCAGTTGATAACCTTTACCCCAGTGGCTAGGTTTGCATTCATTCATTCATGTTTAAAAAATACAACAAAATAAAATGTACTAAAAACAAAATCTATCACACTGGAATTTGACAAAACAAACCAACAGAATGAAAAGAGCCCAAGAGAAGTCACAAGAATCAGAGACCCACTCATTTGTGCACTCAGAAATCCCATAAAACCTCTAAACCAGAAGCTATAATATATAGGCAGAGGACCTGCTGCACACCTGTGCAGGGCCTGTGTATGCTGTGAGTTCATATGAGCTTTGCACATGTCGATCTAGAGGGTTTGATGAATATTCTTGATTGTCAACTTTATATCTGGAACGAACTATAATCCAGAAATGGAGACCACACTTGTGATCTGAACCTTGAGGCAAGAAACAACATGCCTTTAATCCAGACCTTGAGACTAGAAGGCGCACTTTAATCTGGGCCACACCTTCTGTTGGAAGGACAGTGGAAGAAGGAAGGGGGTGTGTTTGTTCTTTGTCTGCTTGCTCTCACCTTGTCAGCACATCCATTTCTTCACTGGCAGTGGAGCCTACTCCTTAGGGATTCCAGCACATCCAGAAGACCAGTTGCTACACCCAGCCTCATGGGACTGAGCAAATACTTGAACTTTCTAGTCACAGCTATCCATTGTCAGCCTGCAGCCTGCAAGTCATTCTAGTAATTTCCGATATACATATGTTTACATTTGACTTAAGGCCCACTCTATGAAGTGCGTGCGTGTGTGTGTGTGTGTGTGTGTGTGTGTGTGTGTGAGAGAGAGA
Organism: Onychomys torridus; assembly: GCF_903995425.1. Lineage (NCBI taxonomy): Eukaryota > Metazoa > Chordata > Mammalia > Rodentia > Cricetidae > Onychomys > Onychomys torridus. Next base: position 76,677,722 of record NC_050466.1, on the reverse strand, counting down.
GAGAGAGAGAGAGAGAGAGAGAGAGAGAGAGAGAGAGAGATTCACTCTGTAAGTTCTGTGTCTGTAGAGAACTCCAATAGAGAGAACCTTGTTTTCTTGGTGTCCTCTGTTAATATTCTGACCCTCCCCTTGGCACTGCTTTGTGTCCTGATGTAAAAGAAAAACTCCCCTTTCACTCTCTCTTTTCTGCTTTTCCTACCATGAGGTGTGCACCCTCAATCTCTCTGGTTCTCTGTCTCTCTGTCTCTGTCTCTCTCTCTTTCCTATCTTTCTCTTCATCTCTCTGTTCTAATAAACTCTCCACATGGAGGCAGCATCTGGGTTGTGAATTACTGGTCACTGCCATGCCTGCATGGTGTACATCTGCCCAGCATGCCAGCTTGTTTCCCTACACATGCGTGATACCCTCAGGGTCCCCCCACCCCCGCACAAATTCATAACATCCTCCATTTCTGCTGACTCTTAAACTCTTTGCTTTTCTTCAGTGGGGTTCCCTGAGCTCTCAAGGGAGGGATTTGATGGAGACATACCATTCAGGGATGAGTGTCCCAAGGTCTCTCATTCTTTGCCTAGTGTCTGGCCATGGCTCTCTATATTTGTTCCCAGCTGCTAGAGGAGGAAGCTTCTCTGATGATGGCTGAACAAGGCACTGATCTATGATATGAGTATAGCAGAGTATCATTAGGAGTCATTTATCTCTATTTTTTTTAGAATACTATTATTTGGTTTTACCCTTGGTTACTGGGCTATCTAGTCTCTGGTTCTTGATCACCCCAGCAGTGTTGGATATGGGTTCTAATTCATGGAGTGGGCCTTAAGTCAAATCAGATATTGGTTGGTTATTCCCACAAGCTTTGTGCCACCATTGCCCTAGCATATATTGCAGCCAGTACACCATTGTAGATCAAAGTGTTTGTGGCTGGCTTGGTGTTTACATTTTTCTTTTTATAGAATGCAGAGTAACTTTCTGTATCAAAGACTCTAGAACATAGGAATGAAGGCTCCACATATGTACCAGCTCAACATCTCCATGTTCAATGAATTGTATAAGTGTTGTCTTCAGCAATGGGGGTCTTGCTGTAAGTGTGTGGAGAACTACCTATAGTCTTGGTAACAGCCTGGGTTTTTTGGGGATTCCCATGGGGCTCCTTTGTTTGGCCAGAAATTCAATGAGATATAACCCAGTCTTAGTATTGGAAGCTTCACTTGATGACAAGAGATGGCCAGTTGGGGCTCTGAATCCCCCATATCTGGCAATTTCATTAGATTGCCTTCATATATATGTGTGTGTGTGTGTAAATATACATACATATACATACATACATATATATATATATATATATATATATATATATGAAGTTTTGACTGTATTAGGTTTCCATATTACACCCAAATTGCCCCTTAATTTTAGCTGTCTCCCTTTACTGCCTCCCATGACTCTCTCTCCTCTCCCCCTCCCCACGTGATTCCCCTGTTCCATCCTCCCATTCATCAGTGAATATCTAGTCTATTTCCCTTTCTTAAGGAAATCGCTCTGTTCCCTCTAGTCCAGTGGTTCTCAACCTTTCTAGCTTTAATACAGTTTCTCATGTTGTGGTGACCCTTGTTCATAAAGTTATTTCATTGCTATCTCATAACTGTAATTTTGCTACTGTTATGAGTCATAATGTAAATATCTGATATGCAGGATATCTAATATGTGACCTTTGCCAAAGGGTCTTTTGACCCCCCAAAAGGGTCACGACCCACTGTTCTAGTCTGTTACTCTACACCTACCCACTGTGGTTCTACAGGTTGTAGGTGGAAGAACCATGACAGAGTCTTTAAGGAACTCTCAAATTTCCCTCTGAAACATCACAAACCAGGCCTCTTTTATCTCATTGCTTTTAACATTCTTAACATTTATTTTCCCACAACAGCCCATTAAGTTCTGAACATTCAATAGTTTTTCCACCTTAAAGTTCCAAAATCTTTCCACAATATTCCTCAAAAAAAGACCAGATCTGCCACAGCAATATTCCACTCGTGATGCCAATTTCTGTCTTTGTTAGGGTTTCTTTTCCTCTGATAAAACATGACCAAAATCAACTTGGGGAGGAAAGGGTTTATTTCAGCTCTGTATTTCCAGGTAACAGTACCTCATGGAGGGAAGTCAGGGCAGGCACATGGAGGCACAAACTAAAATGGAGGCAATGAACAGATGCTGCTTACTGGCTTGTTCTTACAGCACCCGGAACCACCAGCTCCCAATGAGCTGGGACACACACTATTAATCTCAATACCAACCATAGAAGACCTGGAGGTCTGTACAGACAGGCAGTGACGAGGAGGTCATGTGGCTGGGTTTACAACCAATGAGAAGGCAGAATGGAAAGTCTATATAAAAGACAGGACACAGGAAGTAGGACTCTCGTGGAGAGGAAAGACAGAGCAGCAGTGAAGGGTAAGGTTTTCAGCTCTCAGCTATTGCTCTGACCTCTTGGCTTTTAACTCTGCAATTGGCTCTGTGTTTCTTATCTAACAAGATGGTTACATCTACATGACAGGCCTGGCCATGCAGCTTATTAGCAGAATATGGAAGACTTTGGGACTTTGGACTAGAAAAGTGGTTGGATGCTTTAAGTGTGGCCTTCATGGGCCACCCTAGCAAGAGCATGGAAGACAATGCTGAGGGCAATTTGAACTGTGGGGCCCAGCTCAAGATGTTTCAGAGGGGAAGAATATTAGCAAGTGGCCCTGATACTAAACTGTTTTTATGACATTTTTGCAAAGAATGTGGCTGCTTTCTTCCCTTGTCCTAAGAATTTGCCAGAAGCCAAACTGGAGAGTTTTGTGTTAATGGGACTGGCTGTGACCTGAAGATTTTGGATGACAGCATGTGTAGAATGTATACACCTAAGGCCTATATAAGCTGGTAACATTTTGTTTGAGGCTGGTTCCCTTTCCTACATTAGCCAGAGCCAGTTACAAATTAGTATTAAAGAAACTTTCCTTTATTAATCTCTAAGTGTGTGGGAATCATTAACTTTATCACAAGTTAGGCTTTCTATTGTGGTAATAAAAGTAACCCAAAAGTAACTTGGGAGGAAAGGGTTTATGTGACTTACACTTTCACATCACAGTCCATCATTAAAGGAAGTCAGTGCAGGATCCTGTAGGCAGAAGCTGAGGCAGAGGTTATGGAGAGGTGTTGCTTACTAGCTTACTCCCCATAGTTTGCTCAGCCTGCTTGGTAGCCCAGGCTGGCCTCGAACTCACAGAGATCCGCCTGGCTCTGCCTCCCGAGTGCTGGGATTAAAGGCGTGTGCTACCAACGCCTGGCCTCAGCCTGCTTTCTTATAGAACCTAGGACCACCAGCCCAGGGATGGCACCATCCACAGTGAACTATACCCTCCGACTTGTGTACAAGCCAATCTTATGGAGACATTTTCTCAAATACAATTCCCTCTTCCCAGATAGGTTGAGGTTTTTGTCAACTTCACAAAACACAACCAGGATACTGTTATAGTCTCACCCTGTTATGATTACAGCACTGTAAAGTGATATACAATTTTTAGTAGTCAGATTCTTTTGTACTGGATATTAAACCAACTCTCCCTACCCCACATGATAGGGAAGCGCTTTACTACTGAGGTTCATTTCTATCACTTTTACTTTTTCTTTTGAAACAGGGTCTCACGGAATTGCCCAGAATGGCCTTGAACTCACTCATTAGCCTAAGCAGTTATTAACCTTATGATTGTTCTTTCTTTAGCCTCCCCAAGTATCTGGCACTGCAGGTGCATCACATGGCAAAACTCACCATTAGATTACTAACATGCATATGAATAGTCTCTAAATTGCAGAGAGGTAAGGCTAAAACTCAAGTATGTTTAAATTCCTTATCTTTTTCTACATCTGGTGCCATATTACACAAACACTTCACAAATCTGCTCATCACCCCAATTCTATAAAATGATAGGCCTGTGCTTTTCATTATAAACATTTCGTTTTTTTTGTTTTTTGTTTATGTTTTTTGTTTATCAAGACAGGGTTTCTCTGTGTAGCTTTGCACCTTTCCTGGAACTCACTTGGTAGCCCAGGCTTGCCCTGAACTCACAGAGATCCACTTGGCTCTGCCTCCTGAGTGCTGGGATTAAAGGCGTGTGCCACCACTGCCCAGCAACTATAAACATTTCTAACATTAACTTTCCATGTTAAGGTTTTATTATCCACATCTATCTCTATATATCATTAAAACAGAGGAGGGATTAAAAAATTTATCTTTCCAAATTGATTAGGTTGAAAATTAAGTAAAACTTTTTTTTTTTAAAGGACAGTGTCTCATGCTGTAGCCAGGCTGGCTTCTAATTCTTGGCAATCTTCCTGTCTCAGCCTCCTGAGAGCTCGGCTTCTAGGTGTAAGCCACCACATCTACCTAACGACTGCCAGTTCTTAGGCAAACATGAGAAAACCAAGGAGTGTTACTAGAATATTCTCCAGGGAAAATAGTTTTCTGTTTATTCAAGATCTGCATAAGTTAACAAAGAACAGGAAAAAGGAATAAGTGAAACAATGAAAGATTCTCCATCAGGAGTTAACACTAGCTTCCTGCTCTACCAGTCCAAAATCATGACAGCAAGGGCCGGATGTGATGGCATACACCTGTAATGCCAACACTGGGAAAGTGGAGGTTGAAGGATCGACCCCATTCTCTTCAGCAATATAGAAATGTGGAGGCTGGGCTGGGTTACCTGAGACTCCTGTGAAAGAGAAAGAAAGGGAGTGGGAGAAAGGAAAGGAAAAGGAGAATCATCCCAGTGGGAGCTTTAGATGATGCAGATTCCCTAAACTGTTTGCATGAAGAACATCCGTCCTAGCCTTCACATCTGGACTGCTGTGGGAAAAGCAAACTTGACAATGAAACTGTGAATGTGGCCTTTCCTGCCTAGTTGTAGTGCTTGGACAGTGCTTTCAGAGGCATTATTACGTCAGTTAAGTCTCAGTAACTCGATCATGTCACTATCAGTGACATTTCCCCTATTTTACAAGAGCAAAAGGAAGCCATGAGTGATTCGAGGTCACGGAGATTACATGTTGAATGGCAGAGGCATTGCTTTGCCTGAGATCCGTTGTAGTGATGGGGAGAAGGATCAAGGAGGACCAACATATACGATCTTCTTCTATTCTATCCATTCTCCTTTTGGATTCTCTTCAGCTTCCATTCATTTAGGCTGTTGTGAAGGACACTAGGTTTGATGTCAGAATGAAATTGTAGTCTTGGAGGCTGGTGAGTCTCAAATATGTATATTGTCTGTGCTCTCTGGGACTCAGCTGACCTAGTGTTACTTCCAACATTTTCATATTGTCTCATTTGACAATATAAATAAAAATGGAGGCACAATACCTATTACTCAGTTTTATAGTAATTCTGAATTTTTGGACTGCAGCTGAGGCTTGAAGGGATGGAGAAAGGGGAAGTAAAACAATAATTCTTCTTTTTCTTCCCTTTTTTAAAAGATTTATTTATTTATTATGTATACAGAAGAGTGTGCCAGATCTCATTACAGATGGTTGTGAGGCACCATGTAGTTGCTGGGAGTTTAACTCCAGACCTCTGGAAGAGCAGAGAGTGCTCTTAACCTCTGAGCCATCTCTCCAGCCCTCCCTTCTTTTTTAAACAAGGTCTTATATAGACCAGTCTGGTGTTAATTCTCTATGTAGCTGAAAATGACCTTGAATTCCTGATCATCTGCCTCTACCTACCACGTGCTGTAATTCCAGGCACGTCAGCCTGACCAGATAAAAGAGACTAAATACTTAGGGTATAGAATTTTAAGATAGGCTGGGCTAGACTATCCCATGTAGGAGCCTTTTCTGATTTCTTAGAGTACATTTGAGATATGAGTGATTTTTTGAAAATTCAAATATTTTGAATTTTCCCTTCTGTTTTGGTGAAAGCAATGAAGTTGTAAGATATATACTGTTGTAGGAACCACAGTAAAAATAAATTTAATACTTTTCATGTACTTCTAGTTCCATTTAGTTTGAAATGACTGAATTCCGATCCCTGCTGTGCTGCTAAACAAATAATTTGCTGTCCTGTTGGAATCTGAGCCACAACTGTGCTAAAGTTCAAACGTGGTCAGGATTTTTTTTTAATGGTTCAACATAGTAAGTTCGGTGGCTTTGTTTTTTACTGACTTCTAGAACTAAGGAAATCCTTTCCCATATAATTTATTGAATTAATTAATGCCTATCACAGTTTTGACAGAGGATGGCCTACTTTCCTCATCTGGAACACCAGGCTCTGATGTCTGGGTAGAGAATAGGAAACTGTGCTTTAATAGCAAATGTAGTGAAACTATATTAACACACATATAGAAAGTATATAAACAAATATGGATGAATGAGGTGGTATAGAGTAATTTAGTGAAAAGAGAAGAGATGTAGCAAAATAGTGTGACATTCGGAAAAGGGATGGAAAGAGATTGGGAATAGTATTAGTTTGGAAAATGATAGATAGCATGGTGGCTCACAAAATAATTTCTATGGTCCCCCTCCCCCTTCTTGGTAAGGTATCACGTAACCTAGCCTGGTCTTGATTTTGCTGGTTAAGGATGGCCTCAAACTCCTTTCGGATTCCCTTTCCCCTACCTCCTAAGTGGGTTATATAGGTTTGCACTAATTCGTCTAGCTCAATTTAGTGACTTTTTTTTTCAATCAAGATGTTAAAAAATGGTATGCTATAGAATGAAATACATAGAATGCATAGCATAGTGCTTTTAGAAAATACTTTAAAAATATACATGACTATATAGCATATAATTATTAAACATAAAATATGCAAGTGCAATGAGAAGCCCACAAACACCAGCCCCAGGTTGTTTTGAAAACTATTTCTCACTGTGGGTCTAGACCAAAGTTTGAAAAGCCTCTAGAACACAGGTCTCCAAAAGATCGGGGCAAGGTAAATTCAAGGTCAAGTGAGAATCCCATTCCGCTCCCAACATAGTCCATAGAGGTTAATAAAGAGAGCGGAAATGGCGTGTAGGGGAGGGCATATTAGAGAGGAGCCAAAGGAAAAAAAGGCAAGGGCGCTACAGGGCCAGGAGATGCCGGGGGCTTTTTTCTTGGTTGGTCAAATTGAGCTACCTGGAGACAATAATTTGAAATGTTTTCCTTAAGTAATAAACCGAAATAACTCCGCGTTCCTTGTCCCTAGCCTACAAAGGTGAGGGATTCGCGTGGCTCCTGCGGCTGGTCGCACCCCGGATCAATCACGGTAGAAGAGTTTATTTATTATTATTAACCGGGGCTGAGCGCACGGGGCGTGGGAAGCGCGGGAAAGAAAAGATCGGGTCGTCCAGCGGGCGACTGAGGTCGCGCTCTGCACAGCCTACCGGAGAGGGAACAGGCGGTTCTGCACTTCGGGTGCCTTCTGCCGGCACAAGCCTCAGGGCCGGGTCTGCGGGGAGTGTTCTGGGGTTGCTCCCGGCCAATAGACAACGGCCGCCTCCGCCCTCCACTCAGCCTTAGCCTGGCTTAAAGCAGACGCGTCTCCCGCCCCCAACCATGTGACCCACCGCGCGGGCCCCCGCCCCCGCCGTAAAGCAGACCCCGCCCCTTTGACGTCAGACTGTCCTCAGACTGGCACGCCGCGGGGCCTCTTTCTGTGGTTGCTCATTGGCCGTCCGGGAAGACAGCGCCCCCTTTGCCGCGCCCCCGAAGCCTCGGGGAATGCGGGCCGGGGCGGGGCCTGAGCCGCAGGGGCGGGGCGACGCGGCCCGGCGCGGGTAAAGGGGCTGCCTGGGAGCCGCGCGAGCCTTCAGCAGAAGCGCGCTGCTTCACCCTCGGCTCTCCCTACTCCGCCCTCCGCGCCCTCCACGGTCACCCGGGAGACCGGTCGTGTTAAGCACTCCGACCTGAAGCTGAGTGATTTCCATGGCAGCCGCGAAGAAAGCAGTTTTGGGGCCATTGGTGGGAGCAGTGGACCAGGGTACCAGCTCAACACGTTTCTTGGTGAGCTTGGGGTGACATCTCCTAACCCCTGAACCGGGACGCTAGCTGGAGGAGGAAAGGCGGGGTGTTCCCTTCTCAGTCCGAGCCTCTTGCTCTCCTGGGCCCTAGGCTGCTGGGGCGAGGAAGGGAGGCCAAAAAGGGGACCGACCATGCTGGGGTTGCCCAGTCCTGGCCTGGGGGTATCTTGGCCTCCAAGACCCCCCCCCCCCCCGCAGCAGAGTTGAATAGTCTCAGCCTTGATAGCGGAGCCAGGTCACATACCAGTGGGGAGATTCTTTCCCCAAAGAGAGCGAGTACTCTCAGAGCATCCACACAGAGCAAGCGAGGTGCAGCAGGGGACAGGTGGTCCCACTGACATGGCAACGGTCTTCCCCAGGAGCATTTGGCCTGCTAGGCGCAGGACGTCCTTGGATGGAGGGAGAGCTGTGTCACGGCTGTGGGAGCCCGACATAGCGTCCTTTGCAGCGGTAGAACGAACAAAGTGTTAGCTGGATGATGCATTGTCATCCTCTCCTACAGTGGATAGACTACTGAGGGGGTGGCAGAACAAATTAGGAAACAGACACATTACAGTTATATTTTGCTGTAATCTTTTTCATTTCTAGAGCTTAAAGTTTCAATTCTGATACTTTGCCCATTACCAACAAATACTGTCCACTCCACTTGACTGTCTAATGTGACAGGGTAATTCTGTTCGTTTAGTATGCATGACTAGAGTTTTACCATAAAGAGGCGCTGTTAAAATATCTCTCTGCTGATTAGTTTTGCACTTAGGAAGTTTAGCTTCATTCTTTTCTTTCTTTTTTTCTGTTTTGTTTTTGAGATGGGGTCTTCCTCTGTAGCCCAGAAAAGCCTGGAACTCAGAATCCTTCTGCCTCAGTCTGGCTAGTGCTGGGATTCCAGGCATGAGCCACTGTTCCCTCACAGCTAGGAAACTTGCTCTTGAAGTGATCTAGCACTCGGTTCAGTGAGATCATTTAAAAGTAATTTAAGTAAATAGAGCGTTGGTAAAAGCCCATGCTTCAGTGGACATTTGACTAACCTGGAAAGTTAATGTAAATATTTAGTGATTTATTACCTCCTTTATTTCTTTATCAAACATAATTTTTCCTCAATTATTTATTTACTTTGTGCCCTTAAGGGTTGATGTCCTTGCCTGTAGCATAGTAGGCAGGCACTTTATCACTAAGCTACACCCTCAGCTGCTCTTCCTGTAATATGTATGTATATAGTATTATTATACATTATATTATAGAAGTTATACTATACGTATGTGTATGTATTATGTGTATTACACATATGGTATGTGGATTTTGTTCAGTTGGCACTTGGCTTAAAAAAACTGTTGTGTTGTGATCATTAGAAGTCTTTTTTCTAAATTGAGAAACTTTCAGTCCACTTTAAGTCTAAATCTTACTTACTGATTTAACCCTGATTTGAGCTACCCAACCACTGTTTCACATCTGCATTTTTAAAATCTTATGATCGCATAAGGTAGGTTTCATTTTGTTTTATATTCATATAAACATTCATATAATCCTGAATCACAAATAAGAAAGTCTGCATAGTGTGATCAGGATCTATCCCTGGTGCATGAACTGGTTTTCTGGATTCCTTACCTATGGTTAGACACCTTGCTCACCCCTGATAAATTGGGGAGGGGGTTGGTTCTGCCTCAACGGAATGTACCAGGCTTAGCTGTCACCCCATGGGAGAACTCACCCTGTTGGAGGAGGAGAGGAGGGGTGGGGGAGGAGGTAGGAAAGGGAGGATCTGTGGTTGGTATTTAAAGTAAATAAAAAAATTTAAAAAGAAAGTCTTCATAATGGGATTTGGGACTAAATAACTAGGTTGTTTTTTTTTTTCTGTTTCTTTTCTTTTCTTTTCTTTTTTTTGAGACAGGGTTTCTCTGTAGCTTTTTGCACCTTTCCTGGAACTCGCTTTGGAGACCAGGCTGGCCTTGAACTCACAGAGATTCACCTGCCTCTGCCTCTCGAGTGCTGGGATTAAAGGCGTGCACCTCCACCGCCTGGCCAATTTTTTTTTAAATGCATTTATTTTATGCTTGTGGGCATTTTGTCCACATGTATGTCCATGAGCCATATGTGTGCATAATGCCTGAGGAGGCCAGAAGAGGGTGTCAGATCTCCTGGAACTTGAGTTATATACAGTTGTGAGCCACCATGGGAGTGTTGGCAATCAAGTGACGATCCTTTGGAAGAACAGCTAGTGCTCTCAGCTGCTAAGCCATCTCTCCCTGAGCTGATTATTTTGAGATAGTATCTTGCCATGTAGCTCAGGCTGTTCATAAACTCACTATGTAGCACAGGGTGGTCTGAAACTTGCAGTCATTCTGCCAAAGCCTCATAAGTACTATGCAAGCCACCAGAATCAGCCATGTGGGTTGAATTTTAAAGCCATATTTGGGAATTGTCACACTAAGTCTTGGAAAGATGGTACAGTGGATAAAGGTGCTTGTTGCCAATCTTAATGATCTGATCTTCATCCCTGGGGCCTATGTGGTGGGATGAGAGTAACAACTCTCACAAGTTGTCCTTTAGCCTCCAGATGTGTGCTGTGGCATGCACACACACCACACAAATAAATAGATGGAATAAAACTAATTTTATTTTATTTTATTTTATTATTATTTTTTGTATGGGGAGCTGAGGATCGAATCCAGGGCCTTGCTCTACCACTGAACTAAATCCCCAACTCCGAATAAACCTAATTTTAAAAAATTTGTCACACTAATGGCTGCAGAGGCCAGGCAGGTTAAGGGGGGGGGGCAAGCACACTAGCAATAGTGTATTAGGCCAAGGAGAAAGCTCTGGACAGCTCTATGTGCTAACCAGGAATACAAGCTCACTGATGCCAGATCTTCCATTTATTTTCATCAAAGCTGGTGCTTTAGAATCTGTGGCGAGACATTCTTGCTTTTTTTTCTTGTCTTTCCAGTTTGTTTTTGTTTTTCGAGACAGGATTTCTCTGTGTAGCTTTGCGCCTTTCCTGGAACTCACTTGGTAGCCCACGCTGGCCTTGAACTCACAAAGATCTGCCTGGCTCTGCCTCCTGAGTGCTGGGATTAAAGGCGTGCGCCACCACCGCCCGGCATCTTTCCAGTTCTTAAGCGGTAATAATTACAAACTAGAGTATTAGGGGAAACCAAACTAAGCATGATAATTGTTTGCAAGTTTGTGTAGCCTTTGTCCTATGTGAATGTGAGTAAAGTATTTTACAGCTTTAGAGGTTTCCTTCTTAGGAGCCAGCCTGAATGAGCTTGCCTTCATTTGGGGTCTTCATGTTGCTACCTATGTAGTCCAAACAGTCTTTTTTTTTTTTTTTTTTTATGCACTGCAGGTGGTTTCTGGTCCTTCATGTTTTGTTGCCTAGAGGCATCTTTTTACATTGATAAAGAAGGAATTTATCAAGTTCTTAATGCTATAATTATTTGATAGTTTGTAACATGAACAACATTAAGTTTCAGAAGCTGGGCATGGTGGTATATGCCTGTAATCAACACCCCTGGTAGACAGATGCAGAAGGATGAGAAGTTCACATCACCTTCCGCTAGGTCAGCCTGGACTGTAAGAGACTTACCTAAAACAACAAAAACCCTGCTCGTGTAGTAAGGCACAGGGGAGGCAGCGGCAGATGGATCTCTGAGTTCAAGGCCAGCCTGGGCTACAGAGTGAGTTCCAGGACAGCCAGGGCTACACAGAGAAACCCTGTCTTGAGGGAAAAAAAACCATAAAAACAAACAAAAATTGTGTTTCTAACTGGGAATGTTGTTCATTGGTAGAGCACTTACCTAGACTATGTATAAGGCCCTAAGGAGATACCTGGTACTGTAAACAATGTTTGGTTGAAGTTATTGGGCCCTCTATGAGCACAATAATAGTGTTCAATTTCAGAAGATTCCTCCCTACTGGGAAAAAGATTTATACAAGTTAATTAAAAGTTGCTGGGTGGTGGTGGTGGCACATACCCTTAATCCCAGCACTCGGGAGGCAGAGGCAGGCAGATCTCTGTGAGTTCAAGGCCAGTCTGGTCTCCAAATCGAGTTCCAGGAAAGGTGCAAAGCTACACAGATAAACCCTGTCTCGAAAAAAGAAAAGAAAAAAAGTTTGTTCTGGAGAATTAGAAAACAAAACAAAACAAAACAAAAAGTTAATTAAAAGTCAAATGTGGTAGCTTATACTTTTTATTTTTATTTTGTTTTAGATTTATTTGTGTGTGTGTGTGTGTGTGTGTGTGTGTGTGTGTGTGTGTGTGTGTGTGTGTGTGTTTCACATGTATGTGTGTCCCTTTGGAGGCCAATGAGACCCCTAGAGCTGGAATTCCAGGCACTTGAGCTGCATGTGGCCCCAAGCCATCTCTCCAGTCCTGGTGGTGCATACTTGTAATCCCAGTGCTTAGAAAGTTAAGGTAGTAGGATTCCCCACAGTTCCCTGCGCTACTCAGTTCTAAGTCAACTTGAGCTACATAGTGAGACCATGTCTTAGGAAACAAAAATAAATAAATGATAAATGACAAAAAATAAATGTTGATTAATAACATTGTCTGTTCCTTAAGAAACAACTGTGAAGTAATGCTTCAGAGGCCAAGTAGGTAATTTGGAAAACGTGGGAATGGTTTAGGAAGATAGTGTTTCCTTTGGCTGTAAACATTTCCTGGAGAATGCAGATAGTTGAATTGCTGAATAAGTGCTTCACTCATAAGGTGATTCCCAGGACTTGGCCCTATATTACTCTTCCATGTTGTAATGATGACTCAAAGCTAATATAATGGCCTACCTTCTCAGGTAAGGGTACAAGTGCGGAGGAACTGATATAGATAGGAAGCTCACAAAGTTAAAGACATTTACACAAACTAATCAGTCTTCATTTAATTTGCATATTTAAGGTATGGAGGCCAATAACCTCTTTAGTTTTCTTCCCTTTTCTATTAGTAAAAGCTTTATTTCTGCTCTTTCATCCAATCTATGCCCCATATCTGTTTCTTATGGTTCTGTTCGACCTGTAAATAGTAGTACAGTAGCCATCCATCTCTAGTTTCCCGCAAACCCTTAATCATAGCTTCTCTCTCCCACGAACACTTACTGATTTATTCATTTTTGTGGTGCCGAGGATCAAGTGCAGTGCTAAACTATGGAGTCCCCCATCCCAACCCTGTATAGGTCTTTCTATACTACCATCAATAGCTCTTATCCCTTTGACCTTCGTTTGTATTATGTACCTGTTATATTGAAGGAAGAGGCCTCCTTAAAAGCCCTGTTCATTCCTGTATTCCTTAAAAGTTTTCAGTCATCAGTGTAGCAAATAAACTTGTGTTTTGTTGGTACAGAGAGAGCAATCAATCTATTAAATAGAAATAGTTTTTGTTCTTTGATTTTTTTTTTTAATGAAATAGTTTCACAAAAGCCAGATTGGTCCTAAATTCACTGTGTGATAGGAATGACCTTGAATTCCTGTTCCTTCTCTCTTCACTTCCCTAATAATTGCTATCATAGGTAAACAATAGCATGTCTGGCTATTTAGATTTTTATTCTTCTTTAATAGGTCAACTGACTTGTAATTCTTTTTTTTTGCCTTAACTTGCCAAAAATATATATAAATTTTCTGTCTCTGACCCTGTCTCTCTGTCTCTGTTGCTCTCTGTTTGGAGACAAAGATCATGTCTCACTTTGTAGCCCAAAGTGAATTCAAACTTGCAGCAATCCCCCTGCTTTTGGGTCTGAATGGCTGGATTACAGATGAGACACCACACCAAGCAAACAACAGAATACAACAACAACAAAAATACCCATTCAGATTGGATTAATTTCTTTTGATTTTAGTAGTAGACCTTCCATTTTATATCTATTTTTTTTACATATATGGGTGTTTTGCTTGTATGCATGTACCACATGTCTACATGCAGTGTCCAAGGAAGCCACAAGAGGTTATCGGATCCCCTGCAACCAGAGTTACAGATGGTTGTAATCCACTATATGGGTGCCAGGACTTGAACCTGCATCCTCTAGAAGAGCAGCACGTGCTCTGAACCACTGAGCCATCTCTCTAGCCCATAGACCTTTCATTTCAGATCTAAAAATTTTCTTTTTCTTTTTTCTTTCCTGTTTGGTTTTTCGAGACAGGGTTTCTCTGTGTAGCTTTGCGCCTTTCTTGAACTCACAGAGATCTGCCTGCCTCAGCCTCCCGAGTCTGGGATTAAAGGCATGCTCTACCACCGCCAGGCCAAATTTTTCTTATGTTTTAACCATTTATTCACTGTGTGTTTGTATGTATGCACATGTACATACACCTAGTATGGTATTTGTGAGGACAACTCGTGAGAGTCACTTTTTTGTTTATTTTTTTATTTATTTTTGAGACGAGCTTTTCTATATAGCCATGGCTGTCCTGGAACTCTCTCTGTAGACCAGACTGGCCTCAGATTCAGAGGTTCTCCTGCCTCTGCCTCCATAGTTCTCTGGGTTTAAAAGTACACCACCACCACCTGGCTTGAGAATCACTTCTTTGTTTCCACCTTGTAGATCTTGGAGGGTTCAACTCGGGTCATCAGGTTTGATAGCACACACCTTTACCCACCAAGTCATTCCTCCCAGCTCCATGTTTATTTCTTCACCAGATTGTCATAGAGTTAAGTGTTGGGATTAAGTGCAAATGCTTTGTACTAGAGGAAAATTCCCACCTTGTCTGATAGGAAAGTGAACCTGTGTTGGCACACAGGTTGCAGAGTAGGAAGCAACTTCTTGGAAAGAGAATTAGTGTAACAGGTTTTAAGGAGGGGCAATTTCTTCATGAAAAAAGTTTTCAGCTTAAGCAGTCAACTTCCTTCTCTACTCCATTAAGTCAAATGTTTACAAAAAGGGTTGGAGAATGTTGTGACTTGCAATATGTCGCGGACAGAGTTGAAAACTTTCCTAGCCTCCTGCCATTTGGTGAGATCTCGATAGTATTCAGGGAAGCACCTATCCCTGGGTGATGAGACTGCTGAGGATTTGAGGATTGGGCCCAAGGTCACATAATAACTGGTAGAACAAGAATTCAAGTCCAAGTTCTTGTACTGTAAGGCAGATTATACTAACTAGTGCCTGGAGAATGGTGAAAGGGGAGAGATTCAGGAAGGCCCTAGCCAGTCAAGTGTCACTTCTGATTATCGGATTACAGCCATACATGAATGACTGTCCACCAAGAAAAACATATTCTTCCAAATTGGTTTCACAAGGTATGAATAAATACTGCTTTGAATAAGTACTCAGGTTATGATCATTTTGTGTGACTCAGGTTCAGCGGGTCCTGGGTGGGGCTCAGGTGTGTCACCATGGATAATGGTTGTGTAATCATTTTCCTTCAACAGCCAGTGTACATGAAGAATGAAAAGAGTTGTGGTTCTGCGCTTGCTTTGTTTGGCAAGAAACTTTGCCTTGGCTCTAGTTGTCTCTTTATACTTAGAGGTGTCAGAAAGCTTATGGATAGATTTTTCTTCTCTCTCTCTCTCTCTCTCTCTCTCTCTCTCTCTCTCTCTCTCCCTTCCTCCCTCCCTCCCTCCCTTCCTTCCTTTTTCTTTTTTCTTTTTCCTTCTCATTCAACACATCTGTTTTTGTTTTTTGGAGACAGGTCTTACCACTGGAGCCCAAACTGGCCTGGAATTCACTATATATATAGCCTAGGCTGGCCTCAAACATAAGGCTCTCTTCCAGCTTCACCTTCTTATGTACTGAGCTTACTGGAATGAAGCACCATGCCCAGCTTTTAAGAGCTTTTCGATTTTGAACTTGAAGGACTTGGCCATATCTTCGTTTCTTCCCTAATGGCTTGCAATAGTTATTTACTATACATGAGCAAGTGTGTGAATCCAATGAGCATCCAGGGACTGAAATGTGTTGACTGAATGAGAAGCTTGGGAAATTTAAAATTTGACCACTAGCTATTTTAGATGTCTGCATATGTGCTGAAATAATTTTTTTTTGTGATACTGGGGGCCCAACACAGGGCTTTGTAAATGTTACATAGGAGCTATGCTACTGAACTTCGTGCTTTGCTTTATGAATTTGTTGTTGCTGCTGTTTCAGATGACCTTAGGTATCCCAGGCTGGCCTCAAATGTGCTATGTAGCCAAGGATGACTCCTGATATACCTGTCTCCACTTCCCAAGTGCTGGGGTTGCAGATGTGTACCACCACATCTAGCCTACAATTTTATTTCGATTTTATCACACACACACACACACACACACACACACACACACACACACACACACACAGGGGGTGTGTACCAGCAGGAGTTCATTCTCTCATTTCACCATGGGTCTTGCAGACTAAACTCAGGTAGGCCTGGCAGCCAGGATAGTTACACTTGAGCCATGGTTCCAGCATAATTTCACTTAAAGACTTTATTTTTATTTTATTTTACATGTATGAGTGTTTTGCCTGTGTTGTAAGTCTGTGTGCCACATAGATGCCTGATGCCCACAGAGGCCAGAAGAGGGCATTGGGTGCCCTGGGGCTGGAGTTACAGAAAGTTGTTGCATTGTGAGTGCTGGGACTCAAACTCTGTTCGTCTAGAAGAACAAGTGCTCTTAACCACTGAGCCATTTCTCCAGCTCCTGTTTTTCTTTTTAAGACTTTTACTTTTGGATGCATATGTCTGTACATATGTGTCTGTGTGGGTGTGTGTTCATGTGTGTGCTGATGCCTATAGAGGCCAGAAGAAGGTGTCAGATCACTTGGGAATACTGGGATCTCAACTCTCATGGTTGGACACTAAGTGCTTTTAGCCACTGAAGCATCTAGGCTCCAATTTCATTCAAAGTGTTTTAAAATTACATTGTATTTGGTGGGGGTGTGTCTCTGTGTATGTGAAGGTCAGAGGACAACTTGCTAGAGTTGGTTCTTTCCTTCCCCTATGTGAATCCCAGGAATTGAACTCAGGTCCTCTGGCTTAGCAGCAAATGCCTGCCTGTACCTGATGACCCTTCTTTCTCACTGGCTCCTAAAGTTTCAGTTTTAGGAAATGGTGTAATGGTGCATGGCTGTAATCTTCTTGTGATATCAAGGCAACTCACAGAGATCCGCCTGCCTCTGCCTCCCAAGTGATAGGATTAAAGGTGTGTGCCGCCACCACCTGGCTCTATTTTGATTTTTTCCTTTTTTTTTTTTTTTTTGTGGAGCTGAGGACCGAACCCAGGGCCTTGCACCTGCGAGGCAGGCAGGCGCTCTACCACTGAGCTAAATCCCCAACCCCTCTATTTTGATTTTTATTTTGACAAAGGGTTTTATGTGCAGGGAGACCTCAAACTGGCCGTATAGTTGAGGATTATCTTGAACTGCTAATCCCCCTGCCTCCAAACCCAAATAGTGGGATTGTAGATATGTGCTACCACACCCAGCCTACATTCCTGAATACTGTCTTATCACATAGTAAATTTTAGTGTACCATAAAATAGTAGGCTGGTGGAAGGGTTGTGTGGGCAGGAAGATGAATATGCATGTTTATGATGGTTATGATGCATGTTTATGATGTGGCTAAATTAGGCATAGGCAACAGAAGCAAACCTGCAGGGCACTTAGGAAAGAGAGCATGGAATCTTTCTATGACTTCACAAGTCAGGGGATGTGTACACCAGTGTGTTTCAGCAGACTAGTGTGAAAAGTTTAAAATAACCATTTGAATTCTGCAGTTCACATTATCTCTGAAATTGAGTAGTCATTTAGTTGTAGAGGTGGAGTAGAGATCTGGTGACTTTTAAACAAGTTTTTGTGACATAGTCTCACGTAGCCCAAACCTTTGAATGGGCTACATAGCCAAGACTGGCGTTGAACTCAAGATCTTCCTGCCACTACCTCCCAAGTGTTAGGACTGCAGGTGTGTGCCACATTGCTCAGCTCAGATCTCATTCCATCTAACTGCTTCTAGCAGGTAATGCCACAAGCAGAGTAAAAAGGTAGAAGGAGGGTAACGGATATCATGTTGGGAAGGGCAACTGGATACACACTGTAGCTGCACTCTGCCAAATGCTTTTCTACATTCCCTAGCCTTAGACTTACTCTGTAGCTGCAGATAACCCCGAAGTTCTGATTCTCCTAGCCCGAATCTAGCGTTTACAGGTATCTACTACATTCCTGGTTTATTCCATGTGGGCCATTGAATATGGGGCTTTATGCATTCTTAGCAAACATTCTACCACCCAAGCTATATCCTCAGACTATATATTAACTTTACTTTTTTCCTTGCTCTCTTTTTCTTTTACTTTAAAAAATTTTATGTATAGGTGTATGGCCTGCATGTATGAATGCATACTTGGTCCCCAAGGAGGCTAAAAGATGGCATCAGATTCCCTGGAATTGGAGTTGGAGAGGATTATGAGCTACCATGTGGGTGCTGGAAATCAAATTTTGGTCTTCCAAAAGAGCAGTCTGTGCTCTTAACCACTAAGCCATCTCTCCAGCCCCATATTCGTATTATTTCAATACTGAAAATATAAGTCAGGACCCAGGCAAATAAATGATTTACCACTGAGTTATGTCTATAGCCTCCCCAGAACAAAATCTGGAATTGAGATGTGATGTCTAGAGGTAAATTATTTATTTGTTTGTTGTTATTTTGGGCCAGGGTCTTATTTAACCCAGGATGGCCTTAAACATAATATGTAGCCAAGAATGACCTTGAACTCCTGATTCTCCTGCCTCTCCTTCCCAAATTCTGAGATTGTAGATATAAGCAACCACATCTGACTATTTTATTTCATTTCACTTTTGGTATTTATGTATTTTGTTTGTTTGTTTATTGAGACAGAGTCTCATTGTCCCAGGCTGGCCTAGAACTCAGTATATAATCCAGGCTGGACTCAAATTCACAAGAATCATGCTTTAGCCTCCCAAGAGCTGGGGTTACAGATATGATCCTCTATGCCTGACTCCAGGTTATTTTTATTCAGACTTTTTTTTCTCATTGTATATCGAGCCTTAGGTTGGCCTAAAATTCTCATACTCAGTATGTTGGGATTATAGTCATGCACCAACATAACCAGCTATTTGCAGATGGAAAATTCATGAGGCTTAGAAAAAATGAAAGTCAGACAGCTGATGTGGGCAGGGTGGAGGCTTAACCTCCTTAGCTTTGTGTGCCTCCAGGTCCTATCCTTTTTTGCTTCTGAATTATGCCAAACATGAAGTTCTTGTCCGCTTCTCTGGCCCACAGGAAGTTCTGAGAACAGATATTTCTTTAAACTGATGAGCTGAAATAGGAACGACTGACTGCTGGGCATCCTTACTCTGAGCCAGAGCAACACCTCAAGCGAGCATTGTCTAAACTGAAACCTGCAGTCTGGCTCCATTTTTTTTTCCTGTCCTGCAACTATTGCACTCACCTGCTTTGTCCTTAAATGCTGTCTACACGTGCTAGTCTGCCACAGGTTATGTCCTTTCAGAATGCTTCCCCTTTATCTGCTGCAGCCCCTGTACTTAGATTTCAAGTCTCTCAGTCCCAACTGCTGCTGCTTCCCTGAAGGGACCCTCCATGTGTCATACTTATTCTTACTCTAGGTACAATAGAGTGGCTTTCCTGGGCCAAGCCTTGTCTCCGTCTGCTTCTACTATAGCAGTAGAGAGCATTATGTACTCTCGCCCACCTGTACACCCCACTCACATGCACTTCCTGCATCACGTGGCCAAATTTCTTTTCAACCAGTTTAGAGGTTAACACTTCTGGGAGCCCCTACTTGACTCCCACATGTCTGGATGAGATGTGTCTTTTACTCTTCATAGCCCTAGCAGGTCTAGTGAGATTTCTCTGTATCACTGCCATGGAATAGTCGGTGAACAATAAGAATTGTTAGTATGATGTCAAAGTAGGAAAGGACTGTGTCTTAAGGTTACTATTGCTGTGATTAAATACCTGATTAAAGCAACTTAGAGAGGAAAGGGTGTATTTGGTTTATGCTTCCACATCACATCTCATAATCAAAGGAAGTCAGGACAGGAACTCAAGCGGGGCAGGAACCTGGAAGCAGGAGCTTATGCAGTGGCTATGGAGGAGTGCTGCTTACTCCTCATGGCTTGCTCAGCCTGCTTTCTTATAGAACCCAGAACTGCCAGCCTAGGGATGGCCCCAACCACAATGGGTGGACCCTTCCCCATCAATCACTAATTAAAAAAAAATATGCCCTACAGGCTTGCCTATAGCCGATCTTATGGAGGCATTTTCTCAATTGAGGTTCTATACCCCCTGATTACTCTGACTTGTGTCAAGTTGACATAAAACTAGCCAGCACACACTGAATTGGTATTGAGAAATCTGATCCTTAGCCATTTCTCAATATTATCTAGCCTGGCTCCTCACCTGTTAAATATGAGTATAATGTATTGGAGCCACAGGTTCCAGTTGGTAATGTCTTTTGGTTTTTATCTTAAAACTGTTAACTTTATGTTTTGAAGAATTTGAAGATGGGATCTGGAGTCCAAATATGATCTGCAGGCTCAACTGGAGCATTTTATTTTTCCTTCCCAGCTCCTGAAAAGTCCTAGAGAAGTAATAGCACTGTTTGAAAATGCTGGGCCACAGGATCTCTAGCATGTCTTCTTACTCCCATAACCTCATTGTGCTTTGGTTTTGTTTGTTTTTCTGAGACAGGGTCTCCTGGAGCTCAGGCTGGCCTCAAACTCATGATCTTGCCTTATCCTTTCAAGTGCCAGTATTACAGATGGCAGGCTTGACAATGGCTTCTGAAGTCAACTTGGGAAAAAAAAACTAACAACTAAGTAGAGCTACTGGTAATGTGTTATTATGTGCAGTTAGTTACCTTCCACCATAGAATTCCTTAAGACTGTTCACGTGAACCTTGATATATGTAAACAATAATGTACTGTAGACCTCTTAGCCTTATGTGACTATTGACTATTTTTATGTTTTCCTTATTATTTTCCTCCCATCCTTCCTTGGATTTGAGACAGGATCTTACTCTGTACTCCATGTTGGTCTGGAACTCACTATGTGGTTGATGTGGTTGCTGCTGTCCTCAAATTTATGCTAATCTCCCTGCTTCAGCCCTGTGAGTGCTGGAATTATGACCATGCTGGGCTTGAAAAAGGGTCTCTTCTTCATTTCTTTTTGCATGTGTGTGGTGTGTACGTTGCATGAATGTGAGTGTATGGGTGCATGTGTCCATGTATGCACATGCAGAGGGAGGAAGAATACAATATGTGTCTTGCTCTTTTGCTTTTCACTGTATCTCTTTAAGACAAAGTCACTGATATGGAAACCTGTCATTTTGGCTGGGCTGGCCAGCCAGTGAGCCCCAGGGATATACTTGAGGTTATAGGCACATGAAGTCATGCTTGGCTTTTAATATGAGTGCTGGTTATTCTAATTCAGATTCTCATATTTGCACATACATCAAGCAAGTACTGGCACACACCTAGACATCTCCTCAGCCATTTTCCCTACTATCTTTTAGAAAGATGATTTTATTGAGCTATCTTCCCAGTCTCCACCAATCTGTAGAAAGAAAGGCTCTTACAGTATAGTCTAGACTGGCCTGGAACTTACCATGTAGCCGAGGCTAGCTTCAAACTTGTGAGTAGTCTTCCTGTCTTAACCTTCCTAGTCCTGGGATTATAGGTATACATTACCATACTTAGTTCCTATCCTACCATTTCTGTTTGTTTGTTTCTTATTTACTTTGAAACAGGATCTCATTAGGTATCTCTAGCTGGCCTAGTACTATGTAGACCAGGCTCTTCTCAGACTCAAAGATGTCTGCCTGCCTGTGCTTCCCAAGTGCTGGGATTAAAAGTATGCATCATCATGCCTCACTATTTATTTACTTAGACAATGTCTCATGTAGTGAAGCCTGCCACTGAATTCTTGATTTTCCTGCTCCTACCTCCTAAGTGCTGGAACGAATTGTAGGTTTATAGGTATATCCCACTACATTTAGATTTATACAGTTCTGGGTATCAAACCCAAGGCTTATAGCACATGCTTGGCAAGCATTCTACCATGTGAACTGCATCTCCTTAGCACTCTACCATCTCATTTTATCCATCATTTCCTTTGTTTCTTCCTTTTTGTTTGTTTGAGATGTTTATTTATTTCCTGTATTCCCCTGGCCGACCTATAACTCAATAATATGTAGATATCTAAGACTAAGCTAGCTTTAAACTTGTAGTAGCAATTTTCCTGCCTCTGATTCCCAGTTTGTTAGATTACATATGTGAGCCACCATACCTACCTCTGCTATTTCTTATCTGATAATTTTTCTTCAAGTAAGTACTTATAATAGAGTCTATTTTTTTTTCAGACCTTTGACAAGTGTGCAAGGTACTGTTCTGTGTCCTGGGCATATGTCCATAAATAAAACTTAGCCAACTGAACATACATCCAAGGCACATACTTTAGTACTGAGCTATAAATCATAAGATATGCAATGGGGTTCTGTCAGCTTATTTCTTTATGATGTTGAGTTAACCTTTGATTTGTAAGATACTTTATCTCCTCAAAGAACTTTAGAACTTGCCTTCTTGCTTTCTATTCATCACTTCTCCAGAAAAACTGGTGTGCATCAGAACAATGGAAGGAAGCAACTTGCCAGAGAGTATTTTCTCTTTTTTTTTTTTTTTTTTAGTCTGCAGTGAACAGGTATTTTCTCCCACAGGAAACTGAGGCATGGAACTACTCTAATTAAAATGACTAATTAACTAAATAACTAATTAGAAATGAGCTTTAGGCTATAGTTACAGTGATCTGGAGAGTTAATTGTAGTTACATTACAAATTCTTACTCTGAAACCATAAGAAAATGGGTACTCAAGTACAGGTACTAACTGGTAGAAACAATGTCTAAGAAAAACTGTTACTAAAGTTTTAAAAAGTGCTGCATAACTTCATTGAAATTGTGGTGAATTGTATAGCTTCTTTATTAGCTTTCATCCCCTGGTTTTAATGTTTTATATCAAGGGTCTGCTGATAGGGCTCTATTTTCCTGGTAAAAAAGCTTGATAAAGACACTACTGAATCTCCCTGGAAAGGAATTCACAAGTACCAATCTGCATGAGCATCCTTCTCATCTAAGAAGAATGAGGAGTGAAGGCTGCTATTACCATCAGTATTGTGTCAACTTCCTTATCCTTCTTGGTTTTTTTATTCACCAAGGAAATCTGTGCTATTAATGGTATTAATTTCCATTTTGTAGAGAGCCATTTTGGCTTATTTAGGGATAAATAAGAGCCGTTTTTTTTTTTTTCTTGGTTTGTTATTTCGAGGTAGGGTTTCTCTGTGTAGCCCTGGCTGTCCTGGAACTCGTTCTGTAGTCTAGACTGGCCTCACACTCAATGATCTGCCTGTCTCTGTCTCCTGAGTGCTGGGGTTAAAGGTGTGCACTACTACCACTATCATCATCATCATCATCATCATCATCATCATAATTATTGATTTTTTTTAACACAGCCTTGCTGTGTTGTTCAGGCTTGTCTCAAAGTTATTGGCAATCCTCCTGTCTCTGTCTCCACAATGCTGGGGTCACAACTGACAGAAATATCCTCATTAAAAAGGTTATTATGTTTTATTTTCTCAGGAGAACTTCTTTTACATATGTTTTAAAATTTATTCTTTGACCCATCCAATCAGTCATATGGATCGTGAATTTTAGTTGTTCTCACGCCCATTGCCCGCCCGTCCCTTCCTCCATTTTCTGCTGCCACCCTTCTGCCGAAGAAGTTCTGCTCTTACTTCTCCCTTTTATTGTATCTGTGACCATCTGACTTTTGGTAGAGTTGCTTGCATGAGCGTGGGTGCCATTGCCAAAGGTCTGTCTGGGAGATGGTGCCTCATGAGCCCCTCTCCATCACTGAGAGATCGCATCTTGTGTAGGTCTTGTGCAGGTAAGCACAGCTGTAGTGAGTTCGAGGGCAACAGCTATGTCATGTCCCAAAGACGACATCTTGTGCCGTACTTCCTCATCCCCTAGCTCTCCATTGTTCTCATCCCCTTTTCTCGGATGTTCCACAAGCCTTGGAGGGATGATATAGATGTCCTGTCATCATCATCACTTTTATTCTTGTCACTTTACTAATGAATCTCTGCATTAACTGCTGCCCAGAGCCACAAGAAGCTTCTCTGAAGAAGATTGAGAACAGCACTAAGCTATGGGTAAAAACATGCGTATATAGAAGGCAGTTTAGTAACATGTCCATTTAGCAAAGCAGTAGTAGCAGGTTCTCTGCTGAGCCTATAATATCCTGCCTAGCCATAGGCCCCTGACCATGTTTACAGCACCATCTCAGAAGTTCTTTCACTCCTTTTTTTAAAAGGATTTATTTAGTTTTATTTCATATGTCTGGGTGCTTTGCCTGCATGTATGTCTGTGTACCACATGCATGCCTGATGTCCATGGAGGCCAGAAGGTATCAAGTCTCCTGGAACTGGAGTTACAGAGGACTGTGAGCTGCCATGTGGGTACTGGGAATTGAACCCGGGTCCTCTGGGAGAGTAGTAAGTACTTACAACGACTGAATCATCTCTACAGCCAACCACATTGTAATGTTTTATGATTCTGCGTGAAGAATAAGCCAAACTTCATTGGTGGCCGTGTCATCTGACTTATTGTTTTATATATGTTAATAAGAACTTCATTTGCTTAATAACTTTAAACAGATTTTTATATCAACCTGCATTATTATACTGATGTGTTTTTCAGGTTTTCAATTCAAAAACAGCTGAACTTCTTAGTCATCATCAAGTAGAAATAAAACAGGAATTCCCAAGAGAAGGGTATGTTTCTTAATTTAATACATAAAGACATGTCACATTTATTGGCTTTTCTCACCCCATGTACTCTGTGGATTGGTTTGGTAAACTTAGCCAGACACCATCTTGAGAGGACCTGAGAGATTGGGATTGGGCAAGAAATGCAACTATAATGCAGTAGTTCATCAAGGGTAGCTTAGGAATTCAGCAGTGGAGAGCAAAGTCTAAGTAATGTAAGTACACAACAACAGGTGGAGTAACCATCAGCAGTTCTGCATTAACTCTGAAGTCATTTATTTCTGTTTCCCTATTGTTACTACCAGTGCTAAAATGGTGACTGTTTAGGAGATTTGTTTTGTTTTGCTTTATTTTCTGGCTTTTGGAACCAGGATAATCTCACTCTATAGACCAGCCTGGCCTGCAACCTAAAACAGTCATCCTGCTTTAGCCTTTCCAGTGCTGGGATATGAAGTGTGAGCCACCACACCTGGCTAGTGACCATCCTTAGAAGGATGGCTTATTTCAATGTGAAGAACAAGAAAAATGTAAGGAAAATAGTTTTTTTCATTACTTTAGAATGTAGAACATAGATATGCTTTGCTTTCCTATTTTTTTTCACTTATGTGCTAGGCACATCTAATGGGTTAACTTATTTGTGGAAACATGTTAGGTTTGTAATGAATTCTTGGAGACTAACACATTTATCCTTTTGTTCCAAAGATGGGTAGAACAAGACCCGAAGGAAATCCTGCAGTCTGTTTATGAGTGTATAGAGAAAACATGTGAAAAACTTGGACAGCTCAATATTGATATTTCCAACATCAAAGGTATTTTGAGTATTTTCATCTTCTAGTACAGCTCTGCCAATCCCATTCATTAATTTATCCTTTCAGCTCATAATTGAATCTTTCTGTAATGCAAGCCTTTTTGTGAGAACTAGTGCGCACAACAATAAACAAGATTCAGTCCCTGTTCACACAGCCATTTTATTCACATGAAGACAAGGAAAAATAAAAGAAGACAATACAAGTTAATTTCAGATACTAATAAATTCCATGTGGGAAATTAAAAAATGAGTGATATGATAGAGTGTACCTACAAGGGCTTACCTTAGGTTAGGTGGCCATGGGAGCCTTCTTTTCTCTCAGGAGGTGATTATTTTGCTGACATTTCAAGGGACATGAGGGTTCGGTCATGTGACTGTTTGGAGAAAAATATTTGAAGAAAAATAAACATTGCTTGCAAAGATCCCAAGGTGAGAGACTAAATCAAGGTAGTCTAGAGTCACAAAGAAGACCAACATGTCATAAGAATAGTAAAAACAAGTTGAGTGGACAGAGTGGGTAGGTAAGGGGTTTAATGGAGCCCAGATTGGAGAAATCAGTGGGGTCTTGTCAGCATATTTTGGAGTGTGATTGTTAGTTTTAATATCAGAGTGGGCAGGTGATGACTTACCAGTCAGAGACAGTTCCATACCTGATGTGTAGCAAGTGGACTGTGATGGAGAGACCAGTGTGAGGCTTCTGTAGAAGTGTTGAAAGAGTATGGTGGCTTGACAGACAGCAGTCACATAAAGCAAGGAGGAAAGACCAATACTTGCTGACTGATTGGCTACTAGGGTAGTAGAGAGAATAGTGAATAGTTGGGTAAGGGGAAGAAATGGGTCAAAAGTGATGCTTCACCGGGCGTTGGTGGTGCATGCCTTTAATCCCAGCACTCGGGAGGCAGAGGCAGGCAGATCTCTGTGAGTTGGAGGCCAGCCTGGGCTATCAAGTGAGTTCCAGGAAAAAGGCACAAATCTACACAGAGAAACCCTGTCTCTAAAAACCAAAAAAAAAAAAAGGTGATGCTTCAGAGTATTGTAGTTTTTGTTTCATTTTGTTTTGTTGTACCTGGTTATACATTGCTCCAGGGTAGGTGGGGATGTCTTTTATTAAGAAGAGAAACACGAGGGGGAGGAATGCTTTGGGGAAATAGTTTTTGAAATCCAAACATTATTTTTTTTTGTTGTTTGTGGAGCTTAGGATTGAACCCAGGGCCTTGTGCTTGTTAGGCAAGCACCCTACCACTGAGCTAAATCCCCAACCCGAAATCCAAACATTTTACTTACTGAATTTCTATGAAATCACTGCCTGAAAGAATGGGTTTATTGTAGATCTCTCTATGAATTCCTAGTTTCTTGTATAATATCTATGCTTGGCTATTTATTATCTATATAGGGAGAAAAAGTTACTTAGCTACCCAGGGGTGCTGCACCATTGTATAGGGTGAAAAAAAATCAATGTGGTCATTGCTGCTTCTTGTCTCTTAGAGCTTGTATTGTGTTGTTTTGTTTGATTGTTTGACTTTTTTTTGAAACAAGGGCTAAGAAATAGACCTGTCTGGCTTTGAATTGCTGTAACTATCCTGCTCCTGCTCCTGATTTCTTTCTTTCTTTCTTTCTTTCTTTCTTTCTTTCTTTCTTTCTTTCTTTCTTTCTTTCTTCCTTCCTTCCTTCCTTCCTTCCTTCCTTCCTTCCTTCCTTCCTTCCTTCCTTTCTTTCTTTCTTTCTCTCTCTCTCTCTCTCTTTTCCTTCTTTCCATTATTTTTATATTTTAGGTTTTTTGAGACAGGGTTTCTCTGTGTAGCTTTGGTGCCTGTCCTGGATCTCACTCTGTAGATCAGGCTGGCCTCCAACTCACAGAGATTTTCCTGGCTCTGCTGCCTGGCTGCTCCTGCTTTCTAAGTACTGGAATTACAGGCATTTGATCCTTTGATTCATATCCTCTTGGCTTCAAGACTTACCATACTCCTAAGATTTTTGTCCTAATTGGATTTTTTCTTTATTTGATTGTTTTTGTTGTTATTATTGATTTTCTGTTGGTTTTGATTTTTAAACAAGGTCTGTCATAGTCTGTAGCTGTGAAGAGACACCATGACTGTGGCAAGTCTTATAAAGGAAAGCATTTTATTAGGACTGGCTTACAGGTTCAGAGGTTTAGTCTATTATTATCATGGCAGGAAGCATGGCTGCATTCAGACAGACACGGTGCCTCAGTAGGAGCTGAGAGCTCTATGCCTAGATCACCAGGCAGCAGGAAGAGAGATATAGAGCCTGGCTTGAACATAATGAAACTTCTAATCTCACCTCCAGTGACACACTTCCTATTCCACAAGACCACACCTACTAATAATGTCATTCCTTTTGGGGGCCTGTAGCTGCAATTTTCTCTGGTCACCCAGCCCTGCTGTCCTGCAGCCGCTTATAAAATAATCATTCAGAGGCTTAAATTAATTATCAATTGTATGGCCTATGGCAGGCTTCTTGCTAACTAGCTCTTGGAACTTAACCCATTTCTATTAATCTATAAGTTGCCACATGGCTGTGGCATTACCAGTCTGCCGGAATCTTGCTGCTCCTTTGGCAGTGGCCAGCATCTCTCCAGACTCCACCCTTCTTTTCTCTGTTCCTCCACTTGGATTTCCCACCTGGCTGTAAGCTTTCTTGCCATAGGCCAAAACAGCTTTATTTAGTAACCAATAGGAACAGCATATATTCACAGCATGCAGAAAGACATCTCATAGCACTTACTTTTTCTGTCTAATCAAAAAGGAAGGTTTTAATTTTAATATTGTAAAATTATATATAATAAAGCAGTTATCAAGCAGGAATTACAGTTACAATATCTAGTTTTTTATATTTGGCAAAGTTAGAAAATATTCTACCATCTCTCCTATTTTGTGAGTCTAAAGTTTTATATCTAATTTATCTTTTATCATGACTAAGGAAAGCTAACATTATAACTGTCTAGTCTTCAACTCCATCAAAGACCCCAGAAGGATATAATATTACCTAAGTAAACAGGAAGTACATTTTAAGCAACTTCCAAAAATCTAGAATGACAGAGACATCTGGCTGCCTGGACAGTCACCCAATGTTCCTCTGTAAAGTTGGGGCATCCATCTTCAGCCTATAGGTCTAGAGTTTCCCTGTGTCCTGTAGAATGTCTGGCAGTCTCCTCTGCAAAGCAGGAAACTAAAGGACCATTTTGCCTTGTTTTGGCAAAATTTAGTGGCCATTTTCCTGTGGGTCCTGTATGTCCAGTTTATATAACATATTATCAAGCAGTCCAGACATGAGCAGTTTCTTGCCTAAATGGCTGTTTTTGCCAAGAAGAAGGTGAACTCCAAATAGAGTGTCTTCGATGCCCTTCTTCCTCTTTGAAGTGAATTGGTGCTGCCAGGAGCAGGTGTGTCTCATTGTCCAGAAAAATCTAAGTTTTTAAAACATCTTAAATGCTATGTTCTGTAGGTGTTTGAAGATTACCTACCTACTTAATTGAAATGTATCTTTGTATATATAAAAACTTAACTAACATGATTATAAATTTGATTATCATAGATGATTAGCTATTAATCTGTATTTCTTAATGATATATTACAATTTTAAATGCATTGTATAAACATAATACCTTAAATGTGTAAAAATACATGCAGTATAACAAAATTAACTTTAAATTTCTATTAATAAACTAAAATGCATAGAAATGTAAAATATTTCAAACAAGCTGCTCTTTTTTTTGGTCTTTTTTGTTATTTTGTCCATTTTTTTTCTGAGCTGAGGACTGAACCCAGGGCCTTAATGCTTGCTAGGCAAGTGCTCTACTACTGAGCTAGATTCCCAACCCCCAAGTTGTTGCTCTTTAAAAGTAGATTCAATAATTTACCCCTTTTATCCTATCATATCTGTATCCTAAATTTCTATATCGGGCCATTTTCTTTCAAAACACCACATTCTACTCCCCTGGCCCCAAAGGCTTGTAGCCATATCATAATGCAAAATTGCATTCAGTCCAACTTCAAAAGTAACCATTCCATACTCTATCACAGTCTCAACACTGTTTAAAAGGCCAAAATTTGAAGTCTCTTCAGAGAATCATGGCAGTCTCTTAACTTGAACTCCCTATAAGATCAAAATGAAAAGGCAGATCATATACTTCCAACATACAGTGACACAGGATATATATTACCATTCCAAAAAGGAGGAAAGGGAGCATAGTGAGGAAATACTGGATCAAAGCAAGACTGAAAAACAGTTGGGCAAACTCCAAATTTTGCCTCTCCATGTCTGATGTCAAAGAGCTCTTCAGATCTCCAACTCCATTCAGCTTTGTTGACTACAACACACTTCTTTCTCTTGGGCTGGTTTCACTCCCAGTTAGCAGCTCTCCTCAGCAGGTATCCCATGGCTCTGCATCTCCAACATTTTGGGGTCTCTGAGGCAACCCAGGCTTCACCTTCATAGCTTCACACAAAGGCCTCTCTGGGCCTCCATTCAGAGACACCTCTGACAAATGCCTGGCCTCAGCAGACTTACCTTAGTGATGGAGGGAGATTTCATAATCCCTTTCTTGTATCCTTAACTCTAAAGCCAAAGCCATGTAGCCAAAGCTGCCAAATTCTGCTTTCTGGTGCTGGAACATGGCCTACTCGTTCAAATATATTTTCACCAGCTTTCTGGTTTTGATAGTTTCCTTCACTGCCTAAGCTTGGATTTTCTGAAACTTGATCTGTAGACCAGGCTGGCCTTGAACTCAGAGATGCCTGCCTCTGCTCAAAGTGCAGGGATTAAAAACATGTACTACTACACCTAGCCCTAAGCTTTTCTTTAATTCCCTTTCACTTATTGGAGGCTTAGCTAGGTGGGGTCTTGCCCTGAGGTCACTACTCCTTTTATTCCATTTAGGATGAGGCTTTTCTTTAAACTTATCTCCTTGGGCTCCATTACACTTCCTGGTGCTTCCTTTCTCCTTAAACAGTATATTTTGTATACTGTTTATTTATTCCTTGTTCAGCTTGCTCCTTTTCATTATAGATCTGCATAATCATGGCCAGGCCATTAATAGACACACAACACAGTCAATGGAAGGTTGTTTGGAAATGTCTTCTGCCAAAGCTGTTAATCCACAACTCTTCAATTTCACCTCAGGCAGATTTTTGGGACAGTGGCAGAAAGCAGCCACTTCTTTGCCATAATATCACAAAAATAGTTTCTAGGCCACATCCTAAAGTTCTTCTCTGAAACCTCTTGAGCTGAGCTCCCACAGTTCAAATCATCTTCAGCACCACTGTCTTCCCTGTACCTACTAGGATGGCTCATTTTAAGTCCCGTTTAAAGCATCCAACTGCTTTCTTAACCCAAAGTCCTAAAGTCTCCATTTTCCCCAAAACAAAAGCACAGTCAGGAATGATGTCAGGATTATGTCCTTAATTATGTCACCAGCCTGGATGGTGTCCAGCCTTAAAAGTGGGCGTGTTCTCTCTGTGTCCTCTCTTTCTGCTCTCTCTCCTTCTGCATTCTCCCACCTCTTCGAGGTCAGTCTCTCTCTCTCTCTCTCTCTCTCCCTCCCTCCCTCCCTCCCTCCCTCCCTCCCTCCCTCCCAATAAAGCTCTAGGAAGGTAAGCATGGCTCGTGACTCTTCCATCACTGATATATCCAGCACTCACATGGCTGCTGTGGGGCGGCTGCCAGCCATGAGCACTGCCGCTTAACCAACACATATCACAGCAACATCCCAACCCTGATACCAGCTTCTGTCTTTGTGAGGGTTTCTCTTGCTGTGAAGAGACATATGAACACGACAGTTCCTATAAAGGAAAACATTTCATTGGGGATGGCGTACAGTGCAGAGGTGTAGTCCATTATCATCATGGTGAGAAGCATGGCAGTGCACAGGAAGACGTGGTGCTGGAGGAGAATTCTGCCTCCGCCTATCTTTGCCTCCCAAGTGCTGGGATTAAAGGCAGGCACCACCAATGCCCAGCTATTCTTACATCTAAATAGAAGTGCAATCATCAAATTGATGTGAGCAGTACATCAAAATGATTGCTATTCTTTCTTGGGGGATATTCTAACAGTCGGAAACAGTATAAACCACTAATAGGTACTCAGTAATGCTCAAAAGAAGTGATGTCAAAAGGGTCATTGTCTCTGAGGCATAAACTTCACAGCTTAAAGAGATGTTTAATATAGAGTCCACGATAACTGACCTTGGCATTAACATTGTTCTACCATCCTGACACATAAGGTGGGATGCAATATGGTGGTCTTCTGGGCCCACCGGTTTACCTGTCTTTCTGGGGTTTGTGGGGTATGTGAAGATGACACACAGTTCCTCATCAAGTAATTTGTCTTGCACTTGCAACAACTGGCCTGTAGACTTTAGCATGTATCTGTCTCCTCTTTCTCCTCCTCCATATGTAGCCCTGGATGTCTTAGACCTCTCTATGTAGATTAGGCTGGCCTCAGACTTAGACATCCTCCTGCCTCTATCTCTCAAATGCTGGAATTAAAGCTACTGTCTTGTTGATATACCTATTTCTCCAATATAAAAGTCATACCACGGGGGCTGGAGAGATGGCTCAGAGGTTAAGAGCACCGACTGCTCTTTCCAGAGGTCCTGAGTTCAATTCCCAGCACCCACATGGTGGCTCACAGCCATCTGTAATGAGATCTGGCGCCCTCTTCTGTATACATAATAAATAAACAAGTCTTAAGAAAAGGTCATACCACACCAAAGTGATTCCTTCCCGGCAACCAACAGCCTGTAGCTAAGGATGAGAATATCCCATAATGCCCGCTATACTAGGCAAGTCATGCTACTGCTTTCCCCTGATAATTTACTGAATTGTCATCAGAAGGGCAAGCTTTTGCTTTCCTATGTAGAACTGTAGGTAACCAAAGTATAAAAACTGTAAAGGATCAGCAGTCACCTACAGCAGCTTCCTTTAACTGCAGTGGGGGAAGAGGACTGTAGGACATGTAGCTGTTCATAAACAGAGGGCATTAAGTACTGCTCTTATAACTCTTGGACCACTTGTTTCCCTGAGCCACATTGATAATACTCTCCCAAAACACTTCATTTATGTTTCCTATGCAACAAGTGAATGAGCTTTGCCAGTGAAGAGCAATATCATTTAGTCTTACCTGATAATCATTAACAGAGTTCATCATATCTGCTTATATACCTTTCACAAATTCCTGATTCATTCATGTTAGTTGTCTCCATCTATCAAAAAGTACTGACTTTGAAGTTGAGTGTGATCATGCTTGTCTATATGCTCAGCACTTGGAAAGCTTAAGCAAGCAGATGACTTAGGACTCAGAGTGGTCTACTGAATGGAGACACCTTTCTCAGACACCCTCACCATAAAAATAGGTTTTTTTTTTTAACCTAAGCCACTGTGAACAATGTCTCCTAAATTCAAATATACTGTCTAGTTGAAGCGCACATTTAAACCTAAATCCGGGCAGTAGGCTGCTCTTGTCTGTGTTAGGCAGTTATGTTTGCCTTTAATGGTACTTTAGGAGTTGCCACATCCACAGAATTACAATGCCAGATGTTCTCGTTAAGGGATAGGCAAAACCTGTTTCAAAAAATGAGGCCACAAATCCTCAGGAGTTACATTTGCAGCAGTTATGTTGGTGATAGAGTAAAGGAACCCCCCCGCCCCCATGCACTCCTTCACCCGAACACCCAGACTGCTGTCATGTCCTTCTCTTAGGAACCAACTTCATGACAGTCTCGGGGAAGCACCCTTTTCTACAAAACAGTGTTCCACTTGTGGTCATATCTTGTTATTAATTTTCAAGTATACATGTTACATGCAAAACTACACACAGTTTTTGACTGCCTGAAAAGCAGAAAGGTTTTTTGTTTTGAGACAGTGACTAGCTGTGTAGCTGGCTTTGAACCCACAAACTATCCTCCTCCCTCAGCTTACCAAATGCTGGCATTATAGGCATATGCCACCAAGCTCAGTGTGAAAAGCTTACTACATCTTCCCACAGGTTGCTTGTAGTAGCAAGAAAACTATTTTTGTAAAGCTTATTATTTTTCTCTGTGCATTTATAGGTTTTAATTCCAAAATGTGTTACAATGTTAAATTAAACCAGAATTTACCAAATTTAGCTGGGGATTCTGTACAGGGCCCCACACATGATAATCACTCAGCTATATGCTACCCTGTTTTTATTTTTCAAAGGGTTCATATTATCCACAATATGGCCTAGATGATAATTACTAAGACTTCAAGTTTTAAGTACAAAGACTTTTTCTAAGTATATTTTCTTAATTGTGGTTATAACTTTTTGTTCATCTATATGTTTGTATGGTTTTATGTTTGTTTGTTTGTCTTTGAGATAGGAGATAAGATCTGGATATGTAGTTCAGACTGGTCTGAAACTTATTATGTACTGAGACTAGTCTCAAACTCAGTGAACTTCCTACTCCAGTCTCCAAAATGTGCTGGGATTGTAGACATGAGCCACCTTGCTAGGCTTTGGGCAGGTAAGATGGCTCAGTGGTTAAAGGCAACTGTTGTCAGGCTTTGCAACCTGAGTTCAACCCCAGGCCTTCCATGGTGGAAGGTGAGAACTAATTTCTGCAAGTTGTTCTCTGACCTCCACCTCCAAACCTCCTTCTCAGTAGATAAGTATAATTAATATATATATATATATATATATATATATATATATATATATATATATGTGTGTGTGTGTGTGTGTGTGTGTATACATATATATATGTGTGTGTATGTATATATATATATATATATATATATATATATATATATATATATATATATATAAATGTAATTTTAAAAGGATTTTAGGGTAAAACAAGTGTTGGAACATTGAGAAAGCTCAGTGGCGTTGCAGGGGACATGTGTGCGGTAATAAAGACATCAGTGGCCTGAAGATTTCAGTGGACTTTGGTTGTCTGCAAGGAAAGCAGTTTCCCTTGGCAGGAAGGAATGGAATTAAGACAGAGGAGAAAGGGAGTGGTTATAGAGAAATCCTGGACCAAAGAATCAGATGGAAATAGCTCTAGATTAGAGTCTCAGTGTGAGTCAGAAGGAACCAATAAAGAAAGGTTGCATGACAGACATGTGACTTGAGGATTGTGACTAAAAAGAGCAGCCAGCTGATTTACAGGGAAATTAACAATGAGGAAATGGACTCTTTTAGTTGTGAATTCACTGTGCTTCCACATTGGGGAGTTTTCCTTTTCAAACAAGTATCACTTTCGCAGTATTCACTGTAGCCACCCATTGCTAGGCTCCTGCTGTTGTAGCATCTGAGAGGTCAAGGAATTCTCTTATCCTGCTCAGGCCAGTCTCATTGTCTGCGACAGTCTCTGTCCTCTATGGTGATGATGACAGCAGCTCTGAGTGACAGTTGTTCACTACTTATTTCTACCAGACATTTGTTTTTAATATGTAGTGACTTCTTGCTAGGTGGGGACTTTGAACTTACAAGAAATGTTTACAGGAAATAAAACTCACTTTACAAGAAATAAAACTCCAAGGTGACAAAATAAGGGCACTCAAGATTGGAATTTAAACAGCAGCTATTTGGTTTTGGTGAGCTTAAGTGCTACTGAATATTTACTTAATATTTCCTAACTTTTTAAAGACAGTATGTGTTGGGGATGGGGTTATGTATATACTATTGAGTGTGTGTGAAGGTCAGAGAATAACTTTGTGGAGTCTTTGTAGTTCTCTGTTCGTTTCTCTTGATTTCAAGGATCAAACTCAAGCCTTCAAACTTTGTGGCAAGTACCTTTACATGCGGAGCCATCTCACTGACCTCTCTTCGGAGACAGTGCCTCATACAGCCCTAGAATTCCCTATGTAGCCCAGACTGACCCTGACTTCTGGTTTCTTTCCTCACTCAGCCTCCCAAACACTGGGACTGCAGGCATGCATTCCTACTATAATGCCTGGCTTTGGCTATTTCCTTAAAATGTGTGTATGCACATATGTACACATATAGGAAGGGACATTTCACATAACAATTAGTAAACAAATTGTTTATTGTTGCACATAATAATTAATCAGTCATTGAAAACTGGCGAAGTTATTGCATCCTTTGAGACAGTCTGGAGCCTTTTCTCAGAAATGATAAGGGTCCATGTCATTGTGTGCTTGAAGTGAAGTAGAAGGATTCTGTAGAGTTAAATACTTTACACTGTACGTTCGCTTTTTTTCCTAGGGTCATTTAAGGAAAATAAACCAGATATCACTACCAATATTCCAAATGGAAGGCTGGGTATGATGGCCTGGCAGAAGTGGCAGTGTGTAGGGGGATCATTCTCTGTCAGTTCAAGGTCAGTCTATCTACATAGGGAGTTCCAGGCTACATAGTGAGGCCCTGTCTCAAAAAAAAAAATTGCAAGGTTTTAAAAAATGTTAGTTGTTCCTATTATCCTGGAGTAATATCCTACATGTTTAATGTCTTCTTTCTGTTGACTTTCTTGTTAAAGCCATTGGTGTCAGCAACCAGAGGGAAACCACAGTAGTCTGGGACAAGCTGACTGGAGAGCCTCTCTACAATGCCTTGGGTAAGCCATCATGCAAAGGTTCAGCACAAGGCCTTGTTCCATTTGCAGAGGTGATCACACTAAATCATCTGACTGGAAAACCGTAGGTTCATGTTTCCTATAATCTGAGTGGGCAGCAGAGTTCTCTTCAGTTTTTCAATCATAGTTATTCACATAGTGAATTAACTCTCTCCCTTGCTTTCTCCTTTTGCTGATTATTTGTAATCATATGAATGGGTGGATAGTTCCAGAACCGTTTTATGACCCCCATTGTGTTTCTGACATCTACCCTGTATGCTGAAAACTCAATCGCAAGTGTTCAAAATTGTCTATAACCTATTTGTATATTGGCACTTTCTATCTAAAAATTTGAACTTATTAAGATAAATTATCAGAATTGTAGATGATTCTGTTATGGATTTAACTGTTTCCTCATGGTATACAAACCTCCAAAAGCTGTAAATCTCCCTGAGTAGATACTACCATCATCCTTAGCATATGACAGTTGCAAAGCACTAAAGGATTCTGCTACTTCCTGAAAGGAAAGATGTGTTCTAAATCTATAACCATTAAAAGATTTCTGTCACAAATAGCAAATCATGCTGGCCATGAGGGCACATGCCTAAAATTCCAGCACTGAGGCAGGAAGATTGTCTCAAGTTCAGAGCCAACTTGGATTACATGGCATGTTCTAGGTCACCTAGGGAAAACTCTGTTTCAAAATAACAAAAGGAGAAAAGAAAAGATAAAATAATGTATGATTATCATAATAAGTTATAAAGAAGGGAAACTGAATGCTTTTCAAAAAGAAGGAAAGGAATATGAAACAAGAATGGGAAGCAAATAAAAACATATAAATCTAAATATGTATCTGTTAAAGGACAGGATTTTTCTGTGTGGTGAATGCTATTAATTGAAACTGCTAGTTAGTTGAAAGCTATTAATTGAAACTGCTAGTTAGTTACTGCGATAGTGCAGTAAAACTGGAGAGAAGAAAAACTGGCAAGACATTAGAGGACAGATCCCACTGTGTGTTTGTGCACTGGAGAAGTCCTAAGCATGAAGGAGGTGACTATTCTCTGAGAAGCTCACACTCGTGTTCTAGCTTGTGTCTTTTTTCCTGAATCGCTCTTTTCTTCTTAGCACTGTGCTTAAAATCTGTATTACATCTTTAGCAAAACCCCAGCACTGTTTCACAAAAGAGATGATAGAAAAATTAAAAACATAAATTAGAGCTTGTGAGAATGGAAGTTAGTTAAGTAATATTAAGGGAGGAAAATAGATTTTTGTTTTATATGAGATATTAAATTTCTGATTGAAGCTATTTTCTAGGCAATTAGAAATTAGATTGTTTTGAAAGTTTTTATTTATTTATAATTTTTTTTTTGGTTTTTTGAGACAGGGTTTCTCTGTGTAGCTTTGTGCCTTTCCTGGAACTCACTCTGTAGCCCAGGCTGGCCTCGAACTCACAGAGATCCTCCTGGCTCTGCCTCCGAATGCTGGCATTAAAGGTGCACGTCACTACCGCCTGGCTTATTTATAGTTTTGAAAGATTTGCTTGAAAGCTTTCATTCCATTTATTTATTGCATTTATTTAGTTCTTTTCAGGGAAGGCAGGCATGCATTCTGTGGCAGGCATGTGGGAAAAAGAGAATAACTGACTAGGGTCAGTTTTCTACTTTCACCTTGTAGATCTCAAGGGTCAAACAAGTTGCCAGGCTGGGCACCAAGCACCTTTACCCGCTGAGCTGTCTTGATGGACTTTTTTGTTTTAAGTGTTCCATGCTGGTCTTGAACCCACTAAGAAGCCAAGGATAACTTTGAACTCCTGATCTTCCTCCACCTCCCAAGTGTTTGGTTTACTGGTGTGCACCATGACACTTGGCTTTAAATTGCTTTCAAAGCAGATATGGAAATTCCCTTTGTATGTTTCATGTTCTGTGGTGGCCCCTAAATATACCTCAGCAAACCAAGGGGGCTTGTCATTCGTGTAGCTTTGTGTCGTAGAAATTTGGCAGCTAGAAGAAGAAATGTCAAGAGAACTAGAGAGGAGAAAAGAGTTAGAGAAAGAAGCTGCTTAACCATTACAAGGAGAGACTCTTCCTTCAACTTCATTTCATCTAGAGAAACATCTGAATTTTCATCCATCCATGTAGGTTTCAGTTGAGAGTTTCATCATGGTATTGAATATTTAGCAGCTTCATTCCAAAGAAAGATCACATGGGATTAGTGGAAACAGAATTAGATTGCCCCATGGATTTGCGGTCAAGCTTCTTTGGCTTGTTTTTTATCATGGTGTGATGTTTGCACTTTTAATTTTCTTTATCTTAATTCAGGCTGCTAGAACCAAATATACCGTAGACTCAGTGGCTTATTCAGTAGATTTGTGTTTATGATAGTTGTGGACCTTAAAAGTTTGAGGCTGAGATCAAGGTGCCCTCACAAGTCCAAATCAACTGGCACTTTGATCTCCATATAGTGGAGAGCAGAATGCAAGAAAGCAAACTCTTTCCAATCTTTTTATAAGTGTGCCAATCCCATTTCTGAGACTCTGTTGTTCTAACATAATCACTTCCCAAAGGCTTCGCATCCTAACTCCTTCAAATTTGGGGTTAGGAGTTCATTTTGATTTTTTTCTATGATATATTCAGTCCAAAACCATTGGCGGTGGTACATTGATCCAAGCCCTTGGGGCATGGAACCAGAGAGATCAGGAGTTCAAGTTCATATGTATATATTCACTATATATAGATATTCCATATATATGTGTACACACACACACACACACACACACACACACACACACACACACACACACTGTATAGTGAATCTGAGGGCAGCCTGGAATACACAGGATTCTAAACAAAACAATGAAATCAGTTCAGAGCACCCTTTTTCTTCCTTTTCCTCTTGTAAAGCTCTGTCACTCTAGCATATTCTTTTCATTTTCCTGGTTTTACTCACTGATTTATATAACTGATGAACAATATTTACTATGAACAAGCAACTGAGAAGAAAAGTTTGTATTTTTCTTTTTTAAAATTTCCCTGAGATGGCTCATTGGGTGCCTGATAACTTGAGTTTGAGCCCTGGGATGGATATGTGGAAGGAGAGAACTAACTTTGCTAGTGTCATATGACTTCCATACACATGCCAGGCACACACACACACACACAGAATGAAAAATATAAAAAAAAAATGAAAGAAAATCCCTTTCATGTGGGCTTTTTTTTTTAACCTATATGTGTGCTAAACAGTGAATATATTTACCCCAGTATAGGAACCGGGGAAATAAGATATAAGATCTTAGAATTAACTGGTGGCCATGGTATAGGTTTATCCCACAAACAGAATCCTGACAAAGGCTATGCTAACTTGCAATAAAGCTGTGTGCTTACTGCTACCTTTTCCAATTGTAAACAGATGAAAGTTCAGTGGATCCCATAGGTACATACAAGCTATTGTTAGATGTCTACATGTATGAGTATATATGTGTGTGCATGCTCTAATATATATTAGAATTAATAAGGTACACTGTAGTACAGTATCTAAGAGGAGTGCCACTTTACATCACTACTTCCCAGACACTCAGGTCTGTCATTGGAATTTTGGCTTTTATGTACTAACAGCTAGAGTTGATTTCATATTCTGCATGTATATACATTTGTAAACACACACACACACACACACACACACACACACACACACACAAGGAGGTGAATGGGTTTTAATTTTTCTGCCTTTTCTACTTCCCATTTTTCTTTTGGCCCCATCTGCTATTGAAAATATCATCAAATGAGGGACATAGTCTCTTCTTCCTTGTATATGACCTTTCAAACAGCTTAATTCCTGGCTTAACTATTGGCACTTACGATTCTTATATTATCACGGGAAAGAAGCCAGTAACACTTTGTAAAACTCTGGGGGCCCTTGCTTATGGTGAGGTGGATAACATGGAGCCTTCCTTTCATCTTACCATACTGCAAACTGCTCAGGACAAACCATCTCAGAGGAGACTCACTCTTTGCTTTGTGCCTAGCCCACCGGATATAGATGACTCCTAGCCATTTTTCCAGTTTCATTTTCTTAGGTGTGCTTGTTGCTTCCTATTGTGGTGATTAGCCAAAATTGTTCAGATTTGTGATTTATTATTCCATATCTTCTGAAGATGATGATTTCTTCTGTACTGTGTATATCACTTAACTAACTGGTCATGGAGATTGAGGCAACTACATTTCTCTTCACTCATAAAACTCTTTTATCAGGACAAACTAAATGTATTAGATGTGACTTTATTCACACCATCCAAATTATTTTTGTAAACTATTCATTGGATGGTCTGGACCGTTGAAATTCCTATTTCCTTAGTCTAAATAAAAGCCATTAATAACTTCTAGAAGGTGTTTTTATGGCATTCTGTACTCCTTAGAGTTTATTTCCTACTATATATTACTTTATAACTTTAAGAGTTAACAGTTCCCTATTCCCAGTAAACAGTGCTGTTCCTGTCTATGGAAATGATTTTACTTCCAGCTACCCAATGAGGAAAGTACTTTCTTGGGATTGTACTTTCCCAAAATAGCTCTTTCATACCCTGCAGCCTATGACCACAGCAGGGACTGTAGCATGTTCTTTTAACATCCCCTTGAAGATGTGCTCTTGTAATATATCATGCATGATTTTAGTTCCATGGTTTTTTTGAACTAAGATGCATATATGCTGCCAAGTAGGGAAGAACCTTTCTGAACAATAAACACACACTTACATGGTTTTCATCCAGATGGAAGTGCTAGTGAACTGGACTTTCTTTGCTCCCTTCTACTCCATGCCTCTTCCGTTTCTTTTTCTACATTCACATGTGTAGAAAAAACATTCACTCTGATGAACTTGCCCAAGTGATCTACCATTTCCAAACAAGCATACATAGACCTTGAACCTGGCTGTCTCTAGCATGAATTGCCATTATTTCTCCTAATGCTCCAGCTGCTCCAGTTTCTCCTGGCTCTTCAGTTCCAGTTGCCGTTGTGCCCTCTGGCTCTTCAGTTCCAGCTGCTGGTACTTCCTCAGGTATTGGTGCTCTGGCTATTGCTCACTTCCCAGCCTTCCAACTCAGACACGTTGGGGGAAATTGACTGCTGCCGCCAGATCTGGACCTGCCACTTCTTTTGATCTCAGAAATTACCTCCACAAGGGGCCTAGTCCTCCAGCTTTGGGGGTCTTTCTTCTCTTTGGCTTTTGAGCTCTTATTCTGCCAATCTAATTCTCCCATCTTAGCTTCTGTAATGAATTTTCTAATTGTTTTGTTCTTAATTCAATTAATTTTGTACATCTGTGAGTTGCTTTGGTAGTATATCAACAACCACTGACATCTTTTTCTTTGCCATTTGTACTAATTCATTCCATATACTCTAATTGCCATGTACTCTTTGACTATAAAAAAATACAAAAATAAATATCATGGCAGCCCTCTGCAATCCTGGAACAGTGGAAGGAAAAGGACCTTAGATGCCATCCACTCTAGCATCCTTATTTTATATTTAGAGGATCCGGGTCAAGGAGGGTTTAAATAATTGAACAAGTCACAAAGCTTGTTGTTAGCAAAGCCAAACTTAGAACTTTGGTTTTACATTCAGTGTTTTGATTCTTTGTAGTGAGGATTTAATACGATGGATATCAGTGTTGTCAAGCCTAACTACAAGCCTGGTTAACTAGTCTTTGATAAGAGCAATAAAGTCATTGGACTACTGAGATTCCTAGTTCTACCTTATTGTCAGTGTTTCCTTTGGTTTTGAATTAATTATTTGGAGCACATTAATACACTAAGAACAGGCCCTACAAAAGACATACTCACCTATCTATCAGTATTGTGTTGGACTACTTGCAATACTCAGAAAAGTACATAGGCTTAGGCCAGAATGCTGCAAGGTAGGTCATGGTTAGATAAGTTCAAAGTTTCCTAGATGGTTCTATTATGCTTCCTAAGAAAGAATCACTGCTGTGGAGTTCTAGTAGTAGTATTTGGAAGGAGGGCTCTTATTTAAAGACAAATTTGTGGGTC
Source organism: Onychomys torridus (assembly GCF_903995425.1). Lineage (NCBI taxonomy): Eukaryota > Metazoa > Chordata > Mammalia > Rodentia > Cricetidae > Onychomys > Onychomys torridus. The sequence goes on along the minus strand of NC_050466.1, from coordinate 76,635,549 downwards.
CAATTCCCAGCTCTACTGTGCCTGAATCATGGAGTATGGGGCCTGTATTTCAGCTCCACAGTAAGTGTTGTATCCATTAAGATGTCAATAAACAGGGACTGCTGGTGTGGAGTCAGTGGAAGAGTAGTTGCATGGCATTTGGGAAGTCCCCTATTCCATCCCTACCTAACCCCAGTGAGAGGCCAGGGTGGTGGGGAGGAGAGGAAGAGACAGAGAAGGAGGGAGAACACCAGATGTAGGAAGGAGGCTTATATTATCAAAGAGGCCAGCAAGCCAAGAGTCTATGGATATCGACTGTATTTGTTTAGATCCCTCTCTAAGAAATGTATTTTATATTATGATTCAACAAACCCATATAACTAAAACAAATGTTTCCCACATTGATCTTTATCCTGTGAAATAGAACAAACTCTAATATTTGCTATCCCAATCTACCATTTAATTTTTTGATGTAGGAATCAAAACTCACTAAATTGATTTTCACCTTATAACTCATTGTATTTGAAAACACTGAGAATTAAGATGTGCTTGCTAATCGTACGTATTACGGATTTAAAACCTCTCCCCTGAATCCTTCCACTTTCCCAGCTACTCTTGTTAATCCAATAACATCTGCTAAGGTTGCTTGTCTGTGAGCAAAGTCTATTTTTGTCATCATCACACAGTACTGTTACTATGTAAAACGGAGCTGACTCTTGTTCTTTTGATATGGGAGATGTTGCCACCTCTGATGATATTGCTAATGGTTTGTGTCCTGACATTGTACTAGAAAACTCAGCTCCAACTAAATCAAGTGAAAAAAAAAAAACAACAACAGTAAAAGCAGTTTATTTTGCTAATGGATCTAGTCACCCAGTGGTAGCATAGTTTAGGTGTTAATTGGTTCTGAATACAGAAAGTCACTGGTATCCCCCTCAAGTCTATCTTTTCTGAGATGGCTCCTCACATGAGAGACTCAGATCTCCTGTCATGAAAATAGCAGGCCCAAATCACATAGTGCTAAACGTAGCCAAGAATGATGATTGAAGGCTGACCATAAATCTCGGTTCAGTGATTTGGCCAAGGGATCTCTTGTGTAAGAACTTAGGGTTCATACCTAACCCTGGAACTTGGGGCAGGGAAATTTTTTAGATAAACCACACAGCTGAGGGTTATGGAAATCTAAATCTCCAAAAGGAATTTGAGATAATGCTTCTGGGGTCAAGGGAAGTAGGTGCTGGGGACCAAATGAAGACCTTAACTATAGGCCATCTATTGTCATGAGTTTTGCTCTCCTTCTGTTTTCTTGATTGTCATGTGGGTCACTTGCTGCTTTTTATACCTATGAAAACCAGTATTTTATCCTGAAGTCTCTAGTTTAAATCTCATGGGAATTAGTACTTATCAAAATGAAGCTCAGAGCTATTTAGATAATTAGAACGAATTTGTAAAAATTTACTACAGGGAAGAACTGATTCTAAATGTAGAGAACAGAATAACACTGTTAAGTGAACCAAACAAGGTATCTGGCAGCATTCAAAAATGTAGTGTGCAATCTTGCATTATCTGCCCTGGAGTCCTTTAAATAGACTATGGGCCTCAGGTTTTTTTCAGGAAGCATCTGAGCACAGTTAGTGTCCTAAAAATACTGACTTACCACTAGTAGATTAAAAGTTATAAAAGTTAAATACAATAGACCCGGTCTCTTATAAAACAAGAGATAGAAAATCTGGCTTATTGATCACTTATGCAATCTATTTTATAGTTTTTAGTGCATTCTCCTCCCCAAGCTTCTGTCACAAAGCTAAATGAGATAATTTCTTAGGGAAGAAAATGGTGGTCCATTAAAGTAGAGTTTTCCCCATATAATCCAGCAATGAAATGGATTGTAATTAAAGAAAATAATGATTTCAGTTCTTGCATCCTTTGAAAGATTTTATTATAAATAATCATCCCATCGGGTTTTCTACTTTGTCTTTGTCACAGTCTTCTCCCAAGGCTTCTAAGATAGGCATTTTATCCTGAGCTGTGCGTTTTGCACTGCCAACTAGCCTGCCCGGCTTTTAAGTCTTCTCTCTACCCACGTGTGTTTAGAAAATCCCTACTCCAAATGCTCTTTCATTAAAAATAATGCAAAATAAAAGCCCCAAGGTTTGTATTGATCCCATAATTTGGTCTGTAATTTTGCATAAAAGCTTTCAATTCTCCTTTGTAAATATTCTTCTAACAGTATGTCTATTCATTTCTAATTTTCTAATTTCTATCCTTTAAAAGCTATAGCATTTTAATTGCTTATGGAAACTAATCAGTCTCTTATCTGTGACAGTGATTTATTAAGTTCTCATTTTTATGACATTCTTCTTATGTATTATTATGTTTTGATCTGTAGTGTGGCTTGACCTAAGAACCCAGTCTACCGTTGAGAACCTTAGTAAAAGAATTCCAGGAAATAATAACTTTGTCAAGGTAAGAAGTCTCTTCAGAAGTACACAGTAAGAATGTGTGTTTAAAAAAAGTTCGCAGATTTCATGAGAAAGACTATTTCTATTACAACCTATGGTAAAATGATTATTTTATACAACTTATAGAATATTTCTTTCAGATAACTGTGGTCAAATCAAGTCTTTAGCTTTCTTTGTGTTCTGTGGGGAAATCAAATAACAATACCCCAAGAGGACAGACTGGTAGAGAGATCATAATGTCCCAGTAGCTTAAATCATATTACCTAAGGGCTGTTTCCTTTAATTCACCCATACTTTCAGAACCCATCAGCATAGTTCCCTATTGCCCACTGAAGAAAGTCCTAAGTGCTTTTGAGGTTTTAGTAACCTGGATTCGGTGAGAAAGAAAAAGTCGGTAGTATTCAAGATCTTCACTAAAGACCTTTTTTTGTTTTTGTTTTTTTAAAATAAAACAAAGCAAAAAACAAAAACGTTTTCACATGAAAAAGAATAATAAAATATGTCTAATTTTAAATCCTCATATAGATCTTTCTCTTTAGATAAGTGAAGTTAATTTCTTAGCAAGTTCAGGTTCTTCTAGAACCCAAAAAGAAGAAGTTCTTTTTCTTTTAATGAGATGTGTCCCCCTTTTATTTGCCAGTGGGAAACATGTTGGATCTTGGGTCTGAAGCTAATATTCAAATACCATTAATTATAACAGACTAACAGATAATCCCATGTATGCTCCCTTCCTTGCCTAAGTAGTTTCAGGCTTGTCTTGCCCATTTATTTTCTGAGCTTCAAGGGTTGTGTAGTTTCCTCTGCATTACCACTGCAGGCAACTTTTACATTCCCTATCTGCATCATTTAAGACTGTGTCTGCTAGGTTTGCAAGATCTTCTGGAGGACAGCCTGTACCTCTAGGGGATGACCTTGCAACTCAAATAATATTTCCATGTGTTACTGTCTTCCATTATTTCTGAGCATTGATACTCTCTGCCCCAACAACCCAAAAAAAGCTAGAGACCTTAAGATTTTTAACTTGCTGATGGAGTTAAAATATTTGAGAACATTATGGTTTCTGGTTATATGTTTTTATGGATTCTCTCTCTCTCTCTCTCTCTCTCTCTCTCTTTCTCTCTTTCTCTCTCTCTCTCTCTCTGTGTGTGTGTGTGTGTGTGTGTGTGTGTGTGTGTGTGTGTTTTGTTTTTTTTCTCTTTGCTTTTTTAAAATTATGGTTTGTGGGGTTTCTTGTTTGTTTGCTTATTTGTTTACTAGAGAGAGAGAGAGAAAGCACATGGAGTTGAGTGGGGTGGCTATGAGAAGGGAACTGTGATTGGAATATATTGTATGAAGTTTTTTCAGTAAAAAAATTACAAGCATTTTTTGAGACAGGGTCTTACTGTGTAGCCCTCCCTGGCTGACTTGGAGCTCACTGTATATACCAAGCGGGCCTGCCTCAAACTTGCAACAATCCTCTTCTATACCTTTTATTTTATTTTATGTGTCTGGATGTTTTGCCAGCATGTATTAGCTGTGCACTGCATGTCTGCCTGGTGCCCACATAGGCAAGAGAGTGTTCAATTCCCTGGGCCTGGAGTTTCAGACAGCTATTAGACACTATATGGGTAGTGGGAATGAAACCTGGGTCCTCTGGAAGAGCAGTCAGTGCCTTATGTGCTAACGCATCTTTCCAGCTCCTCAGCAATCTTTTTGCTTCTGCCTCTCAAATGTTGAGATTATAGGCACGTACGTATCAGTATAGCACATCAGCTATGATTTGAGTTTTCTCGTGATGTATGTTCATATGAGGTAAGAATAGGGCATAGGATAAGGAGAGAAAGCTAATTATATCACTTTTATGTTACTTTAATTACATCTTTAATCCCTTTACTTGAACTTTATAAAGAAATTGGATATTTAATATGCCAACAAGAATTGAACCTTATTCATTCTCAAGAAAGAGCAATAAGCACACATGAGTTCCATTTTCTTCCTGTCATTGTATGTGCTGACTTTAGCCAGCTGCTTTCTTATGGACAGCAATTTTGTATTGTTTTAATCTGGCATGTCGTTGACCTCTGCTTTATTTTCCACTGATATTTGCATAGGTATGTATGTATATATGTATGTATGTATGTGTGTATGAATGTATATATATGCATATATACACAAATATGGTATGTCTTTAAATTATGTGTTTGAAAGTAGTTTTCTTGCTATTGTTATTAATGTATGACTATAAAGTTCACAATCTATCATGAAAAGAAAAATGAAGTGGAGACTTTTGGTTTAGATCTACAGATGAACGATTTATTGCAAAATGATATCGTACTATCACTATCTAAAAGATGGCGTGGCACTTCGTTTTCTCTTTACCTTGCTTACATGGATACCCTTTGAACTGCAAACATAATTGCTCTGCTCTTTGGTCATGAGCATGCTTCCCTGTACCATGGGCTAGGAAAGGTACTTTCATTTGAAAGCCCATGGGATTATCCACTGAGCAGTTTGTCGTTGATGTTGTTGAGTTCTTTTCTTTAGACGTTTCCTTTTCAATGGTGGTGAGTAGAATTGACTGACTACACTTGGGAACTGTTTTAGTCCAAGACAGGCCTTCCACTCAGCACTTACTTCAGTGCGGTGAAACTTCGTTGGCTCCTGGACAACGTGGGAACGGTTCAAAAGGCTGTGGAAGAAAATAGAGCTCTTTTTGGGACCATTGATTCATGGCTCATTTGGGTACGTTTAAATGTAATGAATGCACAGAGAATGGTTTTGTTTTTTTTTTTTTTTAAACTGTCCTACCTACTATTTTTGTCCAACATTTTAGACTTTTACTTAGCATCATTACTGAGGAAAAACTACTCGAAGCAGCAGAATGTCTGTCTCCATTTGAGAGACATTTTTGTCTACTTCCCTTTTTACTTTTCTTGTTTCATTTGAGCGACAGCAGAAGATAATTAGAAAAACCGTATTTCTTAAGTCTTATCATTTGAGCATGTCATCTAGGTAGCTTTTCTCTCAAGCCTAGCATCTCCTTCTATCCCACTAGTTATTTCTCAGAAGAAATAACTATTTTTTTAAAGATTGATTTTATTTATTATATAGTGTTCCGCCTGCATATATGCCTGCTGGCCAGAAGAGGGCACCAGATCCCATTACAGATGGTTGTGAGCCACCATATGGTTGCTGGGAATTGAACTCAGGACCTTTGGAAGAACAGCCAGTGCTCTTAATCACTGAGCCATCTCTCCAGCCCCCAATTTTTGTTTTTTTGTTTTTTGAGACAAGGTTTCTCTGTATAGTTTTGGTGCCTGTCCTAGAACTCATTCTGTAGCCCAGGCTGGCATCGAACACACAGAGATCTGCCTGCCTCTGCCTCCCAAGTGCTGGGATTAAAGGCGTGCACCACCACTGCCTGGCTAAGAAATAACTATTTCACATATTAAATGCCTCAACTACTTTCTTCTTCACAGTCAACATTTTATAGCGTTCTCTTATGAAATCATGCTAGGAGATGAAACTAAATCATAGCACAAGTTAATATTAAAATGTTTTGTCTAGAGCTGAATACAGACCAGTAGAAATTAATGGTTTAGATATTTATATGACACATTATTTTCCTGTTTTGGCTTTTTTGAGATAGGGTCTCAGTATATAGACCTGATGGGCCTGCAGTTCACTACATAGACGCTATCAGACTTGAGCTTGTGCCAATCCTCCGCCATCTGTCTCCTGAGTCTTGAGATGCAGATCTGTGTCACTACATCCAGAGATTTCCAATCAGTCTGTCTTTGTCTCTCTGTGTGTCTCTCTTCCTCTCTGATAGGATTTTATGATGTAGCCTTGGGTGACCTAGAACTTGCTGTGTAGACCAGAGACATCCACCTCCCTGTGCCTTCCAAGTGCTGGGATTAAATGTGTCTGCCACCACACCTGGCTTGCAATGTACACCTTTTGGTTTTTAAAAATTATGTCATTATTTTGTGTGTGTGGGTATTTTACTGGAATGCATATATGTGCATCATGTGTATGCAGTATCCTCTGAGATCAGAAGAGAGTGTTATATTTCTTGGGACTGGAGTTGATACAGTTGTGAGCTCAAGTATGGGTGCTGGTGATTGAACCTGGGTCCTCTTGAAGAGTAGCCAATGCTCTTTGCTGAGCCATCTTTCTAGCTCCACAATATGTATCTTTATAGTATATGTCCTTTTGTGGTTCATTTTCTCTCTCTCTTTGTTTTATCCCTGTTAGATTTATTATAGGCATTTTTGTTAATGTGTCTCTAAACAGTCAACACTGTAGTTAACATCTCTAATAGTAAGCCAACTGTAAGATCATACACTGTTGTGCCAGTCTTTGTGCCAATCTTGCTTCAACTATACTCACAATTCCAAACACACAGTTCCACAAATACTTCAGTAACTCTATGAGGAAATTTTCACCATTTGGGGGAACTTCAAGCCAGTATTGTCCTTATCCTCATTTATGGGATCTATATAGCAGGCCTTTGAGAATTCTTCCTGGAAGAGTTGGCTTCTGTACCCGGCCAGGGAATGTAGACTGTTTCCTTACATGTCAGCCACAGTTGAATGACTAGCTCTAGCAGTTGTTTCGAGGCTGAATGACGTAGATCGGGGACCTATGAGCTACAGGAGACAGGAGGGTACATTTGGGGGCTCTGCCCCATTGGGATGCGGTTTGTTCCTTTATTCTTCTCTTACCTCTTATCCTTTCCACTTGAAGGAGGTCAGCATTGCTTCTGAAGGTATTATAGAAAACTTAAAACCGTTTTCAGGATGTGTGCAAAAAGATGTGTTATAAAAAAAAGAAAAAGTGAATATAGAAAGTTTTCTATAAACCTTTGGAGGTAACGTTCCACCTAGTCAAAAGTTTAAGGCTCTGAATTTTCCAAAGAGAGAAGATTAAAAAACAATACTGATTTTCGTTTAATCAGAAATTAGCTAGAATTGCATGAGTAGAGTAACCACATGAGGCTGTGAACACTTGTGTGCTGTCATTCTGAAGTATAGTATATTGTGAATATAAAATACACACTGGATTCTGCAGCTTTAAGACAAAAAGAAAGTCAAATGTATTACTAATAAGTTTTATTGATTATGTGTTCAAATGTTATTTTAGACATATTGGCTAAGTAAGATGAAATGCAGGTCTTATGGGTGTATTTTATCGTTCTATTACTTTTGTGTTTTTAATGTAGCTACTTTTTAAAATTCCATTTATTTGTGTGTGGGGGATGGTGAGTACATGTATGGCATGTGTGTGGAGGTCAGAGGACAACTTGTGGGAGTCAGTTCTCTCCTTTTACCACGTGGGTTCCAGGAATTAACTCAGGTCCATCAAGCTTGGCAGCAGGTAAGTGCCTTTCTCTGATAAGCCATCCTGCAGGTCCAGCTACTAGACATTTTAAAATTACATGTGTAGCTCAGCTCAAATTTCTATTGAATGCTGCTGAAACCTCAATAATTGAAAGGTTTGATTCTTCCATTTGTTTTATGGGCCCTGCTGCTAATAATTGCCCTTGACAGTATGTAAATACATGTGCAGATGAGTTCAGATTTAACCTGTCCCTTTTGTTCTGTCTAGAGTTTGACAGGGGGACTCAATGGGGGTGTCCACTGTACAGATGTAACAAATGCGAGTAGGACGATGCTTTTCAACATCCATTCTTTGGAATGGGATAAGGAACTCTGCGAGTAAGTTATGGTTTGGCCTCAATGCAGTTTTTTCTATACATTCTTATGTACATTATTTATTTAGAATCTAAATCTTATTGTTTGTAGATGGTAGTTGTATACAAACATTGTTACATTTCAACTACAGTTTGCTAGTCTGTTTTCATATGTGGGTTTTTGTTTTGTTGTTGGGGGAGACATTTTTTGGCCCAGCCTAATCTTGAATTTGTGGTGATTGCTTTGCATCAGCTTCACTAGTTCTGGGATTATAGGTATGAACCACCACACACAGCTTCTATTGTGGTTTTTTTTTTAGCTTTCTTTTTATGTATTCTTTGTGTCTTTCATGCATCTCGATCTCATTTATCTCTTCATCCCTTCATATCCACCCTTCCAACCTCCTCCCCAAAATAAAATAAAATAAAATAAAATTTGAGAGAGAATAAAAGAAATCTCATCACAGAAGCTTTAGTATGACACAGAGAGTTACCCTTTTGTCCATATATTTTCACTTGCAAGTGTTCATTGCAAAGAGTCATTGGTCTGGTGTGAGGCCTCTGGTTTCTACTACAGCCTCACTGGGGCTCCTCTTGGATACCCTGATATTGCCCTATGTCATGGAGAATCTGTAGCTTTGGATCTGCAGGTCCAGCACCCCCTTCATGTGTTCTACCAGATCATAAATGGAGTGGATGTTCTGCTTGGCCAACTCATAACCCTGTTCTGGACCTGTGTAGTTGCAAGGTTGATCAGCCTGTCAGCTTTCCTCCCTCCGCCTTACCACCAGGGTGAGCTGTCCAGCATTGCCACCCCCCACCCCTCACCGCCACCCTCAGGGTCACCCAGGCTGCAGCTGGTGAGGGACAGGGACAGCTCTCTAGGTGGCATCTTTCCCTCGCCCTCACCATGTGTTTGTGTTTTAACTTTATATATTATATGTGAGTGTACACACTCACTTTCAAGGACACAATGGCTATGATGCGTGTATGTAGGACAGTAGGGAACCTGTATAAGTCACTTTTCCCCTGCCCTTTGGATTCCATGGAGCAAACTCTGGACCTTCAGTTTGGTGATAAGTGCCTTTACCTGCTGAGCCAGCTCGCCAATCATAGCTATGACACATAGGTCAACAGGTCATATTAATTATTCTTCATGGATTAGCCTCTTTTAGAAAAGTTCTTTGCTTTCTGAGTATGCTTTAAAATTTGTAATGATTTCCTTGGTTAAGGTTGGACTGTTAAAAAATACCCAAAAAAACAGCTATGTTTTCTTGGCTAATATGTTTACCACTATTGAATTCTATGCTCAGATGTGCCTATTTTCTAATTATTTATATTTAAAATGTTTCCACATTTATTCAAACAGTGTTATATACCCAAAGCTATTATTTTTCAGATTTTTTGGAATTCCAATGGAAATTCTTCCCAATGTCCGGAGTTCTTCTGAGATCTATGGCCTAATGGTAAAATAAACAGTAGGAGGGGGGGATTTTATTAAAAAAGAAAGATCTTTGCCATTTAGAATTCAACAGTCAACTTTATTATGTTTTATAGCTTGGGATTTGGGACTTTCTCTGTGAATGTCCGTAATATGTAAAATAAGGATTTAATGTTTTAAAATGGCTTTATAAACTAAAAACTTCAAGTCCTTACTACCAATTGATTTTATATTTATAAACTTGAGTTGGCTTTTCTTTCAGTAATATTGTTTTTGTCTTTTGAATATTAATATTTTGAAGTATTATCCATAACCTGACTCTCAACAGTGGTGTGGGAATGTTTAAGCCTGTTTTCCCTTCCATATAACTGTAGTAGCTGTGATGTCTGCTTTTAATTTAGAGCAGGTACTAGTCCCATCTTAATAGTGTTCTTTTTCCTAGTTAATCCCTTTCAGTGACTGAACCATTGATATATATTTCATTCTTTGTCAGTTTGGAAGAATTTAACAAAGAAACTGAAAGCAAACAGTCTGTTTCTAAATTAGGTTGCAAATTAAGGCAGTTTCCATAATGGGCATTTTACTGAAACCCAGAGGGAAAAAAGTAAGTGTGTTTAGCGTCAGTGAAAATCTGTAGTCAAGTATCAGGAAGAGAAACCTTTAGGAGGTTTTGAATTGGTATTTCAGCACATAAATTTGAAATTTATGATAAAACTTAATAAGTTTAAGGAAGCTTCAAAACTAGCCATTTCATGAAAAATATTAGGAACGCCATTCGTGCAGTTAATAAAAATAGAACTGACTGCCAAATGCTCTAGCTGATGCTTGAGCAAGAATTTTTAAGTGTTCTTTGTAGAATAAGGCTTTTTAAGGCAGCGTGGATTGCTTAAGGCAGGCATGTCCCTGCTTATCTGTAGTGATTTCATAGTTTCAGGGTGATCACAAAATCACTTGGATCAGAGCAAAAGAGGTAACTTTTGAAATTGCTTCAGAGAATAATAGAAAGAAAACATTTCATCGGCCTAGTTTTCTCTTGCATTGAAAATATTATGCTTCTGTCCCCTCTCTCCCCCTTGCTGACTGTAGAAAATCTCTCATAGTCTGGTGAGTAGGCTATCCACCGATTATGCTACCCATTCATTCCGAAAAGATACAGTGCATTTCCATTTATTTTCAGACAAGCACAAGTCCGTTCACTAAACAAATGTATCTAGAATTTGCATAACCTTCCAAAATATTACAAGCTGTAGTCATATTTTATTTTTTGAAAGGAAGCAGAATCTTGTTTATTTGTTTTCCCTAAGATTAAAATAGATGTTTCTAAAATTCTGGGGGAGTTTTCCAGAGATTTGGATGCTACTCATTGCAAAGTACAGTTGTGGTGTACTTTGGCCTTTAGCGTAGTAGGGAAATTAGAAATGCTTTTTAAATAGCCTGTATATCTATTTTTCTAATGTCTTGTCCAATGTTTCAGACCAGTTAGTTGGAAATGCACTGTCACTTTTTTTGCATGCTTCCTCAGAGGACCCTCCTGGAATCCTCCAGAAGCCTTTCCCCATAAAGAAAACACAGCGCTTTACATGAACATTCCTTAGATTGTTTTAAAAGTTTGATTGTTTGAAAGTATAAGCAGACTTCTTATAATAAATTCTCAAGATAGAAAGCCTCTAGGTTTCCTGATGATTATATTTAAGCCTTTTATTTAGTCTAATCTTTATTAGTATCTAGGCTCATTTTAAAAGAATATATATATATATATATATATATATATATATATATAAAATAACTATCAGGCTGTAGGCGGGGAGCATAGCTCAGTAGTAGAGGACTTGCTTACTTTTCAGTAGGTGCTGAGTTTCATCCCTAGCACTAAAAGTCCAACCTTGAAAAATAGCTAGTCTGTAATTAACTGTAGAGTATTAAAGAAAGAAAGTAATAGGAATCTAGAGGGCATTTTCGATTTTGATAAGGGCTTCCATATATATATATATATATATATATATATATATATATATATATATACATACACACACATATACACACATACACACATATATGTATATATATGTATATACACACACACATATACACACATACACACATATATGTGTATATATGTATACACACACACACACACACACACACACACACACACACATATATATAAATATAAAATGTTGTTCCTACTGTCAAAGATACATGAAGAGGGCACTAGTGTTACCTCCTTCATATTAACAGCTAGGTGCTACAGATCCCAGGGCCATTTGCTAACAAATGGTAGGCTCAGGAGACAGTCTGAAGTTTTTCATTCAGTGTTCTTTCTGCTACATCATCCTTACTTTAGGGATCACATTCCTTAATTTCTCTAATTCCTTAATATCTGCACAAATTGCTCTGTTGTAATGTTTTCCCTGCTGTGGCCCTGGGAACCAGACCGGAGGCCCAGCATATGCTAGGCAATAGCTAGAGCACTGAGATACGTCCTCAGCCTTGTAATACGTTTTTTCAAAAACTGTTTTATAAAGTTTTGGTAACTAGCCACTAAAATCTCACTTTACGTCTTGCCGGGAATACTGATTGAAATAAAAAAACATCATTCATAAGTTAACTGTTACTTGTCTAAATTTAACTTTCTTTGAACAAATATCTGAAATCTAAGCACTCTTGGTATTTAAAAGCAGTTTGAGTAGAGAGAAGAGTGGATAAAATACAGCTCTCTGGGAACTATGTTCCATGCTAGTTTGATAATTATTTAAAAATATATCAGTTGTTTCATAACAGCAGCAGCAATATCAAAACACTAATTTTGATCTGTGATCACGTAGCCCAGTTGTCATTTTGTAAAGAAACGAGTTGTAGAGCGATTCAGCAGCCTGCTTGTGGCCTAACACTGACTAACCAGGGCTAGAGCCCATGTCTCCTGATTGCTAGTCCAGTGTTTTCTGTTCCTTTGCAATGCCATGTCTCTTCTGGTCGTTTCTACCAGTACTTCTAGTCTCTGTCTCTGCCCTGCTCATGTAGTTGAGACACTTGCTTTGTCTTGTCTGGTCACATCCTTTGGCATGTTGCTCTTCTTCTTCATTCCTGTATAAGTTATGTTAGTAGAGCCAACATTTTGTGACTGTTCCTAATCCTTTTTAAAAATTTTATCAGAAAGCTGGGGCCTTGGAAGGTGTGCCAATATCTGGGGTAAGTATCAGTACCAACTATGTTCCTATGGTAACCCCCAATCCCCACCTCCACCTCTATCCTACATTCCCCCTCGGTCTTAACCCTACTGCCTTTTCTTGAACTGGGGAGGCCAAGTCAGAGCGGCCACACTGGCCACTCGTTCTTCTGTGCCATAGGGTCAGTCACTCAAATCTTTTGAGGAAATTCTAAGCCTGGCGTGGTGATGCAGTACAAGCCAAATACTTTGGGTCCCAACTTTAAGTCTAGCCTCAGCCATATAGTGAGTTAGAGGCCAGCCTGGGTTACATGAGATTATGTTTCAAGAAAGCAAGGAAGAGATAGAAAGAAGAAAGAAACAAAGAAAGAAAGAAGGGATGGAGGGAGGAAGAGAGGGAGGAAAAGGAAATTTAAATCTCCCTTCTAATGCCTTTTGATTATCAAATGGGGGTAATGCCAATGGAAGGAAATGTAGGGCATAGACATTTCACTCCTTGATAAGTTAAAATACACAAAGAGAAACCTATGACTCAGATTTTTATTGTCATTTATAATTTCAGTGTTTGGGGGACCAGTCTGCTGCTTTGGTGGGACAAATGTGCTTCCAGGATGGACAGGCCAAAAACACGTGAGTTTACGAAAGCAGCTTAGAAAGCGATGTTGTTTTGTTTGCTTCTCTTCCCTGTTGCTTTAAAATGCAATACTTTAGTCACTTCAGTATGGAACTACACACTATTTTTATAATTTGTCTTCCCCTTTCTCCTCCTTTTCCCCTTTCTCTCTCTTTCTTGAGTCTTATATAGCAGCCCAGGCTGGCCTGAAACTCCTTATCCTCCTGTTGGGGTTTACAAGCATCTACCATGACACCCAGTTTTATGCAATTGGGGGATTAAACCCAGGGCCTCATGCATGTTAGGCTAGCATCCTGCCAAGTTAACTACATCCCCTGTTCTGATTTTTGTCTTTCATTTTAAATTTGGTTTTGGTATTTTTGAGATGGGCCTGACTCTCACCTCCTGAAACTTGCACCAGGTAGCTTATGACTACTAGTCAGAAATTCATGGAAATCTTTGCGTCTCAGCTCCCCATGTTCTAGAGCTTTGTTTTGTTGTTTACCCCAAGGCCATATTTGTTCCTTTTTTAAAAAGCTACATTGGTGGCATTGGGAAGAAATGAGGAAAAGCCATAATATGAATTATACTTTTCAGTGTGTTATCCTGCTCAGATGTTTCTACCTGTGACCAATCTCAAAGTGTATTTAGTGACATTTTCTTGACATGATGCTTTCTCTCTCATCTGAAGTGTCTCCACTGATGAGGAAATGAAGACTTGATAATATTTTCCTCCTATTATTTTCTCTTAATTTGTTTTATTAAATAAGTGCCTACCCCATTAAATATATTGAATAGCAGAAGCAATATGTTCCAGGAGCTGAAATAATAGTGACAATTATAACACATACTCAGACAATGGCTATTGTGTTATATGTAATGGTTCATATACTTTAGATATTACTCAATCCACATAAATCTTATATGGGAATCCATTTATTCCTCTTTTATGTCAGGGAACTAAGATTTAGTGAGGTAACTAATTTATGTAATGTCATGCATCTAGTAAGTTGTACCTTAACTCATTGTATTCTTTAATTGTGGTTCTCAAGTGCTATGTTTTATTTACTGTCTGTAAATTACCATCCTCTCCCATGTGTTAAGATTAGAGGCATGTATCACTATACCTTCTCATCAGATATTTTGTTTCCTGGTTGCTTGACTTATTTTTCAGACAAGGTCTCATGTAGCTCAGTCTATCCTTGGACTTGCTATGATATCTTGTCCTTATCTTGCTAGTTCTGGGATAATAATGATGCGATTGTAGGCATGATGACTTCTTCATTTTGACTTAGGTAATTGAGTTCTTTCTCTGCAAATAATGAAATATCTAGCAGTCCTAAAATAATGCTACTCAGCAGGGTCAGCCATCCTCATGTGAGTGAGTAAGCTTATTTGAATGAAAATTGGTTGGGAAGAGGATATATGAAAATTCTTTGTAGGCTGTGATGACCTCAGGTTATGAAGGAACACTTGAGCCAACATAATCGTGAAAACATTTTCTTTGAATCAGGGTTCCAGCAACTGAATAAGAAGTCATAGAAAACTAGGCTGTTTTTTTCCCTTTCCTCCTCTGCCAGGAACACTAATGCTAGTAAATCAGATGCTATCTCTATATGTTCATTACTTAGCACACCTTAGAGAACATAGTAGGGACACAGTAAAATAGCCTTCATTTCTCCCTCTTCTGTTCCTTTCTTTCTTTCTTTCCCATTGTCAGCCAAGTCCTGATTAAAACTTTATTAATTAAAATTAGGTAATAATTGTTTGAGTACCTGTGTAGCTACTGCAGGGTTGGAGAAGGGAAACAGCAAATCGTAAGCTCTTGATCTCACATCTCTTACCCTGAGGGGAAACAGCAGATAGACAGTTGATGGTGTATAAACTAGAAACTTTGCAGTAATGTCTTTGGCTTTCAGAGTGAGGCCAGACAAATCATAAATGATTTTGGAAATGGCCTTAATATATAGCTCAGTGGCAAACTCAAGAGAACTTGCCTAGCATTCACAACAACACCCTGGACTTGAGTCCAGCACTGCAAAAGGAAAACATTATGCCGGTAGTGAGATGCTTTAGAGAAAGAGCAATACTGGAGAGTGGAAGAGACACTCGACAAGGATACGAGGAGGAGGAGTGAGTATAGAGAATGTAGAGAACCTTGGGCTAGGAAAATGGTAGAAAACAAGAGGAGACCAGTGGCTCTGAGTTGTATTTAGGTAATTGGGAGATAGTCTGGGCTAAATGGTGAATTCCACATCAGCCTGAGCTATTCAGTGTAAAAAACAAAACAGGGCTGTGGGGGTGGGTAGAATTTAGAAGAACAATGTAGTGGCAGGACCATGTATTGGAGAAATTCCCATCATGGCAGACAGGGGGAAGAAACAGGACAGTAGATTGAGGACTTAGTATAGCCTCCAGAGGCATACATCAAGGGACGTACATCCGCTAGCTAAGCCCCACTTCCCAAAGCATCCCTAACTTCCCCAGATAGCAGCACTAGCTGGACCAAGTGTTCAAATCGTGAGCCAGTGAGGGGTATGTCATTCACACCATAACAACCATGCTGTAAAGCTATTTCAGGCCAAGATTTTTCTTTTCGTTTTGTTTTGATTTTTTTTTCTCCACCTTGATAGGGAATGGGTAACTTCTGAACATTTATGAGCTGGTGTTTAGGTGTGACTGGAGTTGTTAGTTACTATGATGACAGTCTTGGGTCTGAAAGCAAGGAGAAGCTAGAGGCCAAGAACCTGTGGTATAAACCACTATATCCTAATACTACAGACTTGGAAGTTGGGGACAGAAAGGAAGACTACAGGGATACACAGGATGCTGCAGAGTCAAGGGAGAAGACCCAGGGATGGAGGGTTAGGATTAGCCAAAGTAAGGAAGAGGACCAGTAACATGTTTGTGATACTGTTAAGTTATGCATTGCACACATAGGGAAATGGGAAATGAATTAAGTATAAGTTGTTTTCTGTAAATGTTTTGCATACATGGGTGTCTGTGTACCACATGTGTGCTTGGTATACATGGAAGTCAAAAAGAGCATCAGGGCTGGGTGGTGGTGATGCATGCCTTTAATCCCAGTACTCAGGAGGCAGAGGCAGGCGGCTCTCTGTGAGTTTGAGGCCAGCCTGATCTACAGAGTAAGCTCCAGGACAGACATCAGAACTACACAGGGAAACCCTGTCTAAAAAAAAAAACAAAAAACCAAACAAACAAATAAACAAATAAATAAAAAAATAAAATAAAAAGAGCATCAGCTAACTTGGAACTGGAGTTACAAATGGTTGTGAACTACCATGTGTGTGCTGGAAATTGAACCCAGGTCCTCTACATGAGCAACAAGAGCTCTTAACTGCTAAGCCATCTCTCAAGTCCCTGTTTGCCTTTTAAAAGCATAAAATTCTCAGGTGGGTTGTCACATGCCTTTCATTCCAGCACTCTAAAGGCAGATCTCTGAGTTCCAAGGCCAGCCTAGTCTACATAGGGAGTTTCAGGGCAACCAGGGCTACACAGTCTAATAACGAAGCATAAAATCTGTGTTTGAAATGCCTTTTCAGTAAACTGCAACTCTTCTTTGAGACATTGGCATCCATATTCCTGGGTATCATTTTATTTTTTTCTTGAGTGCCTTTCTTTCTACTTTTAATAAAATCCCTACTCTGCTTCATAAAGAAACAATCCGTTTCCCTTTTAGTGATGGGCAGCATAAAAGTACAGTGACTCATGTACTCTAGTTCGTAAATGTATTGCCTGCACTTAGTGTATTTGGTAAGTGTCTGTTCAAACTTCAATATTCAGTGCTCCCATACCTTTTGGAAATGTCACCTGTTCCCTGAGCAGCCAGAAATCCACTTGGGGAAAAAGAGATGGAGTATTTGGAGGTAAACATTACTCCTATGGTGTATGAAGAAAACATTATCAGGAAAAATGCATCTGATTTGTGTTTATTGCCCACCCCCAAATGAAGCCACCATAGTAGCAGTAATAGGTTCTGCCAGCTTGGAGACTAGGCCCTATGAAAATGTCACCAATGCAGTTATAACCATGCTAGCACATAGCAAAGGAGCAGGGCCTGTGAGGAAGGAGTTACAGGCTTAGGCAGAGTCAGTGTAGCTATAGCAGCAGGCTTGTTATCTCTGCTCACTTTAAAACTGTTTCTCAGCTGTGTAGTGGTGGTGCAGAGGCAGACTGATGCCTGAGTTCGAGGCCAGCCTGGTCTGTAGAGTGAGTTCCAGGTCAGCCAGGCCTACACAGAGAAACCCTGTCTCTAAAAACAAAACAAAACAACAACAAACTGGAAACCCGTTTCTCTGTGACCCTTACCTGTATCAGTTGAGGCTAGCAACTGATCTTGCATACACAAGTCAAAACTGTCCATTATGTCCAAGTGCTGGATTTGGGGCAGAGTCCAGAGCTAATACTGGTAAATTAGCACAAAGTGAGTTCAGTTCTTCCATAGCAGCAGTGTTCAGTTCTGGTTTTGATTATCCCACCACTGTTGGAATACATTATCCTGCAGGGAAAATGAGATCAGTAAGCCTTCACTAGCTTCTCCGTGTTCATCACTTTTGGCCTAGTTTTTGAGCTATCCTGTCTGCTGTTCCACGCTCATCCTTTTACCCTGCCAGAACATGGTGGTGTTTCTCAGTTCCTAGCTATTATTAGTGATAGAGCTGGCCAACTCAATGGGCGAATGGCTCGCAGTCATGTTGCTTCACCATGTGTGGATTGGTAGTAACTTAGCTGCAACTGAATTTGTTGTAATTCAGTCCAATTTTACACACATACCCTTGGCCTATGACTGACTAAATGCTAAATCCTATATCTGCATTTTCCCCATTAATTAATCTGAATGGATTTCCTTCTAGAATATTTAGTGTGTGATGTTTGTTAGCTTTCAACACTTTTTAAAGGCTTTTATAAAATGACTGACTGTACTAAGTTAAATGGCAGTTTTGATTATTGGTAGTACTAAGATTTTTGCTCTTTGCTTTTGATAGAATTCTCACGCTGTTCATTCTTCCTCCATGTATAGGTATGGAACAGGGTGCTTCTTACTATGTAACACAGGCCGTAAGGTTGGTGTTTCTTCTAAATTCACTTTGATAAGTCTTCAGTACATTCTTATATAATGCTTGAATCGAATTCTTTATTAGTATGCTTTTTGGGTCTTCAGCTTTTACTTAACCTTTATCATTGTTTAACTTGGTTCAATAGAAATGTTGAAAATCATGAAATTGGAGTGATTCTAACAAGAGGCCTTTTATGCTTTTTTAAAATTCTTATATATTCTTTTGGTTGTATGTTAATGAAAATTCTAGAATTAGTATCATGTCAGATTTTTAGTGAAAATCTAATTTGAAACAAGTAATGATGTTTTAGCAGTCTAAGTATTTTTATTACCAATGACTAAGACTTAGTTTTAGTAATTATTATTTTATTGATGGAATTATGAATAAAAATTCTATTATATCTTTAAATCTTCAGTTTTCACACTGAAGCTGGGCATGGTGGCGCACGCCTCTAATCCCAGCACTTGGGAGGCAGAGGCAGAAAGATCTCTCTGTGAGTTTAAGGCAGACCTAGTCTAGCGAGTTCTAGGCTAGCCAGGACTCCACAGTAAAACCTTATCTCAAAAAACGGGGCTTTATACTACCCTTTACATTTTTTCCACGTTAAAATCTTTGTTTTTCTTTCCTACAGTGTGTATTTTCTGAACATGGCCTTTTGACCACCGTGGCTTATAAGCTTGGCAGAGACAAACCTGTGTATTATGCATTGGAAGTAAGTTCTTTTCAGTCAGTACAGACAATATGACATCCATTCACAGTTACAGAAAATTACCTTGCATTCTTGGGGAAGAGGTGTTATTTTTAGGTGGGATCTTGTCATGTATCGCTGGCTAGTCAAGAACTCTCTGTTGTCCTTGTCAATTGGTCTTGAACTTAGGGCACAGTCCTTCTCCTTTTGCAAATACATGAGCTACCACACCTGGAAAAGTTGCCATGTCTTCTAACTTCTTTTCTCGTAATTTTAATATATAGGACTAAAAAATTCCACTTTCTTGTCTTTTGATTATGTAGGAAGAACCTTGAACTAAACTCTACTAGGGGTCAAGACATCCATGAGACAAGAATATACCAGCTCCTTAGTTGTTGGTACCAATTGATTTTTTCACCTTGGGAATGTTAGTTTCCTGCTGTACAAGCCAACATTTTCTATCTGTAAACTGTAATGCAGGACTTGCCTGACTCAAACACTTTAACTTAAATGCCCCAGTGTTCCATAGTGAATCACTGGGTGCTGAAAGGCAGAGCAATTCTCCTTACTTGTGTCTCCATTAGTATTATGTTATATATGGATGTGAGAAAGCGAGAGAGGTGGTTTGTCCCAGGAAACATCTGTTTCAGATACATTTGCAAATTATCATAGGACTATGTCGATCTAAATCTGTAGGACATGATAGATTTGGACAAGAGACATTACAGGAGTTGGTATAGAGCTCAGTGATAGAGTGCTTGGTCTAATATTCTCAAGGTTCCAGCTAGATGCAGGCTTCAGAATCCTGAAAAGAAGCAAACAAAGCAGACATGTGTCTTGTGATTGACTGGCTCTAGAGCCTCATGTGTACTAACTAGAAGCCATTCCTAACCCTGTATAATTAACATTGGAAGCACTCCCTGATAACTTATGGGGACTCATTGTCTTTTAGAATATCTGATGATCATTTAGTCATAGTTCAAATATCTCAGCTGGTAGGCCTACAGCGCCCTTCTTTGTGGCACTAGTGGCTGAGCAGGGAATGGAACCTGCTAAGCAAGTACACTGTGACTGAACTATATGCACAGCAATCTCAAGCCCTCTTCTTTAGACAAAGGCATCTAAAGCTGTCCCAACACTTCTTGGAATTTCAAATCCCATGAACCCTTTCTCTTCTTTATTCCTCACTTTGGCGAATGCTCTGGGCAGCATTGTTCACATCAAAAATGGATGGTTTTTAGGATACCATAATTCTAGCAGCAGCTGGAGTAGTATTACTATGCTTTCTTTGCCCTTGCATGAGAGACAGAATTTTAGATATTTTAGATATGGAAAAGGCGTCAAGGACAGGGGTCACCCAGTCTTCTCACCCAGTGGGAAATCTTCCTCTTGTCTCTTTTTTCTTTTGAAAAGTTAGAATTCCAAGCTGTTGGCTTTTTTCTTTTTGCTACAGGGACTTGTATATCTCAAGCAGCCTCAAATTTGCTACGTAGCTAAGGATGAGTGAACTAGAACTTCTGATCCTCCTGCCTTTAAATCCTGAATGATGGGGTTGTAGGTTGCCTCCACCCCCAGTTTCAAATATTTTCTTAGTGATACCCCTAGCAATGGGTCTAGGTCATCTGTAGGTCTCAAGTGCTAGGAGGCATGCATCTCTCAGTTTGTGTGGGTCTTCTTCGTCCGGTTTAAACTGCCTGCGTGCCTTGGGATCACTCACAAAACTTGGAAGTTTTGAGCTCCCTGTACTAGATGCATTCCACATCACCGATCTTCCTGGAGAGAAAAGGGTTATTCTCCATGTAATATTTATTGCATGGACTCAGCAGTGTGGTCTGTGCCTCTCTCACCATAAGCGTTTATCTGCTATCCTGGCCTGAGTTTATTTAATCGAGTCTAATAACTTCTGTATACCACTGGTTCTCAGAACATTTGCTAAAATATCCTCTTTTGCAAACCACACCCACTCGACTGTGTATTTGTAGAAAACTTTTCAGTTAATCTAATTGAGGACTTGATTTCTCTCTTGTTTTCAAGATAATTATACAGGGCTATTCTGCTATTGTCTCAGCTATTTTTCATTTGTCATAATATGCATGCACACGCATCCATTAAAAACCAAATTTTAAAAATATTAGTAGGTAGAATCCCCCCTTTTTTCTTTCCTTAAACTTTTTTTGTTAGTTAACAAATATTTAAAGACATTTTAAGAAATCAAAATGAACTAAGGAAGAGTAAATTTATACTAATTCTTATTTGTCAGTTCTTTCAATACATGTAATAATCATGCCTTTATTTTGACACATTGTTAGTAGGCTTTGAAATCAAAGCTATTAAATTTTGACTTTCTGCACTCTTTAGAAACTGAAACTATAGCTGTCTATCTTCACTCTATTTTGGTTTTGATTCTTGAGATAGGATGTCACTGGATAGCCTGGGAAGTCCTCCTGCCTCTCTGCCTGCCAAATGAAAGACTTCCAGATCTGAGCTGCCACATCCAGCTATTCGAGTCTACCTTCACTCTCCTGCTGATGTGACAGATTTGATTTTTT
Organism: Onychomys torridus; assembly: GCF_903995425.1. Taxonomy (NCBI): domain Eukaryota; kingdom Metazoa; phylum Chordata; class Mammalia; order Rodentia; family Cricetidae; genus Onychomys; species Onychomys torridus. The sequence goes on along the minus strand of NC_050466.1, from coordinate 76,613,899 downwards.
TCACTTTAGTGATTTTTTTTCTTTTACATTAAAAAATTTAAGTTTTCTAAAAGAGTGTGTGTGTGTGTGTGTGTGTGTGTGTGTGTGTGTGTGTGTTTAATAGTTTGAATTTCCCAACCTTGATGAGGATTTCAAATACTGTATTCCTAGAAACTCTGCTAACAATGTTGAATTCTGTTGTTGAAAGCTTTCATTTTCTCTTTTGTTCTTCAACATAGCATTAGTAGTTTTCTTTGCAGTTGAGAGGAAATCATATTGATTGACTCATTATACCCATTCCTATATGCAGTATCCTTGTTTGGAGGCTTACTCTGTTGGTATAAGTAACCCAAGCTGGCCTCCAGTATGATTGTCGCAGCCCGCCAAGTGTTGACATTATGTATATTTGCCACCAGAGCCAGCCCAGTGTCATTTCTTTGGTCCCATACCTTTTATGTCTCCATTCAGTTTTCTTTTGTTCTTGTAATTCTTTTGTCCTCATTTGGGGTTAAATTTCTAGTTTTCCCACATCCCTTATGGTGTATTTGATTGCTTGAGACATGGCCGTCTTTTGCAGCCTAGACTGGCCACAAATTCTAAATCCTCTTTCTTCTGCCTCCTGAGCACTGGAGTATAGTCTGAACCAGCACAGCTGGCCTTTGGTACTAACGAGACTGCTGCTGTCAGTTTAAATGGAATTCCTTTACAGATTATTTCTTTTATTGCCTTAGAGCATTTAACATCATCTCTTTATCATCTCTGTTTTTTAAATTTTATTTTTAAGATTTATTTATTTATTATGTATACAGTGTTCTGCCTGCATGTGTCCCTGCAGGCCAGAAGAGGGCACCAGATCTCATTGCAGGTGGTTATGAGCCACCATGTGGGTGCTGGGAATTGAACTCAGGACCTCTGGAAGAGAAGCCAGTGATCTTAACCACTGAGCCATCTCTCCAGCCCCTCATCAGTGCTCTTTAGCTTTGTTGTGATGTTTCTGGGTTTGGATTTATTTTTATTTGTCCTGTTAGGTACCTAGATCCCAATTTATCATCAGATCTGGAAAATTCTCAGCAATTATCTCTTCAAATTTTACTCCATTACTTCCTTCTTCTTCTGGACTTGCTATTGGATGAATATTGGAACCTTTCAGCCCATCTTCCATGTCTCTTAACTACCCTTGTTTATATATATTTAATCTGTTTCTCTGTGCTGCACTCCTGGTGAGTTACTCAGTATCTACCTTCCATTTCCAAATTCTGTCTTTAAATAAACCTTAATACATAAAATCCATTTGGTTCTGCATTGTGAAATGTGAAGACACCTGAAGAAATACAAATTAGAGCTGGAGAGACAGCTCATCAGTTAAGGGCATTGACTGCTTTTTCAAAGGACCCAGTTTGTTTTTCCAGTACCAGTGTGTTGGATCACACCTTCTGTAACTCCAGTCCCAAGGAATCTGTCTTCCTCTTCTGGCCTCCAAGGGCACTGCATGCAGGTCAAACACCCATACACGTAAAATAAAAACAGTTTTTAAAAAATGGATTGGGAGAGGGAAAAATATGATAAAATATATTTGTTTAAAAATTGCTTTAAAAATAAAAACATAATTAAATCCTGCTGTACATCTTGTCAAATTATTATAAAGAGAATATGATGTAATCTCTTCTCAGGTCCAGTAGTAGAACACTACCAACCTCCAGGAGCCGCTTGATGCCACCTACAGTCACAGTGGCCTTCTCTGTTCCCTGAGATGAACAATGTGCTAACTTTTAGCATAATCGTTTCCTATGTTTATTTATAGTCCTAAGACTTCAATCTGTAACCTCAAACACTAGAGTTTGGTTTTATATGGTGATGGTAGCTTATGTTAGAGAAGGTAGGGAAAGCTAAAGAAACATGAACGTGTGCATTTGAGTCTCTGCCCTGCATCTTTGTTCTGGCTTCTTTCCCTCAGCATTATTCTTGTGAAATTTACCCGTGTTATTGGAGACAGCTGATTTTTCACTCTTTCTTTTTGCTGTAGTTTTGCATATATGTGCTGACACCTTTGGAGAAGAGTAGAATCCTAGGCCATAGATTGTATATATATTATCTCTTTGAGTCCATATTGCAAACAGTTTGTCACTGTACTGACTTCTACTCTAACAGCAGTGTAGAGGATCACTAATCTACTCATCTCTGTGGTCTGGAGCTTATCCCTTTTATTACTTCATTTAGTATTTTTAGTAAAAGGAGTCTTTCTTTGTTTTTCAAATCTAGCTGATTTTGTTTCTTTTCTCACTGAGTCACAATTTCTTGTTTGTTTTGATAAAGGGCCTTACTCTGTAGTCCCAGCCGGACTCAAACTTTCCAGCTTCCTACTTAAGTCTCCCAAGTCCTTAGATTATAAATGCATGCCACCATGTCTGGATTTGTTGTTGTTATTTTTAATGGAATCATGCCCTAGATTACTTCTTCAATTTTTTTTTTTTTTTTTTTTTTAGCGCTTATGTTAAAGGTCTGTGTCAAACTGAAATGAATTCTATCCCAGATGTTAAGTTTTGTGGGTGAACTTTTATTATGGATTTCTTTATGAATTTAAGAATATTTTAGTACCAGTCTCATCTTCCATTATGGCATAGCCTTAGCCAATAAGTTGACAAACACTTGCTTATTTTTCCACACCCCTATACAAGCAGAGCTCTACCTAAGCCTCTGGCTCCGAGCCCTGAGCCTGATTGTACTCCCTGTCTTGCACAGAACATTCTGGACGAGTTTCCTCTAGAGGAAACACTTAACACTTTCTGGCTAGCACTCCTACTTACTGACACACACACACACACACACACACACACACACACACACACACACAGATCAATCAGAAGCTATCACGCTTACAGCAGCAGTCTCACTATGCTGCACGTTGCCAGTCTTGTCTACATAAATGTTACTCTGTAGTTAAGTCAGGGTGTACTGGGTTATATTTCTTTCTTTTGCCTGTTGTCCTGTGTTTAAAACAAACAGCATTTTAAAAATATGACTGACTACATTTTTGTAAGCATCTGCATCCTCTTCATTGCCAAGAAAAATTTTTCCCTCTTTCTCCCAGGCTGCTGGCAGGTGATTCCAGGCTTAATATTTTTATCTCTGAGTTCTCACTTGATCGTATGTGAAAAGGAACTGGAGCACATGGTCTTTATCTTAGTCTGAAACTGCAGTCTTGTATCAAGCTGCTTCAGTTTGTCCTGCCCCTTCTGTTTGGAAAATGTTTCTCCGTGGTGGAAGAAAGTAGAACAAAGTAGGGCACTTCTGTCTCCCCTCTGTCATTGGTCAGTAGGATACTGTCTCCCTGAAGCCATGCTTTCCCTTTCCTTGTTCCGCTTCTTTTTCTAGGTATTGTTTCACGAAACAAACCTCCTTTTGGGGGTGGAGGGCTGTAATATGGTCATGAACTTGACCTTACTTACGGCTTGAGACTTCCATGTTTGTATTTTATTATTAGGACATAGGCTTTTAAAAAAGTATTTGTGTGTGTGTGTGTGTGTGTGTGTGCAATAAACATGGCATGGCATGTATGTGAGGTCTGAGGACAGCTAGTGGGAATACTTGCTGACCCCCATCATAGACTTTCAGAGGCCAGACTGTTTTGCATATCCCTGTATTCTAACGGCCTGCAAAAATATAAACAAGACTAAATCCTATGTTAAGCCATATTTTTCTCCTTTTAAATATAAGCATTAGAAGCTTCTTTATATTCTTCTACTAGCTTCCTAAATGGTCTCTTTGTCTACCTCTATTTTGGTGTGATTTATGATTACCATGTTAATACTATTTTTGAGATTTTCATCTTTCTTGTGCAAGATCGTACATTTTCGGTGGCAGCCTCTGTAGTAGCCAGTTATTTGATATATAGCAATATCCCCACAAGGTTGAGTGACTTAAAATAACACTCATTTATTGCCTCTCAGTTCTAGGTACTCTATTTAGCATCTCAAAAGGCTATAGTTAAGTGTAGACTGAGGCTATGAGCTTATCTGGCATGCCATCTGCTTTCAGGCTGATAAAGGCTTTTGGCAAAATCGAGTTCCTTCTCCTACAAAGGGCTTCAGTTTCTTCTTAGCTGTCAGCTGGAGACCACTCTCAGCTTCTAGAGGCCTCTTGTAATTCCTTGCCACATGGGGCTTCTCAACTTGGCACTTGTCTTCCTCAGAGAATACAGGGGCAGGAGAGTGCCCAGCAAGAAAGAGCAGTGGTTTTCTGCCACGTAATCACACCCATGTTTTTGCATAATCCTTCCACCTTTGATGAGAAGCAAGTCATTGGTTCCATTGTACCAGGGAATCATAAAAGAGTGGGAACATTAGGAATTATGAAAACTATATCAATTAAGAATATGAATATTTTCCATTAATAAACATTCTATGGACTTTTATAATGCACATTCTTGGAGGGAGTAGGGTAGCTCAGTTGTAAAGGTGCTTTATTCATAAGCATGAGGACTTGAGTTCGATCCTCAGAACCCCTCTGAAAAACAGTTGGGCATTATGATTTGTACTTGGCAGAGACAAGTGGTTTTGTAGGGATCACTAGCCAGCAATCTCAGCCTAGTGCAAATAATACATTCATCTTGTTGCATTATCATTTGATTTTTTAAAATACCTTCTCAATTTTCTGAGTCTTCCATAGAGTGCAACTGCTGATGCTTATATGCTTACATACACCTTTACCAATGAATTAAGACTTAGAACTAGGTCTCATTCCTCTTTGTAGGCAAGACATTGGAAAGCTGCATCTTTGTATTTAGGATACAATTCGTGATGACTTGAATAGACACATTTGGTTTCTTCTGTACTCTTTTCCTGTCCAGCTTCAAGACATAATGCTATATTCTATTTTGTCTACTGCCTCTGATTTCAGAAAACCACGTCTTTTTTAGATTCATTTCAATAAATTCATTTCTTGTTATTTATGTTCATGTGTGTTTGTCTGTGTAAGTGTCTGCAGGTGCTCAAAGAGGCCAGAAGAGGGGTCAGATCCCTTGGAGCTGAAGTTGCAGGTAGTTGTGAGGCATGTCATGTGAGTGCTGGAAATGGAACCTAGGTCTGGAAGAGCAGTAAATGCTGTTATCCACCAACCGTCTCTCCAACCCCTTACATGCTTGTCTTTTCAATTTTAAGAGGTTTATGTCATCTTCATTAATTTCTTTAAAGTCTAAACCATACTATATATTAGATCAAGATACCAAAATTACGTTCTTCTTTCAGATACACATTTTAGCTACTTTTATTGTTCTTTATTTCTTCAGTTAGAATGAAACATTCCTTATCTCCTGGTCGCCAGTGCCTTTACTTACTGAGTCGTCTTGTGGGCCCCGTGGCTTTGTAATTTTTAATGCATTCGCTTTCATTGAAACAGTGCTCTGTGGTTGTTACTTTGTCATCAAAACCTTGGCTTTCCTTCCGTGTATGACTCTAGCTGCTCTTGCTGTCTGTTGTTGCTTTTGTTTTTCAACGAGATCTTCTGTAGGCCAGGTTAGCCTGTGTGTGCCGCCACACCCAGCTGCTTCCTTTTTTCTGTTTCTTACATGTGTTTATTGAGGAGATGCATGCCATGGCATGTGGAGGTCAATTCTCTCCTTCTGCCATGTGAGTCACAGGAATGGAGCTCTGGCTAACAGGCTTGGTGGCAAGATCCTTTACCTGCTGAACTGTGGGAGCCCGTTTTCAGGTTCCTCCTGGCTTTACTCAGCAGGTCCGCATAGAGAGGATGATTAGGACCACGGGCCTGAGTGCAGGTGTCTGAGATGGTCTGCACTTGGCTGTGCTGGGGGAGGATGTCTTTTGCTCCACCTCTTGGCATCTCTATAAATACCCTGGGTCAGAGACAGGGCCCGTTGGAAAAGGTTCCAGGCCCTCTCGAGGCTATCCTTTATTTCTATCTGTTTATCTCCACAGTATAAATCCTATCTAATATTTTGAGTGCTGCTCACACTCAAGAAAACTCTGGGGAGCTGTGGGGATGGTGGGTGAACACCCCACACTGAACCATCTGGTGACTCCAGAAAGTGATTCCTCCACATGCACACTATAGAAACGTCATGTGAACACACACACACACATTAATAATAATCATCACCATAATAATAATTTTAAAAGGTATTTTAGATATAAACTCAGTACAAAGAACTCTGATTTTAATATTTATTACATATTTAAAATTTACATTAATATGTTGTTAAATATATTTTGATTTTGATTTTATTTTTATTTTACTGTTTAATAATTTTGCATATGAAGTTACTGTATAAAGAAAAGCAGTGTTATTCTTTGTGAACACATAGAGTGACTTCTCATAGAAATTAGTAGAGTATATCAGTATATTCTGATTCATTTGCATTTTGGCAACTGACATCCAGAAGGGACATTTGGTTGGTTGGTTGGTTGTTTTGTTTATTTTTTTAAACCATTATTTTTATTTTATGTATATGGGTATTTTGCCTTCAGACTTTTCTACAGTGCCCAAAGGAGCCAGGAGAGGGTATTGGGTCACCTGAGACTGGGGTCCAGATGGTAGTGAGCTGTCATCTGGTGGCTGGGAAGTGCACCTGGGTTCTCTGGAATAACAGCCAGTACTCAACCTCTGACCATCTCTATAGCTTTTTTCTACTGGAGCTCAAGCTGATCTCTAGCTCACTAAGTGGCCCAGGATGGCCTTGAAGTACTGCTCATCCTCTCTCCATTCCCCAAGTACTGGAATTATAGATATGCAACATGAAGACCAGAAAGACAATTTGAAGTTCATTTAACTGGCCTGATGACAGGTTCTCACACTTAATAAAATCAGCTGATATTTGCTATGGAGTGACTCAACAGAAATCACTTTATGGCTAAAACTATATAGCGATACATTTGAACCCTTAAATATTGTTTTTGATATATTTTCTGCCTTTAGGATCTGATCGTTTGTCTGTGTTTTTGTAGGATTTGGGGTTGAACCCATGACCTTAGACATGTTAGACAAACTCTCAGCCACAGCGCCAAATCCCTGGTCTAATGTTTTTATAATTGCTTTATTAAGTCCAAGCACCAAAACATGTCTTTTTCATTATTTTCTACCTTTTCACTTTTTTTTCTGATTCTGGGAATGGAAAATAGGGCCTTGTGTATGCTAGGCAAATTACTCTACCAACAAGCCACAATTCTAGCCCCAAATTTACCTTTGTCATGGGTCTGTGGTATAGTCATACATTTTTGCAAACAACAGCACAACAACTCTAGAATATTTCATAACCCTGAAGAAAAACCCCATTACAGCTCTACCCCACACCATCCCACCCTGCCTCATTCAGACTTAAGCAGCTATTAACTTTCTTTCTTACTCTATGAATTTACTGATCTTGGTCATTTCATTTACATACAATCATAGTTTATGCTCCTGACAATTAAAGATGAAGGGAGCTAGTGTTCATGTTTAGAAAGGAACTTGACGTGTATGCTCATAGTTAGAGGCATGGTAGTTTGTTTAGATAAGTATTGTAATAGTTACCATCATTCTGTAGGTAAAACCACGGACCTCAGAAAGCCTATATAATTTATCTGAGATCACATAGCAATTAAGTACTAAAACTCGACTCACATCTGACTACAATTTTGTTTGCCTCCTTATTTCTCCCTCCCAATCCCCTGGAGATTGACTGGGTGTGGGAGGGATACTAGAGATCCAATCCAGTGCCTTATCCATGTGACATTGTGATTGATTTCAAAGAATAATCACTTATGTCTTTGCTAGATTTTTGTTTGATTTTTTTTCTGTGCTATTATATATATAAAAACATACTTAAATTTTTAGTGTGTCTCATTGCAGTAGCTCTGTGGATGATGTAAGATTTTTTAATAGGTGACACTATGCCTCAGTAGCTTAACAAATTATACAAAGATCAAAGTGCTCAAAAGGTGAATGGTCAGCTTTTAGGATGGGTGTGCTACAAGAGTCCATTTTTTCCCTGTCCCATAGTCTAGGTAAAACTGTTTATATTAGAAGTCATAGTTTTTCACATTTGTACGGACATTTGTTTGAATGTTCTCCACTTAGAGGTATCATACATAGAGAATGCCCTTTCTAGTGACAACATATACTTGGTTCTCTTGGTTTTCTTTTTCCCTTAGGGTTCTGTGGCTATAGCTGGTGCTGTAATCCGCTGGCTAAGAGACAACCTAGGAATTATTAAGTCCTCAGAGGAAATTGGTGAGTATGTTTTTGTCAAGAGTTAGTGTCGAAAGAAAGCCAGGCATTGTGGTACATGCCTTTAATCCCAATACTCAGAAGACAGAGGTAGGATCTTTATGAGTTCCAGGCCACCCTGGTCTACATAGCAAGTTACAGGGCAGCCAGAGCCACATAGCAAGACTAAGCTTCAAAGGAAAAATTCTAAAGAATGGAAGATGTTAATATTTTGTCCCTGCAATCTGTAAATACTTACTTTGCCCCTAACTTGATCTATGAATTATGTAAAACCCTTTATGTAAATTTGATTTATCCAGAAAAGACTATTAGATGAAGATGTATTACACAATAAATTGATGTAATTTGTAGTGGATATTAATAAAGTGGTAAGATGGGACATAAAAATTACCCATGCATGAAATTGGACACAGGTAGAGCAGTATAATTACATTTTTCTGATGAGAAAGAGCTCTAACTTCTGGATTAGCATGAGTATTAAAACCCTGGTACCTATAAATTAGTATTAGTACGGCTGTATTCAGTCTATGGGTAATTAGAACTCAGCTATTCCCAATTTCATCTACTTGTTTAATTTTGCCTGAAGGTAAGACAATTAGAAATGCATTTCTGTTTAGGTGGAGGAGAAGCCACCTCATCTCCTAGTCAAGAAACTTCAAAGTCATGGAAATGGGGCTGGGGAGATGGTTCAGTAGGTAAAGTGTTTGCAGTGCAAGAACAAGGGTCTGAGTTTGGTCCCCAGAATCTACATTTGAAAAAGAAAGCTTGCTCACTACCACATCTAATCCCAAGCCAGAAAGTTGTGGACAGGTGGCTCCTTGGGGCTGGCAATCTCAACAGTCTAGCCTTTGTGGCACGTTTTGGACTGGTGAGAAATATTGTCTTAATGCACAAGATGGACATCCCCCAAGGTACAACAACTAAGGTTGACCTCTGGCCTTTACATGCACGCACACCCTCACCATGTGCACACATACAGCAAACATACACATGGAAATGAACTAAAATACCCAAAGGAAATGAATCCAGTTTCTTGAGCTCAGTTTTTTTGTGAGGGCATTCAATGTGGGGGAAATGTTCTTACTGCTCTTCGCATTCTATTGTAGTTAGTAACACTTTACTACTAATAAACTAGAAATGAAAAATCCTGATCTAAATTTGAAAGTATATATGTTTATTTAACAAAGTAAGATACTGATTTGATTTTCTTTTTTGCTTTTCTTTTTTTAATCCTAGAAAAACTTGCTAAAGAAGTAGGTACTTCTTATGGCTGCTACTTTGTTCCAGCATTTTCAGGATTATATGCACCTTATTGGGAGCCCAGTGCAAGAGGGTAAGTACTTTTATAGTTACAAGTAATTTACTATATCTTTTAAAACGGCTAGAAATGAGGATATTGAATGTTCCTATTACATACATAAGATAAATGCATGGAGTGATAGGCATGCCTCATCGCATATTATATAACTGTCTCCAAACATTAAATAACACTTCATTAAAATATACAGTTATTATGTATTATTTGAAAAGTAAATGATAATAAAGACAAGAAAGCAGAAGGCAGGCTAGTTGAGAAGAGAAAGGGGATTATTAGGAGTGAGAGAATAATGTGTTGCATATGTTCATAAAGCATTATGTAGATGTATGAAATGTCATAATGAATCTCATTAGGTTTAACTAATATATGCTAGTAAAAATTAAGATCAATAATGACAGAGGAATAGGGTTGACAATATGTGTTGGGGGGGTCTTGATTATTTACTAAATTAGTAACTGATTAATTATTTTCTGTCTACTTTTACCTGTACATTGTAGACCCTTAAAGTACTACCATCTAAATGAATGAGATTTGATTTTATGTTAATAGCATCTGTTCTGTTAGATCACAGATATTTCCTGTGGATTTAGGGTTATGGCCTAACACACTGAACTGCTCAGGAAATATATGCAACTTTCTTTCCTGCCTACATTTCTGTCTATTGAATTCACTCTTTACATATTGAGACATAAGATCTATGGCTTAATCGCAGGGCTGGGCTGTGGCTCAGTGGCCAAGCACTCATTTAAGTAGGTCTCTCTGCCCATAGATTAGTGCAGCTCTCAGTCCTCCTCAGAGAGTGGTGGTGAGTACAGAGACTTCCAACTGGCCAGAGTGCAGAACGAAGTGTCAGTAAAGTGCTCAGTTATAAATGGGGTATCTACACCCCCTCCCCAAAGAGTGAGGGACCATTGAGAGAGAAAGGACAAAAAGACTATACAAGCCAGAGGCTGGGGAGGGAAGAATAATCATTGGTTTACTTATATCATCCTAGTCTGAAAATCTTTTGTGTGTATTTTTAGGATCATCTGTGGACTCACTCAGTTCACCAACAAATGTCATATTGCTTTTGCTGCATTAGAAGCTGTGTGTTTCCAAACCCGAGAGGTAATGAATGTAGGCCTGTTTTTCTTGGGCTTGATCCATTTTATCACCCTTACATTAATTAATTATATATTTATGCCTGAAATTTATTAAGTACTTAAAATGTTTCCAATTGAAAAATGAAGCCTACATAAACACTACTCTAAATACAAGTGTGTCCTCTCTCCCCTGCCAGCTATCATTATCGTTTGTTTGTTTGTTTGTTGAGACAGTTTCTCCGTGTGGTTTTGGAGCCTGACCTGGATCTCGCTCTGTAGACCAGGCTGGCCTCGAACTCAACAGAGATCGGCCTGCCTCTGCCTCCTGAGTGTCATTATCTTGTAAATACCTTCATCACCAGCCACTGGGCATTTGATGTTGGAGAGAAGACTAGGCAGTAGGGTAGTACATATTAGGCAAAGTAAAGAACACAAATGGACACATCAGTACAGGAAATGAAGATGCAAAATAGAATGTTTAACATGCTGAATAGCACAGCGAGTAAAGAAGTATGATGCCAGAAAAGATTGGTTGTAACCAGATCAAGGAGGGCTTGGAAGAGCAGAATACGGTGTCTCAGTTTCCTTCTTGCAGGCTTTGAGAAATACTTCCAGGTTTGTGTATGAAGGGTTGCCATTTTTAGACATGTTACTGTGAAGTGGTCTCATCATACTAATTGCATTGGTTTATTCAAGATTTTGGATGCCATGAACCGCGACTGTGGAATTCCACTCAGTCATTTGCAGGTAGATGGAGGAATGACCAGCAATAAGATTCTTATGCAGCTACAAGCAGACATTCTGTATATTCCAGTAGGTCAGTAATCCTTCACTCCCTTAAACCCCAGAAGTAGTAATGTTGGGAAGAACTGATCCTTCAGGCATATATAACTACAAAATTCTTGACATAGTTTTCTCCTTTCAGTGAAGCCATCCATGCCTGAAACAACTGCTCTAGGAGCTGCCATGGCGGCTGGAGCTGCAGAGGGTGTTGGTGTTTGGAGTCTTGAACCTGAGGATTTGTCAGCTGTCACAATGGAGCGGTTTGAACCTCAGATCAATGCTGAAGGTATAGTTAAAGAATAATACTTTAAAAAATATCCTTCCCTCATGTATTATATTTCTACCACTGTTTCCCCTCCCTCTTCTCTTCCAAGACCTCCCCCTATCTCCCCTCTGTCCCAGATCCACTGTTCCTCCTTTCCCTTCAGAAAAGAGCAGGCCTCCCAAGGATATCAACCAAACATGGCATGTCAAGTCATAATAAAACTAGGCACATTCCCTCATATTAAGGCTGGATGAGGCAACCCAGTAGGAGGAAAACTGTCCCAAGAGCACGCAAAAGAGTCTGAGACAGTACCTGTTAGGAGTCCCACAGGAACACCAAACTACACAATCATAACATCTATGCAGAGAATGTAGGTTAGACCCACACAGGCTCCCTGATTGTCAGTCGAGTCTCTACGAGCCCCTATGATCCCTGGTTAGTTGATTCTGTGGGCCATGTTCCTTTGGTGTCTTGACCCCTCTGGCTCCTACAATCCTTCCTCAGATTGTAGGTTTCCCTCTTCTGCAGGCTTTCCCAAGAAGAGCTAATACCAATATTCCTCAAATTATTCCATAACTTAGAAGGAACATTGACAAATTCATTTTATGAAGCCACAGTCATCCTGATACCCAAATCACACAAAGGTTCAACAAAGAAAGAGAATTAAAGACCCATTTCCCTCATGAACATTGATGAAAAAATACTTAATAAAACACTTGGGGCCAGGGGCGGTGGTGGCGCATGCTTTTAATCCCAGCACTTGGGAGGCAGAGCCAGGTGGATCTCTGAGTTTGAGGCCAGCCTGCTCTACAGAGCAAGAACCAAGACAGGCACCAAAACCACACAGAGAAACCCTGTCTTGAAAAACCAAAATAAAATGAAATAAAATACTCACAAACCAAATCCAAGAACACATCAAAATGATCATCTACCATGATCATGTATGCTTCATCCCAGAGATGCAGGGATGGGTAAACATTAGAAAATATGACAATGTAATTCATTATGTAAACAATCTGAAAGAAAAAAAAGTGCATGATCACCTCAATGGATGCTGAAAAAGCCTTTGACAAAAACCTAATACCCTCTTCATGATAAAAGTCTAGGAGAGGTCAGAGATACAAGGGACATACCTAAACATAATAAAGGCAATTTACAGCAAGCCTGTAGCCATTTTATATCAAATTAAATGGAGAGAAATTCAAAGCAATTCCACTAAAATCAGAATAATACAAGGCTGTTTATTCTCTCAATATCTACTCAATATAGTACTTGAAGTTCTAGCTAGATCCATAAGAAAACTAAACGATATCAAGGGGATACAAATTGGAAAGGAAGAAGTCAAAGTATCACTAGTAGCAGATGATAATGATCGTATACATAAGCAACCCCCAAAATTCTACCAGGGAACTCCTACAGCTGTTAAACACCTACAGCGAAGTGGCTGGATACAAGATTGACTAAAAAAATCAGTAGCCCTCCTTTATACAAATGACAAATGGGCTGCGGAAGAAATCAGGGAAACAACACCCTTCACAATAGCCACAGATAATATAAAATACATTGGGGTAATTCTAACCAAGCAAGTGAAAAGCCTGTATGACAAGAACTTTAAATCTTTGAAGAAAGAAATTGGAGAAGATATCAGAAAATGGAAAGATCTCTCATGCTCATGGGTTGGTAGGATTAACATAGTAAAAATGGCAATCTTACCAAAAGCAATCTACAGATTCAGTGCAGTCCCTGTCAGAATTCCAACACAATTCTTATCTTTTTTTAAAAGATTTATTTATTTATTATGTATACAGAAGGGGGCGCCAGATCTCATTACAGATGGTTGTGAGCCACCATGTGGTTGCTGGGAATTGAACTCAGGACCCCTGGAAGAGCAGTCGGTGCTCTTAACCTCTGAGCCATCTCTCCAACCCCCATCACAATTCTTTACAGAACTTGAAAGGACAATACCTGACTTCATATGGAAAAACAAAAAAACCAGGATAGTTAAAACAGTCCTGTACAATAAAAGAACTTCTGGAGGTATCACCATCCCAATTTCAAGCCATAGTATAGCACTATAGCAATAAAATCCACATGGTATTTTGGCATAAAAACAAACAGGTTAATCATTGGAATCAAATTGAAGGCCCAGACATAAAACTGCACATCTATGGACACCTGATTTTGACAAAGAAGCCAGAAGTATACAATGGAAAAAAGAAAGCATCTTCAACAAATAGTGCAGGTCTGACTGGATGTTGGTATGTAGAAAAATGCAAATAAAAAATAAAACTTTTACTGGAATACATTGAAAATGGCCTTTATGTGGTGAAACTTTTACCCCATGATTTGTTTATAAGTTATGGAGTAGAATAATTTGGCTGCTAAGAATAAATGAGGGGAAATAGGTCCCATCTGTATTATTTAGGAGAGTAACACTCCCACTTCAATTACAAAACCAAAACCAACAACAAAATAAACAAGAGAGAAACCTAAGCTGTGAGTTACAGCTTTTAGGTTTTTAGGGTTTGTTTGATGTTTTTGTTTGTTTAGGACAGGAAAGGCAGGTGTGGTGGCACTCACCTTTAATCCTGGCACTCTGGAGGTAGAGGCAGGCAGATCTCTTGTGAGTTCCAGGACAGCCAGGACAATATGGTGAAACATTGTTCCAGGGAAAAGTTTAAAAAAAAAAAAAAAAACCTAAACTAAACAAAGTGAGAAGGTAGATAAACTGTTAACTAGTCCTATGCAGGAGAGCAGCATCATTGTTCATTTTTGTGTCCTTTTTATATTGCAGATTTTCACCTTAGAAATCCTACTTTTAAGATGCTAGAGATGGGACAGTTATGATTTGAATCTTGTGAGCAATCAGTATTTGCTAATTCCTTCAACTGGACCAAAGTCAATTCTGTTTTGTCCATGTTGCACTTCACTTCTCTCTCCATGTCAACCCTGCCCCCAAAAGAAGAGAAAACAAATCAAATAGGATTTTCCTTTTGAAATCAACACCGCTGTCTTGTTAATAGTCCTGTCTCCCAATATCCCTTAGCCTCACGATACATTTCCATCATAAATCTTTCCTCCAGCTTCTAAGTATCTCATCCACCCACTGCTAGACACCAACAAGCGTGTCCTACCAAATCTGTGGTCCAGGAAGGACTCACTTTGGTTCAATGTGAGCTATTAGGACTGCTGTGTAACCATTCTTAAGTATTCTATTTTGACCATCTCAACAAACTGTATCTCACACGTTTTCCTTGTTTCAATTCTAGAAAGTGAAATCCGTTATTCCACATGGAAGAAAGCTGTGATGAAGTCAATTGGTTGGGTCACAACTCAGTCTCCAGAAAGTGGTAAAATAAGTGTTTTTTATTGGCTATTATTGAAAATTTTTTATTTTATTATTGACATTTTTCTTAGTGTGTTAGTTTATTTAAGTGTATGGCTTTTTATACTAAGCCAGGATGCTCTGAAGAAAAGGATTACCCTGCATCTAATGTTTCTCACATTTTGAAAACACTTTAGAGTTTGAAACATAAAATGGAAATTCTAGGTTAATATGCATACCTTCACTGTAGCCTGCCATATCATTCCTTGTTGATTTATTCCTGTCATGTCAATGAATAACTTGAATTTTCCAAAAGTAAAATTATTATTTCTGATTCCTTTCTTATGAAAAAAATCAACTAGACTCTTTTATTTCCCCTCTCCCTGATCATATCTACCTTTTTGGGAGGCTTTCTTTATGCCCTGAAGCAATGGAGAAGTGTATTAACGTCTAGGCACTTCATGGAAAGTGTTCAGGTTGAGCAAACCATTTTGAAGTATGAATTCCTATGAGTTAGAGAGGAGGAAGTAATCTAAATATAGTAAGTTGGAAGTTTTATAAGTGAGAAATGCTATTAGCAGAAAATAAAGGACGTTTTTCTTTTTCAGATCAGGCAGGAAAGTCTTCAGGTTTAGTCAACTATTCATGTTTAAACATCTGTGGGCTGCCTTTGATGACACAGTATTATTGTCCTTATCCAAGATGTGGAGTAGAATGAACGGCACACTTTATTGGGGAAGAGTCTATCAATGAAGTAGTATAAAACCATTTTTATGCGTGTGACTTTTAGGAAACATTGTAATTACTGTGACCTATATTTTTAGCCCTGGGTGTTCCTTATTAAAATTGTTCCCTTTCCAACTAAGTAAATTAATATGCTTTTGGTTTTGAGACTGGGCTTCTTTTTTTTTTTCCTTTTTATTTTTTAAAAAATATTTAAGTCTTATGCATACCCCAGGCTCAGCTTCTCTTTCTAAGATGGTAGATTAACTTGTTTTTGCTAAGACTGCAATTTTGAGACCCCTGACAATTACATTTCTCAGTCATGAATACTACTCTTTAGCACTATGTGAGATATAACAAATGTGGACTCTGATTTCTTCGCTTATTCCCCTAAATCAGTGCTATGTAAAATTGGTTATGTGATTTTTTTTTTTTTTGGACTAGGTGAATTTTTGTTAATGATGCAACCATCCTGGCTTCCTCTCTCCTCCCCCTACCTTATATACATATTTCTGTTTACTTTCTGTTGAAGATATAATGCTAACTTCAACATTTGCGCAAGTGCAACTGATCATTTTCCATTTATGTTTCTTTCTTGTTGTCAATTAATTTTCAATACTGGTATAATTTTCAAAAATGGTATAAAGAAAACGAAAATTGAATTTTCCTTTTTTCTTGTTTTAGTTTCATTTTTCTTTCCTCTTTTGTATGGAGCTGGCTCTGAACTTGCTGTGTTAAAGCTTGAGTTTGTGATCTTGTCTCCACGTCTGCTGGGATCACAGATAGAGATGCCATTATGCCCAGCTTTAAAATTTTACATCTCTTTATTTTCTACTGCCAGCATCAATAGTAAAGGTAATTTCATTTGTTGAGTTTTAATGTTTTTTTTCAATACTGAAGCCTGAACCCAGGGCACACGCATTAGGCAAGTGCCATATTTCAGCTCTCCTTTTTTTTCTTTTTATGTATTTTTTATTCATTTTTAAAAAATTAGCTTATAGAGTAATAGGTTTCATTGTGTCTAGCCATTGTTTTACTTTATATCTTGAGATAGGACTTCATTTAATTGCTCAGGATGCCCTTGAACTCACGCTGCAGTCCAGCCAGTCCTTGAACTTACTGATTGTCCTGACCCAGACTCCCAAGTAGCCAGGATTAAGGTCTGCACCAGCAGATCCTGCTCTTAATTTTATATTTGTTACAGTTACACCAATGATTAAAAATATTTCAATAATTTTATGAAAGCATTGAACTATACAGTGTCTAGGGATAGTCTCTAAGCTGTATAATTAACTCAGAATATTTAAGATTTTGCTAAATTTATTCCTTTAAACAATATAAATTATGTAATGGCAGCTTATATTCTGTATAAGTTGTATGATAATAGCAGTACAGTAGAGCCCTAACCTAATAAAACCAAGAAGATATTAGAATTGTTACCTTGAAACTTATTCTCTTTAGTTTAATTTATGAAAAAAATATATCACTTAATTTCCAAAAGAGTTGTCATTGTTGAAGCAACCATATTATTTTTATAAATATGTTGAATGCATTATAAACAATTGTAAAATATATTAAATGTGATTAGTTATATAGCTAATAATATTAATAATATAATCACATGTATCAATATACTAATATAGATGATAGGACATAAAGGTTTTTTTTTTAATTTTGTTTGTTTTGTTTTTCAAGGCAGGGTCTCTCTGTGTAGCTTGGAGCCTGTCCTGGAACTTGCTCTGTAGACCAGGCTAGTCTAGAATTTATAGAGATCTGCCTGCCTCTGCCTTCCAAGTGCTGAGATTAAAGGCATGTGCCACCACTGCCCAGCTTTATTTTTAAAATTTTAAATAATAATAATGATACATAGACCAGGGTGACCTCAAACTGACAGAAATCTGCCTGTCTCTTTCTCCAAGTGCTGGGATTAAAGACATGCATCACCACACTCAGCAGTTTATCTTACTGTGTAGCCCAGGGTGGACTTAAACTTCAAGCCTCAGCTTCTAGACTGCTGGGATTATAGGTGTAAGCCACCATTCCCAGCTCAGGATTTTAAGGGTTTTTAGAGAAAGCCTAGGGTGGGGGATTTAGCTCAGTGATAGAGCGCTTGCCTAACAAGCACAAGGCCCTGGGTTCGATCCTCAGCTCAAAAAAAAAAAAAAAAAAAAAGAGAAAGCCTATTATAATGACTTGGCTTTGGATTTACAACACACCAAACACTTTGAAAATAGTTCAAATTGGTTTAAATATATTACACAGCTATTAATGCATAAAATATGAATTTATTGTATATAAATATATGAATACTTATGTAACATATATGTGTGACTATCCCACTGGAAAAGAAATAGCTTAAGAGATCTTTTTGTTGTTATTTTTTTCTTTGTCTTATTTTTGAACAGTGTCTCAAGTAGTTCAGGTTAGCCTCAAATTCACTGTGTAGTAAAGGATGACTATGAACTTCCAGAAGTTATGCCTCCATCTCTACCACCTAATTTTTGTGGTTTTGGAGATCGAACTTTTTGAGCTTTGTTAATGTTAGGCAAGTATCCCTTAGCCACAATCCTCAGATCTTTTCACACTGATGGCTTTCTTTAAGAGAACCAGACATTTTCCTTTCTAAAATCAAACTAAAATATGGTCTCTACAAATACAGAAATAAAAAGATTTATTTTGCACTTGAAAAAGTAACAGTGACAAAAAAAAAAGGCAAATGGCTTATTGAACTCTACTGAAAATCCAGTTTCTAAGGTAAAAAAATACATGCTGAGTGGGAGAAAATCCTCTTCCAAAATAGAAACAATAATCTTAAGACTACATAGCATAAAATAAGCTCAGGAGGATCCTAATCTGCCATATTTTAATGATGTCCTCTCTTATAGTAGATTTTCAGAACTCTGGGGCATTACCTCATATTCTAGGGTCTGGAAGTGTAGCTCAAAATCCCTAGGTTTAATCTTTAACAACCCAGAATGTGCTAAATAGTTTAGCTACATTGTGTCTAGAGGAGTGTGTGTGCACATGTACATGTGTTTGTATAGGTCAGAGGACAGATTTGTGGGCTTAATTTTACCCTTCCACCTTGACAGGGTACTAGCAATCCAACTGTGGCTGCCAACTTTGCACAAAAAGCCATTGTGCCAGCTCATGGGGACATAATTTTTAAATTTAAGTAAATGCTATGTGTAATGCTTATGCTTCAAAAGAAAGGATTTCAAGAGAACTCAGATCACAAAAGTACTCATTGTTATCCAATAATACAATTTGATTTTCTTATACCATTTAGTTTCAGCAGTACTTCCAGATTTATTTCATTATACATCAAAATCTATTTTAACATGAGATCAGTCAGTGTTTAAAACAAAAAAGAACTGAGTGTGGGAAAGTACTTATAGAGATCTGGGAGTGGTAATAAGGGTAGGGGGCAGATTACAGAGGGTGAGAGGTTATAGTGGTCAAATTGTAGTTCATATATGTATGGGATTGTCCAAAAACAAATTCAATAAAATTATATATCAAAAGAGTTTTAAGGTCATATAAGTAGACTAATAAAACCTTTCTAATATATTCTTGGTGAATTGCATTGCTCATTTTCTGTCACTGGGAGAATGTACAAAGCACAAACCTAACAGCCTCCCAAAAAGTTCTCTTTGGCTTTGCCTGTGGAAAGCTGATGTTGGCTATACGTGTTATGTTCTTGGCTACTTGTGGCATGCTATCTGTATTGTTCATTAACTTTCATAAGCCTTGATATTGATTATACTTTTGATTTAAAGTAATAACTCTTTGCCAGCTTTTATGAATATGCTATTTTATAACTTGTTTTGCTATCATGTGATTCTTAACATAAATATTGTAATTATGTGTCTCTCTTTTGGTTTGCTTGACTGGAATTCCCTTCTCCCTGGATGACCACAGGTGACCCTAGTATCTTCTGTAGTCTGCCTTTGGGCTTTTTTATAGTGAGTAGCATGGTAATGTTAATCGGAGCAAGGTACATCTCAGGTTAGTTACTCTTTCAATTAGCCAACTTTTATTAGTTAGCTTTAATGTGTTTATATGTAACTCAGCTGAGAGCTTTTCAGTGTTTTTTTTTTTCTTCCTATGTTGAAAAATCCAGAAATCAATTAAAGGCCTAATCAGTTATATCAATTCATCTTTGGGGACAGTTAGAATTAAGGACTATGACTTTGCTTAAACATTTTCAAAAGTTTTATCAGATGATTTCTTTGAAGGTCTATACGATGCTGTCAGCTGCAACAATAATCAAAAGCAAAAAGTAGAAACGTTAATTTTTAACTGAAAGGAATTTCAGAATGACTGGTGAAAGTTAAATTGTAAATGTGAACATTAACCATCTTGGTTTTAAAATGTTCACGATATTTTTGAGACTTCTGAAAATGTTCCCAGTATGTCTAAGTAGATCCATTCTTACAAGAATTGTTGTCAGATTGTTAGCTGAGTTCTGTAAAATCCTAAAACTGAGAAAGATACTCAGTTCTTTTCTTTAGTTAAAAAATACATTTTGTGAAATCTTTTCAATTATTAGTTAAATAAATTAGGGTTGGAATAAAATGGGAGTATTCTTTGCACATTAGCTTCTACTAAGTATTCTTATAAAAGTAATGATTCAGGGTGTTATGCACAGTATTAATTTAACATAATTGCCATTTACAAGCTACTTCTGGCAACTCTTTAATTTTTCTTCAGATTTTTACCAAAAATGGAAATTATTTATTTTGTAACATGCTTCTTTTTTTAATATTTATATTTAGAGAAAAAGCTATTTTAATTCTTGTATTCAATATGGTGATGCCTGACCTTGGTTTAAGATATAATATTTAAACTTCATTCTTTTGAAGAAACATTTGTTTATGGAAAGTGCCAATCATATCTTTAAGTTGATATTATTAGTTTAATGCCATATATAAGCATGAAACAAATTTGTTTTATCACCAGAACATTAGATTATATTTTAAGTAATGAAAAACTGAGTTATTTGCATGGGAATTTAAAGTTAGATTGTGTAAGATTTTTCTGTATTTCTCATATTCAAGCATACTCAGGATAAGTTTTTTCAAATCACCTACTTCTGTACTAACAATACCTTATTTTTGATATTGATGCGAATATGCTAAAAGCTCTGCCTACAAAACCATGTAGCAGAATTAGCAGACATTTGTTCTCTTTCTCTTTCTGAGATGTTTGCCAGAAGACTCGAAACATTGCCCTGAAAACTTTAATTTAATTTTGCAAAGATAAGTACTATTTTAGAAAATGTCCCATTACTTTTGTCATTATCTTGAGTATTTTTGCTATATGATGATGACCTAGAAAAGATAAGGAAAAAAATGATAGCTGAAAACCATCATTGATTTTGTTGGTTTTGTTTCTTTTGATACATACTGTGATAGCATGAGAAGTCCCAAACTCCAAGGAAACTGAGACTTGTAGTGTGTCTTTAAGTTAAATTATACATTAAATATCAACAGTAGTAGGCTTCTGAAATATGTATGGTTACCATCTTCAGGCCTGCTTTTTGGTGACATCTACTGAGATTCAATTATAATAGCAATTGTTTGCCTTGTCAAATAGTTATCTATAGTGGTAATATTTGCTAATTTTGTTGCTCTATAACTATTAGGCATCATAGAGAAATAATGGAATTTGTTATATAGAAGTATGGAATTAGTAGCTCAAATAATTGAATAGTCTTTATTGTTTTAACTCCTGAAATGCACATATATGCCTTGTTGACAATGGTTTTTGTCCCCATTTAGGTATCCCATAACTAATACCACCTCATGGATTCCCAAGATGCAAGCTTTTTATGTAATAAGAAAATCTGACAATTCTGTCTCATAATGTAATGATGCTATTCATAGACTCTGATTTTTTCATAAACCACCTACTGCATGATCCTCCAAGTAGATCTATGGCCTGAAATAAAGAAAATGCACCAGAAAGAATGCTCCAGAAACATTTAGTGTTGTTGTTTCCCATTGGCAGACAGTTAAGGTTGGGCCAGTTTCCTTTGGGGCTGACCCCTCCATTGTTGTAATCCTTTGCCCTCTAAGGTCTAGGATGGGTTTATATCCTGTTCACTGGACTGTGTCATCCAGTATATTCAGATGCTCGTGAACCTGCATTTGGTTCTCTTCACTACACGTGTGAGGAAGGGGTTTGCTATTAACTTCTTCAAAATGAGTGGCTTTTTGCTTGTTTGCTTTTAACAGATCAAATGTCTTCTTTTCTATATATTAGAAGACCACAACATCACTGAATATTTCAATGGAAACTTCAATGGAAACGTCTAAGGAATTATTAGATAATGATTTGCTGTTCTGATAACTTGGACATTTTCTGAACAGTGTTTGCCAAAATTGAAAAAATTTTAGGTGTTTTACACTGTCTCACTAATTATGATGGCTTTCTGTCTAGATCTTACAAGATAGAACACTTTCTTTTTCTGTTTTTTATTTCTCCTTTTTATATTTTTTATTCTGTATGTATAACATACATGCCTATATATTTTATATACTGAGGGTAGCCCATTTATAAATGAAGAGCACATTATATTCAGTAAGTTATAACAGGGCTGGTCTTAAATGGACTACTATGTATATAAATTTGGGGGGAGAACAAGCTGTATACATTTTTGGGCAACGGTTATGCATATTGTTTACCAGGAGAAAATTTTTCTTATAAAATCCAACATTTGAAATTTAAGTATATATTCAATGTCAATAAAATAAATGTACTATATTGTGATTTTCACTATATTTCTTATACTCTACCATTTAATGATCTCAGCTGGAAGGAGAAAAAACTGTGGCATATAGCAGTCAATACTGTTCTCAAATATCAGTACTGGTCCAAATACAATTGTTCCTTTGGGTCGATGCTTTCCATATTTGAGATGCTATTGAGGAATTGTCATTAATTAAAAAGCTAAGTAGAAAAAATGTGTGAATAAAGCCCATATTCTCTTTCAAATGTTATTACCTGTTAATAAGATGTTCTTGTTTTCTGGTATGATAAAAAATCATTTCTATTTAATGCCATAACTGGTAAAAAATTATCATTGCAAATGCCTCACAGTGAAACCAATAACTTTGCAAATATTTTGAATTATTTGTTATAACTCACTAATTTAGCTTCCTAACATCACTTTTTAAAACATATTTGGTTTATAGTAAAGAAATAATGTAGTATGAAAAGAAAGCTTTCTAATTATTTCGTTTTATCAGTTCAGAATGGAAAATATTGATATATTAATAGAAAAGTTTTATGTGATATCATGGAGATTCTATTTACTGCTCTGATTGTGCTGTTCCTAACTATTGAATCTTCTCGGTTTTACTGATATGGCTGCCACTTCAGTGGCATAAATATAGGAAGGAACTGTGAAATTATTCTGGCAGTGACACTTTTAAACTTAGCTATATTTCTACAAAGCCAGGTTGCGCTAATTGTAAATAATTGTGCAAATCTCTGTTCAAGAATTTTAAGATGACATTAATTTTTTTACAAAATACAAGATTTATAAATGTTTGAAATTGTACCCATTGATAACTAATGGTAAATTTACTTAAAATAAATTGACCCCTTATTTCTTATTTGCATTTCTCATTTACATATGGAAATTCAGTTAGCAGAAATGTTTCAGCAGACACACAAGCCACCTTTTTAGCACTTGTTCATGCACACTGAGGAGCTAAGTCACAGCAGGAGTAGTTTCTGGACTGATGAACACCTTATCCAAACAGTTTCTACCTCAACACTTCCAGAAAATACCTTTTCAAGGCCAGCAGTCAGCAGCAGCAGAGTCTCACCTGCCTGAGACTATATATTTGTAGTTTTAACTCTTTGCCTCAGCTTCTGTCTGCCTAGGTTAGTCAGTGGGATCTGGCACACCATCGTTCTTTCATACTAATGCCAGCATCTCAATATATTGTTCTACAATTGATCCATAAAATAAACAATGCATTAATGCTTCTGCATTGGTATATTTACACTTTTTTTGAGACAGGGTGTAACACGAATCTTAAAGGGTCTTATTAATAAAAACAAACCTGGAGCCAGGTACTGGGGTGAACGCTGAAAGATCAGAGAAGCAGAACAAGCCACAGCCACCTCACCTCACCAATTCATCAGCTGATCCTGTTTCCTCAGACTGGAAGCCTCTGAGTCCTTATCCGATCTCAGCTGAACTGCTGCTCAAAGCCTAAAAGCTTAACCAGCCAAATGCTTCTAGTTTCTGGTTTTCACACCTGATATACCTTTCTGTTTTCTGCTATCATTGCCTGTGATTAAAGGCGTGTGTCACCATGCCTGGCTATTTCCAGTGTGGCTTTGAACTCACAGAGATCCGAATGGATCTCTACCTCTGGAATACTAGGATTAAAGGCATGTGTCACCATTTTTTGGACTCTATATCTAGTGGCTGTTCTTTTTTCTAACCCCAGATAAGTTTATTGGGGTGCACAGTGTTTGGGGGAACACAATATCACCACAGACAGGGTCTTGTAGCAAGAATCTTAAAAGGTCTTATTAATAAAAACAGACCTGAAGCCAAGTATTGGGGTGAATGCTACAAGATCAGAGAAGCAGAACAAGCCACAGCTACCTCACCTTGCCAGTTCCTCAGCTGATCCTGTTTCCTCAGACTGGAAGCCTCTGAGTCCTCATCCAAATGGCTCTCAGCTGAACTACTGCTAAAAGCCTAAAAGATTAACCAGCTCTATCTAGTTCC
This sequence comes from Onychomys torridus, assembly GCF_903995425.1. Classification (NCBI taxonomy): domain Eukaryota; kingdom Metazoa; phylum Chordata; class Mammalia; order Rodentia; family Cricetidae; genus Onychomys; species Onychomys torridus. Next base: position 76,589,446 of record NC_050466.1, on the reverse strand, counting down.
TGGTCCTCACACCTTAAATACCTGTCTGCTTCCTGCCATCACCTCCTGGGACTAAGGCATGAGTCACTATGCTTGGCTGTTTCCAGTGTGGCCTTGAACTCACAGAGATCCAGATGGATTTCTGCCTCTGGAATGCTAGGATTAAAGGTGTGAGTGCCACCATTTTCTGGTCTCTATGTCTGTCTAGTGGCTGTTCTGTTCTGTGACTCCAGATAAATTTATTAGGATGCACGCTATATTTGGGAACGCAATATCACCACAGGGTCTTGCTATATAGCCTTAACTGTCATGTAAGTTGCTATATATACCAAGCTGGCCTTGAGTTACAGAGATCCATCTGCCTCTCTATCTTCCCACTGCTGGGATAAAAGGCATATGCTACCATGCAAAGAATTTTTTTTTCTTGTGGAGTATTTAAATTAAGCAGGTTTAAAACAATTTTTCTGTCTTTCTCTTTCTGTCTCTCTGTCTCTGTCTCTCTCTGTCTCTGTCTCTCTCTCTTTCTCCCCCCTACCCCCTACATGTGTGTATGAATGTGTGTTTGAGATGTCTTATAATGTACACAGTACTCGCCAGAACACAGTGATTTTCCTGCTTCAGCCTCCTGAGTGCACCAGGACATCAATCTTTAATCAACATTAAACATGATAAATCTTATTAGTTTTTCACTGTTGCATTATTCATTCACAAGTAAATTTTGCTAATGCAAATTATTTCAATCATCAAAACACATGAAAGAAAGGTTGGTTGAGTAAGCTGTAATACAGTAATAAGAAAATGAGAACATTGGCTAGAAACAAATGGAAACATTTAGAATGAGCGAAAAAGCCAGGGTAAGTGTGGCACCTTTCTTTTGAATAACAAAGTAACATGAAACAGGTAACTTATGAACAGGTAAAGATTTCATTGAAGAGAATATTTTAATATCTTTTGTGGTACTTAAAATCACAACCACTTAGCACTTTACTTAAGTACATTTTAATGTATATAAGTGGCTTATGTTCATTTTAAACTAAGAAAGACAGGCCATAATTATACATTTGTTTCATTAAATAAATAAATATTTGGTTATACCTTTCCAAAATCTTAAAACTGTGTTTGACTGGGAGCTGGAGCGATGTCTCAGGAGGTAAAAGCACACACTGCTCTTGCAGAGGGCCCAAGTTCACTTCCCAGCATCCACACCGATAGCACACACACTGCTCTTGCAGAGGGCCCAAGTTCACTTTTCAGCATACACACCGATGGCACACACTTGCCTGTCACTTCAGCTCTGGAAGATTGTATGCACTCTTATGGCCTCCACAGGCATCTGCACTTTCATGCACTATCACACACAAACACATAATTAAAAATAAAATCTTTTTACACATTATTGAAAAAACTAAGTCTGTGTGTTCACCTGCAGGCATAGACACATTAAACAAAATCAAATCACTAAAACATATCAAATCTCAAGCATTTCAGGTCCTGTAAAACCCATGATATGTTGTATAAAACAATGCAAAAATCACATATTTATTAATTAAACATGATTGACTTAAATACACCAAGCCAGTTGTAAAATGCTGCTCATACAGCACTGAACTATCATCCTATTTTGTCTTTTTTGTTTGTTTGTGTTAGCATACAAAGAATGGGATTTAATTGTCACAGTTTGTGTATACACACACACACACACACACACACACATACATCATTGTACTTTGCTCCTATTTGCCATTCTGATCCTTCCCTCAGATAAGTGCCCCCTTCTACTTTCTTGTTATATACATTTTGTCGCCCCCTCTTACTCAACAAGTCCAACCTCCTTTAAGACTTCTCTGTCATGCCAAATAGAACAGAAATAGATTACAATGTTAACATTGACAGGCATTACCAAAATTTTAATCTTCTCTTTAGTTAAATAATGCTATCCTCATGTGGTAAAATAGAGTGGCTTTGACAGAATTTTCTTTTGTATATTCATAAATAAAAATGTCTCTTGATGTCTAAAGAGCTCTAAATAATGTCTGACAACAGCAGCTTAATGTCTGTTGTAGGAGAAAAGCACTAAAATCCTCCTGCACTGTTAAGTCTAGTTTTCTGGGATAAGTGTGCAAGGTCATTACAACATTGGCCTCCTGTAGAACAGTGTAAGCACCAATGAATATACAGCTTAAATTGTATAGGACATAAAAGCCAGAATACAATCATCAATTCAGATGTAACAAAGACTAAATAATTTAGCCTGTCATTTGGTAGTGAGAAATCAATATTGTCAACTTCGTAAATGAAGGTCAGCACAGTCTGAAGTTTAAGGAAAACATTCAGTATGTCATAGTACCAGAGCTAAAGATATTTAGAATACTGTTTCCTTCTTGCTTAATGGAAAATGATGCAACCACCATCAAACTGCTATTGTAAGTCATTTTAAGGGAGTACAGTTTCAGAGGTTGAGTACATGACCATCATTGCAGGTAGCAGTCAGGCATGACATTGGAGCAATTGCTGAGAGCTTACATCCTTACACAAAAGTAGGAGGCAGAAAAGAGAGATGTTAAAATGGAATGGGCTTTTGAAACTTCAAAATCTGCCCGCCCCCAGTGACATACCTCCTCCAACCAAACTACACCTTGTAGTTCTCCCCAAAGAGGCCCACCAGTTGGGGACCAGTAATTCAAACCTAGAAGCTTATGGGTCATTTTTCTTTAAACCTCCACATTCCACTTCCTGGCTCCCCTAGACTTATAGCCATACCATAATGTACCATTTAGTGCAACTTAAACAGTTTCCATAGACTACCACAGTCTCAACACAGTTTCAAAGCACAGAGTCTCTTCAGAAATTCAAGGCAATCTCTTAATTGTAACCCCCTACATAATCAAAAATGCAAATTGCATACTTTCAACATATAATGGCTCAGTATATATACTTCTATTCCAAAATGTAGGAATAGGGGCATAGTGAGAAAATGCTGGACCCAAGCAAGATTGAAACCCAGCAGGGTGAACTACAAATCCTGTGGCTCCACATCTGATATCAAAGGCGTAGATGGCCCTACTCTTCTAGCTTTGCTGGCTGCAACGCATTTCTCTTTCTTCTACTGGTTCTACTGTCTATGGCTCTCCTTGAACATATCCCACAGTTCAGGCATCTCCAAGATCTTGGGTTCTCCAAGGCACTCCAGACTTGAATTTCACAGCTTCATACTATGAATGACCTTTCTGGGCCTCAATGCAGGGACACCCCTCCCACACGTCTGGCCTCAGCAGCATTACAACAGAGACAAGATTCCACATCCCCTTTTGCTCCTATATTCTTCATGACTCTAATGTCAGACCACATGGACAATACTGACAAGTCTATCTGCTTGCTTGGGATGGAACCCATCCCTCTCCTTGGATCACATTTACACAAGCTTTGATTGGTTGATGGTTTTTAGGACCAGAAAATCCCTCAGGTAGGAGGCAGAGAGAAAGCTAACTAGGAATGCTAAACGCATTTGAAACCTCAAAGCCCACCCCCATTGATACACCTCCCAATTCTTCCCAAAAATTTCCACCGACTGAGGTCCAAGCATTCAAATGTATGAGCCTATGGGGCCATTCTCATTAAAACCACCACTGTGACCTTTTGGGGTGTGGGTATCCCACCTTACTATTAAAAAGAGACAAAGAAAAATAAAGATGTAGCCCAGCAACAGGACATTTGGCTAGAATACATGAAGCCCTATTTTCACCAAGCAATACAAAAATATGCAAATGATTTGAAACTGCAGAAAAATACAAATTTCTTTTTCTTTTCTCTTTTAGAGGAGGAAAATTGTTTTTTTTTTTTCTTTTACAGCTTTCAATTAAAAGTTACAGGGTTGGGGATTTAGCTCAGTGGTGGAGTGCTTGCCTAGCAAGCACAAGGCCCTGAGATCGGTCCTCAGCTCAAAAAAAAAAAAAAAAAGTTACATCATTTGTGGGAAGTCAAGGCAGTAACTTGAGCAGTTAATGACATCACATCCATAGTCAAGAGCAAAGAAAGAATGAAAGACATTCTTATTTGTTTAGTGCTCATCTTCCTTTCTCTATTCTTTTTAAAAAAGTTTTATTTATTATCCTACTATGAGTGAGTACATACCATGTTTGTCCTTCTGAGTCTGGGTTACCTCATTCAGGATGATTTTTTCTAGATGCATCCATTTGCCTACAAACCTCATGATGTCATTGCTTTTCTCTGCTGAGTAGTACTCCATTGAGTATATGTACCATATTTTCTTTACCCATTCTTCTGTTGAAGGGCATCTAGGTTGTTTCCAGGTTCTGGCTGTTACAAACAGTGCTGATATGAACATAGCTGAGCAAATGCCCTGTGGTATGATTGAGCATTCCTTGGGTAAATCCCCAAGAGTGCTACAGCTAGGTCTTGGGGGAGATGGATTCCCAATTTTCAAAGGAAGCGCCATATTGATTTCCAAAGTGGCTGTACAAGCTTGCATTCCCACCAGCAGTGGAGGAGAGTTCCGCTTGCTCCACATCCTCTCCAGCATAAGCTGTCTTCTGTGCTTTTGATCTTAGCCATTCTGACAGGTGTAAGGTGGTATCTCAGAGTCATTTTGATTTGCATTTCCTGGATAATTAGGGATATTGAGCAATTCCTTAAATGTCTTTCAGCCATTTGAGCTTCCTCTGTTGAGAATTCTCAGTTTAGTTCTACAGCCCTTTTCTTAATTAGGCTGTTGGGCATTTTGATGTCTAATTTCTTGAGTTCTTTATATATTCTGGATATCAGCCCTCTGTCAGATGTGGGGTTGCTGAAGACCTTTCCCATTCTGTAGGCTGTCGCTTTGTATTGCTGACTGTGTCCTTTGCTCCACAAAAGCTTCTCAGTTTCAACAGGTCCCATTGATTGTTTCTCTCAGTGTCTGTGCTACTGGTGTTATATTTAGAAAGTGATCTCTGGTGCCGATGCATTCAAGACTACTTCCTACTTTCTCTTCTATCAGGTTCAGAGTAACTGGATTTATGTTGTGTCTTTGATCCACTTGGACTTAAGTTTTGTGCACGGTGACAGATATGGATCTATTTGCAGCCTTCTACACATTGACATCCAGTTATGCCAGCACCATTTGTTGAAGATGCTTTCTTTTTTCCATTGTACATTTTTGGCATCATTGTCAAAAATTATCTGTTCATAGGTGTGCGGGTTAATGTCAGGGTCTTCAATTTGATTCCATTGGTCCACATGTCGGTTTTTATGCCAGTACCAAGCTGTTTTTATTACGGTAGCTCTATAGTAGAGCTTGAGGTCAGGGATCGAGACTAGACTGCTACACAACTCCAGGGAGGCTACCTAAAAAACGGGACCCTAGTAAAGACATAGGGATCGCCCAGTGACAGAGAAATGAATGAGATCTACATGAACAACGTGGGCAACAGTGGGAATAATGAAGGGCAAGATTCGAGGGAAAGAGAGCTTAGGGAAGCAGGAGATCCCAGCTGGATCAAGAACAGAAAGTGAGAACAAGGAATAACAGACCATGATAAATGAAGACCACATGAGAACAGGAAGAAGCAAAGTGCTAGAGAGGTCCCCAGAAATACACAGTGATACGTCCACTGTAGACTACTGGCAATGGTTGAGAGAAAGCCTGATCTGACCTAGGCTGGTGATCAGATGGCCAAACACCCTGTCGTGCTGGAACTCTCATCCAATAACTGATGGAAATGGATGCAGAGATCCTCGGCCAGGTCCCAGGTGGAGCTCCAGGAGTCAAACTGTCAAGAAAGAGGAGGGACTGTAAGAGCGTGAATTGTTGAGACCAAGATTGGTAAAGCACAGGGACAAATAGCCAAACTAATGGAAACACATGAATTATGAACCAAAAGCTGTGGAGCCCCCAGCTGGATCAGGCTCTCTTTATAAGTGAGACAATTGAATAGCTTGAACTGTTTGGGAGGCATCCAGGCTGTGGGACAGGGACCTGTCCTTAGTGCATGAGCTGGCTGTTTGGGCTTACACAGGGACACTTTGCTCAGCCTGGAAGGAGGGGACTGGCCCTGCCTGTACTGAATCCTCCAGGTTGAATTGAATTCCCAGGGGAGTCTTGGCCCTGGAGAAAATGGGAATGGAGGGGAGGGGTTGGGAAGAGGGTGGGGGCAGGGGCAGGAGGGGGGAGGACAGGGGAACCCATGTCTGATAATGTTAAATTAAAACACAAATATAATAAAAACCCCAAAAAAAATTGTAATTAGGACAAAAAAAGATTTATTTATTATGTACACAGAAGAGGGCACCAGTTCTCATTACAGATGGTTGTGAGCCACCATGTGGTTTCTGGGAATTGAACTCAGGACCTCCGGAAGAGTAGTTGGTGCTCTTAACCTCTGAGCCATCTCTCCAACTCCCTTTCTCTATTCTTACACAGTGCAGGGGCCAGCCTATGAAACGTCCACAGTTGTCTGGGTCCTTTCATATGAATTAAGAAGACAAACCACCATAGACATGCCCATGGGTCAACCTAATCTAGATTGAAACTCCAGGTTAAAACACAAGTTCTTACTTGTGCTGATCTTTTGGGGTACAGAATAAAATGATAATGTAACACCAGGGAAACAAGTGGAAAGCACACACACATACACACCCAAACCATTGTTAGTATGTATGCTATCAATATTTGTTAATGAACTAATTATAAAATTAAAAATTCTGAACTTCAATCCAGGGATCATTGTACATGAATTTCTATAGAAACATTAATCATAATAGTTAGAAAGTAGCACAAGTGATCTATAATTGATGAGTGGGTATGCAAATGTTATATGATTGTACAAGGAAGTTAAAACATCTGAGTTTTAAAATGCTATGTAAAGTAAAAGAAGATAGACATAGACATCTATATGAAATGTCCAGAATTGGCAAATGTATATTGACATAATGTAATTTTTCATTTAAATTTCTGAGTACTGTATTTATATAATTTCTTTCTCTCTCTCTCCAACTTCCACTCATGTGCCCCAGCAAATCCATATATATATCCCTACTGAAACCATTTTGTGTTTATCATATGTGTGTATAACTTATCAGAGAGTGCATTTCTTTCTTTCTTTTTTTTTTCTAAATGTGACTTCAGAGGCCAGGGCACAGTGATGAACTTCTTTCTTCAGTATTTATTTTTTTAACATTTATTTATTTATTATGTATACAGCGTTCTGCCTACATATATGCCTGCAAGCCAGAAGAGGGCACCAGATCTCATTATAGATGATTGTTAGCCACCATGTAGTTGCTGGGAATTGAACTCAGAAACTCTGGAAGAGCAGCCAGTGCTCTTGACCACTGAGCCATCTCTCCAGCCCCGAGAGTTCATTTCTGAAGAAAACTGATTCTCTGTCTCTTAGCTGCCACCTGTTGCCTACAGCTCTTCACCTAGGGGTAAAGCCTTGTGAGATTTCTCCCATCTACACTGGTATATTGATTAATGTTTTCATTATGAAAATTTTGTTTAGGCAACCATACAGTTGAGATTTCATGGATCAGCTTTTCTGTCATATAGAGAAGACACTATGTAGCAGCAAGCTTCCAGGTCTGCTGTCTCTTAAAATTGTTCTGCCTTCCGTTCTGAGATCTTCCCCGAGCTTTTGGCGGAAGGGTTGCTCTGTAGATGTGTCAGCTCAGGCTGAGCACCCCAAGGACTCTTATTCTTTGTTTTTAACAATTGTGGGTCTCTGTAATAGTCACTATCTGCTGCAAAATGAAGTTCATTTGAAGAGGTGTGAGAGCTACCTTTGTCTGTGGATAAAAGGATAAGTATTTAGAATGTAGTTAGAAAGAAAATTGCTTTAGGAAATTGGTAGTAGTTGTTTTTCTTCTAAGATCTATGCCCTTTCCAACTCCGGGTAGCTGGCTAGGTTTATAGGACCAGGCATGAATTCCTTCCTATTGATCAGGCCTTAGCTTCAATTAGATGTTGCTTACCTCCAAAATAATAATGCCACTATCGTACCTTGGGGATATCTTGCCAGGCTAGTCATTGTTGTGGTTCACAGACTTTACAGCTGTTGCTTGCATAGTGTCTTCTTGGTACTGTGAGAACTAGTCCTCAGGAAGGAGGTTTCCAGGTCAGTTCCAACCAGATTCCTCCAAGTCCTGTGTCCAAAGTGTGTGGTGCCTTCGATATATGAGTCTTACTTTCAAGTAAGGCAATAGGAGCCTCTTGGAAACCCCTGACCAACAACTGGAAAAGAGGTTTCCCATGCCTGGCACTAGGGTGAACGTTGGATAGACCATGACTCCTGGAGGGGAGCATCGTCACCTGGGGTGGCATAATTCCATTTAACACCCAGGCACACACATGCATATATACATTTTATATGTTATAGATACTGTTATATGTACTTGAAGTAAGCTTATAAATAGTGTTTTCCTATAGTTTTGTCAACTGTTCTTAGTGTTTTTTAACTCTCTTTTCTCCTTTTCCTTCTGTATTATACTTCCCCAGTCCCCATACTATTTCCCCTTTCCCCCCTTCATAGCACCTGTGTCCTACCGTCCCCTTCTCTAGATGAGCTCCCTCTTCCCTGATCACCCCCTTCCCCATGGCCCCTTTCTCCTGTCCTGGCTTCTGCGGTTACTGCAGGTTCTCCACTGAAAAGTAACCATTCAGAGCTATGGTTCACAATGAGAGAGGGCCTGCAATGTTTTCCTTTCTGGGACTGGTTCCCTCACTCAGTATAAAATTTATCCAGTCAGAATGTGTAAGGTCACAAATTAGCTGACAACAAATGCTGGCAGAGGGGTTGGAAAAAAAAAGGGAACCCTCAGTCACTGTTGGTGGGATTCAAAACTGGTGCAGCCATTCTGGGAATCAGTGTGGAGCACTCTCAGAAAAACTAAAAATAAGTCTACCATATGACCCAGATACCACTCCATGACATAATGCCCAAAAGACTTGACATCCTATTCCAGAGATACTTGGGCAGCCATGTTCATCACCATCTATTTACAATAGCTAGGAAAGGAAACAACCTCAGAGTCCTTCAACTGATGAATGGGTAATGAAAATGTGACATATACATAATGACATACTATTCAGCTATAAAGAAAACTGAAATTTGTAGGTTCATGGATGGAACTAGAAAGTAGTTTATTGATGGCCAGAAGTAGAGGAGGGGAAATGGGAAATGACTCTTAATAGGGCTAGCGTTTTTTCCTCTGAGATGATGAAAGTATCCTGAAATTAGATGTGATGATTGCACAGCTTTATGATGGTACTAAAATCCAGTGACATACTTAAAAGTGGGCATTTTATAGCTTGTGAATTAAATTAATAGGATGTAATTTAAATTTTCAGAGGTCATGAATTAGTGACCCAGATTCACCTCTGGGCTTGTTTGAAACAGAATTATTCTAAATTTGCATGTACATAAATAAAACAGAAATGCCTAGTCTCTGATGGCCTGTGAGTTTGGGATCCCAGAAATAAAATTTATTACTCCTTGAAAAATGAATGTTAATAAATGTTAGCTCCTTTTTGCTGTGCTAAGGAACTGTTTTAGGGGAGGGGAGGTATTTGGCTTACATATCCTGATCACAGTCCATCACTGAAGGAAGACAGAGCAGGGATTCCAACTGGAGCTGAGGCAGGAACCCTGGAGGAACACTGATTACTGGTTTGCTTCCCACGGCTTGCTCAACTCACTCTCTCATGGTGTGTGTGTGTGTGTGTGTGTGTGTGTGTGTGTGTGTGTGTGTGTGTGTGTTTCTATCTATCTGCAAATACTTTAATTAAAATACAATTACATTATTTCCTGCTTTCCTCTCCTCCCTCCAACCCCATGGTCCCCTTACTTCCTCTCAAATTCACAGCCTCATTTCCTTATTATTCTGATACATAGATACATACATACATAAATATATAAACACAACTTACTGCATCTATTTAGTGTTGCTTGTATGTTTATGATTTCAGGGCTGACCACTTGGTATTGGATAACCAGTTAAGGGGCTCATCCCTGGAGAACCCTAATTCTCCCTCTTTCAAGATTCCTAGTTGCCTATAGTTCTTTGTCTAGGGGTGGGCCCCATGAGATTCCTCCCTTCCATGATAGTATGTCTATTGATCTTATCATTATTCAGGTTTTGTGACTGTGGAATGACTAGCTTCAGTAGTTACAGCTACATCACAACCCTCAAACTTGAGGCTCAGGGAACATTGAGGAGCAGGGGACAGAAAGACTGAGACAGAAGACTTGGAAGTCTGTTGTGAAATTGTGTCTACTAGAAATGACAAAGAAGCTATGCTGATGGTATCTCAACAATATGACTGCCTAAACAAGATCTGAATGATGTAGACATTTTTATTCCAGTTTCACTAACGTCTTTCGAGTGTTTAACCTTGAAAATTAGATGTGTAGGCCTGTCATCCCAAATACTTAAGATGCTGACACAGGAAGATCTTAAGTTTAAGACCTTGTGTTTTGCACAACTTGAAGATTTACTAGAGAGGAAAAGTACTTTAGTTGCTAATATTACTTCATAAAATATGATGAAACAAACTCTGCCTTTGCATTCCCATTCCCAGAGTCTGTTCAATAGAATATACTGATGTTAAAGGATGCAGCTAACTCACACTCACTCCCCTCTTATACTCATGTACCCCAGGGCAGGAGCGGACAACTTGATAAATGAGAAGACAGTCTTATGAAAATATTGGTAATATAGTATCATAATTAGCAGTTCAGTGTTCCCCAAGTGGAAGCTTTTAACTGTTTCTTTATTTTCCCAAAGAATTAATTGCATCTATTTATCATCTTTCCTAATTTCAATAGAAACTTTCAGCATTTAATTTTCCATAAAATTTCCTCTGCAAATTTTGCAGGAGAAAGCAGTAAGTTTGTTTAGAAGCCATTGCTTTGATTAATTTTAAATAAGTACCAAGTCAATCTAATTGAAATGGTAGTGAATATTTGCCAATTCACCCCTTGTATCTGATTTCTCAACTGACAGTGGAGCTCTTTGTAAACTGAACATTTCTGTCTAGATTTTTAAAATAAATCTATTTGCTTGAGAATGAAAGTACTACTACTCTTAGAAAAACTGGAAAATAAAAGAGGCTAGAAAGTGTTGTAAATCACCCATGGCTGTAAAATAATCACTGCAGCTATCATTTTGATTCCACCCTTCCCCAAAACATCAAGGATGGGTTTTGTACAACTTGAAGATTTATAAACTTTATTAAAATATTAGGGTTTCCATACTCACAGAGACAAAAATGTAAACTTGGTGTGTTGTATTTATATATTTGTGCATACAGATATACATTTATGCATACATAACAATAATCAAAGAAAAAGAGGCTATCTATTTGAGAGGGGGAGCATGGGAGGGCTAAGAAGGGGGAAGTATTGTAATTCAATTTTAATTAAAATGTATTTTTTAAATATTGTTTTTAAAATGTTCCCTCCCTTCTTTTTTCATTTTTCTTTAAGAAATTTTCTACTCACTCCACATACCACCCATAGATCTCACCTCCTCCCTTCTCCATCCTCCCTCCTCCCACCCTCCAGCCCTCTCTCTCAAGCCACCCCACAACCCCACATCCCCCAAATCAAGGTCTCCCATGGGGAGTCAGCAGAGCCCGGCACACTGAGCCTAGGCAGGCCTAAGCCCCTTCCCACTGCATCAAGGCTGTGCAAGGTGTCGGATTCCCAGAAGCCTGCCCAAGCACCAGAGATGGATCCTGATCCCCTTGCCTGGGTGTCCCCCAAACAGTTCAAGCCAAACAACCATCTTCCATATCCAGAGGGCCTAGTCCAGTCCTATGGGGGATCCACAGCCACCTGTCCACAGTTCATGGGCTTCCGCTAGTGTGGCCAGTCATCTCTGCATGTCCTCCCATCATGATCTCGACATTCCCCTGCCTGCAGTATCTCTCCTCTCTCTCATCAATTGGATTACTGGAGCTCAGCCTGGTGCCTGGCCATGGATCTCTGTATCTGCCTCCATCTGTCACTGGACAAAGGCTCTATGATGACAGATAGGTTATTTGCTAGGCTGGTCACCAGAGTAGATCTGTCCACACACCCTTTGGACCACTGCCAGCAGTCCAAGGTGGGGTCATCCTTGTGGATTCCTGAGAGCCTCCCCAGCACCTTGCCTCTTCCTATTCCCATGATGTCCTCATCTATCATGGTATAGATGTTATCTCCCACTCTGTTCCTGTTCCAGGTTGACACTCCCATTTCCCCATGTCCTCATCCCCCACTCCTTGCCCTATAGTGTCTTGTGTAGGCAGTCTGGCCTTGACCTAGGGATGACCTTGACATCTTGATCCTCCTGCAGAGTACTGGCATACTGGAATGTGCCACCATACCTAGTCTTTGAACATGCCTTTAACGGGTGACAGAAATGTGGGTAAAATAAAATGGCAGGGTGAGAGAAACATGATTAACAATTGGTATTAAAGGGAAAATTGAGCTCTGAAATAGACCTGCTACCCATTTTCACCCATGCTGTTGTCTTTTCCATTATATTTTAGTCTTCTTTGCTCACACTCATTGAGATGTTGCCTCTAGTTGTTTTATCTTGTAGATTTTAATGGAAGAGACATAACTAACAGCAAATTAAGTTGTTGATGGGGTCTTTTCACAACTTTGTTTATACATCCATCCCATGAATGGAGTCCTCCACTCAGTTTGAGTAAGAGGTTGAGGCAGGAGGTGAAGCAGGGTTCGTGTAGGCTTCCCGTAGCCCAGGCATGTCTCAGATTTGCTATGGAGCTGAGTGTGACCTCAAACTCCAAATCCTCCTGTCTCACCTCTCAACTACTGGGATTACAGGTATATTCCACCAAGTCTGAGTGTTAACCTTTAATTCTATATGTCAAGTGTAAATTTGTATGTCTGCCTGGTAAGGACACCCTCCCTAAACAGAGTATGTATTTTTGTTGAGATATTGTTAATTTTTTCTATGAAGCCTGTACAATGATAAACAAAACTGAGCTATTTTGTGGCAGGACAAAACAGTGAGCACTAGGAGTAAGTTTGCGACAGACAAGTATCCAATTTGTACATGCCATGTTCTCTGAAGTGCACAGAGGCTTCTTTCCTTCTCAGAGGCTCATACCTGTTTCACACCCAGCTTTGCATGTGCTATAGCCTGCTGATTCCAGTGACTGCCTCCTAATGAACTCTAGTAACAATATTTGGCTAATTGAGATGCACGTGGGCCTCCCAGCAAAAACAGCTGGCCCTCAAAACTAAGGAAGAAGGAGTCTTCCATACCCAACTCCCGAGTCTAGACTTGACCCAAGGAACTGAGTTGCCTAAGTTAGGGATTTCTGTCCTTCACTCAAAGAACTAGTGATGGCACAGTGTAAAGCTGTGTTTCTTTTAGTAGATCCTAGTAGACAAGTCTTTGAAATTAATGATTATGTCTTGTTTCTTTTCTCATTTTTCCTTCTTTTTCTTTTGAGAAAGGGTCTTACTCTGTAGTTCAAGCTGGCCTGAAACTCGTAGCGATCTTCCATCCTCACCCTCTTAAATGCTGGGATTACAGCACATTGAGTGGGGATTTTTATTGAGTAGTTTAATTGAATTGTATTTTTTGTTCCATGAACTGGCCATGAACTCCCTATGTAACCAAGGATGATCTTGATCTTCTAATTCTCCTGCCTCTGTCTTCCAGTCACCAGGCCTGACACTGCAGTGCTGAGGATCAAACCCAGAGCTACATTCATGCTAGATGAGCACTCTACCTAATAAGCTACATGCCAAGCCCATATCAAGCTTTAATTTAGACATAATAAAGCTGAAGTTAAATGATTATGAAATGGACAAATGTTGAGCCATTTCTTCCTATGTATATAGAGTATGCTATTGTAATTAATTGAAAAGTGTATCAATAGAATTCCTCTTTTTTTCTCCAAGTGCATCACTTGTCATTTATTTTATCAGGTGGCTAAAGGCCAGAATCTAACGTCCTTGGTTACTTTTAGAAAAACTGCCTTGAAAGAAACAAATTTAGCCCCTAGGTGGCACTGCTGCCCGAGGTCAGACTTCTCTGTGGCCTACCCATAGTGTGTACTGGGAAAAAGTTCTCTTTGGTAAACAGTTAAGGAAAAGCACCAGAGTGTCCCTGGGAGACAGACACGCTACAATGCTAGGATCGTAAAAACAAAGGCTTGACTGTTAGCTTATGGCCACTGACATTTTCACAAGTCATTGACTTGCCTTGGGCTTTTCAACCTTTATAAAGTCAAAATTATCCATAATTTTTGTGTGTTTTTGCTGTTGTTACTGTCTGAGACAGTTTTCCTGTATAGGGCTGAACTGGAACACAATACTCAGCACAGGCTAGCCTTGAACTTGTGATCCTACTGCCTCAGTCTTCCAAGTGCTGAGATTACAAGCATGTACCACCACAAAATAATATTTCTCTTCATACCTTATAATTTAACACTTAGCAATTGCACTATCTCATAATTATACATTTTATATTTTCCTAAATTTATGCAATTATAAATATATTCTTAGTCGATTGGCTTGGGACAATATAAGACAAATTAATTTCAAGGCCAAACGGTGTCCCCATTATAGTCCCAATACAAAATAAATTACTTTTCACTCTTCATTGTTTGGTTAGTACATTTCACTTGTTGTACAAAATTATAGTGTTAAAAATAATATCTTATCACAAGCCATCAGCATTTTTATTATCTTTTGAGCACAAGCACTGTAGTATGAATTATTAAAAATCAAACTAATTTGGAAAACAGTAAATAATCTAATTTATAAATATTTTGTATGAAAAATGCATTTATATGAGACAAAAGGTATACTTGTTTTAAAAGTCACAATAGATTTAACCCAATGTCAATAAGCTACAAACAGTTAAATTCCTTCAATCATAAACCAATTATGGAAACAATTTTAACACCTTAATTCCTTAGCTTTTTGTGGAGTCGGGGGGAAACTATTTTAAATAGAATAAGAAACTAACTCCATATAGAACATTTGCCTCTCCTATTTGTGACCCAGGTTCCATCCTCAGCATCTAAAAGGAAAAAAAAAATAAAAAGAAGTTATAATCTTTTTGCTTTTAGCATATTGTTTTAAAATAATGATAAGATATTTTGTATTTGAGTAATCTGAATTCATTATTGCTTAAGAGAAGTAACGACACATTTCTGCTCATTGTGCAGTCAGTAAGAATGCTATATAGAGAGATACTAAAAATACCCAACTATGACGGTATTGTCAAAAACACTGTTTTGATGCCAATCTGTTTTGGGAGCTCTCTTGTAGAAAGTCATCAAAAAGATTTTTATCCAAACCATCTGAATAAAGATGGTAGCTTGCAATAAAGTCAATGGCCTTAGGGTTGTACTATTTCTTTTTCTGTTCTTGAGTTTCTAGGTTAAGGAATAATGAGCTTTATTTCTAAATATTGCTTTAGCAGAGATAATTTTAGTCCCCCTAAGGGTAAGGATTGGGGAGAGGAAGATGAAGTTTTTCTTACCAAGCCTTTGTAATCAGCTGACTGTGGTGGACCTAAATTAACTTGGCCATTTTAACTATGTAAGCTCAAACATTTTCCTGAAATCAGAAGAAAAAAAAATCAACTTCTGTCAAGAAAGAACTTGTTCCTCTAGTAAACTATGCCTAGAGCATTAGTGTTTCACGTAAGCATCTTCTCAGAATAATGAATAAGAGAAGTTAAGTTAGTAATGTTTGGGGAGTAAACTTTCAACTCAGCGCCTGGCCTGATGATCCATGATTGTCATCTCAGTACATGGAAGGCTGAAGGCAGGAAGACTGGCACAATTTTGAGGCCAGCCTAGGCTACACAGTGAATTCCAGGCCAGGTTGGGCTACAGAGTATGACTCTGTCAAAAATATATAGAAAGACTTAAATTTCAGTTAAGGATTTTTTTGAGACAGGTTCTTAGTACCACAGCCAAGGCTGCTCTTCAATGCATGACCCTCCTGCCACTCCAGCTTCTTGAATGCTCTGATGACAGGTGTCCACCAAATGCCACGCCTGCCTTAGTTGAAGATTTCGATAAATAATGAACCTCATGTATCAGTTGTCTATTACCTTGAAACAGAAGAATGCTTACAGCCGGAGGAAACGTCAAGAGTAGTAGCAGTGAGGAATGCTGTTGCACTCTTGAACTCCTATCAGCTGTGCTTTCCTATACGGAATCGGCACAAGATTGGGTCTACGAACAGCCTGTCATAGGGAAAGGGAGGAACCCACGATGCTCCAGCCCTCCCTGATGAATTAGGCATAGATAAATGGTTGATGGGGGAGTGAGAGAGGTTTTCTTCAGTGGTGTTTCTTCAGGAACTCCCACCCATGCTGTTACAAAGAACCTAATGCAACTCATTCAGTCACACTCACAAATGAGATGCAGAAGTGGAAGGAAAGAGGAAGAGGATTTATAGGAATAGAAATGGAACAAGAAAGACTAATGGGGTGGATATTAAAGTAGACTCCATACATTTATGGAAATGTCAGAATCAAACCCATTATCATGTATTATTAATATATGCTAATAAAATCAGTAAAAGAACTTAGTGTCTTGAAACAGCAACCATTTTATTGATCACAATTTTGTATATCATTGATCTGGGCTGGTTGCAACAGAGACATTTCTGGTGGACTCATTTGCATTACTCCTGAGTCTACAGTCAGTTGGCCAGCTGCTAGAGGCTAATTGACCCCAGTTGCTCTCATACACTTGCCAAGGAACTGAAGCTGTGAGCCAGCATGCCCTGATTGCTGGGTTACCTACCAAGCATGATAGCTCAGACATCTTCTCATGGTAACCTTGGTTCCAAGGAAGGAATGTAGAAATTGTAAGGCCTCTTGACATCTTGGATTGCTACGTCCCACACCAAGATTTCTACTTTGTGCAGTCAAAGCATGTAAGCCTAATTTTTACTGAAGATAAGGGAAAATAGACTGATGTAGTTATGTAGTAAATGGCCATAATAATCTTCCACACGAGGCAGATTATCCAGTCAAACTTCTCAGTAAAAATATTTTTAAAAATACTGAAGTCCTAAGGATGTACCTCATGTTAGAGCACTTCTATAGCATATGTAAGGCCCTGGCTTCAACCTTTAACACTGCAAAAAATAGTGAGGACCTGAAATAGTAGCGAAGTCTCAGGCAGTTTTCAGTTTCAGTCGGTAGTCTATAATAAGAGTTAGAAGCCTCAGAGATGAACAGGCCTTATCATACGCATGGGAATTGGATGCAGAAGAAGATTATATATATATCAACACCTTACTCCCTATCTCAGTAGAGTGCAGAGCAGGGTGATTTGGCTCTGACAAGGCTCCAGGAAAAGAAACAAAAGAGAAAGACTCTCTCAGAAGTTGCTCTCACATACCTAATCCTACTTTATCCCAGAGACTCAGCCTCAGTGTTTAAAGCCTAGTAGGGCCTGAGCATGGTGGATGCCATCTGCAATGGAAGTGCTTCCAAGTGCCTCCTTGAATTAAGTCACAGTGACTCTTCATCCTAGGCCTTTGGTGGCTAACAGAATTGTCCAGAGGCAATGACAGTAGTAGCTAACAAGGTTGGTATCGTGAAAAAGAACCTTAGGAAATAACAGCAGAAAGAAAGTTGAATAGAGTCTGAAGAGGTGGTTCTTGTAGAGGATCCAAGCTGGATTCCTCTTGCACCTACCCACATGGTGACTCACAACCATCTGCAACTCCAGTTCTAGGGGATCTGACACCCTCTTCTGACCTCCTCAGGCACCATCATGCATGTGCACACATGTACATGCAGACAAAACACCCAAATGCAAAAAAATAAATAAATCCAGAAAAAAAGAAAGTTGATGCAGAAAGAGTACATATAAGTCAGGATGGAATACATATTGAGAAACTGTATAAGAAGCCCTGAAATCATATACAAACAAGCAACACTAAGCAGACTCAGCTTATACTTATGTAGGTATACATACACACACATAATAATCAAGGAAAAGGGAACCATGAGTTAGAGATGGGTAGAGAGGGGCATTAGGAGGGGATGGAGGGAGGAGCTATGGGAGGGGTTGGAGGGAGGAACCATGGGAGGGGATGGAGGAAGAAATGGCAAGAGGTTACATAAATCTATTTTAATTAAGAAAGTAAAAGAACAGTGTTTTAAGTTTCAAAGAAAACAAAAATAACTTATTTTTAGCTGTAAAAAGGAGGGTACTGTTCTAATGAATTACAAATGGGATTTTATTTATTTTTATTTTTAATTTGCTTTTGTTTATTGAGATAGTCTCATTCAGTAGCCCAGACTGGCTTTAAATTCACTATGTAGCCTAGGCTGGCCTTAAACTCTCAACAATCCTCTTGCCTGAGCCTCCTATGTGCTGAGACTTCAGGTGTGGGTCAGCACACTCTGAAAGAATGACATTTTAGCTGGGTGGTGGTGGCGCATGCCTTTAATCCCAGCACTCAGGAGGCAGAGGCAGGTGGATCTTTGTGAGTTCGAGGCCAGCCTGGGCTACCAAGTGAGTTTCAGGAAAGGCACAAAGCTACACAGAGAAACCCTGTCTCAAAAAACCAAAAAAAAAAAAAAAAAAAAAGACATTTTAAAAGGCCGCTTTAGGCCTGGTAAGACTGATGACTTGAGTCCAATCCCTGGAACCCACATCAAGGTGGAGGGAGGGAACCGACACCACAAGCTGCCCTCTGACCTCCACATGTATGCATGGCATTTTTGCTCCCCATCATACACAAAACAGTAATAAATGTGCATTTGAAAAATGAGAGAAGATGTCACTTCATAACTGATGGACTTCCTGGTGCTTATGGAATGATTTTCCTTCTCATGTTTCAGAATCAAACACTTGAGTTTTTACTTGAAGAAAAGCTGGTTAGCCATTTTATCCCATAAAAGTTGGCCCTGGAGTCACTTTCTCTGTTTTTTTTTTTTTTTTTTTCATTCTCCTTAAAGGTTGAGACAAAATGAGAAAAACTTAATGGAAATGATCAAACCTATGGATGCAATTCTGGACACAGTTCCTGCATGTAATGGTCCAATTATTACAAATGACACAATACTTTTTCTTCTAAGCTGGACACTGTAGTATAAGTAGAGAGCACTGCTGAGGTTCCTATGAAAGCTGACACCAAACTATTAACAGTGCTTTCTTAATGGATTATGGAGAAGCAGGCTTTTCCTGTCTATTGTATATGGCCGTACTGTTGACCTTTTAGAAAAGCTTCATCAGGAATGATGACACTAGGTTTCTGCTCCTGCCTTCCTTGAGAGGATACAGCAAGACTGTCAGTAGATGTGGAATCCTGTTCATCTCAGCTAATCATATCAAGAGAGGCGTTCCTGGAAGGTACTCCATTTATTGATGAGAAGAAAACCAAAGACGTGGGTCTTAAAACCAAAAGAATACAAAGGAGAGGAGGAAAACACAATAACCTCCCTTCCAAAAACATTTATTTGTGTGTTTTAAGACCCATGTCAAAGTGAGCGATGCCTATGAAGGGCAAACAAGAAACAGAGAGGAAATAGGGAACATAGAAAGTGAGAGACAGAACTCTGTAAAGATTTTAAAAAACCAACAGTGGGCTGGGCGGTGGTGGTGCACGCCTTTAATCCCAGCACTCAGGAGGCAGAGGCAGGCGGACCTCTGTGAGTTTGAGGCCAGTCTGGTCTACAAAGTGAATTCCAGGAAAGGCGCAAAGCTACACACAGAAACCCTGTCTTGAAAAACCAAAACAAACAAACAAACCCAGCAACCATGTATTTTATTTGAAGGGGGATTAGGAAATGCAGCCTCTGTTGCAAGATTATAATTAGCACACTACTATACACACATCAGCTTCCTATCATTAGAACACATGCATAGGTGAGTTTATAAAGAGAAATGGACTATTGTGGCTCAGTTCTGAAAGTTTCAGTCCATGATTAGTTGGTCTAATTGCTTTTACTCTTTGGGCTTTTGAGGGACCACTTGCTAACTGGAGGACTTCCCACTAATGTTCATGATCGGTGTTATGCTGGAGCCCAGACTTGTAACACTAAAGATCTGAAGTGTAATGATACACAAAGTAGCCATGTGAGAAGTAAAGAGAGACTGCATGAATTTTAGACTCTTTCTGGAAGTAAAAGAGATTAACAAAGCCTGGAAAATACTGAATATCCTTGTAAAGGAGGGGACAGAATTTCAGTCTCAGTGCCTTACTCTATTTTCTTTCCCTTTTTGATTGTTATTTACTCATTGATAATTTCATATATACATACAAATATATCTTAATCATATTCACATCTGAGACACCCTTCCACACCCCCACAGACACCCTCCATCATGTCTACCTCCTATCTTCATGTTCTCTCCTGTACTTCTTTAGTAGTACACTGTATTCAATTAATGCTGCCCTCCAGAATGCTGGCTGAGCTTGTTGGCTTGGTGGTGTGGAGCTCTCCACAGCTGCAGTGAGTTCATGAGCACAGTGGCTGGGTTGTGCCCAAAAGACAGCCTTCCTCCCTAGCCTCTGGCTCTTACGTTCCTTCTACTATTTATTCTGAAATGTTCTCTGAGCCGTGTGTGTGTGTGTGTGTGTGTGTGTGTGTGTGTGTGTGTGTGTGTGTGTGTGTGTGTGTGTTGGGGGTTCTTTCTTCTTTTTTGACACATAGTTTCAGTTCTCTCAGACCAGATTAAAGCTTGTTATGTAGCCAAAGGTGACATTGAACCCCTGATCCTCTTGGATCTTTTTTTCAAGTGCTGAGATTACAGATACAAGCCACCAAGCCTAGCTTATTTTTATTACTTCTGTATTTTTGAGACAGGGTCTCCTGTATCTCAGGATGGCCTAGAACTCACTATGTAGCCATGTGTGGTACTGAATGAATAATCTGCCTCCACACCTCTACGTGCATGCCACTATGTCCAGACATAACACTATAATCTCTCTTCAAAAAATTATTTATTTGTATATAGAAATGAATCGCAAGGCTTCGTGATTACTAGAGAAGCACTTTGCTCACTTAGCTGCATCTCAGTCCAAGATTGTGTGTTTATGTGTTTGCTTGTTTTTGAGACAGCATCTCTCTATGTGTCCTGGGCTGCAATAGAATTTGTGTCAACCCTACCTCTGCCTTTCAAGTGTCAAGTGTTAGAATTACAGTCATGAACCACCAAACTGGCATATTTCTTATAATTTCCCATTAAAATGTTTAATTTCATGTGCACAATAATGAATTTCCTTCAAACCTTTTTCTTTTTATTATATACAAACTCATTCTCTGCTGCTCTTAGTTTCCTTCTCCACTTCCCTCTCCCATCCCATCTTAGCATATCCTACCTTGTGATCATCCCTTTCTTACCCCCAAATAGTAGCCCCCTCTACAAGAGATATAGAGGGGTTCTACATATGAACAAATGGGACATGTGTCTTTCTTGGTCTGCTCTGGTTTATTTATGGTGCTCTCCAGTCATACACATTCTCCTAGACATGGCACAATTTCCTTCTTTATGACTGAATAAAATTCCACCAGATTTTCTCAAAAGGAGAAATACAAATGTTAAACAAGTATTTTAAAAAGTGTTCAATATCCTGAGATATCAGGGAAATTAAAATTGCTTTGAGACTCTACCTAACCCTAATGCGAATGGCTATCATCAAGAAAAAAAATGACAATAAATGCTTGAGAGGAAACAGAAACCCCCATATACTGCTGATGAGAATGTAAACTGCTGTAGTCTCTGCAGAAATCAGTATGTCATTACGGATATCCCTCAACTGTGCTCCCCACTTCCAAGAACTGAATCATATGATTCAGCTATACCACTTCTGGTTATATATTTAAAGGACTCTAAATCATCATTCCACAGTGATAGCTTTGCATCCATGTATATTGTTGCAATTCACAATAGCCAAAATGTGGAACCAGCCTAGTTTCTCACCAAAAGATAAATTCATACAGATGTGTGTCTGAGGGTTTCTATTGCTGTGAAGAGACACCATGACAATGGTAACCCTAATAAAGGAAAACATTTAGTTGGGGCTGGCTTACAGTTTCAGAGGTTTAGTCCATTGTCATCATGGTGAGAAGTGTGAACATGTAGGCAAACATAGCACTGGAGAAGGAGTTGAAAGTTCTACATCCTGACCTGCAGGCAACAGGAAGTGAGCTATGTCCCACACTGGGCATAGTTGAGCATATGAGGCTCAAAGCCTGCCCCCACAGTGACACATTTACTTCAACAAGGCCACACCTACTCCAACAAGGCCTCCTAATAGTGCCATTCCCTATAGGTCAAGCATTCAAATAAACGAGTCTATGGTGGTCATTCCTATTCAAATCACCACAATGTGTTTCTTTAAAACAAAGTGCCTGAGAGTGTAGTTGGAGATCTTCTCTCCAGGTGCCACCAAGCCCTTGCAGTCCCACAACCCACGTATAAAATAATCACTCAGACGCTTATATTACTTATAAATTGTATGGTCATGGCAGGCTTCTTGTTATCTACTTCTTCTATCTTAAATTAATCCATTTCTATTAGTCTATACTTTGCCACTTGGTTCATGGCTTACCTGTACCTTACATCTTCCTTGTCATGGCGGTGGCTGGCAGCGTCTCCCTCCTCCACAGCCTTCACTTCCCAGAATTCTCTTCTCTCTTGTCCCGCCTATACTTTCTGCCTGGCCACTGGCCAAACAGCATTTTATTTATACAGAGCGATATCCACAGCATGAGAGTTTAAATATAAAGTACTACCCTGGTGGTTTCTAAACTGATGTTAAGGAACTGCCAAGAAGGCTTAGTAATAAAAGAGCTTACCTCACTTGTAGAGAATCCAAGTTTGGTTCCACATGTTAGTCTGCCACAGATGTTCTTTCTAGAAATGTGGTCACTTACATTTTCATTTCAATGAAGTGGTCATTATGAATACTTGCAGCTGTATTTATTTTCTACTTCAGTCACTCTGACATTATTATTTATTATTAATACATGAAGCCTACATAATTATACTTAAGCAGGTAATCCTAAATTAGAAAATTTCTATCCTATCAACCAAAGAAGATTTCCTTCTAAATGTAATTCATGTTTGTATTGCTAATTCTCTAGGCGGATTTCAGAGCTGCTTTTCATGGCTATTGTTTCACCCCGAACTGGCAAAAGAGCCTGGAAGTCTTTGAATGTGCTGGATGCTTAACAAATGTCTAGAGCTTTAAATGATGTTTTAAAGATAAGAGCAAAAGTGATCCTTTGTTAATGATTAAAAAATATACCCCAGAAAAGGAAATACTGTTTTTGACGTACATAAAAAGAGGTGGGAGATAAAAAGGTCATGGTGTGTGATACACTTGCTTTTATAGTTTACTGAACTTAATTTTTATCTACCTGTTTTGGCATACGACACAAAGCTAAGTGTGGTGATGTGCGCATTTTATCCCAGCACTTGGGAGACTGTGGTAGGAGGCTCAAGAATATGAAGGCAGCTGGAGCTACATAGTGAGTTCCAGTCTAGCTGGGATACTTTGCAAAACCAAAGACTGAGGGTACGTGTGAACACTATAAAGTCTGAAAGGGGAATAATGAAACAGGAAGGATGAATTTGGGGTGGAGGATGAGATGGTAGAGGAAAGAATACAGGGATTGATAAATAATACTAAGGATCTTTCAAAAAATTCATATGGAAACATACTACCATAGAAGTTCATATATATATATATATATATATATATATATATATATATATATATTATATATATGTATATATTCATGTGTATACATAATGAGCTATCCTATAATGGAACAACAATACACTACTAGACACACAGACTAACAAAAATCTTAATCACAGGAAGGAGTTTTACAGTTGTAGGCCAGTGAGTTCCCTAGACCTGTTATAGACTGTTCCCAATGCTATTAGATACCTTCCAGAACTTGATGGTAAAACTCTACTGATGAAGTCACTGCACATTTGAGTAGATACAGAGTTGTAGATCATGAGGTTATCAAGCTGGTACTGACCTGGATACTTCATCCCTAATGGATAGCTTTTATTGTGCTGGGGAAGAAGGCGCTCTATACACTACCAAAGGAGAAAAGAAATCTTTAATCATACCCAGCTGTGAACCCTGGGAGCTACAACCATGACTGGCCTGGAAAGGCATGCCCATTGGTACAATAGTGGCACATGCACCATAAGAATAACCAATGACTTCCTGATTGGATTCAAGTGCCACTCCACAGGGTGGTGGCTAGACATGTCATAGGCCCTAGAGTAGAATCCATTATTATTATTCTGCTAAAAGGATATGGTATTAAACTGACTCCTTATGAGTTATCATTACACCCATAGATAATGCTTGTCGCAATCCTCATCATAGCAGCTATTTGCTGTAGAGGGCAATTAACACAGAAACCCTCCAGGTGCATAAAGTAAGAGACTTCCAAGTGCTCAGTCCTAAATGGGATGTATGTATCACACCACTTCTCCCAAGGTTCAGGGATTATTGCAGAAAAGGGGGCAGAGACTGTAAGGTCAGAGGTGGGAGACAACTACAAGGAAACTGCTTTCCAGACATAGCAGAGCAGCTGCACATACGAACTCACAGTCAGCTTGGCAGCATGCACAAGTGACGTGCAAGCCCAAGCCAGACCAAACACCAGAATGGAGTGGGCAGGTGGGCAAGAAATGCAACCCCTAGCTGAGAAGTTGGCAATTGATAGTTGCTGGGAGATAAAGTTTTCTTTAAAAGTGTAGTCCTTGTAGGTCAACCACTCTCCCGTGGAAAGTCACACATCCAGGAATATATGGGCATCACAAACTGGATTTGATGGGTGTAGAAAAAAAGAGGACTCAGCTGGGTGTGGTGGTGCACACCATTAATTCCAGCACTCGGGAGGCAGAGGCAGGTGAATCTCTGTGAGTTCAAGGCCAGCCTGGGCTACAAAGAGAGTTCCAGGAGAGCCAAGGTTGTTACACAGAAAAACCCTGTCTCAAAAAATAAAATAAAATAAATAAATAAATAAATAAATAAATAAATAAATAAAAGAAAAAAGAAAAAAAGAGGATAAAAAAGTTGAATGGGCTGGGAAAGGGGGTCATGGATCAGAGAGGTGTTCGGCAAGGGATTGAATAAGATCAAAATATATTGTATGAATTCTCACAGAACTAATGGAAAAAGTTTTAAAAATTACAATGTTTATAATTAATACAAAAAGAATAAGTACACTAAAACATATCTATAATTTTCACAAGTAAGGTGTGATAAAGGAACAAGTAAACATTCAACAAACCTCTCTGTAATTCATGGGAGATGTTGGAAACAAAAGACCAAAGAAATAATTGTCTGTGTTTAAAACTTTTCATGTATATCTTCTTGTAGTTTGGCCATCACTATAAGATAATATGTTTTGGTCAATTGTCTGGACCAAGGACAATGAGAGATACACAGAGCTGATCCCAGTTCAGCCTTGATGAGCAGGCTGACAGGCTCCAAAGTTACACAGAGAAACCCTGCCTTAAAAAAAAACAAAAAAGAGACAGCCAGGTCTGTATAGAAGGAGCTGCACAGCCAATAGCTAGTCAGGAGAATGATAGATGGAACTAGCTGGCCAAAAGAGCAAATGAGAGGGAAGGAAAAAAGGAGAGAAGGATAACAGGGTGCAGCCACCCATCCTCACACCCACTCATGAAATAAGAAGCAAGGAAAAGATATACAGAAATAGAGAAAGGCAGTAGGTGAGGAGTGGCTCAGACTGATTGCACACCTTTAATCCCAGCACTTGGGGAGGAGCAGTCTCCATGGGATGACACCAAAATGGACCAAACATTCTGCCCTAGGCCAACGCGGGACCCAGCTGCCGATCCTGCAAAGCCCAACAACTTGGAGGTGTTGGTGAGATTGCCCTACTGATCAACCTGCTCAGCTGAGATCCATTCGGGAGAGATTTCAGACGCCCGTAGTCTACAGTCTGAGGAAACAAGATCAACTGAGGAGTTGACGAGCAGGCAAAACACGACCTGAGAACACAAGAGAAGGAGCTGTCCAGCCACCAAACCAGATCACTAGAGTCATAAACCCACCGACTGGGAACAGGTAAGGCCCCATCTTCAGACCGGCAGACCAGGTCTCTAGCCCCTAGGTCCCAGCGATTGGAACCCTAGGAACCAGGCAGCTACCTTTCCCTGCTCCCTCACCAAAACAAACAAACAACAAAAACAAATAAACAAACAAACAAAAAACCAGCCCCTGCAAATCCAACAACCACTGGAGTCCACCCGACACCAACTGGGAACAGCCATTGGTGCCCCAGAGACTGGACAGCGGCCTCTTTCCCTGCCCCCTTACATTGAAAACCATCCCATGCAACAACAACCACTGGAGCCCTAAGCCCACCCTGCACCAATTGGGAACAACTGCTCCCTGAGACAGAACCCACTAACACTGATTGGACTAAGCTGCTCCTGGAGAAACAGTCCAACAGCTGATTCAACCAAGAAAAAAACCAAAATAAACAAACAAACAAACAAATAAATAAATAAAATAAAAAATTTTTTAAAAGCCTCATTAACTCTTGAATGTACACACATACAAAAAAGTTACAAGCACCTAGAATATTCACCCACAGGTTTTATTGTTGTTTTGTTTAAAAAAAGGTATAGCTATATAATCCAGGACGCCCTTGGCCCTGAATGTGTGGATCTTCCTGCCTCAGCCACCCAAGTGTTGGGATTATAGGAGGATGCCACTGTTTCCAGCTCTTATTTTTTATGTATTTATTTGTTACTTTGTATATGTGGTGTATGTGGGGGAGTGTACATGTACCACAGTGGTGAATGTGGAAGCCAAAGGACAGCTTTAAAGAGTAGGTTTTCTCCTTTCACCATGGTATGTTTGATATGTCAACTTGACACAAGATAAAGTTATCTGAGAGAAAGGAACCCCAGTTAATAATATACTTCCACACAATGGGGCTGTAGGCAAGCCTGAAGGGCATTTCTTAATTAGTGATTGATGTGGGAGGGCCCAGTCTATTGTGGGTAGTGCCATCACTGAAGAGCTCACCCTGAGAACAAGAGAGAGCTGTCAGGCTGACCAACCCTGCAACTACCTAGGCCCAGAACCACAGTTATGACTTGGCTCACCTCAACATTCACCCTATCTGTGATCTGCAGGAGCACATGAAGGTGCAGGTCCTGCAGACTCAAAGCTACATGATCTCCACAACACAGGGCAACAACAGGATAGCCCAGAGGAGTCCCAGTGAGGGACCAACATTGATAGTGTAGCAGAAACCAGAGGCCTCAAACCACACCAATGACTCTTTGCAGTGAACAGTTGCAAGTAAAAACATATGAATAAGGGGCTGGAGAGATGGCTCAGAGGTTAAGAACACTGACTGCTCTTCCAGAGGTCCTGAGTTCAATTCCCAGCAACCACATGGTGGCTTACAACCACTGGTAATGAGATCTGGCGCCCTCTTCTGTATACATAATAAATAAATCTTAAAAAAGAAAACAAAAATCCATATGGATAAAAGGGTTTACTTTGTGAGTCACTGTGTCACACTACAGTTTCCAGGATGAGATTGATTTTTCCTGTATTTTATTTTATTGGGTAGCAAGACAGAGAGAAGATATGAAGGGACAGGGAAATGAATGGGATCGAGATGCATGATGTGAAAGACACAAAGAATAAATAAAAAGAAAGTTTAAAAAAGAAAGCAGGCTGAGGCTGAGCAAACCATGGGGAGCAAGCAGATAAGCAGCATCCCTACCTCCACGTTCCTGTCTTGACTTCCTTCAGTGATGAGCAGTGATGGTGTAGTATAAGTCAAATAAGCCCGTTCTTCCCCAGGTTGCTTTTGGTCATTGTGTTTCATCACAGCAATACTAACTCAACTAAGACAAATTGGTACTAAGATAGTAGGGTATTGTTGTGACAGACCTGAATATGTTGTTTTTTGGAAGGATTGTGGAAAGACTTTGGAACTCTGGGCTAGAAAAGCCGTTGAGTATTTAAAGCTTGGCGAGTTACTCTGTGGGAGCTTGGAAGATAAGAACATTGAAAGCATCCAACATCCCTCATGATAAAAGTCTTGGAGAGATCAGGAATACAAGGGACATACCTAAACATAATAAAGGCAATTTACAGAAAGCCTATAGCCAACATCAAATTAAATGGAGAGAAACTCAAAGCAATTCCACTAAAAACAGGAACAAGACAAGGTTGCCCACTCCCTTCATATCTATTCAATATAATGAAAGGCCCCCCGTCTCAGTAACTTAGCCTAAGAAACGGCCTTGAGAAAGATAATTGGAAAAATAACCTTGAGTCAAGGCAGGAGATATCAAACACCCGGTCTTGGGAGGAACAAACCTTGAGTCAGAACAAGATATCTATAATTGGCTACCTGGCCTTGGAGAACAGACAGCTGCACATTCCTGAAAATTAAAGATAGCCCCCAAGTTCACCCTGGCCTTATTCGAATTAACCAATGGGGACCCTGTAACTATGCTTCTCGCTTCTGTAACCATGCTTCTGCCCCCAGGACTCTATAAGAAGTCCCCCTTCCCCTAGGAAGGCGCGCAAGTCCTCCCAGAGACTTTGCCGCCCCAGGTACCTGTGCATTCGAATAAACCCTCTTGCTGTTTGCATCTGATCCGTGGTCTCGGTGTGTTCCTTGGGTTTGGGGGTCTCTCTTGAGGAAAGATCCCCAGTGGGGAGCCTTTCTTTCAATAATACTTGAAGTTTTAGTTAGGGTAATAAGAAAAATGAAAGATATCAAGAGGATACAAATTGGAAAGGAAGAAGTCAAAGTATCATTTTTTGAGAATGATATGCTAGATTTCATAAGTGACCTTAAAAATTCTATCAGGGAACTCCTACAGCTGGTAAACACTTTCAGCAAAGTGACAGGATGCAAGACTCACTTATAAAAATGAGCAGCCCCTCCTATATCTCAACTTCATATGGAAAAACAAAAACACAGGATAGCTAAAAACAATTCTGAACAACAAAAGAACTGCTGGGGGTATCACCATCCTGATTTCAGGTTGTACTACAGAGCTCTAGTAATAAAAACGGC
Organism: Onychomys torridus; assembly: GCF_903995425.1. Lineage (NCBI taxonomy): Eukaryota > Metazoa > Chordata > Mammalia > Rodentia > Cricetidae > Onychomys > Onychomys torridus. The sequence continues at coordinate 76,560,394 of NC_050466.1, read as the reverse complement.
ATGGTATTGGCATAAAAACAGACACGTTGATCAATGGAATCAAATTGAAGTCCCAGACAAGTTCACACCCCTATGGACACCTGATGTTTTTTTTATAAAGAAGTCAGAAATACACACTGGAAAAAAAGAAAGCATCCTCAACAAATAATTCTGGTCAAACTGGACATATAGAAGAATGCAAATAGATCTATACTTTTCCATGATGGAAGCACAAGAGGGGTCAAGGGGAGAGAGAATGTAGCGGGTAGCTGGGAGGAGTGGAGGGAGGAGAAACAGTGATTGGGATGTAATGTATGATAAGAGAATCTACTTTCAATAAAAAAAGAAATATAATGGCATTTATAAATGTAAGAAAAAAAAAGAATGTTGAAAGCAGAGCAGACTATGGAGGCCTGGCTTCTGAAATTTCAGAAGAAAGCAAAATCCTACCTGGCCTCTTGTGTGAAGAATCTGTGCTTCTGGTTAGCTGGAGCTGAAGAATTGGCTGTGATTAATGAGACCGGACACATTAAAGTAAAACCTTTCCTTTGCTGGGACGATGGATGTTGGTCAGCTGGGGCTGAAGAACCAGCTGTGATTACCGAGGAACCAACCCCACTGAGGTGAAGTCATGTGGGAAGCACTTTCTCAGAGTCAGTGCACAGAAGCTGTGTTCCAAGGCTTTACCTCCTGCTGGCAGCTGAACTTGGTAGTGTTAGTCATTCAGGTGATAATGGTTTTGAAGGTATGAAGGGGTCATGAAGAGCAGCTGAGGGTTGGCACTGTGTGGCAGGGCTGGAGTCCCTGAAGAGAGTCCAGAGGAGGCTATTGGTGAAAGTACGTCCATCCCAGTTGCAGCAAAGGACCCCAGCATTTTTGGAGATGCTGATACCATGGGATGAGCACCAAGGAAAGCAGCAACAGTGGCGTGGAGCGAGCTGGAGTCTAGTAGACAAGCTGTGTGTACTGCAGAGGCTTGAGCCAGAGAAGTGACCTAAGCCTTTTGGAGGATCCCAGGAGAATGAGAGTTGATCCCAGACATTGGATATTGAGTTATTTACACAGTTGGTGTTTACTTTTGCTGTGTTCAGATTGTGACTATGCCCTGGTTCTTCCCCTTTTTGAAGTAAGAAATATTTAATTTTTTTATAGGAGTCCACTGTTGACTTTGGATTATAAAAGACACTTTGGATTTTCTTTAAAGAGATTGAATTTTTGAAGTATTTGAATTTGTAAGACTGTAGGACTTTTAAGTTTGAAAATATTTTACATTGTGAGCCATCATGTGGATGCTGGCAATTGAACCCGTGTCCTTTGCCAGCATAAGTCTTATTTCTTTTGGGGAAGTATGTTTCACTATTGTATGGGTTGGACTCAGACACCTGGACCTCAACTTCCTACATAGCTGGCACTACAAGTTTTATCCATGTCTTTTCTCACTGAAGATTACTGCACTGATGATTCAATTTGACCATCCTCTGAATTTGACCTTTGTGCCGTATGTGCACTAAATCAGGGATTGGGGACCTAGGTATGTTTTTGTATTGTAATTTGCCTTCAAAATCATGAACATGGGACCCCTTTGGCCAACAACTCAATTAGATATAACCCAACACCAATACTGGAAGCTTCATTTGGTGATAAAGGATGTCCAGTTGGGGCTCTGTCTCTCCCAGTTTTTGGAGATTTCATTTCGATAGCCTTCACATTTGTATATATTTCATATTTGTATATATTTAGGGAGCTTCAATACTACCCACCAAATGGCCCTTAAGTTTAGTTCTATCTCCCTGTATTCCCTCCCGTGTCTTCTTCTCCTTTCCCCTCCCTGCTAGATTCTCCTATTCCACTCCCCCACATCCATCTTTAACCATGTGTTTCCTAACAATCTATCATCACTTACTCTATACCAAACCTCTGTGGTTCTACAGATTGTAGTTTGATTATCAGTGACTTAATAGCTAGTATCCACATATAATCAAATACACACCATATTTGTTTTTCTGGGTCTGGGATATCCCTATCAGGATGATTTTTTTTCTAGTTCTATCCATTGGCCTGCAAACTTCATGATGTCATTTTTAACAGCTGAATAGTAGTCCATTGTGCAAGTTTACCACATTTTCTTTATCCATTCTTTGGTTGAGGGGCATCTAGGTTGTTTCCAGGTTCTGGCTATTATGAATAGTGTTAGAATTCCTAGCCATTCTCTCCATGACTGAGCATGTGCTGGTAAGATGCTTAGTCATCCCAGGGCCTTACAGTCCTACATAATCCGTGTACTATGTGGTCATATAACTTGCTCACAGCTTGATCACATAATCTATGCACATGTGTGGCATAGCTACATAAACCCATATGCGCATGTGTGGGAATCGGGGGTTGGGGAGGGATCTATAAAAGCAGATTCCACATATCCCTACTCCTTCCTGCACAATCTTTCTATAGGCCTAAGCACATTGCTTCTGTTCCCTTCCCTTAATAAGCTCTTTTTTATTCTTTTTTTTTTTTTTTGAGATAGGGTTACTCTGTATAGTTTTGGTCCCTGTCCTGGAACTCACTCTGTAGCCCAGGCTGGCCTCGAACTCACAGAGATCCACCTGGCTCTGCCTCCCTAGTGCTTGGCTTAAAGACATGTGCCACCATATCTGCCCAGCCTTAATTAACTCTTATAGTGGGTTTTGTTTTACCTTATGGCTTTTCTCGCATGGTAAACAGTGCCGCTTAATGAATAACACTGTACCACTTAATAAATAACAAATAGAGCAGCCGTGAACATGGTTGAGCAAGTGTCTCTGTGGATGAAGCATCCTTTAGGTATATGCCAACAAGTGGTATAGCCGGACCTTGAGGTAAATCAATTTCCATTTTCCTGAGGAACCACCACACTAATTTCTATAGTGGTTGTACAAGTTTGCACATCCTCACCAACATTAGCTGTCACTTGTGTCATTGATCTTAAACATTCTGACTGGTGTAAGATGGAATGTAAGAGTAGTTTTGATTTGCATTTCCCTGAAGTCTAAGTGCCTGAGACTTGCTTTGGTGGGGGTGGGGGGGCGTGTTCAGAGCCCAAAGAGGATGTGTGGAGTTGGCAGGGGGTAGAGAAGGAGGAGATGGACATGGTCTGAGGGTGAATTGGGATGGCTGGCAGCAGTGTTTAATTGAAAAGAGACATATAGGGTTAAATGAGAGACAAGGCCATGTGACCTGGGGTGAGGCTTGAGATCAGGGGTTGAGAAAGCTAGCCTTGACCTTGACAACAGGCACCAGTCATATGTTAATGAAAGGGCCATAAGTTCCTCTTGCTAGAGATAAGAAGAATGGCTGCTTTATCAAGGAGGAACTTCCCTGAAGCCTCTAAAGGAATGGAGACCCATATCCAAATGGCTGACCTTGGGAAAAGGACTTCTTCTGGGGAGCAGACACCATACTACAATTTCTTAGTCTTACTATATGGGCCTCTTCCTCTAATAACACTCCCCAAAGGGAAGGTCCTGATTGTTAGCATTCAGGCATCTGTACTGGCCTGTCCTTAGGGTCCTGACAGGATGCTGTCCTGAGCTGCAGCCACTAAGAGTACCTCCTGTGTGCATTCACTACTGTTCCCTTATAAAAGCTGGGCCTTGCTTATAAGGGTTTTGTCCTTAATTACATCCTGGGATGCGGGCCAGCCTAAAAAGTGGGCAGGCCCTCTGTGCCCCCCCTTCTCTCTTTCCACCCTCTGCGTGGTCTCTCTGTCTCTCTTCGTCTGTCTGTCTGTCTGTCTGTCTCTCCCTCCCTCTCTCCCCCTCTCTCCCAATAAAGCTCTAGAAAGGTAACTATAGCTCGTGACTTTCCTCTAGCATGCTCCTCCACTGGGATGGCAACTGTGGGTGGTGGCCAGCCACCAGCAGCACCAATTTAACCAACATTTGGTGCTGTGACTCCACAGGCCTGTTCACGTCTGTCTCTTTCTTTCCTATTTTAATAGAAACTCTTGTTAGTGGATCTTGTTGTGTTCATGATATTTCCTCACAGGGTAAGAGCACTGCCAAATAACTAACATTCTGGTGCCGTCAGGAAAATGGATGCTTCTGGGCACTCTGCGCCTGGAAACCCAGGAACCGGAGACTCTGCTCCATACACGACAGACCACTGTCCATTCACCTGGCCTCACAAATTCACATGCAACACCACTACTGATTGGTGAGTCCCCAACCTTTCAGCCAGCGTAAACAGTTTCCTGAATCCATGAGAATGACCATTGAGCATCCAGTGCCCCACTGAGTATTCTTAAAACCGGGGGAACCCCCGGCCACGGTCTTTATTGGCTATGGTCGGCCCCTATCATGGGCCTAAATTTCCAGCCATCTCCCACATCTGCAGCTTGAGATATTCCTCGAAGTTGGACCATCACTGTTGGGTGTGTCCGAGCTGTGTGAAGGTGACATTTTTTTCTGGCTTGACAAAGCGGTAGACGCTGTTCCAGATTCCCGGGGAATCCTTGCTTCACACAGCGGGGGCCCCTGTTTTTCAGCTGAGTTGTTTAGCAGCCTGTGCCCGGGTTCTGTCCTTGGACTTGGGGATGCCTGGGGCCTTGGCTCTGGATCTCGTTTGTTTTTTTATTATTTTTATTTTTCTGCCTTTCTGCTGCAGACATGGGACATAAGGCTTCCAACCCGATCAGTCCTTCCTCTCCCTTAGGCTGTCTTCTTGAGGCTTTAAAACCTCTTACCTTAATGCCTTACTTAAAGATTCCTAAGCTTATCCCTCTCTGTACTAAGAAATGGCCCAGGTATGCTTTAGAAAATAATAAAAAATGGCCGCCGAGTGGCTCCTTAGATCGGATATTTTACAGGAGTTATCTAATTTCTGCCAGCAAACAGGCAAATGGAAAGAGAGTTGCCCTATGTTATTGGTTTCCTCTTTCTCAGTGCTAAGCCTTCTCTTCGGGATTCCTTCTCTCCTGCTCATGTGCTCCTAGCAATGCCTAAACTGGAAGATTCTCTGACTCCAGAATCTCTGACTCTAGATCCTGCTAACGAAAATTCACCTATCTGACCTCTGGCTCCCACCCCTACTCCTAGGGTGACTGTTCCTTCAGCTCCTCTTCCGGATTCTTCTTCCTCAGCAGCGGCCATTTCCAAAGGCCCTGCTCTGGCTCCAACTTTCACTCCACCTACTACACGCTCTCAAACTGCTAAAGCACCTGATTCCAGCCATCCAAACCCGTTCACTGTTCTCCCTTTGCGAGAGGTGGCTGGTGTGGATGGACTAATTAAGATCCATGTTCCATTTTCTCTCGCAGAACTTTCTCAGATAGAAGCTAAGCTGGGTTCTTATACCTCTAATTCTGCTTCATTTATTAAGCAGTTTCAATATATAACTCAATCCTATAGTCTCACCTTTCATGACATATTCATGATACTTTCTAATAATTTACTTCCTGAGGAGCACAGGTGAGTATGGGAACAGGCTAGAACTCATGCAGACGAAGTTCACCAGACTAAACCCTCACATCCTCCGGGAGCCGAGGCAGTTCCTGACCAAGAACCACACTGGGACTACAATACTCAGTGTGGATCTCTAGCCAGAGATAGGTTTATTACCTGTCTTCTGACAGGCCTCTGTAAGGCTGCCCTAAAACCAGTAAACTATGAAAAACTAAAAATGGTAATTCAGGATAAGGACAAAAATCCATATCACTTCTTAGAGAGGCTCACCAATGCTCTACTTCAGTTCACTAGCTTAGACCCAGAGAGCCCTGAGGGCAGGCAGCTCCTAATGACCCACTTTGTCTCACAGAGCTTCCCCGACATTAGGGATAAACTTAAATGTTTAGAGAAGGCTCTCTGACTTCACAGGCAGATGTGCTGGTGATAGCATTTAAGGTGTACCATGGGAGAGATGAAAAAGCCCCCCAAAACCCACTACCAGATGCTGGCAAACACTGCCCACCGGCTCCCCAAAGCCGTCTGGTCCCTGTTTCAAGTGCGGGAAGGAAGGCCATTGGGCCCAGGCTTGCACCACCGCCCCACGAAGGGCACCGACAAGGCCTTGTCCAAAATGTTGCCAAAAGGGTCACTGGTCAGCTGACTGTCCTAATGTCCCAAGCGACACAGGAATGCCAGACGAAGACCACCCTCCTGCTGACTTTGTAGGCTTGGCCTACAGTGACGACTGATGCTGCCCGGTTTCCGCCCCAGCCACTCCCATCTCACACAGGGAACCAAGGGTAATAATAAAAGTAAATGGGTGCCCCATCTCTTCCTTTTAGACACCAGAGCTACCTACTCTGTCCTGAGAGAGTTTTGGGGGCCTACTTCTCCTTCTCATCTCCCTGTTGTCAGGGTTGGGGGACAGCCTTATCTATCTCACCTGACACCACCATTTAACCGTATTTTCAGAGGCATCCCTCTCACACACACATTCTTAGTGGTGCCAAGCTGCCCTGTACCTTTAATGGGAAGGGATCTTCTAGCTAAGGTAGGAGCGTCCATTTCTTTTGCTCCACACATTTGCCTCATCCCAGACACACCAGCAGCTCCTCTTCTCCTAACCACTCGCTCTACCGACTCAAGGCTATAGGAATTGTCCACTGCCGGTCTCATCAGACCGATAATTCTATAAGCTCTAGGGGAAACAACCGAGCTGACCAGGCAGCCAGGACAGCAGCTCTCCAGGGCCAAGTCTTGCCTCACCCACCACAGGGAATCCACACAGTACACCCTACAACCTCACAGGGAACTCCTGACACTAGGCAAATTCTGTCCTACCTACACCAGCTCTTTCATCCTAATAATCTTGCACTGTCTCAATTTGTAAAGGCTCACCTGCAGCCCACCTCTGAGGACTTACAGTTCTTAAGAACTATTACTGCCTCTTGTGAGATCTGCCAAAAAACAGTTCCCAATACCAAGTACAGGAGTCAGCCTTTTCCCACCCACCAGGCTAGAGGTTCCCTTCCAGGGACTGACTGGCAGCTTGATTTTACCCATATGCCCACCATCAGGAAAGTTAAATATCTCCTCGTGATGGTGGATTCATTTTCAAATTGGGTGGAGGCATATCCGGCTTCTAATAAGCAGGCTCAGACAGTCACAGACCTCCTTCTCCGAGAAATTATTCCTCGGTTTGGGGTTCCTGCTTCTCTTCAGTCTGACAATGGCCCGGAGTTCACCTCTCAGATTTCTCAGACACTAGCTAAGGCTCTTAACATCCCTTGGCATTTTCATATCCCATACCATCCTCAATCCTCAGGAAAGGTGGAACGTACCAACCGGTCTTTAAAAACCATTCTTACTAAGATGTCACAGGAGCTTCACCTCGACTGGGTAAGATTATTGCCTCTAGCTCTTCTCAGGCTCAGGGCACTTCCTAAAAAGCCTCTTTCAACTTCTCCATTTCAACTAATGTATGGAAGGCCAGTTCTAACACCAGGTCTTTTATCCAACCCTCCAGCTGTTCCAGATAGCCTGTTAACTCCTCTCTTATGTTACCTAAGGTCTAGCCTATGGAGCTATGCAGACTGGTCATTACCCCAGCCGTGTGACAATCATTGTCCACCTCCAATCCACATTGGGGATCAGGTTCTTCTCTTTCCTCCAGGCCAGTGCCCTTCACCCCTTTCCCCTAAGTGGCAGGGACCCTTCAAGGTAATTTTTGTGACTCCAACAGCCGCTAAACTCGAGGGCTTTCCTCACTGGGTCCACCTGTCTCATCTAAAACCTTTTATCTCACCTCCATCCCAGAAAAATCTCTCCTCATATACAGTAAAACAAACAGGACCCTGTTCTCTCGAGCTCCAGAGGACACCAGGATCCACTGCCTTGTCACCAATTCCAGAGGAATAAGGTATCACCCCTTCCTTTCCCAACTAGGGCCACACAGAGCCGGAGGCAAAAGGGACCCTCAAAATATCCAGGCGGTAAGGATATAACAATCTATCACTGTTCAATACTCAACAACTTATCATCTGTGTATCCCAAGTGCTAAACTAACAAAACAAACAGGTGCCTTAAATAAACCACCTCGAATAAGGCTTGTCTCAGGTAAAAATTAAGCAGAGTACTAAAACACCATAATAATCATTAATTTTATCACAGCCACCTTTTTTAACATGTCTCCTCTGGACAGGCCAGATCTACCTCAGATAAATGTCAACTCCCAAAATAAAATAATAGTGATTCTTTTCTCTAAGCTTTTTTAAGTCACCAGTATCTTGTCAGACAGAAGGTTCCCAGCCACACCATGAAGGATGGACACAGCTGCAGGACTTCATCTCAGGACTTCAGGAGCCAGCCTCCCCATTTCCCCCAAGAGTCAACTGATGCCCACCTGAAGCAGTCTTTGAGAGAAACGGCACCCCATACCCACTCATCCACATTTTTTTTTATAGAAAAACAAGTCAGGGATGATATGAATTCACAACATGCCCCCATGGTTGGGCATGCCCGGCGGACCTAGACACTTTCGCCTAGTCATTTCCAGTTCAAAATAGCCATTTCCGGGTCAAAACATCTCACGTGACTAGGACCCTGTGGCTGTATGTGGTTGCATAAAGCACACAGCCATGTGATCTACGCACATGCGTGGAGTAGCAATATAAGTTTCTGTACGCATGCATGGCCCACCCTTTATAAGCTGGTGCCATTTTGCACTTTCCCTCTTGACCAGGCGTGTTTCCCACAGGCCCACTCACGTCTGTCTCTCTTTCCTATCTTAATAAAAACTCTTGTTAGTGGATTTGTCATGTTTCAGGATGTTTCCTTGCAGGATAAGAGCGCCAAATAACTAACAATAAGTGATTTTAAGTTTATGATCATTCTCTCTAGAGTGCTTATTAAATTTTCTCGAACATCATCATGAAATTTTTGAATGTTTCAATTTATTTTTGAATGATATAGTAGAATTTCATTCTCATTTGATATTTCATATTCAACCTTAGTAGATGCAAATAAGGTTAAAAATACATTCATTTATTATCTTTGACACAAGCAATAATGTCTGGAAAGCTGATAAATCTCATATTAATTTTGGAAACATTGTATACATTCTTGTTTTTAAAAACTAAGCAGAAATATGGCATTAAAGAACAAGTCATCATTAGCACACAGAAGAAACTTCTCCAGAATTTGCTAATAGATGGTGATAATTAATAGAAAGCATAGTATCTTTCTCAAGGGGTTGTGATCTTGGAACTTTTAGCTATTCATAGATGTTCTACAGGGGTTGAGAAAACTTCACCAAAGAACTATTTCCACTCATAAGTGCTGGATCAATTAAAGTAATAGTAAATTTTATAGGTTCACTGCTAAATTTAAGATGATTGTGTTGTGGCAGTATAATAATAAAATCAAGTTTAATGTTTCTAACCACTCATGCACTCCTATAAATCATTTCAGAGAAAGTATTTGCATTGACATCTTCATGTGGGTTACTTAGTTCTCTTCTTGAAAGTGTCATATGTTAAGGTTTGTTGAGAGAAGTATAGTAAGAAAAATGAGAAGCGTTTTTGCATCATCCAACACACTGCATGTCATTTGAAGATTAGAACATTTTCTGCAGTATTTCTCTAGAAGTGAACTTAGTCCATCAGATTATTAAGATTTCATAGATTATTTTTTGTAATATGCTTGTTTTAATTGAAACAATATTATTTTAAAGCTATCAACATTTTATGTGCCCTAGCTTATTTCCTTTGTAATTTGTTAGTGGGAATTGACATAATATTATATTTTAATGCTCTGATTTTTAAAAATGTGTGTGTATGTGTTTATGCATGTAAGTAAATGTTCCACGTATGTTGTGGAATAGAGTTCAACATTAAGTGTCTTTGCTCAAAAGCCATCTACCTTGGGTGTTTTTAATATGCTATTAACATGTGTGTGTTTATAATATGCCTGTATGAGTACAGGTGCATGACTGCCATGACTTAGGTACAGATGTTAAAAGACAGCTTTGGAATTCAGTCCTCTCCTATCATGTGTTTTGGGTATAAAACTCAGATCATCAGGTTCGTGAAGAAAGTATTGTTTTACCAACTCTACTTTAAAAAATATCTATCTATCTATCTATCTATCTATCTATCTATCTATCTATCTATTTTTGAGACATGGTCTTTCATTAGGAACTGAGGCTTGTCAATTTATTGTGAGACTTGAAGTAAACTCAAGAGGTCAACCCATTTCCACTTCCTCAGCCCTGGGAATACATTTGTGTACTGCAAAGCCTGCATTCTTATTAAGGGCTCAACACAGGTTCTTATGTTTAAGACAACCAATATGAAGTTAGCTTATAACTAAATTTAAAATTATAAAGCACCTTTAAAATACATCAGGTATAATCAGCATTATAATATCCTTTGTCCTATAAATTAAATGCTTTTGTTTCTTTGGTGTAGTCCCGCTTTATTCAAGTGTAATAACTTTTAAGATATAGAGCACAAGACACCTCTGATATTAACATAGACTGAATATACTTACCTATTTAAAATTAATAACAACTTAAATCACAGATGAAATCTCTACATTGTTGTTTTCTCCAACACACTTTGTTAACGATACAAATGTTTCTATTTTGTACATGTGTATCAATTTAGAAGTCTTGGAGTTTATTGTTATTTTTAATTCTTTTACTTAAACTTTTATATTAAGGTTAAGATTGATTTAATTACCATTAATTCAATTTGTTTAAGCATGTACTTTACCAGTAAGATTTGTATTCTCATGTGCTTTTGTGCTGATTTGAAGTTTATTTAGCTGGACTCCAAGGTCATAAAGGCTGTTGGCTGGGCTCCCTGATAGAGTGGGGCTGTTATTTAGACTTTTAGTTAGCTTTCACTGTTGGCTAGGCTCCCTGCTTAGGCGTGGCCCCTTCCACAGAGTTCAGCATCCTTAGCGGATGCTAACTTGCTTCCTCAGTCAGACAGTACAAATTAGAGGAACTCCATGTTTGCGTGAAGTTATTGGTGGCAATTCTGGCGACTAGTGCATGTGGGTCCAGAGTCACCTTGTAGTTCTGTGTACTAATCAGTGTGATACCCCTTCTAATGTTCCTTGCCTTCCCCAGTAGTATAGCTGTACCAATAACCAGCATGTCCTGTTTCCAAAGTGGAACATAATGAAAGTGAGCCCAGAACCTCTTGTTCCGATATGGAACATAATAAATACTAGGTGTCTTGTCCAATGCCTTGAATTGTTGTCATTGAACACTCACCTTGGTCTGTGTTTTTTGCTCAAAGAGCAACTAATTTCAATGCGGTCTTTTCCTACATGGTGCTTTACTGACAAAGGTAAGAGGGAGTAGAAACAAGTGCCATTTCTACTCTTAGAATTTATCATTCCTGTGAGGTTCTATGTCCTCATTCTATGTTCTGGAATACAAATAAAGACATTCTGCTCTATAAATAGTTAAATTTGTGTTTAATTCAAGGGACCACAACTGTGGGCCCTCTATTCCAGTCTTAGTGTATTTTCTCTGAACACAATTTGTTTTTGTTGTTGTTGTTGATGTTGTTGTTGTTTTTTTCCAGAGCTGAGGACTGAACCCAGGGCCTTGTGCTTGCTAGGCAAGAGCTCTACCACTGAGCTAAATCCCCAAGCCCTTGTTTTGTTTTTTAAATTTTATTTATTTATTATGTACATAGTGTTCTGCCTGCACATACACCTGCATGGCAGAAGAGGGCACCAAATCCCATTACAGATAGTTTGAGCCACCATGTGGTTGCTGGGAATTGAACTCAGGATCTCTGGAAGAGTAGCCAGTGCTCTTAACCTCTGAGCTGCCTCTCTAGCCCCATAATTTGATTCTGAATCTTTACATATGCAACAATTACTGTTTCCTGCATCTATCCTTCATGTGTTAATTCACCCATTTAATTTACTTGTACAAAACTCCATACATCTGCTCCATGTTATTTTATTATTTTCTTAATACAATTCCCCAAAGAAATGTTATTACTTATTTCAGTATTAATTCAAAATAATTTTTTTTTGTCCCCATAGTTCCATTGAGTTTCCTAAGTCATTTTGTGATTATGACATCTGATTTTGAGAATGGAAAGCATGTAATTCTGTTGGGATATGTGGAATGTCTGTGTAATTCCCTAAGAGAATATTAAATAGAAATGTTTTGAATCATGTAGATTTCAGAAAATATTCATGAACTTAATTATCTCTTAATAATAAGGTTGAGTATTAAAAATAGAATCTCTATAGAGTTTTATTATGAGCTGGAATGATGATTGCATTATTCAAGCAATTCTAATGAGGTGACCTAGAATGATTCAAAGGCCAAACTTCGAATCATTATTAGGTTATCTCACAACCATAAAGTATAACTGAGTTCTTACAAAATTTCTTTTTTAGCATATATTAATTTTTAACAAATGAAATAATGGGTTTCAGTTATGACATTTTCATACAAATATGCCATACACTTTGAAAACATGTTTTTCTAAGTCTATTTTACTTCATGTAAAATTGTCATCTCTGTTTTCATCCATTTTCTTGTAAATGATGTAATTTCACTGTTCTAAAGAATATGGTATCTATAAGCAATGAAGTTTTATTCATCCAAAATTGTGCTGTTATTCTAATGATAATTATTTATAGTGAGATACAGTGTTTGTGTACAGATATAACATGGCATAAGAACATGCCATTTGATCAAAATTAGTGCAAAGATCAATCAAGTCTATTTTCCGTAGTTAGTGTGTGTATCGGCATTTTACTAGTATTCTTTCCTCTGACTGATATGTAACACTTTAAAAGTTTAGCTAGTGCTATAAACCTGCAGGACTAATGAATAATAATCTCACCCCAATGTTGTTTCTAATTTCTTTTATGAAACATGCTTCTTGTTCCACATTTTTACTTGAGACTACCCTTTTAAGAGGAGAAACTGAAACATTACACTCCATAACATACCGTACTGCCATATATAAACAATAATAGATCCAGCTTTCACAGGAATGGCTTTTTCTGAAGCATAGCAAATTGTTCATAGCTTTTACTCATGTCAGAATTTATCTCTTAATTTACTGTTTTGAGTTTATACTCAGTAGTCACATTTGAGTGTGGGTGCAAATGGACTATTTGCTGTTTGGGAAATGACAACTATACACATGCCAAGTCACCATAATACTTGTAAGTAAGTTATAAAATAACATCCATTACATTGCATCAAGTAATTATGGAATAGGAGAGTGGTAATTTCTGTTTATAATGGAGGGGAGAGGTAAGGGAAAACATACAGCCTTAGTCTTTAAAAAGCCTTAAGATAGCATAAAAACCATGTTGCAGGACTTCTTTCTCTACTATAGACATTATAATTTCATCTGGCTACTGGATTCCAACAGTTTATCATACAGACATCCCCAAGTTCCAAATATTTCTTAATCATACACTCTCTTCCACTGGTGGTCATAAATCATGGCTGGTGAGACAATTTAAGGTAGGACAGGATTATGCAAATTTGGGCAGATATTCTTTATATCTTGTATACATTAAAATGTCTGTTGATATTACACTGGAAATGGACCACACATGTTTCTTTCTTTTGTATTCATAACCCTCCTCATTTCACACAGGCCTAGGTCATCTCTGACTACAGTTGTTATAATGTCTTTTATTCTGCCATCTTTAACATTTAAAAGTTTTCTCATCATTCAATCCTCCAGTTCAAACTAATTTGTTTATTGATTTTGTATTCTTAATTTGGTAAGGTATTACAAAAATTTGTACATGTTGTAGTTTGCCTTGCATTCTACTTGGCAGATACATTTGTTTGACTTATGCTAAAGGTACAGTTAATGAAATCAACTGAATTTCACTTATTACATATGAAAGTTTAGAAACATATGGGGTAGTAATTTATACATGTTTCTTGTTTACCATTTGTATCAATAAAATTTTAAACGACTTTTGTGCCAGTGATATGGCCAAATGGGTGAAGTCAGCGGCTTCCTTGAGTTCTAGCTGCATGACCCAGAGTGAAAGAAACCAACTCTTTAAAATTTCCTCTGACCTCCACATGCATGGTATGATAGTTTAGCTCATATTCATATGTACACATGAGCACCTAGGCACATATGAACACACATACACATACACACACACACACACACACACACCTCAACCAAATAATTTCAAGTTTTTTAAAATTATGTATATCCGTGTGTGTCTGTGCATGTGAGTGCAGCTATTCATAGTAGCTAGAAGAGATGTCATATCCCTTGGAGCTGGAGTTATAGGAGATTATGAACCTCCTTTCATGCGATCTAGGAACCAAACTCTAGTCCTCTGCAGGAACCATACACACTCTTAACTTCTGAGCCATCTCCTCACCCCTATAAGACAATTTTTAAAGAATGTTTACAATGGACTTACAATAGATAAGAGTTGTCATACTAACAAGTGGAGAATCTATGACAAAGCATTGGTAAATTATTGCAGGGTTTGAAGGAATACAATGGAGTGTTTTAACCTGTTTCTTAGGAAGATGGATACGATCATAGTAGACATGCTATAAAGTAGTGAATATTAAAATAACTAGGTAAATTGGAAAGCCTTATCTAGGAATACAGTATAGTGTTTTCATTTCAGAATGAAATAATCTAGAAGTGACTTCCATGAAAAAAATGCACACCACCTTCTACATGCACTTCAACTTAGTGCTAAAATATAAAATATATGTTAGCTAGGAAGACAACTCGGGCTATAAAGTGTTTTTCATACAAACATGAGGATCTGAGTTCATTCCTAAATACCTACATGAAAAAATAAGGGACCAGAACTAGTGTGCTCCTAAAACCAGTCCCAGAGCTGTGGAGGCAGAAAGGAAGAAGACTTGGCTCTTGATGGCCTGACAATCTAGCCATTTTAGTGAGCCCCATGTTTAGTGAGCGACAATGTCAAAAAATACAGTGGAGAAAAATGGTAAATAATACCCAAAATTGACCTCTGGTCTACACACCCACACTCAAACAGGCTTACACACTCCAGAAACACATGTAATACACAAAGAAGCACACACACACACACACACACAACTGTTTGAAAGCATTTTGAAGATGTTTACTCTCTGGTGATAAACTGCAACTTCTGCCAATAATTAGTACTGAAATGACAAAATCACAGTGTTGATACCTATATAAAATATATAACTAATTTCTCATAAAATTTTAATATAAAAATTGTCTGCCATCTAATAAAACCATTGGATAGAATTGATTTCTAATAGACTCAGGTTGCACAAGCAAAAAATACCTCCTATGCTTTAGAAATTATAGAAGGCTAGTTTTGAAACTTTTAAGAGTATCTTTAGTCAGTAAAATAGATTAAATATACAAACCAAGACTTTATACATGATTCATACATTCAACAAATATATTCATAATTAGTCCTTTCTAAAGTCAGAACTGAAGATGAAATAAAATCTGAAATTCTTTGAAAGTTTTGATAATTAGATTTCTTATGTACATGTGTTTAGGTACAATATACATTTACCATAATTTTTACTGTTAATGGTGGTTTATATAAATTCATAATTAAAATAGATATTGTAGTTGACTTCCTGTTACACCTAATTAGATGACCATTGCTTTATATTAGCTATATATTGAACAATCCTATTTGTTATTTTACTTTCCTGTTATTTACAGGCTGAATGATGTCTTTTCATTTCATTGAGTTCTTTGTATATTTTAAATCCTAGTCCTTTATTAGCTATGTGGCTTGCAAACATTTTTATTTTATTTTATATCTGTGGGTGTTTTGCATACATGCATATCTGTGCAGTGCCCTCAGAGTCCAGAAGATACCACCAGATCCCCTGGTATTAGAGTTACAGACAGCTGTGAGCTGCCATGTGGGTTCTGGAAACCAAACCCAAGTCCCCTGGAAGAGCAGCCAGTGCTCTTAAACTCTGAAAAACTTCTCCACCTAACTCCCCAGTTTATTGTTGTTTTTTTTCCATTGGACTGATTTTGTAACTTTGTCAAAATTCAGTTGGAGCTGGAGGGTACAAGACAGGCCTACAGAACAATCTACTCTAAAGGCTGTAATGGGATGATTATTTGAGTTCACAAGTTTGAGATTTGCCTAGACACATAGTGAGACCCCATTTCAAAATATTTCTCAGTTGTTCATCAATGTATAAGTCAGTTTTTAAGTTCTCTTATTTTCAACATCAATTGATGCCAATCTCAATTAATATCACAAAGTCTTGGTTACTGTTAGCATATACAGACAGTCTCATTGTTAAATGTCAGGTACTGTATTTTCTCCTACTTTACACTTACTTTTCTTCTTTGTCCTTTTATTTTTTAAAGTTTAAATTTTATTTGAATTATCAAAATCTATACAATGGTTTTGTTTTTTCTGTTGCTTTTTACATTTTTTTGTTTGTAAAATTGTCTATATTTTTGAGAGTTTTATACTTGTATACAGTGAAACACAGTCATATATAGCCTGTATTTGTCCCCTGCAACTGCTCCCATTTATCCCCAATGTAGGAATCTCCAAACTTCATGTCTTTTTCTATTTGTCTTTCCAAACTTCATATCTTAAAGCAATAGCCGTAAAATCCAGTTAATGTCTCCCACATGTGCCTGGGTATTGAGTCACCCACTGGAATTTGTGAATCCTATCATCAGTTGTCACATCCTTACAAAAGAATATGTCTCCTTTATCCATAAACTTTCAACTACCAATAGCTCCTAAGTTCAGGATGGGGCCTGGAGATCATTAACACCATCTAGGACAGAATTCTTACTCTTCTGCAGGTTCCACTGTGTAGATGTAACCATCTTGTTAGATAAGAAACACAGAGCCAATTGCAGAGTTAAAAACCACGAGGTCAGAGCAATAGCTGAGAGCTGAAAACCTTACCCTTCACTGCTGCTCTGTCTTTCCTCTCCACAAGAGACCTACTTCTGTGTGTTTTTTCTTTTTTTTTTTTTTATAGCCTTTCTGTTCTGCTTTCTCATTGGTTGTAAATCCAGCCATAGGACCTCCTCATCACTGCCTGTCTGTACAGACCTCCAGGTCTTCTATGGTTGGTATTGAGATTAAAGGCGTGTGTCTCCATGCTGGCTCTATCCTTGAACACACAGAGATCCGCCTAGCTCTGCCTCCCAAATGCTGGGATTAAAGGCGTGTACCACCACTGCCCAGCTTCTGCTATGGCTTGCTCTGATCCCAAGGCAACTTTATTAACATACAAATAAAATCACATTTCAAGATAAATAAGATATCACTATACCACTGGCTGTCATGAGTTCATGTGTCTGTCAGATACACCATGCCTGAAAGACAGTGTTTCCCAGCATTCATTCTCATCCTTCAGTTCTTTCATTCTTTTAACCTTCTCTTTTATGATCTTCCCCGAGCCTTGGTGGGGTGAGGTTAATATTAATGCCCTATTTATGACCACGAACCCATTCTCTTATTTTTAGCACTTTTACAGTTATACACACTCTCCACCAACTGCTGTGCACTGAAAAAAGGAAGCTTTCCCAGCTAAAACTGAGATCAGCCTAGGTCTATAGGTTTAAGCATAAATATTTTGGTGGCAATTTGACAACATAACCATTAAGTAAAATAACAATAGCAAGTACCTTAGGGTTTATGACCACCCTAAACATGGGCTTTTATCCAGGATTGCAGTACTGGGTCTGAAATCCTCTACTGTGAAACAGGCCTTAATTCCAATCAGAGAGTAGCTAGTTACTCAATAACAGCTTTGCTAATATTCCATCAGTGTGCATACTGTGCCTGGCAGGTCATTATTGCATCATGCTTAGTTCAGTCCTGGGTAAGACCATTGATGACATTTCTCCCCTAGCAGCTTATATTATAATTTCTGGTACCATGGCAGCTATTCAGTAGGGAAGAAGTTTCCCTGTTGGTATGGGATTTATTTCCCCATGTCCTGCAACCAAAATATGTGGTATCTTAGGCAAGAGGGTCTTACCAAAAGTTCTGGGAGATAACCAAGGACATTTACATTAGCCCACCCTGTTTTGGAGAGTTTGGGGGCCTCCCTCATCAGTAATTCATAGGGAACAATCTGATAATTTGCACTGAGATTTCCCTTTAATAACTATTGTATTTGAGGATGGTATCGAACCCAAATGTAGGGTAATTCTCTTCCAGTTCTGTTTATTTTAAAGTAGTATTTCAAAATTAGCACACTGACTTAAGGTTTCCACAAAGCTTTTTCATATATCCTTAAGTTCGGCTCATGGGCCTTCTAGCTCTTCCTTTCTCCCATCCCCCTATAGCATTCTCACTCAAACTTTTAAATCTCCCAATATTCCTTACTATGTTCCATTTTTTCCTGTATTATATATTTTTACTTTTCAATATTGTTTTTGCCTTTGGCTTATACCTTTCCTCATAAATATTGTGGTATCCCATTTACATCTACAAAAATCTTTAGTAGTGTTGATAGTAGTTTCATTAAGATACTCTATCATTCTTGTAAGTGTATATTTTTACATATGTGCATATTGACTATATACATTCTAACATTCTAAATCTAATCTGTATATGTCTCAAAATATATATCCAATACATATGCATACATACTTTTCATATCCATATATACACATACGTATTTGCATTGGTTTGTCTTGCTTAATGCCTGCAATAAGACAATATTTTAGTGCACTACATTGTGTTTCTCTCTTAGATTCCAAGCTCTCCTTCTTGTGGCGATATTTTATTTGTGCACCCCAATAAAGCTTATGTGGGGATCAGAGTACAGAGCCAGCTACTATATTAAACAGAGGTTAGGCAGTGGTAGGACATGCCATTAATCCTAGCATTCAGGGATGGGAGGTAGACATTCATCTGGGTCTCTGTGAGTTCAAGGCCATACTGGAAATAGAGCAAGGCATGATGGCACAGGCCTTTAATCCCAGCATTGGTTAACCATAGAGGTCTGGAAGTCTGTACAGACAGACCGGAAGTGATAGAGCTGGGTAGAAAGAGGAAGTGATGTAGCTGGGTAGAGAGAGGAAGTAAGATGGCAGGGCACAGAAAAGTATATAGGTGTGAGTATGCAGGAAGTAATTCTCTCTTGGGCTGAGGATTTCCTAGTGGTAAGAACTTGTGGCTTGGCTTGTTCTATTCCTGTGATCTCTCAGTCTTCACCCCAATATTTGGTTCTGTTTATTTTTTTAATTAATAAGACCATTTAGCAATTTGTCTTATACCTTCTCTACCAATAAACACTGGCAGACAATTCTTTCCACAATATTCTTTTTGGCTATCCTACAACTTCTCCCAAATGCATCCACCCAAACGTGTGTCCTTTATTTTTTTTTCAAACATCAAGATCAGTTTATCATGTCTACATGTTCTTGGATGTGTGTCCTCCTACTGGAAAATGGTTATCCTACTAGGGGCCTTAGTCTTAAAGATAACTGATTCTTCCTCTCCCAGCAGCTGTCAATTGCCTATATAGTTCCTTATCTAGCCATTGGACTTTATGCCCACCTCTTCTCTACATGCTGGGATCTGTTCTGACTTGAGATTTTTCAGGTATTATGTATGCTATCACAAACTGCTATGAGTTTGTATGTACAACTTCTCTTCTGTACCCTGAAAACACTATTTCCTTATATTTATCAAATGTTTCTCACTCTTTATATAAATCTTTATGCTTCATCTTCTCTGATGATTCATGAACCTTGAAGGGGAGGAATGCTATGTAGAGTTCACATGTACTCTGCACTTCCTTTTTCTCTGCATTGACAAGTTATATGTCTCTGTTTTAATCTCCATGCTCTGCAAGCAGAAGCTTCTCTGTTGAGGGAGAGGAGATGTACTAATCTGAGTGTAGTGATTAAGTCATTAAGAGTTTGCTTGATACTATGACCATTTGGCAGTTCAATAGATGCAATACCGGGTGTGTTTTTCATGTTGTGGAATTGAGCTTAAATCCAATCAGAAAGTGGTTGTTTACTTCTGTGGTGTTTGTTCCACTATTGCACCAGTAAACAGGTCTTTTTTAAAACTGTAGGTACTGCTTTATTTGAACTATACATGTATACATATATGTAAAATGATTCAATATATGTGTAATTTATATACATATATGTAGACAAATCTTAAAAGGTCTTATTAATAAAAAAAAAAAAACCTTGATGACAGGTACTGAGGTGAATGCCAAGAGATCAGAGAAACAGAACAAGACACATCAACCTCACCTTGCCAATTCCTCAGCTGATCTTGTTTCCTCAGACTGAAAGCCTCTGAATCCTCATCCAAATGGATCTCAGCTGAACTACTGCTAAAAGCCAAAAGCTTAAAAAGCCTCTAGTTCCTGGTCCTCATTCCTTATATACCTTTCTGTTTCCTGCCATCAATTTCTGGGATTAAAGGCATATGTCTTTCCCAAGCAAGACATGAGATCTCAAGTGCTGAGATTAAAGGTGTGTGCCACCATGCCTGACTATATCCAGTATGGCCTTGAACTCACAGAGATCCAGATGGATTTCTGCCTCAGATAGCGAGGATTAAAGGCATGTACTACCACTGCCTAACCTCTATGTATAATATAGTGTCTGTTCTGCTCTCTGAGCCCCAGATAAGTTTATTGGGGTGCACAATATATCAACCACATTCCCTTTTTTGTTTAAAATAAAAAATTATAACTAGTGTAAGAAAAAAGTATATACAATATATACAGTCAAGAATTACATTAACAATATCTAGTCCATTAACATTTGACAAATTCAAACAAAAATGTCCTTATTTTGGAGAGTTCAACACAAAATTTGTATACAATATAAAAAATTCAATCCAAGGTAAAATATTTAAAACAAGTAGTTTCTTTTTAAAAGTAGATTCAATAATCTACCTTTTATCTTATTATTTCTATATCTTCCCTTTTCCTTTCCAGAGTAGATTCAATTACCTACCTCTCATCTATATCCTCTGTTTTTTTTAAAAAAGAATCCTGACTCTAATCTCCTTTGTTTACCTTTTCCCTGACTATTAATAATTAACAACTTGTAACCAACCATCATAAACAATGACAATATCCATAACTCATTAAACAACCAAAAAACATTGAAAGACCAAAAACCACCCACCCCACCTCTTGGGAATGTGGGCATCATGTTCTTAAAATTACTTCCTACAGGTCTACACATGCACTCACAAGGGATAAATGCTAAATGGTTAGCTCTCTGAACGTGTTTTATTTACCTTTCACTGAAAGAGCTGCAATTTCATTTAAATATAACACTATTAACCTCAATTCTAATAGTTCCAGTGCACCTGCCCATGTGTGGTGGTTTGAATGCAATTACCACCCATAGGCTCCTAGCGTGTGGCACTATTAGGAGGTGTGGCCTTCCTGGAGTAGGTGTCACATTCTTAGAGGAAGAATGTCTCCATTCACTTCCTATTGCCTGTGGATTAAAATGTAGTACTCTCAGCTACCTCTCCAGTACAATGTCTGCCTAAACCTTGCCTTGATTCCTGCCATGGCAATAATGGGCTAAACCACTGAAACTGTAATCCAGCCCCAATTAAATAAATGTTTTCCTTCATAAGAGTTGCCATGGGTCATGGTGTCTCTTCACAGCAATAGAAACCCAAACTCAGACACCATCCTATTACATATTATTTTATTTAGGACTGAGAATTAAGGACTATAAAATGTTTCGTCACAGCAGTTGTCAGACATAAATATGCATGCAAATACATTTTCTAATAGTAAAAATACTCTAAAATAATAGCTATATAATGGAATTTTTCTACATTGCTTATTTATAGATATCTATAAACACTTTATAGTTTAATTTGCCTTTCTTCAAAACATTTTATACACTAGAAAACTGTGTATTTCTTTACTTTCTTTTATATAAACAACCTGAAGCAAGGGACAATTTTTTTTTCATAATTTTTCTCATAGGTGCAGTTGGTAAGGAAGCTTTGAACACTATACTTCAATTATTTCCTTTAAGTAACTCTATTTCATTGTATGTTATTATTTATTTCTGAAATATTGAAATATGCAATTGTCTTAAAAATCTAGGAAGTTCTTTTAAATGTAATTTTACTCAGAATATCTCAAACATACACTATGAATCTTCTATGGAGCTCTTCATTTCTGCATGACTAAATGAGCACGAATCATATTTGAATGAAATAAAATTGTAAATTTAGCTCTTGGGTTATTATTAACAGCTGTATAAATACATTCACTCTGCCTTGATATTAATTGTGATTTCCAATTACCTGGAATGCATACAGTAAGAATTGTAAGAACTGATAGTTGTGTGCATTTTCATGTATGTTCACAATTCATATTTACAAGACTACTCATAATGCTGGTTATATAACGCTCATGTGAATGTCTTTCAATTTGATAGGTAATTAGTATAAAGAATGACTCATGAAATATGCCTGCCTGTTATTCTTTATATGAAACAATGTGCTATATAAGCAAATACTAAATAGAATTTTTGTGACCATGAGCTCAGTGTTCTCTTCTAAATAATGTTGGAATTACAGTATATAAATTATATAATATAAATAAGTCAACTTTTAGCTTTGTTCTATTGTGCCTAATTTGTGTGGTTTGAGTAAGTCAGCATGAATCTACTTTTTCCTATATTTTATTTTCATTTAATCGCTATGTTGAACATCACAAGTTTTCATTGAATGGGAGGAAAATCATGAAGTTGGGTGGGTGTAACATGAGTTGGGTGGGTGGGTAAGGATATGGGTAAGAATTGGGAAGAGTTGATAGAGGGGAAAAACGTAAACAAAATATATTGTGTGAAAAAGATTAAATTTAAGAAAAATATTTCCTAACCTCTGACTCTCAGTAACACTTTTTTGTATCCCTCCTCTCCATTTGGACAGCCATCTCTGTATAATTTGGCACATAAATTTATTTACTTTAATTGGCAAATAATTCTATACATGTTAAGTTATAAAAGGTGATATTTTGATATATGTTTACATTGTAAAAAGAACAATTCAGGCTAATTTGATTATCATCATTTGCAATCAGTCATTAACTATAGTCATTAGATTGTGAGTAGAACAATGGAATTCACTTCTCACATCTGACTGAAACTTCATACTCCTTGACTAGTTTTTTCACTTTCTCGGTTGAAACCCTTTCCCATCACTGATAACCATCTTTTTATTTGTAATTGTGTGAGTTCAATTCCTTTTTGATTCGGTATATAGATTAGCTAGTACTGTGTTTCTCTGTCCCTTGCTTTTTCCCCTAAACATAATGTTCTCTAGAATCATTTTGTCAGAAGTGACATAATTTGTGCTTTCAAAGTTCAAAGAGATTTGTGTAGTTAGGTGAGAATTTTAATTCGTCCACCCACAGATGAACACCTAAGTTATTTCCGTATTTCATGACTGTGAAAAATGTTTCAACGAATATGGTAGTATTGATGTCTGTTCAATGCACAGATATTAATTCTTTTGTGTATATTCCCAATCATAAGAGTGTTGATTTATATGACAGACTTACTTTCAATTTTTCAGAAGCTTTTATACTGTTGTCTACAATGACTCTACTGATTCATCATCCTATCAAATGTACAAAATTTCCGTTACTTGAACATTCCCTAGACACTTGTTTTATTTAATATGTTTTAAGTTAAAATATAACCATACCCATAACATTTTCCCCCTTTTCCTTCATCCTTTAATATATCCTCTCTCTCCAGTCTCTCCCATGCCCCCGTCACTCTCTCAAATTGATAACCTCTTTTTCTTTGATTATTTCCACTTTGTAATGAATAACTAGTTAGACAGCTTGTCCCTGGATGAGGCTAATTCTCCCACTCTCAGCAGTTATTAGTTGTCTGTAATTCTTTGTCTATGGGGTGGGACTCCATCTGTATCAGCCTGTCTATTGATATTGATTAGGCAGCCATTTCTAAAACGCACAGTCTCATAGCCAACTTCTTGGTCCTCTAGCACTTAAAATCTTTGTGTCTCCTTCTCTGTAATTTTTCCTGAATCTTAGGTGCAGGATCTTTTTAACAGTAGCCAACAGATGCAAAGTGATATTTTATTGTACATTGTAGCAGGAATCTTAACAGGTCTTATTAATAAAATCAAACCTGAGGCCAGTTATTGGGGTCAATGCTGGAAGATTAGAGAAGCAGAACAAGCCACAGCTTCCTCACCTCGCCAGTTTCTCAGCTGGTCTTGTTTCCTCAGACTGAAAGCTTCTAAGTCCTCATCCAGAATGAATCTCAGCTGAACTGTGCTGCTCCGAAGCCTAAAAGCTTAACCAGCTATATCCTTCTAGTTTCTGGTCTTCACGCCTTATATAACTTTCTACTTTCTACCATCACTTCCTGGGATTAAAGGCTCACTTTCTGGGATTAAAGGCGTGTGTCACCATGCCTGGCTGTTTCCAATGTGGCCTTGAACTCACAGAGACCCATAGGGATTTCTGCCTCTGGAATACTAGGATTAAAGGCGTGTGCCACCACTGCCTAACTAACCTCTGTGTTTGATATTATGGCTGTTCTGTCTCTGACCCCAGATAAGTTTATTAGCATGCACAATATTTTGGGGAACACAATACCACTACAGTATATTTAATGTAAATTTCTTATTTTTGAAGATGTTGAAAGTTTTCACATACATCTGCTGGCAACTTTTTGTTCAAAATTCCCAAATCTTACATTGGAAAAAAAATAATCTCAGATCTTTATTTCCAAACTTGATCAACACTGAACTAGAGGTAGAAATATTCAAAGTACAGTTGAAGTTATTCATGCCAATATTTCCCTAAGATACTAAAATATTGATTTCAAATAAAAAGTAGCTATACTTTCATTCTACTTTCTATTTTTGTAGTTTTTTCATCAATTTCTGCTATAGAGGGTAAAAGAATGTTTTCACCTTCTTGAATAAATTTTGAATAAATGTCTTAATAAGCAACAAATTACACTGGTAAATAGATAACTATGATAAACCAAACTGGTAGATTTATAAAATTGAGAGAGAAGGTTTAGTATAGTCTGTACTTTTTTACCTTCTTAAATTTATACTTACTTAAAATAACTATGAATTTATATGTGTGTACACTTATTAATACGCTACATGTCCCTGCTAGGTTTTGTGAGCTTATCAATGTATTTTTGTTGTGGTGGAAAATGAATATGATTTTGTAGAGAATTTTCTATTTTAAGTTTTTTAAATGTTTATCTATAAGATATAATTTGTTTCATTCTATGTCATGTATGTATAGCTTTTTGCATTTTTAACAAATACATGTATACAATCGACATTGCAAGATATGTATTTATGACTGGGTGGTGGTGGCGCACGCCTTTAATCCCAGCACTTGGGAGGCAGAGGCAGGCGGATCTCTGTGAGTTCGAGGACAGCCTGGTCTACCAAGCGAGAACCAGGGAAGGCACAAAGCTACACAGAGAAACCCTGTCTCGAAAAACCGAAAAGAAAGATATGTATTTATGAAATATTATACTGAATCTGTACCTAAAAACTTGGGATTGGATTTTTTCTGTTACACTGAAACATCTAAATTTACTTGCAAGTTCCATCTGGCTTTTCCTATTTTCCAGAAGTGTTAGAAATTAAATTAAATTTAACCACACTCCTTTAAAAATTTATAGATTAACTTACATAAAACTTTAGATATATTAATCCAAATTAATGTATACAATAATCTGGTATCACATTTCCTGGTTTTCAATAGTGTCTCCCTCTAGTTCAAAGACATCTCGGTCTTTAAAAAAATAATAAATTATGCAAAGGCAAAAAAGAAGAAATTAAATTTAACTATACTCCTTTAAAGATTTAGACATTAAGTTATATGAAACTTAGACATATTAGTCCAAATTACTGTTATACAATTCAAGCCCAATATTTTTCCTACTTTGAAAGCAAGGTACTCAAAAGTGGAAAATAGTTTCAGAAGAAAATACTGTAAAACACACATGGGTACCACCACACACACTTAGAGGTATTTAATTTTCAAGTCTACTTTTTCATGTAAAATAAGGAAATAGACTGCAAATTAAAAGGAAGACAGTCTACTTTTATTATTTATGGTTGTATACAATATATATTTAGTTTTTAAAATTAAATGACAGTAGTAACCAATTTTGCATTATTATATATTCTTTCTTCTGTAGAATATTGCTAATGCTTCTATAATATGTTCCTTCATTCTTCATGATGTTATATTGGAACTGAATTTAACTAAAAATATGAATTTTTATTTAAAGTATCAAAGCTATAGCACCTTTGGCAACTTGCTTCTAAGTAAGAATAATCTTATGCTTAATTTCACCATAGTGGTAAGAGCACATGAAAGAGGGGAGAAAAGTCACATGACACAGGAAGTCAGAGAATGGTTAGAGAATCAGTCTTGACATTTTGTGTTTTTCTATTTCATAAACTGTTGGATCCTATGACAACTATTTTAATTCTTTCTAATTATAGGTTCTTGAATCACTTTACACCCATAGTTCTCATTCCTTCAGATTTCTACCATTGCCCCCATGGCTACATAGCAGAACAAGCTTCCAGCACATGAAGTCTAATGGCAGAAACTATCTTCAAACCTCAGCATCGTTTGAGCGAAATTTATTGGAATTCAGTACTTATTCCTGTCATGCCGCGGACTGGGTCTCAGCTGGACCACCAGACCGAGGGAGAACAGGGTGAAGGTACTCAGGATAAGTGGGATTCGGTGAGTGACAGACAGACACAGACACGAGAGTATGCTGTGGAGCTGCTGCAATTTTACTCAGACCAAGCAGTGAATTTTATACAGTTATTTGAGGAAACATGGCAATCGGCAAGTAGGGTGACAGACATAGAATCAACACAATTTTCTCAGAATGACTAACAGATCTCATGAGTACAGCCTTTATTTCCCCTTTTGTGGTTTCTCATCCAGACTGAGAACATTACGGCCCTAGCTGTAGCTTTCCTTCTACATAATCATTAAACATTTGTTCTGTATCAAAATTAAACCTACCCCACCATAGTTCTAACCATGGTCTTATATGTGTGAAAATATTTAACCTTTGCCTGTGGGTGAGAAGGCACCAGGGGGGTCGGTACCTAGCTAATCTTTCCCTGAACAGTCATTCTGTTTTCATACCATTATGATTCATCCATCAGTTCCCATGTTTATCATAAGCTCCCATGAAAGGTAATGGTTCTAAATAGTTATTATGTCTAGGAATAAAGTTAGGGGGTTGCCACCATCACCCCTTGATGAGAAACTCTATTCTTGTAGGAATGGCTAGTTCCTGTAACTGCTTCCTCGCAGCTGCTGTCGGCTGCGCATGTGGATTGCCTATGAGTGCCTGTACCTTTACTTTCACACACTCTTTGCTAGAGTCTTCGTCCTTCTGAATCATAAGTTCTTTTTGTTCTAAATCATTATGAATTTCCCTAAACTTTTGGGACCCTCTTGAACTGTTTGCCTAAGAGCTTAAGTCATAGGTGGGGGTATTGAAGCCACTTTTGAGGAATCATTACTCTCTTTATGGGACACATCAGGAACATTAAGAGTTAACTTCTTGGAATTAATACACAAGGAAACAGCAATAACCACAGCTGCAAAGAGAAGAAGGCAGAGTGCCAGCCAGCCTCTGCAAGCAGATCTGCGTGGTTCCGTGTAGCCTGGCACCATGAGTCGGGCAGATTGATGAGGGGTCGCCGGGGGCATAGACCCAAGGGCCTCGAGCCCCCCTTTCCCACGTAACTACCTCATCCAAGGCATTTGTCACGCGGGCAAGACCGCCATGGGCGTGGCACTGTCACACATCATGTATGCATTTATTAAAACTCTTCAATCATTCTATCTGATATATACAATTTACTTTTTCTTTGTACAACAATGTATTCTATGTATAGTGAATCTAAAACGCATACCACAAGTCCTAGACATTTACTTAGAATCTTATGAGACAGGATTGCAGATATAGTTGTCTGCACACACTGGACATACAAAAAGTACTATTTGAGATTTTATTTGGTTATTGAGAGTTTCCGTGATGAGTACTCTTCACAAACTGTTGACGACATACGACTACAGATGTTAACACTAGGATTAAAGAATCTATGGGGTAAATAGTTTAAAATTTTGAAGATGAGAATAAATTGCCCATAACTCATAAAATGAGCTCTATATCTGATCAATATGTATTTAATGACTTTTGAGTATCAGACAAACTGGAATTAGCAAGAGTTCTCTAGAGAATATAGCTAATAGAGTACATGGTGGGAGAGAAGAGGCTGGAGTTTCCAGATCTGCAACAAGGAAGCTGGAGAAGCATGTGATCTGATGCTGTAGTTCAGGTTTGAATGACTTCAGGCATGAGTCCCAGGAAAAGGCAACATTCGTTTAAATCTGGACAAAGATTCATGCATTCAACTGGTTAAATATGTCACACTGAATTATTTGAATCTCTTTTACTCACTCTGTTAATGTAAATATTAAACTTACACTGACATCCTCACAGCAACAGCCAAATGAATGTCTAATCAAATATCTGGGCATTTTATAGTCCAGTCAATTTGCCGTAAAATAATTCATGCTTACTAAAGCAAGACTGAAAAGGGAAAGTTGCAATTAGATTTATACACCACTGGAGATTAACCCCAAACTTAGAAGAGTTAATTTCCTTCTCTAATTTCATCTTAAAGCCATTTTGCACTGGTGTTGGTAGATGCTTATAAATCATTTCAACTTCTCCATATTATAGTGACGTTACCAGGGTCACACAACTTATTAACTACAAAATTGAAACTCAAAATCTTAAAAATTCAATATTGATTTTAAAGATGTGCTAAAATAAGTTCCCTTTTGTTAATATGAGTGTAAACCACGAGATCTGGGTATACTTCAAAATAAATTGCACCATAATGTTAGTGTTATGCTATTGATACATGCTTGTTTGAATTAGAAATATTTGCCTTGTCTTAAAATAGTCATTCTGAATCAGATGTTAAAGTATTTTGGATACTACTAAAGAGTGTGGTGATTTTGAGTGGATTTAAAACAAGCCCTGCTGCATCCTTTTATAAAGACTTCTGAACAAAGAAAATAAGCCTTATCACTGCCTGTGAAAGTAAAGGGCATGATAAAGAGGTGTTTATATAGGCCAGAGGCCAGAACGATGTGTTCATTTTCAAGCTATGGACAATAGAAAACATTTCTTTCAAGCTAACTCAGAAAAGCACTGTTTCTCCATATGTTAGCGTAAGTTAGTTACTATTCCTATAGCCCTTAGTGGTGTGTGTGTGTGCGTGTGTGTAGGGGTGTGTGTGTGTAGTCATGGCTAATCAACATGATTTTACAATTTTCATAGCTTCTAATTTCAAGTAGAATGTTTATCCAGAGGCGTTCACATTTTTAGAAAAGCTTTGCATATAATAACTGCAGATCTGCATAAGGGGACTTGAGGATACGATACTTTTTGGCATCAAAGAAGCTGGGTTAGATATTTACGAGTTCAGGCGCCAGGGCTGTGAGTTTGCAAATCTAGCAGCTGGAGTGTGTTTGTGGTAGCTGCTTTCCTATGCTAAGCTGATTTACTTGTTTAAGGTCTGACCTCATCATCCTGTCAGTATGGGTTCCCACCTACACTGTTAGCGGCAGCTATCTGCTTCAGCTAGGCTGGAAGTATTCACAGTGTATCACCGGCAGAGGGGGAGGGGAGAGAAAGCAAGAAAGACTGCTCTCTCTCAGCACTTGTGCTTTTGTTAGTTCTACACAAGAGGCAGAGAAAAAAGAGATAACAAAGGCTCCATTTCCTTTCTGTTAGAGAAGGCTTTTGTCTTTCCTCCGGCAACAATGTCAATGTCCCGCAAGAAAGAGTTTGATGTGAAACAGATCCTGAGGCTTCGCTGGAGATGGCTTAGTCATCCTTCCCAAGGATCGCCTAACACTGGAAACTGCCTTCAGCTGGAAGGATATGAGCATAGGGGGACCCTGCCCGGTTTAGGGCAGGTTGAAGAACCGCTCACGGGACAGAAACGGACTGAAGAAAGGCAATAGTCCTGTCCACCACAATATACTGACGCCAGTGCCAGGACCAGCCCCTACCCATCAAAGAGTCCTCCAGAACTGGCACCAACAAAACGTGATAGTACTTCTTCAAGCAAATGAAGATACTCCTAAAGCGGTTCCAGTGGAGAATTTGCTCAGAGAAGCTTGTGAGAAGCGCTCACGAGATTTGGAGATGATGGGTGATGACAATATAGAAGATTCTAGAGCACGGTAGGAATTTTTTGGTTATGTAAGTGAAAGCTTTAGCCTAGATTAACTTATTCTACAAGACTCTCATTTCCTGCTAAATGGAAGTGTTACAGTATCTGTGAGTTTGTGAGCAGCCAATCAGGGTCTTCAAGAAACCCCTGCCTCTAGTCTATGAAAGAACACTGTAATCACGAACTTGTTTTGATAATTAGTGGAAAGTTATTTTTCTTATGGTAGGTTTACTTCTTTTACATTCTCAATCCATTCAGAATTCTCTTTTGGTTTTAAGAGACATTTCTTTAAATGACTAACTTCAGTAGATATCTTATGCAGCTTAGATGTTCCAACAGTGAGGATTGTTTAGATAAGTGCATTAAATCAGAACTCTTGCTGATTTTGTGAACAGAGCTAACTTTGACAAAAATAAATCCAAGATGGAACTGCTGAGCATATCATTTACGGATTAGGACATAGTAATAGTTTACAAGAATATGTAAAATTCTTTAGCATTTGAGAGCCAGTCATTTCAAGTGGCATTACTTTCACAGCCAGTTTGTAAACATAGAAATGTTCATTAGGCAAGTAATAAAAAGCTGCTCGCATTCGCAGGATTTTAAAACAGGAAATGCCAAGTTGTTCAAGACATTAAAATGAGCTAAGAAAATGAAATGTGTATTTTGGAGTAGATTTTTTATGACATGTGATTTTATCCTAACTTGCTTTCATCAGTAAGGTTTGAATGCAAGAAATGTTTATTCTATCCTCTAGTATTGTCAAGTAAGTGTAAGTAAACCTAGT
Organism: Onychomys torridus; assembly: GCF_903995425.1. Lineage (NCBI taxonomy): Eukaryota > Metazoa > Chordata > Mammalia > Rodentia > Cricetidae > Onychomys > Onychomys torridus. Next base: position 76,529,380 of record NC_050466.1, on the reverse strand, counting down.
GCATTGCCCATTTTTTTGTATTGACATTACCAGTTTTGTATTGTTAATTTGGTTAAGTCATAATTGAGTTTTGAATTGAAATTCAGTTTTGGAAGTGATGCAGAATAAAGAACCTGCTTTGATGTGTTGAAAAATTACATACCAATCTACAATCAACCTATACTAAATTCCTTGGACATCTGATTCTTGACAGTGTGTTCCTGTTAAGGAATGGGATATTTTCCTCATCATGTGGGTTTATTTAGTATATTTAGAAAATGCTGTATTATTTCCATGAATTCAAATCAGAATATCAAAAGAAAATGATGTATATCAACATTATGATAGAGAAAAATCACATATGGAAAATGACAGCTATATAGGAACTTGGTCTTAATGAAATGAAATGTAAAAAATTGTGAAATGAGCCAGGCAGTGGTGGCGCACGCCTTTAATCCCAGCACTCGGGAGGCAGAGCCAGGCGGATCTCTGTGAATTCGAGGCCAGCCTGGTCTACAGAGCGAGATCCAGGAAAGGCACCAAAACTACACAGAGAAACCCTGTCTTGAAAAACCAAAAAAAAAAATGTGAAATGATTTTAGGCACAATATAGATCTTTTAAGATATCAAAGTGTTTGTTTGAGAGCATATGTATTTTTTCTTTACCCAAAGGAAACAATATAACTATTAAGATTGAAAACTGAATTTAGCACAACGGGAGGACTTTCAGAGTAATATGCAATTAGTGTTTATCCATTCAGAGCACTTTTCTGTGAGCTGTTCTCATACATTTTAACTGACAGTTTGAAGGTTAATGGATATATTTAACTCTGCTAAATACAAACTTTAAAAGTACACTGTCATTTCCTAAGAAAATTCTTGGGTATCTGGGAATAAAATGAAAAGAATAGAGATGAGTCTAATAAACTAAATGCTAGAAGAAAATTTCAGGTAGTTGTCCAGTCTACAGCATCACTAGATGATTTTACTTATGATTTTGACATTCCTTATGTTCCCCAGAATTTTTCTGATAATTAAATTTTCATAGTAAAGTTAGTATTTCTTAAAATAAACACAGGAAGTACTTATATGTGTGCCAAGACTATCAAGGCAGAAGGGGAGGACTAAACTGAGGAGCTTATTAGTTAAAACATTATATCTTAGTATCTTCTTACCGCCTATTATAAATTGCTATGTTTTATTTCAAGAGAGTTCAAAGGAAAGCTTTTGGATTTTTTTGCTCTTTTAATTCTCTCTTCTGTAGCAAGATAGCAGAACTGGAGGAAAAGACTGTGCTAAATTGGAAGCAGCCTGCCATATCCTTGATACAATTATTTTGACTAAAATGAAATAAAATAAAAACAGCAATCAGTATGGAAAAATCATTAAACTACTATGGGTGAACTCTGATATTACAGCAAAGAATGCTTCTATGACATTCCACTTTCTGTAAATATTATAAAAATTGAATCTATAATGAACTGATTTATAAGTGTCCAGTATAACAAAATAAGTCAAATTAATTCCCCAAAGATATTAAAGTCACTGTGCTAGTTTTATTAATATGTTTATATAATAAATTTAAAAATTCAAAAATAAGCCAGGTGGTGGTGGCTCATGCCTGTAATCCCAGCACTCGGGAGGCAGAGGCAGGTGGATCTCTGTGAGTACGAGGCCAGCCTGGTCTACAGAGTTAGTCCAGGACAGGCTCCAAAGCTACAGAGAAACCCTGTCTCGAAAAACCAAAAAAAAAAAAAAAAAAAAAAATTCAAAAATAAACCTACAAGCTAAAGAATAGCTGTCACATGTTTAATCACTATGAGGATGCATATATCAATATTCGACCATCAGAGTTCTGAATTCTTTTGTCATTTGATTTTGATAGTTATCTGCCAACTCTGCATCTTTACTTTTGCGTAAATACCTAGTTCAAGTACTTCTTTGTTTCAATCATAAAGTTCCAATGATAAACATTTTAATACATTATGACTGTGCTAAGCTATAGCCATAGTTAATTACTCCTAAATAAATAATTGTGTTAATGTCTAGGTGGAAATCTAGTGTTAACATTAATCCACATTATACTAAACAACAGTTATTGAATAAAGTGAATGTGACATGTTTGTGGTATCAACACACACATTTATGGTACCACCACACACCTTAGTAGAAAGCTTCCAGTTAAAGAACTATTTAGTTTAAAGACATCAAAAGGGATGGGGATCATGTCACTGTCCTGTTGGATTTACAAGGTTTTGAAAAACTGACAACTGTACAGATAAATTAATCTGAATATATTTCTAGTTTAGAAGTGTGAGATGAGACTCAAAATTTTGTCTTCACTGAACACTTTCTATTTTACAAGTGAAATTTGCCTTGAAAACCTGTAATTGTAATTGTAAATATCAATATAGAATAGGAAATGTGAATTGTATTAACAGAATTTTTCAATAAGTAAATCCACAAATATTGAATATCCATTGTGTTCATGAATTCTTCTAGGTGTTAGGAATAAAATGGAAACAAAAAATAACTCATTTTCATAACATATACATATTATGAACTTATATTCATAGACAGAAAAAGAGGGGATAAACAGCCAAAATATAAACTTTAAACGGCTATAAGTGGTCTTAAAGAAAATTAAAGGAGAAAGAGTAGAAAAGGAGGTTTTTCTTCAGATAGTGACAGGTTTTCTGAAGCAATGAGAGTTGGGCAGAAATTCAAGTGCAACGAAAGAAGCCAACCTTCTGATTATCAAATATGAGGCAAGTGAGAGGTCACTGCCCCTGTTCCACAGAAGAGCCCTTAACTACTATACATCATTTTTCTGTGCAAATCAGTACTACATGTCCACAGAAACCAATTGAATCAAGTACAAAACATCCTCAGATTAAATGGTGAACTAAAAATTTCGCATTGCATTGTTCATTGTGGTGTTTTCATGATCACGTTCATGGCCCTTGGACACTGAGGTGACTTCTCAGTCATCCTGTAATGATGGTGGCATTGTGCTGTCTAGGGAACTGGATACCCTGCTCCCATATAGTATGCTTCAAGCACAGAGGTATATGCCCTTTGTAGGAAACATAAACATGACAGTGTACAAGTATTTTGTTTTTTACATAAAATATTCACGTAGAGACAAATTCAGTATGGGCTTTAATTCTCTGTCCAAACCCATCTGTTATATGGACTCTGCTTAGAAAATAATGAAGCACAAGGAGAAACCTGAATTGAAAATGATGAAACTTATTCTAATATTCTTTCTAATACAATAAAGAGGCAGGTGTACAGTATTGGTAGGCAGGCTCCAAGAAAGTAAAACAGGGATTTCAATGACCCTATGCCTGAAATGTACTAGGTACATTGACATACCAGTGCATCTTCTAGTAGAGTGCTCAACAGAAACAGTGAGAGAAGAGATGTTTGGGCAGGTAATATTAATACGATAAAAGTAATGCTAAAATGAGATGGACTTAAAAATATCATTGTTATCTTTATTTCTACGTATGAAACATGTTTTAAGAAACCAGTTTTAGATATCCAAGTGAGAGTTATATCAAAAGGTGTAAAATATGTCTTTTAATTCCTCATTAGTGTAAGGTTTCTTTAAAATGAATGTAAGTTGCATGATAGGATGATGTGTGTATTAAACATCACCAGTACAACACTGATGGCTACAGTTAGGATATACAGGAAGCCTGATAAGTATCTAGGAGAAAAAAATAAATTTATCTTTCATTTGTTAAAAAACTATTTTATGGTATAAATTATACATTGTAATATGCATTAGAAACAAATTTTCTTATTAAGTAAACGACAATTTGAAAACTGAAGGGTTTGCAAACACAAATGGAGAAACAAAAAGAAAAAAAATGTACTTTTTTAAAACTGACAATCAAAATAATGTTTACCATTTCTCATTTCACAATGAATATTATCACAGTTTATTTTGAATGCTAGGTTCAGTACCTAAAAATATAATGCGATTGAATTGATCAGTCCAACTTTCTCCTACAATAGACCCTCTGATTTCCATAACAAAACTTGTGCTCTTGCATTTGTGTTCTCATACAAGCAAAATACAAATATATCTGTTATCTGGAGTAATATGCATAGTGCATGATTTTTCAAACATACACAAATGCATTGATTTTTTTATTTAAAAGCATGACTCTTTTTCTCTCTCATTCTTTCAAAGAAAACAATTTCATTGCAAAGTTCATATTCACATGGATAATTGGTATTGCTCTGGGAATTGTTTTTCTGGATATATTTTGTTGCATATTATTATGCAAAAATGTTGTGATTTTTCTAAGGAAGAAGGCCTGCATTATTTAACTTTACACTGCATTATTCAATAAAAACTGATTTCAAATTGAACAATTAGTAATAAACTACTTTTTTTTGGTTTTTTGAGACAGGGTTTCTCTGTATAGCTTTGCACCTTTCCTGGATCTCGCTCTGTAGCCCAGGCTGGCCTGAAACTCACTAAGATCCTCCTGCCTCTGCCTCCCGAGTGCTGGGATTAAAGCCATGCACCACCATCACCCGGCTCTACATTTTTTTTTTTTATAGAAGAGTTGAGGCTAAATTTTCTTAAATCTGATTTGAAACAAACTATACAGAAGTATATGAGTTGCCAAAGTGTTTTGCTGAATATAAAACATTTTAACACATAATTTAAATTTGATGAAGTAATCCCAGACATTTTAGAGATGGAACCCTGTTTCCAATTTTTTAAGTTTTTACCCATAATGTCTTTTCTGCAAAAATTACTGTGGTTCTCATGTTAAAGAGATTTACACTCTTTTGACCAATAGCTTCTTTCTAACAATTAAATCCTGTGGTCCTTATGTTAAATAGAGTTTCTAAGTCAACACTAGTGGATCACAAAATTATAAAAAGGGAGTATTTGCTATTTCTTAATTTGTTTGTATTCTTCCACAACCATTAAAATGATAATGCTGTTGATTCGCCTTTTCTAATGACTATGTCATATTTTGTGACAACAGGATAATATTGTAAAGATGATATTCTAGTGGATGTAACTGAAGCTCTAATAATGACAAGGAGTAGTTTCATCCAGATAAAATTATTCATGGTTTTCATTTAATGTGTATCTATTTGAGGGGTATAGAACTCATAGGATTACAGTTTCCTATAGAGAAAGTCACATTTTAATCACTAAGTATACCATGGAGACTAGTGACATAAGAAAAATTACATCTAACTTTAAAATGCATTTTCATTGTTGTCTACCACTTCTCCATTGGAAGAAAATATTGATACATATGAAACAATAATCATTATATAAAATCTTTACCTTCCAATGATAAACTGTAGCATGAATCTTAAAGGTACTTGTTAATGAAACTCAAACCCGAGGCCAGTTATTGGGGTGATTTCTGGAAGATCAGAGACACAGAACAAGCCACAGTTTCCTCACCTCACCAGTCCCTCAGCTGGTCTTGTTTCCTCAGACTGGAAGCTTCTGTGTCCTCATCCCAAAGGCTCTCAGCTGAACTGTGCTGCTCCAAAGCCTAACTAACTACATGCTTTTTCCCCTTCAGTTCCTGGTCCTCGCGCCTTATATACCCTTTTCTTTCTGCCCCCACTCCCTGGATTAAAGGCGTGGGTCACCAAGCTTAGCTGTTTCTAAAGTGGCCTTGAACTCAGAGATCTGGCTAGCTCTGCCTCCCAAGTGCTGGGATTAAAGGTGTGTACCACCACCACCCAACTTCCGTTATGGCTTACTCTTCCCATTTTCTAGCCACCATTTCTGGCTCTGTTCTAGTGGCTGTCTGTTCTCTGACCCCAGATGTTTATTTCGGGGAACACACAATATTTCAGGGAACACAATACCCACCACAATAAATGGATCATATTACCATTGAGTATATTTTATTTGTGTTCATTTTATTCAATTCAGATATTTTCAATAAAGAGAATGCCAAATACTTAGGCATAGTGGGAGAGAGATAATATTTTCTAATTGTATATTTAAAAAACAACTACTTAAGGCATGTAAGTTAGAAGTTAGATAATTTAAATCAAATTGTTTCTAGTTATCTAACTGTAAGGCTGGAAAAGCAATTGTTGACATTTTAAACAAAAAATTATATATGTGTGTGTTCTGGAAACAGTATAAAATATGAGTTTTTTAAGTCAACAAATAGACACAAATACTTTAGACAACATTATTATTTACATTGGAAGAGAGAAATACCAATAATCATGTTTATGCAACTTCTAGAAATGAATCCTTAATCTTCTAGTAATTCTCATTTTATTAACCTGTCCCATATTGGTCATAGTGACTTACCATTTGTTTACTTTCAAATGTTGTTATAAGAAATGTACCTCACATTCGTTTATCTTCCTATTTCTATTGAATCCTCAACAGCCAAATTTTAGTAGTACTTACAAACAATCACATTCTATAGGAATATTTAATGAAAAACAATTAAAAATGCAGGATTCTAATAAGGTAACTGCCAATTTAGCATATTTAAAATGTCATAACTTTTTAAGTTCTATAATACTTGGGAATACAAGTATTTATATTTATATTTATCACCCCTGAATCTCAAAGAGTAACATGCCAGGATTTGAAAACACTGAGAAAGTTCATGGTATGTTATACTTCTAAATTGTACCATTGTTAATGAATAAACTTACTTTGTTCTTATAAGTAAAAAGTTTTAAAATCTTTTATAAAATAAATAATCTTAGACCTGACTTAGAGACTAAAAGCCATGTGCTTTTAATCCCACTCTGAATGAAGATGAAACCAATAATAGAAAAATGAGATACACCATAAGACAATAGATAGCTCTAGTTCCTATCATAAAATTTAACTACATTGCTTAATTACAAATTTCTAGGTTAATAATTAGCTATCTTAAATCTCAGGTACTTCTTGTTTCAAGTTTATTAGTCCATTAGTATACAATGTGAAGTTTTAACAAGAAGAAGCAAATAATGCTCAAAATAGCAGGCCTGGTATGTTAGAATTCATCTCCTTGAAACTGAGATATGATTTAGATGCTAAAACTTAGTTTGTTGGCTCATTTTTTTATTTTCACATCTAAATTTTATTAGCAAGAATAATAGTGTAGTGCAAGAAATATGATTAAGTAAAGGGAGTTGAATAGAACTAATATTCATTTTATTTGGTAAAAATCTGAAGTTTTTTAATTATATATTTATTTTTATAAAGTTGGAAGTCTGACTCTGGAGTAAAAGAAACAAAAAAGGCACCGATATTGTAAAGCTAACCTTTAAAGCTCAACAGGAATATAAAGAATAAAGCACCCTTAGTAAGTCTCAATGGCTATAAAGACTGCAGCAAAGTAGCCTGAGACAGAACATACTACAATCAGCTGCTCCCTGGAGAAATTCGGGGATTTATAGTAACAATTACTCACTCATAGTATTTCTAAAGGAAAATTCATGACAAATAGTCCACAGTATTACTTAAGCCGTGTGCCACTTTGATATTTAATAGGCTTTATTAAGTTCTACTATAGAATAGCAAATAGTTACAGATCATGCCCTTAAGAAGTTTACGATGTAGTCTGAATGGTAAAAATTGGGGAGAGGAGATACACTTCCCCCATAAAAAACATTAAATGCATTTACAACAGCAGTAACTTGTTTTAGTGTAGGACAGCAAAGATGGAAGGAAGTCTAATGACTCACAATACAAACATGGAAAGGCTCAATTCCAGAAGAGAAACAAATTCAACAATGTGAACTTTTTTATTTGGTTTCCATTTTCTAGCATCAAAAACAAGATAACCAATAATGTATTATTATCACTAGGGTTCCACTCAACTCTCTGATGAGCAGTTTGGAAGATTTCTAATACAATCCTATATATGCTGCAAATATTTATTCTGCCAATCATATTCTGTCACAGTACTCAAAGATTTTCCTCACCTTCCCCAGGTCCCATAACAAACTTTCATAGATAGTGTATATCTAAGGATAAGCAATACTGCTGCACCGAATTTTGATCATTTTATTTCCACTGAGCTGCCCCTGATAATCTTACTCTAAACTATCATGATGTTTCTGAGCTTAAAAGGCCTTTAAAGAACTATACAGATATACAAAGTAAAACACAACTATAAAATGACCACAGCTAATTCAAGGGAAAAAAATCAAACTGTAAACACAATTTCCTAATGGCTGGATGCTCACCATTTTCCTTTCTTGATTTCTTGTTTGGCTCCTTCATTCTGAAGAATTATGTGCCTGCAGTTAGCATTATAGTTGAAATTAGAAAGTATCAAGATTAAGTTGTGTAGATGTATCCAGCTTGTTAAATAAGAAACACAGAACCGATTGCAGAGTTAAAAACCACAAGGTCAGAGCAAGAGCGGAAAACCTTACCCTTCACTGCTTCTGCGGTTCTTCCTCTCCGCAAGAGACCTACTTCTCTGCATCCTGTCTATTTAAAAACTTTCTGTTCTCCTCTCTCATTGGTTGTAAACCCAGCCACATGACCTCCTCGTCACTGCCTGTTTGTACAGACCTCCAGGTCTTCTATGGTTGGTATTGAGATTAAAGGCGTGTGTCTGCCATGCTGGCTGTGTCCTTGAACACACAGAGATCCGCCTAGCTCTGCCTCCCAAGTGCTGGGATTAAAGGCGTGCCCCACTACTGCTCGGCTTCTGCTCTGGCTTGCTCTGACCTCAAGGCAACTTTATTGACATACAAATAAAATCACATTTCAATACAAATAAAATATCACTATAAAGTTGCACAGAGAATCCTGTGGAATTAAGTATTTGAAGTAACTGTGCCATTTTAAAATGGAAAATTGTCATATCAAATATTCACATTAAAATACTTCACAAACCTTTAGAGAATGGATGTGGTTAAAGTATCTTGCTCACTATTTAGAAAAAGATACCTGTTCTAGGAAGTCAATTTCTAAGTAGGTATTAGTCTCTATAAGTTGTATATAACAAAAGAGGAGCTTTGCAGATTCTGCGGAATTTAAAAGTCAGGAGAATAAGGTCAATTGTTTGTTTGGCTTCTGCATGTTAGTAATATAGAGAGCAAAGAACTAAATGAGTTGCTATTTGCGATGTTTTTGACTATTGGGTTTAGTTTGGTTGCTTTGAATTTGAGACAAGTTTTTATTTCAAACAATATATTCCGATTATGGTTTCCCCTCTCCTGACTACTTCTGGTTCCTCCCCATCTCCTCTCCCATCCTGATCCACACCCTTTCTGTCACTGACAAACATGTCTAAGGAATAGAAATAAAATAAAATAAGAGAGAGCAAACAAATCAAAACAAGAACAAAAACAAGAATAATAACCAAAGTAAAGCATATGTAATGCTTATAGACATAGAGACACACATGTACACACACACAGGAATTCAATTAAAAATGTGTACAGAATGCACATTTAAGACGTGTGTGTGTGTGTGTGTGTGTGTGTGTGTGTGTATGTGTGTGTGTGTAAGATATATATGCACAAAGGACTTATATGGTAAATATTTTTTCAAGCCCTGAATTGACATTATTAGACAAAGAACCTTCAAAAGTTGTATTGAATTCATTTTTTGTTTTTGCCGTCTAGTAAGCATGGGGCCTGTCCTTACAAGTGGTTTGTTTCCCAAGTGAGACTCCTTTGGATAAAACTAACTTTTTATTTGCAAATGGATATCAATTGGAGATAGTGTCTAGGTTAGGGATGGGGGCATGTTTCCATGTCTCTTCTCAGCTCTAGGTCCCTCTTGAGGCAGAACCATGCAGTCCTTGTGCACAAGCCACAGTTTCTGTGAATTCATATGTCCATCAACTCTGTTGTGCCTAGGTGGTCTTGATTCCTTGGCATCATCTATAACTCTTACACTTTTTGTGCCTTTTCTTTTGCAGAATTTCCTGAGCCCTCAGGTAGGGATTTGATGGAGATATCCCTTTTAAAGGGCTGAGTATTCCGAGATCTTTGAAAATTTTCTGACTGTGGGTCTCTGTATTTGTTTTCACCCACTGCAGTAGGAAGCTTCTTTGATGATAACTGAATAATGAACAAATTTAAGAGCATAGCAGAATGTTATTAGGCGTCATTTTATTGCTATGCTCCTTTATCAAAGCAATAATATTTGGCGTTTCCTAGGTTCCTGGCCTTTCTAGTCTCTGATTCATGACCACCCAAACAGTGTTATGTAAGGGTTCCATCTCATTGAGTGAGCCTTAACTCAAATAAGATATTAGTTGGCTACTTCCACAGTCTTTGTGCACTATTACACCAATGTATATTGCATGTGTGTTACTCTTGTAAATCAAAGGGTTTTTTAGCTGAATGGAGAAGTGACTCAGCTGTTAAGGGCTAGGCTCACAAGTTTTTAAAATGTTCCTTTTATGAAGAATTCTATTTTGTTACAATTTGCTAGAATGCTATAGTGAACTGTAAAGAGGTCCTCAATTCTACTACTAGATATTACTCATGATATGAATGAGTTTTACCATCACCCACTCTCCATTGTATTGTTCTCCTCCAGTTAAACCTTAGTGGTTTACTTCAAGAAAGCAAGGTAAGAAGATACTACAGACCCCATGATGCACCTCTTACTGTTTTCCAATTGCTTCTACTTCTGGACAATTATGCAAAAATCCTTTAATATTTCTCATATTACAGTCAAGACGGGAGGTCCTTTACATAATAAATGAAAGAAACTACGTTAGATGTAATATTTTATTTTCCTTTTAAGGAGTAGTTGTGGCTGAAATATCTTTCAGTATTTTTTCATACAATATATTTTAGTCATTTTCTATCCCTTTCCCAACTCCTCCCAGATCCTCCCCATTTCTCTATGCTCCCAATTTTATGTTCTTTCTCTATCAAGCACGAAAAAAAATCATAACAATCAAAGAGCCAGTAAGACAAAAAACAAAACAAAATACAATAAACATAAATTGAGTCTATTTTTGTGCAGGCCAACTACTCCTGGGCATTATCCCTGCCCTGGAATGTGGTTGATATACACAGTGACACTTTATTGTAGAATACTTATTTTCCCTTTTTCCAGCAGGTATCAAGTGCAAATGCCTTGATGATCAGTGGTGGGAATTTGTGTCAACTACCCAGTCTCAGTGCTAGGACTCTGTCTTGCTTGAAACTGTGTAAGTCCTGTGCTTGCTGCCACAGTCTCTGTCAGTTCATAAGTGCACTAGTCTGGCTGCTTCAGGAAGACACCGTTTCTTTGGATCCATTCACCATATAGCTAGTTTTTACAATCTTCCCACCTCCTCTTCTACATAGATCCTTATTTGATGAATACATCCCCTTTAGTGCTGTTTGCTCTCACTCACTGTTATCTGCACAATGTCTCAGTTAGTTACCATCTATTGCAAGAAGAAGCTTCTCTAAAGAGGCTTGAGTGACACAGTAATATACAGGTATAGCAATAAGTCATAAGGATTCATTTTATTACTAAGTTCCTATAGCAGGATAATAGTAGTAAGATTTCCCCTAAGACCATGACCCATCTAGTCTGTTCTTGGCCTCATTAGCAGTCCTTTATTTGGGTTCCATAACATGGAGTGTCTCTAATACAATAAAGCAATGGCTGTTTATTCCAATCAAATTTGTATCATTATTGCATTTTGCAGGCAGGTTGTTGATGTAGGTCACAGAGTTTGTAGCTAGGTGGTACTAACAATCACTTTTCTCCTCTGGTAGTGCAGAAAGTATCTTCCAGAACCATGAATTCTGGTCAGTAGGCATGACGTTTCTAGTTGGGCACAGCTAAATATTTCCATACTGGACGACATACATAAGTGTTAGTCATCAGTAACAGGTATGTACCATCAGGTTATGCATGGTAGTCAATAGCGTTGACAATAGCCTATAATGATTGGGTGATATATAGGTTCCCTTTGGCCAACAGCTGAACAATATGTAGTAACCTATTTTTGGCATGGTGGGCTTTACTTGGTAGCATGAGATATCTAATTGGAGCATTGTATCCCCTCTTATGTGTTGACCCAATTTAAAATGTGTGTGTGTGTGTGTGTGTGTGTGTGTGTGTGTGTGTGTGTGTGTGTTAGGAATCATCTAAAATAGTTTGCTTTCATATGGCTTTTCAAAAGACCTTTAGTATTGTGTCCTTTCCTTTTATTCTCTCTTTTATCCTACCTTCCCATCCTGCTCTCCATTTAACCACCTTATTCTCCTTTCTCTTTTATCTCTTTGTGGGCCTATATTCTATTTCCCTTTTTTTAAAGTGCTCCTCCACCCTGCTGGTCCCTTAATAGTTACCTAAACTCTGTGGTTAAAAAACATTCATGCCTAAAGCTTGAAAGCTAACAACTGCAAATAAGAGAAAAAAGTAATATGTGTTTCTTGGGTCTGGGCTACCTCACTCAGGATGGTAGAGTATAGTTCCATCTATTGACCTACAAATTTCATAATTTCATTTTCTTAACATATGGATAATATCTCTGTATATAAATGTACCATATTTTCATTAGCTGTTCAACAGTTGATGGACATCTAGGCTGTTTCCAATTTCTAGCTATTATAAATAGAGCAGCAATGACCATGGATGACCAAGTACGTCTGTAGTAAGGTATAGAGTCCTTTGAGTATATGCACAAGAGTGATGTAGCTGGACCTTGATATCCCTGGGAGGCCTGCTCTTTCTTTTTTCACTTTTTCTTTTCTTTCCTCTTCTTTTCTTACTTCTATCTTTTTCTTTCTTTCTCTCTTTCTGTTTTGAAGGGAAATAGAGGAGTTTATCTGGGGAAGGAGAGGTGTTGGGGAGGGACTGGGAGGAATGGAGGGAGAGGGAAACCTACAGATGGGATGTAATATATGAGAGAATGAAAGTTAAAAAGATAAAACAAAACAAATTAAAAATAACTTGAAAGGGTGTACCTAAAATAGATATAACTGCTTGTAATTTTCATGAGACTAACAAATATTAAAATAATCAAGAATACAAAAATTTTATTCTGTGTATTTTGTATAGATATTGATGAATAGGAATGCTCATATGTGGTAATGGTTGGACATTCTAATAATTTTGTGTTTGGATTATTTCGATGCTATTATCTCAGTAATTTGCTACTCCTGAGGATTCTCAGCATTACATATCATCTACTGCATTCCATAAAGAGAAATAAAGAGAGCATAATAGTTTCTCCTAAATTCAGTGTCCTTTTCACTCTTTTCTTTTCTTTTCATTTTTGTTTGTTTGTTTGTGTCTTTTTATGTACTCTGGCTGTGCCTGTAGTGGAAATTTTACTATTTAGTCGATCTTACTAGGTAGATCAGGCTGGCCTTGAACCCACAAAGATTTGTCTGCCTCTGCCTTCTGAGTGGGATTAAAGGCATACACCACCACACCCAGCTCAATCATTTCTAATAAATGGCATATATATATATATATATATATATATATATATATATATAAACATTTACACACACACACACACATACACACACACACACACATATATATATATCTCCAGTTTTTGCCCAGAGAATATTGTTGTTTTAATGTCTCTTCTCTATACTAAAATAAATATATCTCTTTTGTGAATACATCACAGTTTTCTAATTTCTCCATAATCTTGTGTATTTGATATACCTAATATACAAATTTACATTTTATCGCTGCTAACAATAATATAAAACCTGATTTGTTGACTTTTGCAGCTTTCTCCATTGCTATGACACTCTTATATACACAATTTTTCACATCAAAAATTCACATTGTGTCAATGTGTTAATCAGATTCTGGTAGTGGCTAGAATCTTCATATCTGCTGTTATAGATGAAATAAATTTTTTTACTAAGTAGTTTATTATTCGGTCCTCTCTTGGCCTATTTCTATCAATCAAGTGGCATTTCATTACCATTTACTACTTAATTTTGGTTTCCATGATGCAGTTAGATGGTATGAGGGGAAAGCCATTGCAAGGTAAAATTTGCAGACATTTGGAGAGGAAAGACTTGGTATATACATATTTGAAGTTCAATTGCTTTAATTTTTCCAGGAACAATGGAAATAATTCTCAAATTTTAAAGTATAGATACACTGAAATATAGATAATTCTAGTAAATTAACAGACTTTTATTGTAACTGAAAATTATCTCAGGATATTTTCTAATATGTGAAACCAGTTAATTGAGATTCCATAAGTGCAGCTTACCTAATAACAAGAAATGAACAATGGTGAAGTGATCTTTACCTAAAAAATACTGAAATCATATACAATTATATGAGTACATCTTTAGTTTTCACAATGATCTGTCATTAAAAATGTCAAAATGGAAATTTGTTATGTTTAGCTTCTTAAATCAATATCTCAGAAATTCAAGACAGCATTACCATAGTCAATCCTGAGCTGACTTATAAATATATAATGTTGCTAAGCAGATCCAAGCCAGTTTTCCTCCCATCTTTTGATTTCTCACTTTGCTACTGGCTCCAAATGTAGAGATGAATGAGTAATTGTTATGGATAACAGACAAAGTGTGACATTGTAGTTAGGTGTTTGATTATTATATCCTTCTGAGGTCTTTGATGTGGTTGAAGACTAGATAGTTATAATTTTCTCAGTTATGATAAAAGATAAGTTTAGTTATAAAACCTTTGACTCACAAATATAAGATAGATAGGATATCTTCTTTAATATTATAACTGTAATTCTTGCTTGATAATTGTTTTGTTATATGTAATTGTACTATGTAAAAGTTAAAACCTTCCTTAAAAAAAGAGGGGGGGAGTGCTATGGATATTGCTCTGTGTAAATAAGTGTATGGATATCGCTCTGTGGCCAGGCAGGACAAGAGAGAAGAGAATTCTGGGAGGTGGAAGGCCGAGGCGGAGAGATGCTGCCAGCCACCGCCATGACAATGAAGATGTAAAGGTACAGGTAAGCCATGAACCAAGTGACAAAGTATAGATTAATAGAAATGTTGATAACAAGAAACCTGCCACGGCCATACAGTTTCTAAACAATGTAAGTTTCTATGTATTTACTTGGTTGGTTCTGAGTGTCTATGGGCTTGGCCGATGAGAGAGATTTGTCCTGACTGTGGGCCAGGCAGGAAAACTCTAACTATAAGACTCAGCTGAGGAAATGCCTCCTTGAGTTCCAGCTGTAATGTCTTTTCTCAATTAGTGATCAATGGGGGATGGCGTAGAGCATTGTGGGTGTTGCCATTCCTGGGCTGATAGTCCTGGGTTCTATAAGAAGGTGGACTGAGCTCATGGTAAGCAAGCCAGTAAGTAGCTCCCCTCCATAACCTCTGCATCAGCTCCTACCTCCAGGATTCTGCCCTGTTTCAGTTCCTGTCCTGACTTCCTCCTGTGATGAAGAGCAAGGCTGAAGCCAAGTATACCCTTTACTTCCCAACTTGCTTTTTGGTCATAGTGTTTCATCACAGTAATAGAAATCCTAATACAAATCGGTACCAGCATAGTGGGATGTTGCTGTGACAGACCTGAGCATGTTCCAGAGGTGGTTGTAGTTGTACCTTATGCTTGTAGCTGGACTTGGTAATGTACAAGTGTCACCCAGGTGGTACTGGTTTTGAAGGCATGAAGGGGTCATGTAGAGCAGCTGAGGGTTGGCACTGTGAAGATCCAGGAAAGGCAATTGGTGAAGTAGTAGCCTCAGTAGCAGTTGAAGGCCCAGGACTGAAGGAAGAAGTTAAGGATTGGCAACATGAAGAGAGCCTATGAGAGGCTTTTGGTGAAAGTGCAGCCCAGTTGCAGCAAGGGACCCCAGCATTTTGGAGATGCCAGATGACCACCAAGAACAGCTGCAGCAGTGGAGTGGAGCCAGCCTGAGCCTAGGAGACAAGCTGTGTTTGCTACAGATGGCAGAGCTGGAGAAGTTATCCAAGTGCTTTGCAGGAGGAATCCAGAAGATTGTGAGTGGATCCCAGATATTGGCCAGTTGAAATTTTGTTTTGCTTTGATTTGATTATGACTGTGCCCTGATTTTTTTTCTTTTGAAGTAAGAAAGTATTTCACTGGAGGCCACAGTTGAGAGACTTGAATTTTAAAAGACTTTGGATTTTTTCAGAGCTAGCTGTTTTAAAGTAACTGAAATTTTAAATGTACTTGAATTTGTAATGATTGTCGGACTGTTATTTAAGATCTTAGGGACAAATAAAAAAGGAAGGGTGTAACTTAATAGCGATCTGTTTGTGTGTCAAGTTGACAAGAGGTCAGTTGTACTTGGTGGTTTTGTGTGTCAACTTGATACAAACTAGAGTCATCAAAGGAAGGAGCCTCAGCCGAGGAAATGCCTCCTTGAGTTCCAGATGTAAGACATTTTCTCAAATAGTGATCAATGAGGGAGGGTAGAGCCCATGGTGAGTAGTGTCATCCCTGAGCTGATGGTCCTGGGTTCTATAAGAAAACAGGCTGAGCAAGCCATGGGAAGCAGCCAATAAGCAGCTCCCCTCCATGGCCTATGCATCAACTCCTGCCTCAGGGATCTTGTCCTGTTTGAGTTCCTGTGTTGACTTCCTGTGATGATGGACAGCAATGCTGAAGTATAAGCCAAATAAACCCTTTCCTCCCCAAGTTACTTTTTGTCATGGTGTTTTGTCACAACAATAGAA
The DNA here is from genome assembly GCF_903995425.1 of Onychomys torridus. Lineage (NCBI taxonomy): Eukaryota > Metazoa > Chordata > Mammalia > Rodentia > Cricetidae > Onychomys > Onychomys torridus. The sequence continues at coordinate 76,512,784 of NC_050466.1, read as the reverse complement.
GACACACAATAAAAAGTATTATATCAAAATCAACCAGATATGGCCTTATTTTTGTTATTTTTTTATTAAGAAAATTTTTATTCATTTTACATACCAGTCAAAGATCCTCCTCTTCCCTCTTCCCACCCTTCCAGGCTCCCCCCTCAACCTACCCCCCATTCCATCCTACAAGAAGGTAAGGCCTCTCATGAGGAGTCAGCAGAGCCTGGTATATTTAGTAGAGGCAGGTGCAAGGATCTCCCCCTGCATCAAGGCTGTGAGAGGTGTCCCATCGTAGGTAGCGGGCTCCAAAAAGCCTGCTCATGCACAAGGGATTTATTTATTTATTTATTTATTTATTTGTTTATTTATTTATTTATGGTTTTTCAAGACAAGGTTTCTCTGTGTAGCTTTGCACCTTTCCTGGAACTCACTCTGTAGACCAGGCTGGCCTTGAACCCACAGAGATCCTCCTGGCTCTGCCTCCCAAGTGCTGGGATTAATGGCGTGCGCCACCACTGCCCAGCTGGATTTATTTTTATAAAAGATTCTAACCTGGGTACTAGGCTTACTAGAAGAATTCTGGTTTTGGCTTAGGGATCTGGTGTGGTTTAAGCATTTTGCCAGCATTTTACCAATGTAATTGCTTCAATAGATAGAGCTGGTCAAGGTTTGAAAGCCAGTGAGTTATGGGAAATTCTAATTTTCTGTCTCTATTATATCATCAAAATACATTACTAATTGAATTTTACAATGTGGTAATTAAAACAAATACCTTTGTTGAATTTATAATTTATTTATTGCCTTCCTATTTCATTGTTGAGAAAGTTTTATATTAAAATCTTACTGACATATGATTCTTGCTGTGGGATGTTCAAGTATGTCAAATGTGTTGCTCTGATTGGTTAAAATAAAACACTGATTGGCCAGTAGCCAGGCAGGAAGTATAGGTGGGACAAGCAGAGAAGAGAATTCTGGGAAGTGGAAGGTGGAGGCAGAGAGATACTGCCAGCCACCACCATGACAAGCGAGATGTAAGGTACTGGTAAGCCACGAGCCACTTGGCAATTTATAGACTAACAGAAATGGGTTAATTTAAAGTATTAGAACTAGATAGCAAGAAGCCTGCCACGGCCATACAGTTTGTAAGCAAAATAAGTTTCTGTGTATTTACTTGGTTGGGTATGAGCGTCTATGGGCCTGGTGGATGAGAGAGATTTGTCCTGACTGTGGGCAGGCAGAAAAACTCTAACTACAGACTCTAGTCAAAGGAATTCTCTTTGAGTAAAATAATATTTATTATTTCAATGATTCAGCAAAAAATAGTCTCCCTCACAATTAACTTGTACACTTAAGGTTTTATAATATTTATGACAACATGCTTTCCTTTTATATATGTTTATGTCAAGTGCACAATAAACTTTAGTGTTCTACTGTAAAAACTAATTTTCTCTATATACCCAGTAACTGACTCTTTTATTTGAAATACTAATTTGTGTTTAGAGCTTTCTTTTAAAATATTCATTCTGATTATAATTGTTCTTTCATGCATATTAATATTTTCAGATAACAGACAACCTATATAGTAAAAAGTAGAGAATATATTATGAAAATGGAATTTTTACATAAAAATCAGAATGTATCTTTATTTGGGTACACAGATGTACATGAGTATTAGTCATCCTAAAGGTAGGAACTCTTTCTCTTGCTAAAGGAACTTCCAAGGCTAGATATTACAATCCACCCCTCCTTTATAATCATTTTCTTGGAACTTTGTTATTGATTTTGTGGACTGAAGGACTATAATTGTAGATCAAACACCAAATTTTTGTTGATGCCAGAGGAGATAAAGGTAAGCAGACAATTTGAGAATCAGTTCTCTATGTACTTTAGTTCCCAATAGCACTTAAAGTAATATGATTCATTGAGAAGTGTGTGTATGTGAGCTTTTTGAATGCGGCTGTGCTGTGCTGTGAAATTGAAGTTTTTAAAGCACATTGTGTTTACAAAGAGACAAAAATGTTCACCTTAATACAGTTATTTTAAGAAATAGAAGTACAAATAAAATTTCAAGTTATTGCCTAAATTTATTCCTTACTGCTCATAGTAAGAAGAGTTTATTCTTTTAACTAGTGTATCAACTTGTCCTTAAAGCCAAACACTAGACATTCTATTGTTTTTCTCAATGTTCTTTTATCTTTAATTTTAAAGATAGTGAACATACAGTTCTCAATCATGACATAAGAAATAACCAATATATATCACACAGAAACAAGAAAAACAAATAGCGTTCTCCCAGGCAAAAAGATATTCTTGAGCAAAAATAGAAAATTGTCTTATATAAAGAAAATAATCTACTTTAAAAAGAATGTGTATATTGCAGTTTAAGAGTAAATATAAGACTGCTATGAATGAATAAATTTTAAATGCTATATAACACTAAAGAAAATGTTTTTAAAGTATTTAAGCATAGCAAAAATTAGAGAAAACATTTGTTTTTCTATTTTCATGATCTTATTTTGTGTAGTGATTTATTTTCAATCAAATGAAGAAACCACTACATTTTTTCTCACTACTGGGACCACATCTTTCTTGAGTTCTTGAGCCTTGTGCTCCTGGTGTCCTCGGTCTCCCCTGACCCTTTTAGTCATTGGCAGACTGTGAAAACATAGATTTGATCTTTGCTATCTATATTTGATAAATAAATTTGAGTTGTTTTATGGTCTGGAAAACATTTGAGTTTTTATCAGTTGAGAGAAAAAATATTAATCCTGATGCTTAATTTGTCAATGAGTGACAATTTCCTGGATACCTTTTTTTAAGATTTGTAATCAGATTTATTTTTTACTAAGAAAATTTTTTTATTCATTTTACATACTAACTACAGATTTCCCTCCTCCCACCCCTCCAGCATTCTCCCCAACCCACCCACCCCCATTCCCTCCTACAAGAAGGTATGCCCTCCCATGAGGAGTCAGCAGAGCCTGGTACATTCAGTAGAGGCAGGTCCAAGCCCCTCCCCCTTCCTCAAGGCTGAGCAAGATGTCCCACCATAGCTAGTGGGCTCCAGAAAGCCTGCTCATGCACCAGGGATGGATTCTGATTCTACTTCCAGCCCCCACCCTAAGCAAATCAAACCATGCAGCTGTCTTGCTATGCAGAGGCCTAGTCCAGTCCCGTGAAGGCTCTACAGGTGTTGGTCTCAATTTCATGAGTTCCCATTAGTTTTGTTTTGTTGTCTCTATAGGTTTTCCCATTGTGAGCTGGTTGTGGTGGCTCATGCCAGTCAGATTTGCTGAAGGAGGAAGAGGCAGAAGGATCATGAGTTCAAGACCAGCCTGGGCTGGATAATTTTTATTTATCTTTGCACTTTCCTTATTTACTCTTCTTTTTTATATTTTTATTGATATATATATATATATATATGTATATATATATATATATAATTATATATCACAATTTTCCCTCCCTCCATTCCTACCAGCTGCCCCTACTTCTCCTCTTCCCCAGATGAACTCCCCCTCTATTTCCTTTTCATAAAAGAGGCAACCTCCAAGAGATGACAGCCAAACAGGACAAAACAAGATACAATTAAGACAAGGTAAAAGCCTTCACATCCAGGCTGATCAAGAGGAAAAGAGTTCCAAGATTAGGCAAAAGTTAGAGATAAACCCACTATTAGGAGTCCCACAAAAAGGCCAAGCTAACAGCCATAGCCTATATACAGAGGACCTGGAGCAGACCCATGCAGTCTCTGTGATTGCTGCTTCAGTCTCTGTGAGCCCATGTGAGCCCTGCTTAGTTGATTCAGTGGGCTTTGTGCTCCTGGTGTCCTCGGTCTCTCCTGACCCCTACAATCTTTCATTCCTCTCTTTCCTGGATTTCCCTGATCTCTGAAGTGAGGGACTCGTTAGAGATCTACAAGTTAGACTCTAGACTCTCCCTCTTCATGTTTGTGGGTCTCTGTGCTGACTGCCATCTGTTGCTGGTGGAAACCTCTTTGATGATGACTGTAAAAGAGTATAGCAGAATATCACTAATGATATTGATAATGAAAATCATTTCATTGATTTTTTTTGCCAGTTATATTTGGTTCTACCCTAGGTCTCTGGACTATCCAGTCTCATTTCTGGCTATCCAGGCAGTATAGGCCCTCAAGTTAAATCAAATATTGATGTGGGAGAAATGTTCTTCCCCAGGAATGAGGCCCCTAATTGGTTATGTGATTGAAAGTAATCAATCATGCAATCATACACATACAATTAACAATAAATGGACTGAGTAGGTTGTATTTATATATTTCAGAATATATATATATATATGACAATAACAATGAAGAAGAGGCAGTGATTTCAAGGGAGGGGTGAAGAGAAGAAAGGGGGAAATATTGTCAATCAAAAGTTTTAAAAGATCTGCCAACAATTGCCTTGAGTTTGAAGAAAATTTCATTTGAAAAAACATAGCATATATAGGGAATAAAATGCAATATTTTAGGAAATTTAAGCATTATATAAGAATATATAGGGATTGTTTAAACATTTAGTACTATTGATAGATAATATACTCCACATTGTAAAGTATAAAATGCATAAACACCTGATTATAATAATAAATTGTAGTTTAACCCTCAAATATCACAGAATTATATAGAAAATAGGATAGAAGTACAAGAAAATCAAATTCTTATAAAACATATACTCTTAGGTTGTCCTACCCAGGTGTGTGTGTATGTGTATGTGTGTGTGTGTGTGTGTGTGTGTGTGTGTGTGTGTGTGTGTGTGCGTGTGTGTGTTTTGTTGTTGTTGTTGTTGTTGATTCTCCATACTGATTTCCAGAGGAGCTGCAGCAATTTACCTTCCATTATCAGTGAATGATAGCTCCACCACCATTCTCCACATCTTTGCCAGCATTTGTTTTCAGTTGTTTGGTAGTCTTAGCCATTCTGACTGGAGTGGGATGAAATCTCAAAATTGTTTTATTTTAATTCGCCTAATAGCTAAGGATGATGAACCTGTTTTGGGGGCATTTCTTAGCCCTCACTATATCTTCTATTGAAAACTCTCTGTTTACACGAATCATTATATTTATTGACTTATGTATATTGAATCAACCATAGGATAAAGTCAACTTGACTGGATTTTTCATATGTGCTTGTATTTAGCTTGCTAGTATTCTACTGAGGATTTTTGTATCTGTGTTCATTGGTGATATTAGTTTATGCTGTGGTGTGTGTGTGTGTGTGTGTGGTCTTTTCAAGGTTTTGGTATTAGAGTAACACTGGTTTAATACAAGGATTTGGGGAGTTATCCTTGTATTTCTTTCTTTCTTTTTATAAAATGTTAAAGGATTGGTTGTACTGCTTCTTTAAAAGTCTCACACAATTCTGCTGTGAATCCATCTGTATCTGAACAGTTAATAGTTTGAAGACTTTTTATTACTGTTCATATCTCCTCATTTTTTATGGATCTATTTTGGCTACTGGTCTTTTCTTTATTTAACTTTATGTTTTTCTGTTGTATTGGGTGTGAACTATTACAGATATGTAAGTACAGCCACACAGTTTTGTCCATTTTTGTCTGCCTTATTTTTTGTCAAATTATATATTAAAATTCACTCATGTTGTAGTGTGTATTAAGATTTTAATCCCTTTAAAGTGAAGATGACTCATCACATGAATATATTACTTTGTTTACAAGTAAATGTGTACATGCATTGTTTATGTCATATATATATATATAATGATTCTATGAAAATTGCTGTAAATATTTATTTGAGCCTCTGTTTTTAATTTTTTAAGTTAATACCTAGAATTACAACTGCTTAATCTGCATACTCATTTGAGGAGTTAACGCAACAGGTCACATTTTACAGGATTACTCAAAATGTACAAGATTTCTCATTTCTCTAAATCCGTGAGAATACTTGTTCTTTTCTTTTTTTGAAGGGGGTTATTTTTGTTTCTGATAATAGCCACTATAAAAGGTATGTGGTGGTATCTTGTTATGATTTTGCATATCTTTAAATAAGATGAGAACTTCTGATTTTTATAATCACCTATCAAGTGAGTAAGATAATTTCTATTCCTAATTTGTTGATTTCATCAGGAATAGATACTAGATTGTTTCAATGTGTTGCTTTATTGATTGATACATTCTTTTACTTTTGATTACTTTAAAGGGCTTTAAATGTTGGCTAACTTTTGAATATTGAATCAACTTTCATGGGATAAATTCCACTTAGGCACTGCATGTATTCTTTTAATATGCTGATATTGGCTTTTTCGAATTGTGTTGATGATTATTTTGTGTTTGTATTTATGAAATAACTGTTTTTTATTTTTGTGTTATTTTTTTCTATATTTTTATTAATTTAATTTTTCTCATAACATAGAAAATATTAGTTTGGTGACATTTACATACATAATTAGCTTACGTTCCTACTCTCCCACCACATGCTCTTCTATCTCTCTTTCCCCTGCCTCCATTTATGTTGTATTACAAGTATTCTCCTTTTCACTTCATATCACATATATTGTTAACCACTTTGATCCTCCTTTGTAGCCTCATTTTATCTATTTCATGGAATAATTTCTAATATTCAAGGTTCTATCCATACTCAGTACTGCACACACACATACACACGTACACATACACACACATTTTAAAAGGTAGTATCCACATATTAGATAAAGCATTAAATATCATGAACTATTGCTCTTTCTGAGTCTGAATGGCCTCACTTAAATATAATATTTTCCAGTTCCATCTGTTACTGCATTATAGTATCTGGGCTGGCTTTTCCTGGCTTCTTGGCCTTGAATTTGAAATAATGGCTGATAAGGATTTCAAAACTAATGAGAAAACTATATAGGAAACAAATCAACAGTTTGTATCAGAAAGAAATACGTTGTCAAAATTGACAACAATCTACACAAATGAGGGAACTCATAGGCTACCATTTTTAGTAGTGGTTTTCTTTTGTGGAATTAAAGAGAAGGAAGGCTTTGGTTGCTAAGAGATGTATTGTGGATAGTTCTCTGTTTTGGATTATGTAACCTTTGACTAATGAATCTGTCTTTTCACATGATGTTTCAATTTTTAATCTTATGTGTGCCCCAAAGTCCATAGACATAATATGGCAATGAAGAGATTCTTAAAGTGTTCACTTGCAGGAAAGAGACTCTTAATATACATGTACCCCAGACTATTTCAGGCCATGTTATCCCTTACGTTTCTTTAATTCTTTCTTTCTATATTTCTTTCTTTCTCTCTTTTTTCTCCCTTCCTTCCTTCCTTCCTTCCTTCCTTCCTTCCTTCCTTTCTTTCTTTCTTTCTTTCTTTCTTTCTTTCTTTCTTTCTTTCTTCCCTTACATTTGTAACCACAAGTATTAGGGATGCATTATAAGAGAGATTGCCCAATTTTGATTGTCTTAAGTGGAGAAAAACTTGTTCCATTATTCAGAGGGTAGTGTGCCTGAACTTCTGTACAGGAGGGGTCCTAAGTTACCAATAGGTATCTGAGGATCTCAGGTTGTCAAGCGCATTATTAGAAGAGGTATGTATGTATAACATAAGCCAAGTGGAATTTCAGTTATTTCCAATGCTTATCTACCTCATATCGATTTTCTTGGAAACATCTTTCTCTATGGATGAGTAAAATTTCTTACATAAAATTACCAAAAGGTCCTCTCCTTCAAATGGTTCTAGTTGTGTCAAGTTAACTTAAAATTAACTAGCACAAGTAGATTGTCAATAGTTAAGGAACAAAGCTATGGATCTGGGTTTGTGCGATGTGTGGTAATATTGTGTTCCCAAAAATATTGTGCACCCTAATAAACTTATCTGGGTCAGAGAACAGAACAGCCACTAGATATAGAGGCCAGAAAATGGTAGCACTCATTACAATGCCTTTAATTGTAGCATTCCAGAGGCAGAAATCCCTCTGGATCTCTGTGAGTTTAAAGCCACATTGGAAACAGCCAGGCATGATGATTCATGCCTTACACCCAGGGAGTGATGGCAGAAAGCAGAAAAGGTATATAAGGTGTGAGGACCAGGAACTAGGCTGGTTAAGCTTTTAGGTTTTTAGCAGCAATTCAGCTGAGATTCATTCTGGATGAAGACTTAGGAGGCTTCCAGTCTGAGGACACAGGATCAGCTGAGGAATTGGCAAAGTGAGGAAGCTGTGGCATTTTCTCTTCTCTAATCTTTCAGCATTCACCCCAATACCTGGCCCTGGCTTTGTTTTCATTAATAAGATCTTCTAAGGTTTGTGCTACAAGATTGCTCATTGGATGTTTGCCATGTGAGCATGAAAACTTGAGTTTTATCCCCAGACAAGAAGGGGAGAACTAACTTCCATATGTGTACCTTTACAAACTCTTTTGACTATATGCCCAAAGTGTATGGTTACATGAAATGGCAATTTTATTTGTATTGTTTATATTTATATTATTTCTATAATATTTGGATCAATTTACATTTGGGCCAATACGTCTGTCATTCATTTATTTATTTATTTATTTATTTATTTATTTATTTATTTATATTTGTGTTTTAGTTTTACAGCCATGGGTTCCCCTGTCCTCCCCACTCCTGCCCCCACCCACACCTTCCCCCCAGCCCCTCCCCTCCATTCCCATCTCCTCCAGGGCCAAGACACCCCTGGGGATTCAGCTCAACCTGTTACATTCAGTACAGGCAGGTCCAGTCCCCTCCTTCCAGGCTGAGCAGAGTGTCCCTGTGTAAGCCCAAGGTTCCGAACAGCCAGCTCATGCACTAAGGACAGGTCCTGGTCCCACAGCCTGGATGCCTCCCAAACAGTTCAAGCTATTCAATTGTCTCACTTATCCAGAGGGCCTGATCCAGCTGGGGGCTCCACAGCCTTTGGTTCATAATTCATGTGCTTCCATTCGATTGGCTATTTGTCCCTGTGCTTTTTGCAATCTTGGTCTCAACAATTCACACTCTTCTGTCTTTTTTAACAATACCTACACTAACAAATATGAACTGATTTCTCTTTTTTATTTTAATTCTATTTATAGATAGTGACAATGCATTTTTTTCATTTATTTTTTCCCAACTTGGTGAACCAATGACTTTCATTGGGTTTTATGGGTGAAAAGTTACTTACAGGAGCCGAAATGGCTAAAAGATAGCCGTATCTCCAACGCCCACCCCAGAATGGCTGACAGCTCAGAAAGCTAGGAGCACACTGCCCAGCCTGCAGGCAGCTCAATGGTTCGGAGAGTGTCCATCCTAGGTGCCTTGGTGGATCTAAACCTCTGATAGGCAGCTCAACTGCTTTCTGTTTCTTCCAGGCAGTCATATCTGAGAGTCTTCTATCCAGCTTTGTTTGAGACTCTTCTTTACAACTTGGCTTTCTGAGTCCTCTTGGCAGCTTGGCTAGGCTGCAAGTTTTCTTTGCAGCTTAGCTCTCTTCTGTCTTTTGGCTATGGATATCTGCATCTACTTCCATTAGTTACTGGATGAAGGCTCTCTGATGATAATAGGATAGTCATCAATCTGATTACAGGAGAAAGCGAGTTCAGACAACCTCTCCATTATTGCTAGGAGTCTTAGCTGCGATGGTTCTGTGTATTCCTTTGAATTTCTCTGGTACAGGTTTTTCCCTAAGCCCAAAATGGCACCCTCTATCAAGATATATCTTTCAATACTTTCCCTCTCCATCCTGACTCAACCAAACCAATCCCTCGTTTCCATCTCCCCTTTCCCTCCCCTCAACCCCCTATCCCCAGTTTGCCCAGGAGATCTCATCTATTTCCCCTCCTAGGGAAACCCGTGTGTCACTCTTAGAGTATTCCTTGTTACCTAGCTACTCTGAGACTGTGGATTGTACCCTGGCTATATATACTTTGCTTTACATCTAATAGCTACTTATGAGTGAGTACATAGCATGTTTGTCTTTCTGAGTCTGGGTTACCTCTCTCAGGATGATTTTTCTCTAGTTCCACGCTTGCAAATTTCATGATGTCATTGTTTTTTGTTTTGTTTTGTTTTACCATGAGTAATACTCCCCTGTGTAAATGTACCACGTTTTTATGTGCATATTTGTCATTTGGATACTCTGGAGAAAATTTATTTAAGTCTTTTGTTCATTTTAATAGGAATATTTGTAAGTTTTCTGATGTTTTTTTGTTTGCTATTAACCTTAATAATTTCCTAACATGTTTTATCAAGTAACCATTTATTAAACATAATTTATAGTTATTTTATTGTGTTTAAAGTTTGACTTTTAACTTACCTTATTATTACTTAAGATGCACAAAAGCTTTTCAATTTATTATTGACAGACCTACACGTGTTTCCTTTCATTGTCTTACTTACTGTTCTGTTACTGTGATCAAACATTTTTTCCAGAAGCAATTTATAGAAGGGAGAATTTATCTGGGCTTATAGTTCCAGAGGCATAATGGTCCATCATGTCTGGGAGACATAGCAGCAGGCGGACATGTTAGCTGCAGTAGCAAACTAAGAACTTAGATGTTTAGTGGCAAGCACTTCATCAACTTCATCAGAAAAAGAAAGAGAGCACTGAGAAAGGAAAGAGGCTTTGAAACCTCAAAGCCAGGTACAGGGATGTACTAACTCAAGTAAGGCTATACTTAGTAGATTTCTCCAAACAGTATTGCCACCTGGTGACCTGTGTCCTTTTAGAGAAAACTGTGTTTAAGTATGTTCTCTTCCCTCCCTTATCACTCACACCCTTGCCTCCAAAACCTCCTGCCCCAATGTCTGTTCAAGTCTCTTTTTCCTCTTTCATTTCAGATGTGTCTTTTTGCCTTCATCCATAGTGTACATGAAAGAGTGCAGTAAGGCAACTCCTGAAATGGATACTTCATGGTTGAGGGAAAAATGTTTTATTGTGGATAAGCGAGAGAAAATTTCCAGAGCATTTGGAGGAGTTCAAAGAAGAGAGAAAGAGAAGTTGACTGGACATGACCAGGGCTATCTGTGAGAGAGGTGAGCATGTGGGGGCATGGATAGTAGAGATAACAAGAGAGAGAATAGTGAGAGTTGCAGTGGAAGGCAGACAGGGAGTATGAGGAGAGCTAGGATCTGAGGTGAGAAGTTCCAGGAGGCTAGCATGGGGGCTTTGAAATGTATAAGAAGTAGTTGTGAGTAGGAACTGGGGGATCCTGGAAGCCAGCATGGGCTTTGATATGCAACCATTGGTATATATCAATGGAGAGCCATGTATCCCTTCTGCCAGATGAGAAGGGAAATGATTCTTTTGGGGGACGGGAAACTCTTTATCAAGATCCTGAGGAATGCTGGCTTTTACCTAACATGGATACGTACTTCCATGGTCTAGCTTGAGCTCATTTCTGAATATATATACTTCCTGAGGCCTAACACTCAACATCTATTTTGTCCATGTCTTGGTCTCCTTTCCAGTTTATTTGCCTTTCCTCACATTTGCCCTCTCTCTCTCTCTCTCTCTCTCTCTCTCTCTCTCTCTCTCTCTCTCACACACACACACACACACACACACACACACACACACACACACACATACACACACACACACACATACACACACACATACACACACACACACACACACACATACACACACACACACACACACACACACACACACACACACACACACACATACACATTCTACAGGTTAGTATCTATCCATTAGAGAGAATATTAGATGTTGTATCTCTGAGTTTAGTTCACTGTGATAACAGATATACATACACTTGCACTTACATTGTAGCTCCTTTCACAACAGTGAGGAAATGGAGCAGCTTAGATGTCCTTTAGTGAATGAATGGGTAGGGGAAATGTGGTCCATACACATAGGGGACTTTTATTCAGCTATAAAGAAAAAAGTAACTATGAAATTTACAGGAAAATGGATGAATCAGAACAGTGTATTAAGAGAGATGACCTAAACATTTTGACCTCTTAGTGAGTTTTGTCTATTTATATATTGATTTTTGTATATAATTTGATGCTTATTTGGTTACCATGTAATACAATTTTCTGTTGTTGATTATCTTTTCACTTTAAAAAGGCTTGTGATAATGCAGAACAATTTAATTGGCTTTTGACTTTGTAAATTATGTTCTTGTCAGGAAATTATAAAAGCCAGGATATTATTATAAAAGAAACAGTGGTATTTCATAATCTCACCAACTATGCAAAATTATATCTTATTCTGGCAGGATATAGATGCATCTATGTGCCAGTTTTTTATTGTTAATACAAAAATTAAAAAGAAGATATATCAGATTATCCATTTTATTATTATTATTATTATTATTATTATTATTATTATTATTATTATGACATGAATTTACTATGTAGCCTTGGCTGTCCAGGAACTCACTATGTAGATTAGGCTGACCTAGAACTCACAGCACAGTCTCCTGAATGCTGGGATTCCAAGTGCACAGCATCATACTCAGACAGTATAAATTTGTTTTCTTACCTTTTCTTATGAGCATTCACCTTTCATTATGAAATCTTGATTTATAATGTTCAGTGAATTTGTAGGTTGGGAGACATAGCAAAATAACATTTATCAGACTAAGAAAAAAACAGAATGTCTATTTACATGGTCTTCAAGACAGGGATTCAGATGAGGAAGTCTATTTTAAATATTCAGAGCTTAAAATTCAAACTGATTTTGGGTAGTTACACATTATGCTGATGAGCCCTTAAGACGTTATAGTTCACAAACTAAAATGGAGTGATCCTTCTATCTCCAGTCAAGGTATGCTGAGGTATGTGTGTTCAACAAGAAAAAGATTTGCACCCCAGCAATGGCTCTGCAGATCACTGTGTGGTACCATCCTACCTTGGGAGCTGCCACAGCTTGCTGGAGTGCTCTAGGAATCATGTTTTATGTCTCCTTTATTTTGAAGCAGTATCTTTTAAATGAAGATATTTTTATGTATATGTAACAACAAGGGGGAAAAGGCCATAAATTTGAAAGAGAGCAAGCAGGGGGTTATGGGAAATTTTGATGGGAAGAAAAGGAAAGGGGAAATGATGTAATTGTATCATAATTTTTTTAAAAAAAATTGAAGGAAACAACAAAAAAACTAAGCTAAAAAGATATTGGAATCAACCTCTGGACTCTACATAAACACACACACATACACATACAGAAACACACACACATGTGTATATATATATATATATAAATGGACATCCATACACACATTTACACATACCCACATGAACACAGATGAACAACTCGTACATATACAAACACAAAAATGTTCAGAGGATTTTGATAATGTACAGAAAAACGTATTTTCTCTAGGCTCTGGCTTGGAGATTCAAACAAATAATTGCAACTTCAATTTAGTCTACTGTAATTTGTATATTTATTTTTAGAGCCATTATAATACTCTGTTTTATAAACCATACTTCACTTAGGCTTTATTAAGTATTCATGAAATTTTTAATATCTGTTGAAAAACACCTTTATGGAAAGCCATCATTAATTATTTTTATAAGGTTTTGATGAAACTGGACTTTATAGTTAAAGGTGAATAATTGGGTATAAAGGAACATGTCACACTTATTTTATCTTTTACCTTTTGGTTTCCTTCCTTTTGTGTTTAGGAAAAATGCTTCAAACGCCAATCATATAATATGTATGTATATTTTCTTCCACAATCTTTTTCTTTCAGAAAATGTCACTCTTGAATCTAATGAGAATTTGTTTCAATGAACAAGATGCTGCAGGTAATTGGTTTACTTCCAAGGCCTCACTAGCACCCCTGTGGGCATCTGCAAATGTAGCCAACTCTTTCTCAGCAGTTTTAAATGTCATTGTCATTGAATATTGTTTATCTAATCTTTAGCCTGTTTGTGAGCTTCCCTTTCTGAGTATACAATGTAGTGGTTCAATTGCAACTTCTGTTGCTACACAGACCATTGTGTAGACGCTTGGTGTTTTTCCAAACCTAGTGAATGAGCAAGATGTTCTGTATCTCAGTATCCTTTTCTGGAAGACTGGTATAATCACAATATATACTTCTTAGATTTTTTGAAGGATTAAATGATATGAAATAAGAAAATGAATTAAAGAAAGTACTAAAGATTAAAGATATGTTGTAGAATACTCAAAAATGCTGACAAACCCTGAATTTACAAAACCCTATCTCAAAATGTACAGCTTCACTTGAAATATTTAAAAATATATTTTAATAATTAAGGTGCTATTCTTTCATTACACTTTGCTTTTAGTTTTATATTTATTATTTTTCACATTTATTCTTAATTATTCACTTTAAATTTGATCGTTTAAAAATTGGTGTCATTGTCCATTGGCATGGAATATTTATTCCACATTTATTTTCAGATTTTAAGTATAAAAAGTATTTCAGCAAAGTTTAATTTTTTTCAGAAAATATCCTTATATTTTATGTTATAGTTATATTCTATCACTGTGTTTTCCTTATTAAATATATATATAAAATATTGTCTGTTTTAAATGTATTTTCTAAATATTTAAACCAAATGAAAATTATATTCTGTTTCTCTTACTTTCTAGATGTGTATGTACACTGGAGCAAATTACTCAATCACTTGTGCTTTATTTTATCACATATAAAAGATAGATTTATCAGATCCTATCCAATACAATTTGTATGAGGACAATTATGTAATTTTTTCAAATTATTATATTTATTTTCCAGCTGTTTCACTTGAATTTCTCTGCAACAATTACATTGCTTGCCAAAAATAAATGTTTTCCTCATTTCTCATGCTTATTCATTTTATTTCTGTTACATACTTCACACAAATGCTGTAATTTCCAAAATATTTAAAACTGAATTATAGCCATGTATGTTCACATATATACCTGCATCTTTTTTTTCTTGAAAGAGGATTCTAATGAAGCATGAACATAGCTGGGACAGTTGTATTTTGTTGTATAGAATAGTTATCTTCTACTACCAATTCACTCTGATGCTTTTTCCAGAAATTGATAGTTTATTTTAAAAAATATTACAGCATTTACATTACATAAATCCTTATCATAATAGATTCACTGATATTGTATAATATTCATATTTTAGAACAAATTGTGCTTTATCATGTATATAATTATTTTAATAACTAATAAATTTCATTAATCACATTTAGTGCTGTTGTATGAACTTACATGAGTCAATTTGGCTTTCAGATTTCATCAGATAGCTTTGTCAAGTTTGTTGTCAAGGATATCTTTTAAAATGTAATAGATATTTTTATTCTTTATGCTATGAAATGAATTAAATGGTATCATGAAATAAGTAATTTTTTTTGTAAATTTTGTTATAAGGTCTTTAGAATCTGGCATATTTTAGAGAAGAATAATTTTAAAGATATATTTTTTTCTGTTCCTTTTGCCTATTTTAAGACAATTTTGATTTTTTTAAAAAGAAATCTAAGCTTCCTCTAAAACTAAAAACTAAAACTTAAAATCCTGTTTGTTGTTTGATTTTCTTTTACATAACTCTATCGTTAGTTATAGCATCACTATCTTATTTAATATTGTAGATCAATAATCCCCATTATGGTGCGAATTCTTAAGCTACATTTCAATCTAAGGTTCAGGATGTTACATAGACAGCCTGTAAAAAATTCTGGTAAAGGTACTATTGGCCAGATGTCAGAGTCGGCTAGGAAAATATGCTTACCTCTCTCTTCGCTTCTACAAATGTACGTGTTCACAATTTTTCCTTGTGCATATTTTAACTTTGATGAGCTAGAAGAAAGCTTCATAACTAAGAATTAGAATCTCATTTTTTTTCCTGAATCTTGTGAGACATTCCAGTTGTCAAAGAGACTGATCAGAAAATAAAATTTTGCTGTGGATATTGCTCTGTGTAAATAAAGTTCTGATTGGCCAGTGGCCAGGCAGGAAGTATAGGCGGGACAAGAGAGTAGAGAATTCTGGGAAGTAGAAGGCTGGAGAGAGACACCGCCAGCTGCCGCCATGAGAAGCAACATGTAAAGACAGTGGTAAGCCACAAGCCATGTGGCAAAGTATAGATAAGCAGAAATGGGTTAATTTAAGATAGAAAAGGTAGATAACAAGCAGCCAGCCACGGCCATACAGTTTGTAAGCAATATAAGTTTCTATGTGCTTTCTTGGTTGGGTCTGAGCAACTGTGGGACTGGCGGATAAGAGAGATTTGTCCTGACTGGGCCAGGCAGGAAAACTCTAACTACAAATGGCGCCCAACGTATTGACAAGAGTTTCCACCTAAAACCTGACAAAAAAGATTCTAAGACAGAGCTAAAAACAGCTTCCTAATTGTCTCTCTCAAGTTAGCGGCAGCCTGCTGTTTTGAGCTTCTATGGCGGGTTCCTGGCGTGTTCGTCTAACCTGCAGTGTGGCAGGAATGAGGAATCTACAAGCGACACTTTACTCTGCTGCGTGGTGGATTTAGCCTTTGCTAGTTAAAAAAAAAAAAAAAAAGATTTCTGGGCTATGCGCTGCTTTGATAGAACTGCTTCTGATGGTTGATGGTACACATGGCTCTAGACCCAGAGCTGGCGGTAAACTGTACCACTGCCATGTTGGGAAGCTGAGGTAGGTGGAGTCAGCAGCCACAGTGGCATTTCAATCTTACAAAGATGGATATTACACAGAGAATCTGGTTTGTCTTGTCTTTGGGATTTTTAACTGCAGAAAAAGATCTGATCGTAAAAGCTGTTGAGTTAAACAAATATGTAAATTTTAAAGGTACCCTGACTTCAACATTTGGATATAAGGATATGTTGCTTTGGAAAAGAGTCTCTGCTTTTGTTTCCACAGAAAGCCAGAGGCTGTGGATTTGTTCCAGATTAAGGTACATCAGGTTTGATCAGCCAAGACCACCTGAAAGGTCTCCGATGACACCATGGCCCAGATGATCCAACATCCAGAATGCTTTCAAGGCAACTGGCTCAGAGGTTCACCCTAATGGACTACTCCATAATCCTAAAATTTTCTTTGTGTCCCCATAAGATACAGAGCCCCCCTCCAGCAGGAAGTAGTAAGAGAAACTGTGCCCAATTTCCCAAAATTATCAAGCTGGCTTTGGAGATGGAATTGGCTCACTCCTTCTCTAAACCCAGACATATTGCTAAAAGAAAAGGTTAAGAGATTCTTGTGTCCCAAATCAGAAGAGCCCTCTGGTGTGGGACAGAGAAAAAAAACAATATTTTTCTTTAAAGCAGGTTGGTTATAAATGAGATCTCTTTCTAAAGAAGAAAGGGGAATATGACATAGATATAATAGGATGAAATGGTAGATTAGGGAACTTCTAAAGAGCAACAACTTGTTTAAAATGTTTTACATTGGTTTAAATTTTAGTCTATTGACACAAACTTAGTTAATTTTGTTATATTGTTGTATATTTCTACTCTTGTTTAAGGTATTATGTTTATATAGCTCATTTAAAATTGTAATGGATAATTAAAAATAGATTAATAACTGGTCATCTATGATAATCATACTCATAGCCATATTAGTTAAGTCTTCTAGGTATACACAGAGATATTTCAGATAGACAGGTACTCTTCAAACACTTCAAAGGTCTACAGAATCTGGCATTTAAAATACTTTTAAAATTTAGACTTTCTGGACAGTGAGACATATCTGCTCCTGGCAGCACCAATTTACTTCAGAGAGGAAGATAAGCATTGAAGACACTTCATATGGAATTTATCTTCACCTTGGCAAAAATAGCCATTTGGGCAAGAAACTTGTCTTGCCTGGACTGCTTGATCAAGTGGACATGCAGGACCCATAGAAAAGTGACCACTGAACTTTGCTTGACAAAATGGTCCTTCAGGTTCCTGCTTCACAGAGGAATCTGCCAGACATTCTACAGGACACTGAGAAAAGTGATCGAGAGACTCTAGCCCTGTGGGCTGAAGACAAATGCCCCAACTTTACAAAGGAACATTAGGTGACTGTTCAGGCTGCCAGCTGTCTCTGTCTACCCTGCAAGACTCCCGAAAGTTGCTTGCATCCTTCTCCCGGTTCTCAGGTAATATTATATCCTTCTGAGGTCTTTGATGTGGTTGAAGACTAGATAGTTATAATTTCCTCAGTTATGATACAAGATAAGTTAGATATAAAACCTTAGACTCACCAATATAAGATAGGATATCTTCTTTAATAATGTAACTATAATTCTTGCTTGATAATTGTTTTGTTATATGTAATTTTACTATGTAAAAGTTAAAACCTTCCTTAAAAAAAAAAAAAAAGAAAAGGGGAAGTGCTGTGGATATCGCTCTGTACAAATAAAATGCTGTTTGGCCAGTGGCTAGGCAGGAAGTATAGGCGGGACAAGAGAGAAGAGGATTCGGGGAAGTAGAAGGCTGGAGAGAGACACCGCCAGCCGCCGCCATGAGAAGCAACGCGTAAAGACACTGGTAAGCCACAAGCCACGTGGCAAAGAATAGATTAACAGAAATGGGTTAATTTAAGATAGAAGAAGCAGATAACAAGAAGCCTGCCACGGCCATACAGTTTGTAAGCAATATAAGTTTCTATGTGCTTTCTTGGTTGGGTCTGAGCAACTGTGGGACTGGCGGGTAAGAGAGATTTGTCCTGACTGGGCCAGGCAGGAAAACTCTAACTACAAAATTTATTACCTGGGTTCCTTTTTGGAATTATATTTGAACTTAGCCAATTGTAACAGGATTTTATTTCTTAGGTTACATGCTTTTTTAAAAGAATATTGCTTTTGTAAAAGCCATATTTTTCTTGTATTTTTTCCCATTCATCTCAAAGTCCTTTACTCTTCAGGTGCATTTATCTAATCAATATGACTATGCTTCTATATGTCATAGATGTTCTGAATGAAGCCAAAATAACAAAAATTTAAACACTTGCTTACCTTAATTCCAAAATTGTCAGTTTCCCAAAAGTTTCACTTTAATAATTTTCCTTTCACTGAAATATAATAACAATCATTTTCTGACACTGTATTTATTTTCCTTGATATTTGGGCAATGCTACCAATTATCCACATTTTTTTTCACCTGTATAGAAGGGGAAATGATTATTTGGCTTACACTCCTCTGTCACAGTCTATCTTTGGTATATTTTCTTTTCTGTCTCTTTTGCCTATTTTAAGATAATTTTGAAATCAACTACTTTATTTTTTGTACTTAATGATAATTATGACAGCTGGTATTTTTAATTAATTTACAATCTGATAACATATAGGAGAGTTCTCTAAAAATATAAGATGCAGAATAAGAAAGATAACAAACAATTATATTAATTTTCTCAAATCTACTTTAAAATATCCATTCATCAATAAAAGGAAATTTTGGTCACAGTAGCTTATAGCAATATCAACCTCAGAAATAATTTTATAATCTATCAAAATGTTTTAGCACACTCTAGTGGCAAAATTTGTAATTTAGCCTAAAATAAAATCTTACCACTCAGAAAAACTAAGTAGGTTACACACATAATTTATCTTAGGTATCAGTACTGTAAAATAAAGTAAAACGTGCTCCAAATATTTCTAGTTCATAACATGCTACTATTTTCTGTTTATTACTATGTGCTTTAGCTAGCATGTGATAATCTCCTGAAACAAGACTCAGTAAAAATGGTTATAGTCAAAATTACGGTTCACTACAGAGAAGAGGTGCAGAAGAGTGAGCAAAGGGCAAAACAGCTAAGTATTTTCTCAGGGTGCATTATCTCACTGGCATTAATCCATTAATGTGTAACAGTGGAAACAATGATAGTCCAACCTGGGATGCCTCTCTATTTTTACTATATTCAGATTAGAAAACTTAGTTCAATCTAGAAATGAACCTGTAAAATTTCTTTATATTGGCATTCAGTTGCTTCAACTAATATTCATTAAAATCTGAAAAGTTTTTCAATAGCTCACTAATGTATTGAATTTCACGTTTTGGTTTACTCCAGGAACTTAAGTAGCTAAGTTACAATGTAATAACTTCTGACTCAGGGAAAAAGACAACAGTACTAAGAGATTTTGTTCAAATCATAAATATCAGTTTATTTCCACATCGTTACTATAAAACCAATCAATTCAAGCCATGTCATATTTTGTTTGTATATATTTATCTATATATTTTTTATGCATGTGTATATTTGTCTGTGTTTACATTTGAACAGCTTCTATTGCTTCTCATGGATATCATAATTTCTATTCCATATTTACTTCAAAAGAGCGCCATTGATTTTGGATTGCTTATTTTACTAACACTGTAATGGTTCCTCTTTTATAAACCACACAATTGATATATCTAATTATTGCCTCTCATTAATTAGCCTTTTTAGTGTCTGCAGTGGTTCCTAGTAATGTTTGAATGTACCCCGGTGGAAGCTTCAGTTGAAAAATTTTGTGTAACAATGGTATTTGTAAATTTTCACATTTATCTACAGTAGAGCCTGGCCATTTCATTCCTAGGTTTTATGCAAGGGAAATTACAGTCTATAATTTCAAGTAGAATTCAATAAATTTCATTAAAAGTCACATAATTTTATTATGAGCATATCTACAACCTTAAATTTTTGTCATTTCTTTATGGAAAGTACATTGAAAAATCAAATATTTTCATTACTCAATGTATATAAACATCAAAGTATCACATTGTATTTCACAAATAGGCAAAATTATATTGTGTAAAAAATTTAAAAATTAAGAAATACATGTATCATTTATTCAGGAAAACATATATGATTGTAAAACCCTTTTACAATGAAACACTTTGAACAACATTATAGGTCGTTTACCCTGTTTTTTTGCTGAAGTTCAAAGGCCATATTAATCACTGAACTTTATAATCTTTCTCTTCTCACTCTAAATCTACATACAGTATCTCACCATTTCTCAAAAGAACAAATTATTCAAAGTACTTTTACTTCCAATTTCATATTCAGTAGCAGAATAACATGCAGAACATATTGTGAAATTTTTATTAGCTGCTGTTTCTCCTGAAAAAAATATATGTAGTATTATATATTAATTGTGTATATAATATATGCATATGTATACAATTTTCTTGGTTTCATTGTCTAATTCTCTGACCCCATTTTAGAGCACTTCAGCAATGCCCTAAGATATCATAAATCACTTGAAAAATAAGTCGTAGTTGGTTGATTTCACTCACAGTTAGAAAATTACACACACTGGGGTTGGGAATTTAGCTCAGTGGTAGAGCGCTTGCCTAGCAAGTGCAAGGCCCTGGGTTCCGTCCTCAGCTCTGGGAAAAAAAAAAAAGAAGGGAGAAAATTACACACGCACACACAAACATTTGTATAAAAAATATATTTTGAATCAGTTTATCAAGTATTTGCTTTCCTATTTCCCAAGTGTGCATATATACATATATATATATATATATATATATATATATATGTGGGAAGATATGGTAATACTGCTAAGAAACAAAACTATTATAACACACTTTGTTTTATCAGTTATCTATTTATAATTATTTGCCAGTAGCATTTACTTGTACACATTGTAGGATATTTCTTTTTAAATGTTGTCTTAAAATAGTCAATTTCTGGACAGATGGAAACCACCATTTACAATATGAATTTAGGTACTTATTTCACATAAATAGAATAAATACAAATGCTTGTTTTTTTTTTTTTTTTTTTTTTTTTTTTTTTTTTTTTTTTTTTTTTTATACAGTATCAGTATTTTACCTGGAGAGCTGTGATTTGAAACAGGTTTCTATTTGAATTTTTTTCCTTTAGAATTTCCTTTAAATTAATAACATGGGATTTTTCTGTTTACTGCCTACTGCAACTAGGGCCAGCTCTCATTTGCAATACTGTGGCTCCCAATATTGGGTAGCTTCACAGTGGAGGATTTGTAATCTCAAAAAAGATATATGATTTTAATCTTCTCAGAATTTAAGGTACCTAGAGTCTGTTTTTATAGCAATACTCTTTCTCCTATGATTTCTCTATTTGATCCATTTGTCCTAGTGAAAACGACAGCTCCTTTCTGTTCCCTTCAGCAAAGATAAAAATGCTTTCCCAAGCTTAAAGTGCTTATCTTCTCCTCAAGATAAACTTTTCACTGATTATAGATTATTTCAAGCTCAGTTCTTTGTTTACGATAAATTACATGCTAAATCTAAATGTCAATAGTGAGCTCCTGTGACTTAGAACTAAATTCTCATTAATTTGTTTCCTGGAGCTGTGTTCCTAGGATCTTTTAAATGGAGGGCAAGATAATAATCTGTGGTGATTAGGGAGTAGCCTTTGAATACAAGAAAACCTAACAAGATTAAATAATAGAAAATTGAATATCATTTAGAAAACGGCTTTGACAGCCTCAGATCTTACTATTATGCTGAGAGGTGAAAGAAATAAGTAGAAAAAAATATACTGTAGCTATAGTTAGTGTGCTTTAGACTCATGACCAAACACCAAATAAACATTTAGTCTATTGAATTTCCTACAGGGTTTTCAAGAAGAATGTTGGGCAGTTCTGCATCACATAATCTCTAGTAGCTACATAAGGTCAGTAAAGCTGAAAGGAATGTAGATTCAATCCTGTTTCAAAGTTTCAAGCAAACCGTGATGACTGATTCTGAAAGTCTTTTTTATTTCTCCCTTAGTGTTTTACCTTTCTTATACTGCTCAGTTTTGATGATGAGATGTTTGAGGTAATGTAGCTAAACATAAATAAGAGTGTAGCTTTATTTTCTAAAATTTCCTTAATGTTCTTCTAGTTTTTGCATTCCAAATATATGATATGAAGGTCAATTTAGAAAAATTTAAAAATCCTCACCTACTATACACTCTTCTTTACGACGAGCATTGTTGTAGAGTTGGAAGTCCTTGGAAAGATTTGAGTGTACTGATGGAGTAGAAAAATAAAACCATAAATGAATTTTTAAAAGGCTTGTTTTTAGGTTTTGTTGAGCTCATAGCAAAAGAAAACAACAAATCCCACAAAATTAACAATGTGGAAAATAAATTAACTCTTAATTTCAATTTTTATTTAATGTAAATGCAAATCTAGTCAGTCTCCAGTGAAATAATCCCATTTAGCTAAAAGACTTCACTTTGTTACTTCAGCTCAAGTTGTTTAAAAAGGTAAATTCCTTTTGCTCTTTTCTTCTGAATGTGGTTAACTTACTTATTGCTATCTTTAAAAAATAATTCATTCACTCTGGTTTATGGGTATATATGTGTCTCAGTGAGTGAATGTAACTTCTGTGTGGGAGCCTGTGGAGGACAAAAGATAACTAACAAAAGTTAGTTCCTTTAAAACTGGAGTTCAGGTAGTTGTGAACTGCCCAGCATGGATACTAGGTACTGAACTTAGGTCTACTGGATGAAGAGCATCCACATAGAACCATCTCTCCAGCCCTATTGCTGTCAGTTTTTATCACTGCCTTTCCTTTGTTTAAGAAACTATCTCTTATCCAAAGAGGGATGCATGGATTGCCCTGGGAAGGGGAAATAGATGAGATCTCAATGAATAAACTGGGGATGTGTAGTGGGCAATGGAGGGTAGGGGATGAGGGATGAGAACATAAGGGAATGAGATGGTCAAGCTGGAACAGGGATGGAGTGGGAGAGCAATGAAAGAGATACCATGATAGAGGGAGACATCATGGGGATATGGAGAAACTGGGTGCTAAGGAATTTCCCAGGAATCCCCAAGGATGGCCCAGCTTAGACTACTAGCAATAATGGAGAGGGTGCCTAACCTGGCTTACCTCAGTAATCAGATGGGTGAATAGCCTGTCATCATAGAGCCTTTCTCCAGTAACTTATGAAAGTAGAGGCAGAGATCCACAGCCAAACACCAAGCCTAGCACCAGGAGTCCAGTTGAAGAGCGAGAAGAAGAATTCTATGAGTATGGGGCATCAAGATCATGATAGGGAAAACTACAGAGACAACCGAACCAAACTAGTGGGAACTCATGAAATTTAGACCAACACTTGTGAAGCCTGCATGGGACTGGACTAGGCCCTCTGTGTAAGTGAGACAGTTGTGTAGCTTGAGCTACTTAAGGGGCCCCCTGGCAATAGGATCAGGATCCATGTGTGGTACATGAGCTGGCTTTTTGGAGCCCATTAACTATGGTGGGACACCTTGCACAGCCTTGAGGGGAGAGGCTTGGACCTGCCTCTACTGAATGTACCAAGCTCTGCTGACTCCCCATGGGAGGCCTTATCTTCTTATCAGAGGGAATGGGAAGTGGGTTGCAAATTCAAAGAATCTTGGAACTAGGCTGTGAGGAAAGTGTAGTTAGAGTTTTCCTGCCTGGCCCAGTCAGGACAAATCTCTCTCACCCGCCAGTCCCACAGTCTCTCAGACCCAACCAAGAAAGCACACAGAAACTTACATTGTTTAGAAACTGTATGGCTGTGGCAGGCTTCTTGTTATCTGCTTCTTCTATCTTAAATTAACCCATTTCTGTTAGTCTATTCTTTGCCACGTGGCTTGTGGCTTACCAGTGTCTTTACACGTTGCTTCTCATGGCAGCGGCTGGCAGTGTCTCTTTCCACCCAGCCTTCCACCTCCCAGAATTCTCTTCTCTCTGTCCCGCCTATACTTCCTGCCTGGCCACTGGCCAATCAGAACTTTATTTACACAGAGCGATATCCACAGCACTTCCCCTTTTCTTTTTTTTAAAGGAAGGTTTTAACTTTTACATAGTACAATTACATATAACAAAACAATCATCAAACAAGAATTACAGTTACAATATTAAAGAAGATATCCTATCTTATATTTGTGAGTCTAAGGTTTTTATATCTAACTTGTCTTTTATCATAACTGAGGAAATTATAACTATCTAGTCTTCAACCACATCAAAGACCTCAGAAGGATATAATATTACCTGAGAACCGGGAGAAGGATGCAAGCAACTTTCGGGAGTCTTGCAGGGTAGATAGAGACAGCTGGCAGCCTGGACAGTCACCTAATGTTCCTTTGTAAAGTTAGAGCATTTGTCTTCAGCCCACAGGGCTAGAGTCTCTTGGTCACTTCTCTCAGTGTCCTGTAGAATGTCTGGCAGTTTCCTCTGTGAAGCAGGAACCTGAAGGACCATTTTGTCAAGCAAATTTCAGTGGTCTCCTTTTTATGGGTCCTGTACGTCCAGTCGATCGAGCAGTCCAGGCAAGACCAGTTTCTTGCCCAAATGGCTATTTTTGCCAAGGTGAAGATAAACTCCATATGAAATGTCTTCAATGCCCATCCTCCTCTCTGAAGTAAATTGGTGCTGCCAGGAGCAGACATGTCTCACTGTACAGAAAGTCTAAATTTTAAAAATATTTTAAATGCCATATTCTGTAGACCTTTGAAGTGTTTGAAGATTAACTGTCTATCTGAAATATCTCTGTATATACCTAGAAGACTTAACTAACATGGCTATGAGTATGATTATCATAGATGACCAGTTATTAATCTATTTTTAATTATCCATTACAATTTTAAATGAGCTGTACAAACATAATATCTTAAACAAGAGTAGAAATATACACACAGTATAACAAAATTAACTTTAAGTTTGTATCAATAGACTTAAATCTATACCAATGTAAAACATTTTAAACAAGTTGTTGTTCTTTAGAAGTAAGTTCCTTAATCTACCCTTTCATCCTATTATATCTATATCATATCCCCTCTTTTTCTTTAGAAAGAGATCACATTTATAATCAAACTGCTTTAAATAAAAATACTGGTTTTTCTCTGTCCCACACCAGAGGGCTCTTCTGATTTGGGACACAAGAATCTCTTAACCTTTTCTTTTAGCAATATGTCTGGGTTTAGAGAAGGAGTGAGCCAATTCCATCTCCAAAGCCAGCTTGATAATTTTGGGAAATTGGGCACAGTTTTTCTTACTACTTCCTGCTGGAGGGGGGCGCTGTATCTTATGGGGACACAAAGAAAATTTTAAGATTATGGAGTAGTCCATGAGGGTAAACCTCTGAGCCAGTTGCCTTGAAACCATCTTGGATGTCAGGTCATCTGGGTCATGGTGTCATCAGAGACCTTTCAGGTGGTCTTGGCTGATCAAACCTGATGTATCTTAATCTGGAACAAATCCATAGCCTCTGGCTTTTTGTGGAAACAAAAGCAGAGACTCTCTTCCAAAGCAACATATCCTTATATCCAAATGTTGAAGTCAGGGTACCTTTAAAGTTTACATATTTGTTTAACTCAACAGCTTTTACGATCAAATCTTTTTCTGTAGTTAAAAATCCCAAAGATAAGACAAACCAGATTCTCTGTGTAATATCCATCTTTGTAAGACTGAAACACTGCTGTGGCTGCTGGCTCCGCCCACCTCAGCTTCCCAACATGGTGGTGGTACAGTTTACTGACAGCTCTGGGTCTGGAACCATGTGTACCATCAACTATGAGAAGCAGTTCTATCAAAGCAGCACATAGCCCAGAAACTTATTTTTTTTAAACTAGCAAAGGCTAAATCCAATATGCAGCAGAGTAAAGTGCTGCTTATAGATTCCTCATTCCTGCCACACTGCAGGTCAGATGCACACGCCAGGAACTGCCATAGTAGCTCAAACTGGCAGGCTGCCTCTAACTTGAGAGAGGCAACTAGGAAGTTCTTTTTAGCTCTGTTTTAGAATCTTTTTTCCCTCAGCTTTTAGGTGGAAATTCTTGCCCCACGTTGGGCACCAGATAATGGTGAAATTATTTAGGCCACTCCACGTAGTTAAAAGGGAGGTTTATTTTGTGGGGTAACTTACAAGTGAAGGGATAGGTAGGTTGCAGGGTCTGGCAAAGGTATAGTGCAGTCCGGCGATGTTCTCTGGAGAACTCTGCTCGGTCTACCTCCAGTGTCCAGGGTCCCAGAACCAAGCGCACGACCTCCTCTCAATCCTCCGTCTTCCGTTTCCTTCTCCGCCCTGCCTTGTGGGCGTGACCATTACCGAAGCCTCATTGGGGGTTGGAACTTCCAGGCCAATGCTGGGATGGCTATCCACTACAGGAAAGAAACTCGGATCCTTCTGGGAGGTAGACTTTACTGAAACAAAGCCTGGCAACTATGGATACAATTATTTGTTAGTGTTTATAGATACTTTTCAGGATAGATAGAAGCTGAACTTTGACTGGCCAAGTGTCTGTCAAAAGGCAAAGCCATTTATTATGAATTTTTGGTGTTACCCAGCCTTTAATATTCCAGCTGTATTCTACTATGAAATCTGTGTGTGCCCAGACCAATTGGTAAAGAGTTCAGCTACCCAGACATGCTGAACCTACTAAGTTACTAACTCCCCTGATGAGCTTAGGAGACAAGCTGGTGGGAGACACATACCCCCTATCATTCCCAGCCTGCAGACAGATCTCTTGGCAGAGCTAGATGACCAAGATCTCCTTGAGGCCATACATAGAGTCCATCAGGAACTCAAGCATGTGTGGGACTTTTATGAGTCTTATGTCCCTCCCGAACCTCACAGGTTCCAACCAGGGGACTGTACATCAGAAAGCATTGCCAAGGGATCCCAGAGCCTAGGTGGAAGGGGCCCTTTGTCATCTAACTAACCACACCCCCTGCCATCAAGGGTTGATGGTATAACTGTCTGGATCCACTACTCTCATGCCAGTTCTGCAGACCACTTCATACTCAAGGAGGACTACAGAGGACAAGAATGGGAAGCTGTCAAAGATCCAAGCAATCCACTCCATCTCCAGATTTAATGAGGTCCCAAGTGGCGGCAATCTTAACAACCTTGCTGACTATATGTACTGTGATTGTGGGTCGTTCCTTGGGGAACCCACATACTCCCCTGAATTAAACCTAGCGACTCATAAATGCTGATAGCAAGGACATAATAGTTCAGTTGTCTAAGGTAGCTCCATTTGGTACCTGGTACCCCAATACCAAGGAAGACCTTTGTCAGTTTTACCCTCCTTATGATCCAGATGCTGGTTGGGTACCCACCTTCCATTTTCCACGAAGGATTTGCAGCACAAGGAACCCCATTTCTATGTGTGCCTGGCACACGCAGCTGGTAGGGCCTGGAAGGACTGCCTGAAATGTAGGAGGGAGCAAGTGACTACTACTGCACCAAGTGATCCTGTGTATCATCCACCAGACATTTATGGTGGACACTTCCCCTTAAGGCAGATTACATCTCCCTGAAGCACCTCCCCCTACCAGAGTGTTGATATTTAGCGTTCCCTGAGTGGGGCTGCCAAGTACACTAGTGCAATTATCCTTCACTCCCAAGGGATGATGTTTCACTCCCCAGTTGGAACACAGGGGAAAATTGTGGGGGATCAGGCATTATGACGAAGCTCAGTTTTTTGGACTGGTACCAGATCCAGGGGCTTTATTCACCATTAAGACTCCTCACCAGGAGAATTCTGTCTAAGACAGTGGGACCCAATCAAGTGATCAAACCTAAGCCCAAACCTGAGCCCAAGCCTGAGCCCACCAGGCTCAAGACTATGTCACCCTAAACCTCAACCTGATCTTGTTTCCTCAGATTGAAAGCCTGAGTCCTCATCCAAATGGGTCTCAGCTGTATTGCTGCTAAAAGCTTAAAAAGACTAAAAAGCCTCTAGTTTCTGGTCCACATACCTTATATACATTTCTGCTTCCTGCCATCACTTCATGGGATTAAAGGCATGTGTCCTTCCCAAGCAAGACATGAGATCTCAAGTCCTTGGATTAAAGGTGTGTGCCACCATTCCTGGCTTCTATGTCTATCTAGTGACTGTTCTGTTCTCTGACCCCAGATAATTTTATTGGGGTGCACAGTATATCAACCACATAGCCCTGCTCCTTGATTTGGTGAGATCTTTTCTAGTTTTGAACTCTGCTAAGCCAGACTTAACTTCCTCCTGCTGGCTCTATTATGATATTGCTCCCCTGTACTATGAGGGTATCACAGTTCTGGGTAATTACATTGGGTTTTCTGACCACAACCAGTGCCACTGGCAGTCCAGGACTTCATTAACCCTCCAACAGGTATCAGACCAAGGCCTCTGTGTTGGGACAGTCCACAAGGAACAACAGGCCCTCTGTAACCAGAACTATAGTCTTACAAACTTGCCAAGGTTAGGTTACCTTAACCCTCACGATGATACCTGGTGGGCATGCTCCTCTGGGCTAACACCGTGTGCACATGTCCAAGTTCTCAACAGCACTAAGGGTTTTTTGCACCTTGGTAAAATTAATCCCTCGATTGATCTATCACACCAGGGATGAATTATCAATGAGCTGGAAGTCCTGATCTTGAGGTGAACTAAAAGGGAACCAATAACCACTCTCACCTTAAGCATATTGGCGATCAGTCTAACAGGAGTAGGACAAGAACAGCTTCCCTGATTACCCAGAACCAACATTATTCCAGCCTACGTTCTGCCATAGATATAGACATAGAGTGGTTAAAGAACTCTTTCTTGTGCATGTCGTGATATATTATGTACCCCAATAAAGCTTGCCTGGGCATCAGAGGACAAATCAAGCCATTATGTTAAACATAGATGTCAGGCAATGATAGCACATGCCATTAATCCTAGCATTCAGGAGGCAGAGATCCATACAGATCTCTGTGAGTTCAAGGCCACAATGGGAACAGAGCCAGGCATGGTGGCACAGGCCTTTAATCCAAGCACTAGGAAGGAAGGAAGATGGAAGGGCACAGACGGGTATATAAGGCGTGAGTAAATAGGAAGTCTCTCTCTTGAGGCTAAAGATTTCATAGAGGTAAGAATGTGGCTGGCTTGTTCTGATTCTCTGATCTTTCAGCCTTCACCCCAATATCTGGCTTTGTTTTTTTAATAAGACCTTTTAAGATTCATGTTACACCTACAGGAGTCCCTAACATCATTAGCAGAGATTGTTCTACAAAACAGAAGAGGTCCCAACCTCTTCAGCAAGGGGGACTCTGTGCTGCCTTGGGAGAAGAATGCTTTTTCTACATAGACCATTCAGGAGTAATAAAAGACTCAATGACCAAAGTGAAGGAGGGGCTAGCAAAGTACAAAAGGGAATGAGAAGAAAATCAAGGATTGCTGGAATCATGGTTTAATGTGTCTCCCTGGCTGACCACTCTAAACTACTATATTGGGTCTCATCATTGTATTACTACTGCTCCTAAACTTTGGCCTTTGCATCTTAAACAAGTTGATACAGTTTATAACAGAGTGATTTGGGGCTATTCAACTAATGGTCGCCAGATCTAGTTAACATCCAGTGGCCACAAATGTACTCTGGGAAGCCTATTTTCAGCCTCTGACTAAAAGACAACTGAGAGGCCCAGCTTGGGCAGAATTAGAGAAAAATCAGGACCCATGATTGGGCTCTCATAGGTACAACAAAGAGGAGGGAATGAGAGAGCAAAACAGACCCCCTTTTAAAAGGAAACTCAATTTTAGACATAACTTGACCAGGAGCTGAACCTAGCTCCAGTGAAAACCACAAACAGTCCCAAGAAAGACCAAACACTGCCAGGGCCTTGGTCAGGGTGACCCCACCCGGGTGGGCTACCAATGAGGAATTTGGATAAACATCTATGGACCGCAAATGTCCTTGTGGTTTTCTGATAGTTGTTGAAAATTTCTCCAGGCTCCAGTCAATAAATTCAAAGTTTACACACTCTTACCCAATCCTACACCAAGGCTTGTACCTCTCTGCTTGTAATTTTTCCTTTTAAAAACCCCAAACCTTGAGATCCCAAGACCATTCTCCTCCACTTGCTGTGTCAGAGTGCAGGACAATGATCCAAGCTCGAGCTTATAATCAATAAACCCCTATGTGTTTGTATCGAATATTGGCTCTGTGGTGGTCTTGCTCAGGGGTCTCTTGAAGCAGGCACTTCAATCAAATATCCTGCAACACAGATAAATTTACATGAAATATATATGAAATTTAACTTACATAAAGTAATTGGAATAGTCAGCTTTATAAGACATGAACAAAAATAGTATGTATAAGGAGCTGGTGGATGCGGTATTGAGAGTCATTGTTTAATGTATATAAAATTTGCTTTGGACAAATTTTAAAACCTGTCTGCAGATGAATGTGGGTAATTTCAGAAGAATGTGAATATTCTTTCTTTTTAAACTTTCTTTTCATGTCTTTTTTGTGTCTTTCACATCATGCAGCTTGAATCCTATTCATCTCCCTGTCACTTTGTATCCACCCTCTGCTCTTGAAATCTCCCTGGCAAAATAAAATAAAATTGAAGAGAAAAACAATAAAAGAAAGAAAAAGAAAAATTTTATCATGGAATCTGTAGTGTGACACAGTGAGTCACAGCGTTTACCCTTTCATCTGTATATTTTTACTTGCAAGTGTCCATTGCAATGAGTCATCAGGTTCAAGGCCTCTGGTTTTGCTACACTATCAATACTTAATGGGACTCCTCTTGGATATTCTGTTGTTACCCTGTATCGTGGAGATCCTGCAGCTTCGGGTCTGCAGGACAAGCCCCTTCACATGCACTAGCAGATCATAGATGGGGTGGATGTTGGGGTGGGACAACTCATAACCCTTGTTCTGGGCCTGGGTAGTTACAGGATTAGTTAGTCAGCTAGCTTTCCCTCATCATCATGACCAGGGTGAACTCTCTAGCATTGCCTGGATAGTTCATCCCTTGCAGCAATGAGCAAGGGATGGGACCTGTTCTCCTGCTTTCATGCCCTCAGGTTTGGCTTTGTCACACCTACACCAACAATACCAGCTCTATTGTGTTGGTCAGATGAGGTGCAGGGGGCACTCGCCCAAATGCTACAGCTGGTAAGGGTCAGGGATAGCTCTCCCACTCTTATGACCTCTGGGCCATCTCTCCCACCAACCACAAATGGTGAGGTGTAAGGAGAGGGAATTTTCCCCCCACCCATGCCACTATATGTTAGGCGAGGGGCAGGACTAGATCTCCCAAGCTCATATTCTCAGGGAGGTTCACTCAATAGAGTCAGCTCTACTGTATAGACTGGGCAATGTGTAGGGTCCACATTCCCAAGTGCTGCAGCTGATAATAATAAGGGTCAGCTCCCTCATTGGCTACAGGTGGCAGAGGCAAAGGAGTAGGGCATCTTTCCCTCACTCTCACCACCTCATGGTAGATGAGTGGGGCATGGCCAGTTGTTCCAGGTTAGAAGCACGGTGGTCACTTTCCTGATTGGCATAGCTGGTAAGGGGGAGGGTCAGCTCCTTCATTTGTTGCCTTTGGCAAGGGATTGCAGGTAAAGGGAACATCCATCCCCTACCCACACTGCCATATGACACATGAGAATTGGTGCCCATGCTCACAACTTCAGAGTTGGCTCATCTGACACCCTCCCACCCCCCACCAACAGGGTCAGCTCTACTATATTACCCAGCTCTATTATATTACCCAGGTAAGGGCCTCCTCTCTCAAGTGCTGTAGCTGGTGAGGGGCAGGGGCAGCTCTCCCACCTCAGGGCCAGCTCTTATGTCTGCCACAGGTGCTGACAGGCAGGGAGGAGGGCATCTTTCCCCTACCAATGACACCATATGTCAGTTGATGTGCAGGACCAGGTCTTCCACACTCAAGTACTTGGGACTCATCAGTTGCCCCCCTTTCAACAGTATCAACTCCACTGTGCTGCCCAGACAAGGTGCAGGGCCCACTTTCCCCAGTGCTGTAGCTGGTAATGGGAAGGTCAGCTCCCTTGCCAGCCAGAGGTGGTAGAGGGAGGGCATCTTTCCCTTGCCCCCATCACCACACCTCAGACAAGGGATGCAGTATCAGTTATCCCATTCTCATGCCCTAAGGGCTGGCTTACCTACACCCCTGTCTGAAGGGTCAACTCTACTGTTGTGCTGTCTAGGTGAGGTGCAGGGCCTGTTCTCCCAGTGTGAGTGCTGCAGCTGTTAAGGGATCAGCTTCTCCTCCTGCTGCATGTGGCAAGGGCAAGGGAGGAGGGTAACTTTCCCCTCACCACATAGCTGATGAGAGGTGTGTGACCTGCTTTCCCATTCTCATACCCTCAGGGCCAGCTAACCCATGACCCTATGCCCACAAACAGGGTTGTCTTTATTGTGCTGCCCAGGTGAGGTATACAGCATTCTCTCCTGAGTGCTTCATCTGATGAGGGGAAGGATCAATTTTCTCTTGTGTTGCTGCTAGTCAGGAGTGGGACCAACTCTGTACAGCCCTATCCTCTTGGTCTTCAATGGTATTAGGAGTCATGGACATCAACACAGACCATGGCTGCAACAGGGCCATGAACCCAGACATAGCCCCTGGCATCAGCCACAGTACAGGCAAAATCATACCCCTGGGTGGCAATAAAGCCACTCTCCTCAGCCTGCTCTTTACCACTTTCACCTCTTCAGATATGCTTCTGTCCACAGGAAATGAACCATTCTGTCTCTCTCTCATACCACACCATAACTTTGCTCAGCATAATAGTGCTTGCAAGGCACTGCAAGGGCCTGTGTTTTCTCCTTGGAGCCTGGGAAAACTGCCCTGGGCATGCATGTGGGTGTCCTTGTCCTACTCAGTCCATCATGGTACTTGGCGGGACCATGCTTTCTCCTCAGATTCTATGGTGAATTGTCCCAGTCATGTGGGTGGGTCTTCTTTACCCAGTCTATCATGGCACTAAGCAGGACCATGTTTTCTCCTTGGAGCCCAGTTTGGGGCAGACCACTTAGGTATGCATGCATGTGGGTCTCCTTGCCCCACTTAATCCATCTTGGTTTTAGGCAGGACCATGCTTTCTCCTCTGAATATGAGTATTATTAATTCCCTTTAATTTTGAGCCTAAAATGTTTAAAATGGTAAATTGTATGTTATATGAATTTTACCAAACTAAACATGATGAAATTGTGATAATGTGCAAAGGTCAGAAGGAGATGGAAAAAACTGATCAAGTGAAATTATTTTTTTGTTTGTTTTGAGATAGGATCTCTCTATGTAACTCTGGCTGACCCAGAACTCACTACGTAGAGCATACTGGCTTCTAACTTGATCCATCTGACTCTGCCTCCCATGTGACACCATGCTCAGCTCAAGAGAAATGGCTTTTGATTGAAGGGTATAGAAGAGAAAATAAAAAGGTTGGCAAAAATGAACAATGAATAAAAATTTGTGTGAAAAAATGTGTTGGAGAGCTCACATTAATCATATGATAATGATAAGGATGATGATGATGATATATGGATATTTTGCCTGCATGTATGTCTATGTACTAAGTGCTCATACAGTATAGAAAAGGTTGTCAAATCCCTAGGAACTGGAATTACAGATGGTTGTGAGTCTCCATGAGGGTAATGGAAACTGAACATGAGTACTCTGCAAGAGCAGCCAGTGATCTTATCCATTGAGAAATAGCCTCAGGCCCTGAAATTATATCTTAAAGAAAAGTTATTTCTTGAAAGTTAGTATGGCATACATGGAATTTGAGTTTGCACTAAGAAAGTTGATTGATGTTGGGCATAGTTTTAAGCAGGATTTCTATAAATATAGATGTTAATATGAGTATTCTTATTTATTTTTATTAGAAAAACTCATCAGGATCATAGCACGATTGTAATAAAGCATTTCACACAATTCCTTTTAGAAATCTGAAGCATGCCCTGTACAAGATATAGTGCATGCTTCAAAAATGCAATGCTCCAGTAGAAGGACATCTTGAGTTAGAAATTAACATAGTGCTGGAAGGAAGAGGGAAAATAGGAATCATTTTTGTCTCAGGCAGCAGTCGATATATTATGCAATGATAATAATGAATATCATTAAACATTTTACTATATTTACTGTAGAC
The DNA here is from genome assembly GCF_903995425.1 of Onychomys torridus. Classification (NCBI taxonomy): domain Eukaryota; kingdom Metazoa; phylum Chordata; class Mammalia; order Rodentia; family Cricetidae; genus Onychomys; species Onychomys torridus. The sequence continues at coordinate 76,478,082 of NC_050466.1, read as the reverse complement.
TTTGGTTATTAATAATTAACTTCAAAATAAAATAGAGATAACATTTAAGATAACAAATAAATAAAATTTGAGTTTTAAAATGATTTCCTTTATGCATAAAATATATGTACTATCTCTGATGTTTTGTCTCATTCTTTTCTCTGATTTATGCTTTCCCTCACTCCTCAGACAAGCAATATCAAACAAACAACACCGTTTAATAGGAAGTCATTGCCACTTGCTTGAATTGAATAAAACCATACCACCTAAAAATAGAAGTTTAAGAATAAATTTCCCTACAATTTGGGACAGCAGTTTTACATTATTTTGTTTGTAGCATTTGTGTGTGTGTGTGTGTGTGTGTGTGTGTGTGTGTGTGTGTGTGTGAAAACAAGAGTAGATTCTCTCTGTTATGGAAGTAAACATTACATGAGGGATTGATTCTCAGAGCTGTACTATTACAGAATTTTGTGCCCAACAGCAAAATGTTCTATAAGAAAGTCAATTTACAGGAAAAATAGAAAATCAAATTATTCCCTTCCTGCAGTTCAGGAAACATACATAAGAATAAACATTTTCACTTTTGATCATATGGATATGCTCCCTCACTTTTGTCCTTTTTTGTTCCTCCTTTTCCCCCCTTTTCACTCCCACCATTCCTGACTCTCCCCTCCATTTCTTCCTTCTTTTGGTCATAACATTATTTTTATTTCATGTGTTTGAGTGTTTTGCCTGCATGTATGTCTGTGCACTGTGCTTGCCTGGTACTACTGGAGTTCAGAAGGGAGCTCCAGAACTGGAGTTAGAGATGGCTGTCAGTTGCCATGTGGATGGCTAAGAATTGCATCGGGCTCCTATGGATCAGCTAGTGATCATAATTGCTGACCCATCTCGATCAGCCTTTTGTTATTTTCGAGATATCACTATGGAGTGCAGACTGGCATCTATCTTATGGTCACCTTGCCACAGCTTCCATAGTTCTGAGATATGTGATTATAAATGTGTGCCACCACACCCAGTGCTAACATTTAATTCAGCAAATATCTATTAAAGTAGCTAAAATGATGACTTGGGTAGGTGTATTGTAGGTTTTGACTGACACAAGTGTTGAAATAGGGCCAAAGAAAAATGTTCCTTTGCCTTTTGGAACTTATACTTAGCGTCTCAAAATTCTTCAGAATCATGAGTTTGTATAAACACCAGAAGGTTAAGAAAGTTTTCTATGAAAAGACCAAAAATATGAATAATAGGGATAGAGGAAGGAGAAGAATACAAACTCAAAGGCACAGAAAATATATTTAACAAGATCATAGAAGAAAACTTTCCCAACTTAAAGAACGAAATGACTATGAAGTTACAAGAAGCATATAGAACACCAAACAGACTAGACCCCCCCCCAAAAAAAGTCCCCTCACCACATAATAATTAAACAACTAAACGTACAGAATAAAGAAAGAATATTAAGGGCAGCAAAGGAAAAAGGCCAAGTGACTTATAAAAGCAAACCCATCAGAATAACACCCTATTTCTCAATGGAGACTTTGAAAGCCAGAAGGACCTGGACAGATGTGATGCAGACACTAAGAGACAGTGGATGCCAGCCTAGACTAATATACCCAGCAAAACTTTCCATCATCACAGATGGAGTGAACAAGACCTTCCAAGGCAAAACCAGTTTTAAACAATACTTATCCACAAACCCAGCCCTACAGAAAGCACTAGAAGGAAAATTCCAATGTAAGGAAGTCAGATACACCCTCAAAAACACAGGCAATAGATAACACCACAGCAGTAAACCCCAAGGAAGGGAAGTACACACACACTACCACAAAAAAATAAAAATAATAACAGGAATGAACAATCAGTGGTCATTAATATCCCTTAATATCAATGGACTTAATTCAACTATAAAAAGACACAGACTAACAGAATGGATATGAAAACAGGACCCGTCTTTCTGCTGCATACAAGAAACACACCTAAAATTCAAAGACAGACACCTCCTAAGAATAAAAGGCTGGGAAAAGACTTTCCAATCAAATGGTCTTAAGAAGCAAGCTGGTGTAGCCATCCTAATATCCAGCAAAATAGACTTCAAACTAAAATCAGTCAAAAGAGATGATGAAGGACATTACATACTCATAGCAGGAAAGATCCACCAAGACGAAGTCTCAATTCTGAACATTTATGCCCCAAACACAAGGGCACCCACATATGTAAAGGAAACATTACTAAAGCTTAAATCACATAGAAAACCACACACATTAATAGTGGGAGACTTCAACACCCCACTTTCACCTCTGGATAGATCGGCCAAAGTGAAACTTAACAGAGACATAATGGACTTAACTGATATTATGGCTCAAATGGACTTAATCGATATCTACAGAACATTCCACCCAAACAAAAAAGAATATACCTTCTTCTCAGCACCCCATGGAACCTTCTCTAACATCGACCACATACTTGGCCACAAAGCAAATCTCCACAGATACAAAACAATTGGAATAACCTCCTGTGTTCTATCAGACCACCATGGTTTAAAGTTAGATTTCAACAACATAAAAACTACAGAAATCCTACAATCTCATGGAAACTGAATAATGCTCAACTGAATCACCAATGGGTTAAGGAAGAAATAAAGAAATTAAAGACTTCCTAGAGATCAATGAAAATGAATACACCACATACCCAAACTTATGGGATACTATGAAAGCAGTGCTAAGAGGGAAATTCATAGCACTATTGCCTACATAAAGAAGTTGGAGAAATCTCACAATAGTGACTTGACAGCACACCTGAAAGCCCTTGAACAGGAAGAAGCAAAGTCTCCCAGGAGGAACAGATGCCAGGAAATTATGAAATTGAGAGCTGAAATCAATAAAATAGAAATAAAGAGAACAATACAAAGGATTAATGAAACAAAGAGTTGGTTCTTTGAGAAGATCAACAAGATAGACAAGCCCTTATCCAAACTAACCAAAAGACAGAGAGAGAGACCATCCAAATTAACAAAATCAGAAATGAAGAGGGGGACATAACAACAGACAATGAGGAAATCCAGAGAATCATCAGGTCATACTTCAAAAACCTCTACTCCACAAAACTAGAAAATCTAAGGGAAATGGATAATTTTCTGGATAGGTACCATATACCTAAGTTAAATCAAGACCAGATAAACCATTTAAATAGTCCAATAACCCCTAAGGAAATAAAATCAGTCATCAAAAGTCTCCCAACCAAAAAAAGCCCAGGACCAGATGGTTTCAGTGCAGAATTCTACCAGATCTTCAAAGAAGACTTAATACCAATACTCTGTAAATTATTCTACACAATAGAAGCAGAAGGAATATTACCAAACTCCTTCTATGAGGCTACAATTACCCTGACTCCTAAACCAAACAAAGATGCAACAGAGAAAGAGAACTACAGACTGATCTCCCTCATGAACATTGATGCAAAAATACTCAATAAAATACTGGCAAATAGACTCCAAGAACACATCCAAGAAAACAATTATCCACCATGATCAAGTAGGCTTCATCCCAGGGATGCAAGAGTGGTTCAACATATGAAAGTCTGTCAATGTAATACATCATATAAACAAACTCAGAGAAAAAAACCACATGATCATCTCACTAGACGCAGAAAAGGCATTTGACAAAATCCAACACCCCTTCATGATAAACGTCTTGGAGCTATCAGGAATACAGGGAACATACCTAAACATAATAAAGGCAATCTACAGCAAGCCAACAGCCAACATCAAATTAAATGGAGAGAAACTCAAAAAATTTCACTAAAATCAGGAACTAGGCAAGGCTGTCCCCTCTCCCCATACTTATTCAATATGGTACTTGAAGTTCTAGCCAGAGCTATAAGACAACATAAGGAGATTAAGGGGTTACAAATTAGAAAGGAAGAAGTCAAGCTTTCCCTATTTACAGATGACATGATAGTATACATGAGTGACCCCAAAAATTCAACCAAGGAACTGATACAGCTAGTAAAAACCTTCAGCAACATAGAAGGATACAAGATCAACTGAAAAAAATCAGTAGTCCTCCTATATACAATAGACAAACAGGCTGAGAAGGAAATCAGAGATACATCACCCTTTTCAATAGCCACAAATGATATAAAATACCTTGGGGTTACTCTAACTAAGCATGTGAAGGACTTATATGACAAGAACTTTTAGTCCCTGAAAAAAGAAATTGAAGAAGTTGTCAGCAAATGGAAAGATCTCCCTTGCTCATGGATAGGCAGAATTAACATAGTAAAAATGGCAATCTTACCAAAAGCAATGTACAGATTCAATGCAATTCCCATCAAATTACCAACACAATTCTTCACAGACCTGGAAAGAATAATACTCAACTTCATATGGAAAAACAAAAAACCCAGGATAGCCAAAAGAATACTGTACAATAAAAGAACCTCTGGAGGCATCACAATCCCCGACCTCAAGCTCTTCTATAGAGCTACTGTAATAAAAACAGCTTGGTACTGGCATAAAAACTGACATCTGGACCAATGGAATCGAATTGAAGACCCTGACATTAATCCGGACACCTATGAACATAAAATTTTTGACAAAGAAGCGAAAAATGTACAATGGAAAAAAGAAAGCATCTTCAACAAATGGTGCTGGCATAACTGGATGTTAATGTGTAGAAGGCCGCAAATAGATCCATCTGTCACCATGCACAAAACTCAAGTCCAAGTGGATCAAAGACCTCAACATAAATCCAGTTACTCTGAACCTGATAGAAGAGAAAGTAGGAAGTACTCTTGAATACATTGGCACCGGAGATCACTTTCTAAATATAACACCAGTAGCACAGACACTGAGAGAAACAATCAATGAATGGGACCTGTTGAAAGTGAGAAGCTTTTGTAGAGCAAAGGACATGGTCAACAAGACAAAGTGACAGCCTACAGGATGGAAAAAGGTCTTCACCAACCCCACATCTGACAGAGGGCTGATATCCAGAATATATAACAAACTCAAGAAATTAGACATCAAAATGCCCAACAGTCCAATTAAGAAATGGGCTATAGAACTAAACAGAATTATCCACAGAGGAAATTCAAATGGCTGAAAGACATTTAAGGAATTGCTCAACATCCCTAATTATCTGGGAAATGCAAATCAAAATGACTCTGAGATACCACCTTACACCTGTCAGATTGGCTAAGATCAAAAACACAGAAGACAGCTTATGCCGGAGAGGATGTGGAGCAAGGGGAACTCTCCTCCACTGCTGGTGGGAATGCAAGCTTGTACAGCCACTTTGGAAATCAATATGGTGCTTCCTTAGAAAATTGGGAATCCATCTCCCCCAAGACCCAGCTGTAGCACTCTTGAGCATATACCCAAGGAATGCTCAAACCACAAGGGCATTTGCTCAGCTATGTTCGTATCAGCTTTGTTTGTAATAGCCAGAACCTGGAAACAACCTATCTGCCCTTCAACTGAAGAATGGATAAAGAAAATGTGGTACATATACATGATGGAGTCACTACTCAGCAGAGAAAACAATGACATCATGAGGTTTGCAGGCAAATGAATGGATCCAAAAAAAAATCATCCTGAGTGAGGTAACCCAGACTCAGAAGGACAAACATGGTAAGTACTCACTCATAGGAGGATACTAGACGTAAAACAAAGATGACTAGATTGCTACACAGCTCCAGGTAGGCTACCTAGAAAACGGGACCCTAGGAAAGACACAGGGATCTCCCAATGACAGAGAAGTGGATGAGATCTACATGAACAACCTATACGACAGTGGGAGTAATGAAGGGCAAGGTTCGAGTTAAAGAAAGCTTAGGGGAGCAGGAGATCCCAGGTGGATCAAGAACAGAAAGGGAGAACAAGGAACAACAGACCATGACAAATGAAGACCACATGAGAACAGGAATAGGCAGAGTGCTCGAGAGGTCCCCAGAAATCCACAATGATACGTCCTCTGTAGACTGATGGCAATGGTCGAGAGAAAGCCTGATCTGACCTAGTCTGGTGATCAGATGGCCAAACACCCTAATGGTCTTGCTGGAACTCTCATCCAATGACTGATGGAAGTGGATGCAGAGATCCTCTGCCAGGCCCCAGGTGGAGCTCCAGGAGTCCAATTGTCAAGAAAGAGGAGGGACTGTAAAAGTGTGAATTGTTGAGACCAAGATTGGAAAAACACAGGGATGAATAGCCAAATGAATGGAAGCACATGAATTATGAGCCAGTTGCTGTGGAGCCCCCAGCTGGAGCAGGCCCTCTGGATAAGTGAGACAATTGAATAGCTTGAACTGTTTGGGAGGCACCCGGGCAGTGGGACCAGGACCTGTCCTTAGTGCATGAGCTGGCTGTTTGGAACCTTGGACTTACACAGGGACACTTTGCTCATCCTGGAAGGAGGGGCCTGGACCTGCCTGTACTGAATCCACCAGGTTTAAATGAATCCCCAGGGGAGTTTTGGCCCTGGAGGAGATGGGTATGGAGGGGAGCGACTGGGGGGAAAGGTGAGGGCAGGGGCGGTAGGGGGGAGGACAGGGGAACCCATGGCTGATGTGTAAAACACAAATATAATAAATAAAAAAAGGAAAAAATAAAAAAATATACATTGTCAATGAATGTTAAAATAATTCCATATTTCTCAAATAATTACAAAGTATATCATGGATTTTCCTAGTTAAAATAGTTTATATCATTAAGAAGAGATCTCTTTAAAAAATAATGAGAGACAAATGATAAAACTGCAACTTGTTTGAAAAACATGTAGAAAGCACGGAGCTCAGGAAACAATGTCTGGCTTCAGAATTGTTTAATGTCACTTCTGCGGGCAGTACAAAGGAAAACGTTTTTCAGAAGTTTCCGTTCAAGCAGAAACATTTTTTTAAGCTAAAATGCAAACATTTGTCAGCAAGTTACTGTGCAAAAGACAGGAAGTGAATTAGAGACATGTATAAAAGTCTGTCACTGGAAAGAAAAAATGTTTATTAGTAACAAAAATCAAAGTAAAAATTATATTACAATTTTTGTCTGTAACAATAGAACATAATTATAATTTTTTTTTTTTGGTTTTTCGAGACAGGGTTTCTCTGTGTAGCTTTGTGCCTTTCCTGGAACTCACTTGGTAGCCCAGGGTGGCCTCGAACTCACAGAGATCCTCCTGCCTCTGCCTCCCGTGTGCTGGGATTAAAGGTGTGCGCCACCACCGCCCAGCTATAAAATATTTTTATTGCAGAGTGATTGATTTTAAGGTAAGAATACAAAAGTTTAATTTCATTGATTGATCATCAATATCATGTATAACTTTTATTCCTTAAAGTTCTGAGATGTATTATATATTTAAATGATTTAAATTATATTATGGAAATTACATGAATTAAAATGTTTAAAGTCTGAGAAATGATTAAAATGAAAAAAAGTTTAACAACTTAGTGTAATTTTATTTGAATAGACAATAAAATATTATTTATGATGATATTTAAAATATATAACAGTGTAGTGTGAGTAGCATTATGACTTGTGGCTTGGTGTAGAGAGTTAAAATTCAAAATATTTGTTTAATTAACTGATGACCATTACATTTGCAATTAGAGTATAAATTACAAATCAAATTAAAGCAGAGGAGTGCAATTTCATGAAAATCTGGGAACTATGATACCCATCCAGTCCATTAGTAATGAAGAGAAAAAGGTTTTCAGTTAAAACTAATTTAGCACATGAAAAATCCAATATATAGCTATTAAGTAAAGTCTTCTACAATTTAAATAAAATTATACTTTTGTACTTATAAAATGTATCTAATATAGTCAGAGAAGTTACAAATATACTAAAACAAATATAATGTACTCTAAAATCATTTTGTAAATATTTAATCACTACAACACAGATCCACTAGACAGTAAAAATTCTATAAGAAACTTTGGCCTATAATTTAACAAAAATACATACTCTTTCTGGATCTTTTTTCCAAAGCACCTTTGACAGACTTTTACAAGAAAAAGTGTTTCATTGGCAAATATCCACAAAGGCTAATGAAATTTGATGGGTTGTTGTTATTTGGATAACACATACTTCAGATATTCCCTAAGGAAAATGTAAATCTGTAAGATCAAGAAAGTTTATTTTTGTTACTCTTATTGTTAATAATGATAAAAATTTAAATAACAGAAATGTTCTTTAGTATAAAAACCACACTTAAATTCTTCCTTATGTATTGTCTTAAGATTTGAGTAGTCAGGACACATTCAGATAGCAAAAAAAAATCCATTTAGAAAAAAATTAATAATATAAATTTCCCCATCATACTTGGAAATAGTCAACTAAATCACACCTTTCAGACACAAGCAAACTTCATTGTAGATCTTTTTCTCATTACAAAAACCTGATAGTATAATCTCAATGTGTAATTTCACTCCAATTATGAAAAATTATTGCATAAATGTGGCTAGTAAAGATCTATATAAACAAATTATTAAGTACAACTATTTTTGTTGTACCAATGCAGTTATGAATCATTCATTTGCAGTGTACATAAAACTCTTTTGTTTATTTGAGAACTCTTCTATATTTAGAATAGAAATTAGCAATCATTTCTGATTGTTTACAAATACAGTCCAAAACGTCACATCCTTTTTGTAAGTATTCAGTTTTGTAATTCAAGACAAAAGTGGAAACTCTAGAAAATACAAATAAATTTTGAAATAAATGACAGTTTGACTGCTATCTTAAGTAGAACAGAATATAATCACAATTTTAAATCTTAATCAATAAGTCATCTTTGTGATAAAGAGTAGTGCTGTTTTTGACTTAATTGTGCAAGGACTATGCACAAGTAGAGAGTGCAGATGAAAAGGTTGAAATGCAGTATAAGCTCTTTACATTGGGCAAGGCGACTTCATATTCATGACTTCTTTTGAAAGCGGAGTCTACAGCCATTATTACTTTTCTCGTTTTAGACAATATCATATATTTTAAAATTTAGATGCTAATTATATGATATCAGATACATTGTTATTATTGCAGCAATAATTTCTTTCACAATATCCTTAACTTTCCAGCATTGACTCATAAACGTCCTGCATTGATTGAGGAAGGATTTCATGTTATTTAATAAAACATTATTTTAATAATAGCTTAATTAAGGTACAATTCAAGTACATTATATTTTTCTGTTTTAAAATATATACAATTCTTAGATTTAAGGATGCATCCTTCAATCAGCAGCTGGAGAGCATGTGATCCCAGAGGCCAATGCAGGAGCTGAACCTTCTACAGGAGACAGATTCAGACCACTGTTAGTCTGGATATAGCCTTTCTTTTCTTGGCACCCATTCATGTAACTGGAACTAATTGGCAATTTGTACCCCATGGATTCTATCTCTTTGATTTTAGGTTGTTTGTGATTTTCTGTTAAATTTTTTTTAACTGAGTAATTTCTTCATTGTAAGCCGTGTGTTTTAAAGCTAATTCCATGATTCTCTCTGACCATAAAGGCAATTTTCTCAAAAAAATATATATATACAATTCAATGATATTTAGTAATATTTATTCTCATGTTTAGGTAACATTTTATTTTTATATTTATGTATACAATGGAATATAATCATAACTACCACACCTTATTTCCCTCAACTGCCTTCATTTTCTACTCAACATGTTCCACTCCGAATATTATGTCATTTTTGTTTATTTTTTAATTTTTTTAACTTTTTATTGATTCTTTGAAAATTCTGTATCTTTCCCCCCAATCCCACTCATCTCTCTGTATGTCCCTCCACATCTGCCCTCCATGCTTGCAACCTCCCCTCCAAGAGAAAACAAAAAAGTCAATGTAATAAAAATTAAAAATTAAATAAAAATGCAAATTAAAGAAAAAAAGAAACATCTCGCAGTGGAAGCAGCTGTGTTGCAGAGTGTCATCTAGTCTACCCTTTTTCCTAACTGGATCTACTTGCAAAAGTTCATTGCAATGAGTCATTGTTCTGATTCCAGGCCTCTGGCTTCTGCTGAACTATCAATACTGGATCTGCATTGGCTCTCCTCTTAGATATCCTGTTGTCCTGTGTCATGAAGATCTTGCAACTTTGTTTCTGAAGGACTGGTGCCTTCACAGCCTCCAGCAGCTCTTAGATGGGGTAGATATTTGGGTGGGTCAACTAAAAGCCCTGGATCTAGGCCTGAGTGGTAGCTGAGTTGGTCACCCTGTCTGTTCTTCTACTTCCGTGCCACCAGGGCCAACTCTTCTGCTTTGTTCAGGTGAGGGACAGTGCCGGTTCTCTCTCATTTCAGTCCTAGGCCTGCTTACCACAACCATGCCACTAACTCTACTATGCTGCTCAGGTGAGGTACAGGGGTCACTCTGCAAGGCGTGACACCATCTCTCCTGCTCTGAAGGTCCCCTCTGGGGCCTGCTGTAGGCAGGGAGGTACTCTCCTGAGCCCCCACCACTGCATGGCTGCTCTACTGTGCTGTCCATGTGAGGTGTGGGGCATGCTCTCTCAAGTGCTTCAGCCTGTGAGAGGTGAGGCTCTTTCTCCAGAGTACTGAAGCCAGTGATGCAGAGGGCATTTATGCATATCTCTTGGGCTTCAATACGGCTCCAGGTGATAGCCTGGATCAGGGAATGTTGCATGGCCTTTGCCTATTACATTGGGTCATGAACATTGACCCCTGCTGTTTTAGGGCCATAGACCCAGAGATGACCCCCAGAATCAGCACTGGCCCCGATATCTCCATGGCCTCAGGTGGCTGCACAGGCTACTCCTGCTAGCCTATTGCTCACCATCCTCGCATCTGTAGTTCTCCGCCTTTGTTCATAGTACAAGAAGGGCAAGATTTGAGGGAAAGAAAGCTTAGGGGAGTTGGAGATCCCAACTGGATCAAGAACAGAAAGGGAGAATGAAGAATAACAGACCATGATAAATGAAGACCACATGAGACCAGGAATAGGCAGAGTGCTGGAGAGGTCCCCAGAAATCCACAATGATACATCCTCTGTAGTCTGCTGGCAATGGTCGAGAGAAAGCCTGATCTGACCTAGTCTGGTGATCAGATGGCCAAACACCCTAATAGTCGTGCTGGAACTCTCATCCAATAACTGATGGAAGTGGATGCAGAGATCCTCAGCCAGGCCCCAGGTGGAGCTCCAGGTGTCCAACTGTTGAGAAAGAGGAGGGACTGCAAGAGCATGAATTGTTGAATCCAAGATTGCAAAAAGCACAGGGACAAATAGCCAATCGAAAGAAAGCACTTGAATTATGAACCAACGGCTGTGGAGCCCCCAGCTAGATCAGACCCTCTAGATAAGTGAGACAATTGAATAGCTTGATCTGTTTGGGAGGCACCCAGTTTGTGGGACCAGGACCTGCCCTTAATGTATGAGCTGGCTGTTTGAAACCTTGGGCTTACACAGGGACACTTTGCTCAGTCTGGAAGGAGGTGACAGGACCTGCCTGTACTGAATCCACCAGGTTTAAATGAATCCCAAGGGGTGCCTTGATCCTGGAGGACATGGGAATGGAGGGGAGGGGCTGGGGGGAAGGTAGGGGTGGGGGCGGGAGGGGGAGGACAGGGGAACCCATGGCTGATGCATAAAATTTAAAACACATAATAATAAAGAAAAAAAATTAAAAAAAAGAAATCCAAAAGTAATCAATAAGTCATACTAAAAGAAAGCATTGTATGTAAGAGGAGGGCAGGACATATAACTTATCTAATTCTTATTCCCCTAGTTTCTAAATTTCTGCTTTCCCAAAATTCTGAAGTTACTGTTTATAGCTGAGATATAAAATATTTTAAATATATTGCTCCACAAAATACATGTGCAGTGCTTCAATATTAAATAATGTAGGCAAGTAAGAGAAAATACAAAATAGTAAATAAACATCATTTTAGCAGAGAGTTTATTTACATTGAGTTTGACAAATTAACAAAATATGGAGAATTGAAAGAAAACATTTTTACTCTAAAACATTTTAATTTGTTCTTCAAATTATTAAATTATGCTAAATATGATTTTATGTAACAGTAGAGATCTGTATATATAAAAATCTAGTGATTTGAAATTTCATATGACATGCTAGAAAACTCACATAATACAGTTGTCCATTGTGAATCAGAAAGGTGGCTGTATAGATGTTCCAAATATGATTGTATTTTCCACATGATTAACTTATGAATTTTCTGCATAACTGATTTTTCAAAATATTTTTTTATACAAACCAAGTTCTGAAAGCTTACATAGTTCATAAAAATCATCCATGCTTTCTGGCATTTCATTTACAATATTCAATGAATTGAAAGCTAGTAGAGGAAATAAGACAGCCTTTTAAAAGTAAATAATCAACACTTTCTTATATAATCATGAATAAAATTCCCTGCTGAAAATTCGTTGAAAGCATTAATAATTGGCTAGCAGACCTAAAGTGTTTTTGAGGAGATAGTTTTAACTTCTTGAATGACAGTTTAGACAAAGATTTACTACCATAGGATATATGTTGGGGAACTAGCCTTTGATTGCCTGTTCCCTGAAATAACAAAGCTGGTTACCAAAGAACAATGGGAGCACAGAGAAATGTTGACAGTGGAAACAAAACAGTATCATGAGATTTTCCACAGTATGGTGTAATGTTATCTAATGATAGAATTTCATACCAGTCTTTCCTTGAACAAACACATCTGTGAAAATGCATGGAATAGTGAATACATATGCCAGAATTGTAAGTGTTAGTTTTATTTGGGAAAATCACTTTTAGATGAGATAATTTATTAGAAGCTTCCTAGATTGGCTATATAATTGTAGACTTAAAACAAGTATATGAAACTGTTGGGTAATTATGTTTATTAATCCCTTTATTCAATAATTTATTGTTTATGTACTACAAATACTAGATTCTGTAGTATAAAAGGATCTACAAAAAATGAATGAATAGACAAGTTTTTATTTTAAACTGATACACATCTTATGTAGTCCATACATGACGAGAGATTTGTTGTTCTCTTCAGTTTATCAAAATGTAATGACTGCTTCTGTTAATAAATATACTGATGTTTCAAAATACTTTGTGTGTATTTGTGTGTTAGAGAGATAGAGATGGACATACAGAGACAGAGAAAGACTTACTGTGCAGCTCTGGATAGACTGGTAACATGCTATATTGACCAGTCTACTTTCAACTTTGTGACTGTCCTTTGGCCTCAGCAAATCTGTACTGGGATTCCAAGCATACACCACTATGTATAGCTAATCCTTTTAAAGACATAGAGTTTCTACAGCTGACTCATAAAATATGTTTTCATATGGAGTATGTGAAAGACTGCTGTGTTCAGGTTCAGTTTTCATGTGTTATATTCTGTACGTACGTGCGTGTGTGTGTGTGTGTGTGTGCGCGCGCGCGTGCGCGCACACACGCATGCATGTGAGCACATGCATGTGCACCTGCCTGGACATATCATGATGTGAGTGTGGACAGATGTCCATACCTGGTTCTCTCTACCATGTGGGTCCTGGGGACCAAACCCAGGTTATTAGGCTTGTCAGCATGTGCCTGTAGCCACTGAGTTGTTATACCAGTCCTACATATACTTTCAAATTAAACTACTTAATTTTTTTTTAAACAAAGACTCACTACAAGTATTAGGTGATAATCTGGGAGGAGTTGAGGAAGGGGAAAGAGTATTATCAAAAGATACTCCATGAAATTTTCAAAGAATATATAAAAACACAAAATACAGAAATCCCCTTTATGTCTTTCCTCATATTTTCTCATAGTACTGTTTTGCAGGAGTGTACTGTTTTGCAGGAGTGCACTTTAGTATCAAATTGAATGTCACCATTGGCAGAGGCATAACAGAGAACAGTTCTGACACCACGAAACCCTGTAATGCCCTACCTTTGTAATACAATGTTCATCCTCTACTCCTGGACCATGGCAGTAACACCTAGAGATCACTATGCTCTTTTTTATTTCTGTAAACTTGTCATTTAAACATATCAAACAATAGCATAACATCTTCCTTAGGGTTAGATTTTTTTCACTCAGTGTAAATTCCTGGATATTTCATATAGATTTTTAACATTATATTATTTAGTATGATGTAATAACTCATACTGAAACTAATCATGTACTGAGTCATAAAGCTTTTCCCCCTATTTGAAATTATTGTAAATAAAGTACCTATAAATATTCATGTGCAAGATTTTCTTTAGGCATAAGTTTTCATTTATGTGTGATAAATACTCAACAATGCAATTGTACAGTTATGTAGTACATATATTTTTTTGGTTTTAATATTTTATTTTATAATTAATTTAATTTTAAACATCAGCCACGGATTCCCCTGTCTTCCCTCCTCCCCCCCCCTAGCCCTCCCCTCCCAGTCCCCCCCCCCCCATTTCCCACCTCCAAGGCAAAGTCTCCCCTGGGGATTCAGCCCAGCCTGGTAGATTCAATTGAGGCAGGTCCAGTCCCTCCTCCCTACACCAAGGCTGTCTCAGCATAGGCCCCAGGTTCCAAAAAGTCCACTGCCTGGGGCTTCCCAAACAGTTCAAGCCAATCAACTGTCCCACCCATCCAGAGGGCCTGGCCAGTTCCATGGGGGCTCCTCAACCAGGATGAATAGCCAGACTAGTAGAAACGCATGAACTGTAGTAATATGTTTTAAGTTACATAAGAAACTACCAAATTGCCAGAGTGATTGAAAAATCAATTTTACATTCTCACTAGCAATCTATGTGAGATCTAGTTTCTTAACTTCAAGACCAGTTTACAATATAAGTCACTTTTACCTTAATTTTAACCATTCTGATAGGTGTGTAGTAATATGTTCTTGAGTGTTTGTTATTTCCAAAACAGTCTTTTGGCATTGTATGGTTACTTGGCATCTGATGTATTTTCACTATATTTTCAAATTAATAATACATAGTATTCACACAAATTTATGGATAGAATATATGACATTTCAATACATGTACACTATGTGTAATGGTTAATTGAATGCAATTGGCTTATTAGTTGGGTACAATAACCTCATATATTGTTTATTTGTATTGTAAATATTTAAAATCTTCTGTATTCACTTTACTGAAATATTAAATTAATTGTCAGTCATAGTTATTCTATGTCTTAGACTATTAGAGTTTTTATTTATCATCCAACTCTTCCTTTGTGCATGTTTATAATTCTTTTCCCATCTTGCATTTCAGTATGCTTTGAAGGTTCCAATAAACACTATTCTACGCATAAGGTTAACTTCAGCTTCCAGGTAAAAGTAAGAATATATAGTGTTTATCTTTCTACACCTGACTTGTTTCATTTAGCATTCATGTTGTTACAAGCAATAGAATATTTTTATGACTAAATAATACTAAACTTTATATATGTACCAAATATTCTTCATCTACCCATCTGCTGAGATTGTCTTTTTGTGAAATGTTGTATCATGCACTTTTCCAATGTCCTAAATAAGTTGCTTATATCCTTTTAATAGTAATTTTCTATATCCAATATCCTACTTCCTTTTCTAATATAAGATTTGCAAACATGTTCTCTATTTGGGTGCCTTCATTCTATAACTATCCAATGGACATTTGTCATGTGTAGTTTTCTGTTGTTGTTTCTTTGTTTGAGAAATAATCTTGCAATTTAACCAAGGTAGATTAGAATTCATTTTGTAGTTTACCTTGGCTTCAAAATCCCATCAATCCGTGTGTCTCAACTTTCCACATGCTTGGATTATATGCATGATACAACAAGTCTAGCTTGTCATGAAGAATTTAGGTATTTTTTTTTAAAAACTTGTGCATAAGTACTGCATCTATATTACTCTTACCTCCCCACCTCCAATTTCAGTTATGGCCAGTCTTCTTCCTGCAGAATTCATGGTCTCTTATTCGTTAATTGTTACTGTTACACACACACACACACACACACACACACACACACACACACACACCCCTATATACAATCTACTGAGTCCATTTAGTGTTGCTCATATGTATATGTGACCAGGACTGACCACTTAGGATGGATAATCTCTGTGGCAGCTTGTCCCTGGAGGAGACAAATTTCCTCTCTCTCAGCAGCTACTGGGTACCTGTAGTTCTTCATGTAGTAGTGGAACGTGGTTGAGTTTCTTTTATCCATGTTCACACATCAGTTGATGTTGTCATTGTGCTAGTATTGTTCAGGTAGCTATATTTCAGAGATTTGATGAGTTCATTTGCTCTGTTATGTCTAAGGGGACTATTGAGGAGCAGGCTTTCTGGTTCTCTGACTCTTACAATCTTTTCATCCCTATTCCTTGATTTTCCTTGAGCCTAAGGTGTAAGAGTTGCATTACAAATGTCTTTGGGTTTGTTCTTTTTTTGTTTTTTTGTTTTTTCAGTTTTTTGAGACAGGGTTTCTCTGTGTAGCTTTGCGCCTTTCCTGGAACTCACTCTGTAGACCAGGCTGGCCTCGAACTCACAGAGATCCACCTGCCTCTGCCTCCAAAGTGCTGGGATTAAAGGCGTGCACCATCTCTGCCCGGGCATTACAAATGTATCAATTATAGTTTGGGAATTCCATAGTCACTTGTTGTATACATGTTGAATAGTCATGGATCTCTGCAATGGCTTCTATCAGTTACAAAAAACAAGGTTTTTGGTGAAGGGTGAAAACCACACATATCTGTAATTATAAGGATAAGTATTTAGAATACAGTTAGAAATTACATTAATTTAGGAAAATGACTATATTAGATTCTCTTCAAGGGTCTAAGTCCTCTCTAGTTCTGAGTAGCTGGATAGTTTTCCATAACCAAGTAAGCATGAATTCCCTCCAATTGTGTTGTCTTAAGTCTTATAAAAAAAAGTGTATTAATTTAATGATGATTTCTACACATGAATAGATTCCTGTTGATAGAAACTAGAGGGAGAAAGTAGGTCTCTGGGGGGCATGTGATTTTGAAGGTTATACTTCGTTCCTCGCCACATAGTTACCTCTCTAAGCTTCATGTAAGGCACAAGGTAAACAGCTTTCCTTTATGATGCTCTTTTTCTATGATGTACATGTTCTGTTGGAAGCTCTGCCTCCTCCTCCCTCTCTAAACCCTGCCCCTCAGAAAGCCTGCCAAACAGTAAATACTCCCACAAAACTGCCTAAGACTATGCCAATAAGATATTTAAGCTCCAGTCCATGGATCTGCCACATGATTTTTCCTTTTCCCCCAAGATCACCCAAGAGTGCTTTGCTCAGGTTAAACCTAGTTCTTTACCTTTTAATTTGGCTAGATTTGGCTTACTGCATTGGTGGGGAAACCTACTAACAGGGATTCAAAAATACTCATCATCTGGTGCCATGAAAACCCATTCTCTACTGTCTCCTGGCAATGTGGTAAGCCACTCCCTCTCCCCCCACCCCACTAGACTGGATTGATTTTTGACTTGGGTAAGTCACCCATTTCCAAGGAAAGAAACACTATAAGTTATTCAGGATCTCTTCTGAATCCTTTGGATCTCTTCTGAATCCTTTGACCCCTTCTGGGTCAAAGGCTTCTGGGTTACCCTGCCAGGATGCAGCCACACCAGGGCAAGCCCGATCCGTTTCCAACGCAAAGTTTGTCTTTGTTCTGTGGTACCTTTGGCTAGGAGACATTATCTATTTTTTTTTTTTTTTGAGCTGAGGATCAAACCCAGGGCCTTGCGCTTGTTAGAAAAGTGCTCTACCACTGAGCTAAATCCTCAACCTGAGACATTATATCTAAAGACACCCCCACACAACCACTTGACCTCAGGCTATCTTAGGGGATGCCCTGCCATAGTTTTCAGTCTCCAGCACAGGTATGGAAATGGGCAGTGCTAAGTCTAAGGGTGTTTTCTGGCCCCAAATCTCATGTAATGACAGAGAAAGTTATTTTATGCTGTTCTGCCTTATTAGAAAAAAAAAAGAAAAAATTTTAAAATATGGGTATGGTTAAAATTCTGTAACAAAAAGCTAGCCTGAAACTTGTAACTGCAAATTGGAACTGTTCCAAGAAACAACATATGGTCTGCCACCCCAATTGCCATACAATGTATCCAAATTGGGCCTGTCTCACCATATTCCCTCACCCAGGATTTCTGGGCTCTGCACTCCTGCCCCTTCCCCTCCCCTATTCTCTGTTTGTCTGCATTTCTACCCCTCTCCTCTGTTCCTGCCTGCTTTACCACTCTAAACTGAATAAATGTCCGAATCTTCTACTTGTTACATTGTGCAAATAGAAGCCAGAGATACAGGATGCTTCATGCCTAGTACATGGTGGTCTGCTCCCCTCCCCCAAAGACCTAGGAGACCCACAGCTGAAGCTCCAGCTCACTGTATTCTCTACATGGCTCTGGCTCTTGCAGCCTGCAGAACCACGTGAATAACTTCCCTATCTTCTGCTCCTTCCTGGCTTTCCTCTCATCTTACAGTAAGACTGCAGACCCAGTATACTATCTCTCACTTTCCACCCTCAATCCTGCAGCTCATATTCATGCTCAACTTCCTCATTCCTAAAAAAGTCTTTTATTCTTGTGGTTTCTTACATGCTGCTATATACTGTAAACTCTTATTTCAGGATTTTTAAATTACTCAACTAACATGGTTTCCTGTAGAATATCTTGTTTGTATTTAAGCTGTTTAAAAAAAAGTACCATCTATTTTGTGTGTATGGATAGAACTGTGGCCACTGCATGCTTGGTACTGACTCGTCTTGAATGTCTGAGTCTATGTGGTCCATGTGACTTGGTAATAGCTCAGCTGTTATTACAGCTAGCTGCCTGGGCTCAGAATTTGCCTCTGGGACTTTTCTGGCCCTGGATCTGATGTAATGACAGAGAAAGTTATTTGATGCTATTCTGCCTTATTTGGAAAAAAAATCTAAAGAATTGGGTATAGTTAAAAATCTGCTAACAAAAAGTTAGCTTAAAACTTATAATTCCAAATTGGAACTGCTCCAAGAACCAACACATGGTCTGCCACCACATTAAGTACAACACGTGGGCAGCCACCATTTTGACTAAGGATGGAGAAGGGGGGGTCATATGACTTTACCATCATCTTGAATAAAGATGAACACATGGAGTGGGTCCACAAAGAGATAACAGGTCTCCAAAATATTTTAGATTGGGATAGATTTCTGTATGAAAATTCCTGTCCTAAAAACAAGGTTAATGAAAGATAGGATATAAAACAATGCTGGCTTAATGAGGTATTAAAGCTATACCTCCATGTATTTATGTATAGGGATGTATCTTGCTGGCAGCCAGATTTTGTAATGTAAGAGTAATCCCTTTAAATAAAAAATGGGGGAGGGGAGTAATCCCCTTGGTATCAATTTTAGAAACACTAAGTTGTTTACACTGGAAAACTGGGTTTTGCCTTCTAGAGATACTAAACTACTTATACCTAACCGATAGTGATCCCCTGATCCTCAAATGCTTCAATGATCTGATAATATGGCATTTAATTAAAAGCTTTTCATGATAGAGACATGCCAACTCCTGGCAGCACCCTGCATATGCTCCAAGGAAGATGGATGGCCACAGAAGAAATTCCACCTGGAGCTTGCTTTAAATGTAGCAAAGCCAGACATAGAGCAGAAAACTGTCTTGCACCTTAACTGCTGCTAAGACCCTGTCCAGACTGTGGTCAAGCAGGACACTGGGGAATTGATTGTTCCTTGCTAACACAAGGTAAGCCAGTCTCTCCAAATTCCTACTCCACAGGAAAGTCTGTCAGATCTTCTGGGCTTGGGAGCTAAAGACTAATTCTGCATTCATACCTCTGTCCCCAAGGACCATGGAGAAACTTGGGGTAACTGCCTAGGTAGCCAGTAAGCTCCTGTTACTTCTGCTTACTCAGGTAAAATTTATTTTTCTCAGATCTGGTGGTATTTGATGACTAGGGTATTGATAGATTTACCAGTTTAACAGCTCATCTCCCATCCCCCTAAGGCTAGAACCACCTTGATAGCTCATTAATTCATTAGCTAAGTTTCCTGCTAAAAATACAGACAGATTTGCCTTATTCACTGGCTTCATAGAAAAGGATAAACAGGCTTCAGATGTAACTTCCCGCTTAAGGTATGTAAAGCTCTTTCAAACTTTTCTTCCCTTTTTATGTTATTACACTGAAATTTCAGAGGTTCAGGATTTTAGTATTGATAAATGCAATTTTGATAAACTGATAGAGCACTGACTACGAACAGTTTTCAGAAATTCTTAAATTTCTGTGGATTTTACTGGTCCCAGCTTTTAGGACTACATAGTAGCTTTTTCAGCATTTCTGTATTGTCTCTAGCCACATATGACAAAACTCTGCTGAAATGCCAACTCCTCCCTCTCTGAAACAGGTTAGCATTGAGAGGGTATGGAAGCGTATAGGTGTGCTCAACTCTGTTCCTCCTTCTCCGCTTCTCAGCATCCTTCCCTCCCCCTCCTTTGCTTGCCCAACCTTTTTTGTTCAATACATTTCCTCTGGTTGTCTTCTAACTACAGACTTAAAGGTATGTTTCATCAGGCTAAAACCAGGCCCTAGGAAAAATGTTTTAACCTAAAGACATAGCTTTTGCTGTGACACAAAGATATAAATCTGTTCTAGCTGTTTTACAGGTGCCTGCAGGTTCCTGGGGAAAGAGTTCTGCTACTCTATCAAGAAATCTGGCCTGGTGGGAACTAATATAAGTCTCTAGAGCCCCTCTTTGACACCACCAATCTTTGAGCCCTTATTTTACAGGTCTACTCTTCCAGCCAGACCTGTGCCAAGGCCAGCCTACAGGGAGCCTCCAGATACGCCAGCCCCTGCACCTTCTCGGAGGACACCAACTGGGTGAACACTGGCAGGTTAACTTCACCCCACATGTCCACTAATAAGAAGCTCTGTTATCTCTTAACTCTTGTTGACACCTTTACAGGATGGATGGAGGCACTCCTCACTTCCAGGGAAATAGCAGATATGATGGTTCAGATGTCCCTTGCACACATCATCCCTCAATTTAGAATGCCATCCCCCCAAGCTTCTGGTGGTGGTACCATCTCTCCAGCTTTACGTGGGCACCTATCCAGGATAAATGGTCTGTCTAGCAACTGGGGCCCTACACCCCGTGATTTTCCAAATTGTCCCCATGAAGGACCTATCTGCTCTTCAGCCTTGATCATTCATCTTTGTCAGTACAGCAAGTGCACCTCTCTATTCCATTCTTACTGGCAATCTCCACTCTCCCCATGGCTAGTTCCATTCATAGGGCCGGTGATAACAACCTATGTTTTCTCTTAGCAACTTACCTTCTCCACTTTCTCGAGAAATAGATCCCTGAGGTCTCCAGGATGGCAGTTAACCAAATGCTTCTTCACCTACAGCTCCCACGGAGCATGAGCCCACTGATGCCCAACTGCCCCTCCTCACATCATCCCATACAAGCAGGATGTAGCCAGACTTGGACTAGTGCCCATATATCCAAGAAGTTTGGGATGTTCTGTTGGGAGCTCCCACCTTAGCCCCCCTCCCTCTCCAAACCCTGCCTCTTAGAAAGCCTGCCAAGCAGCAGCTTCTCCCCCAGAGCTGCTCAAGACCTTGCCTACAAGGTATTTAAGCTCCAGTCCATAGACCTGCTAAGTGATTTCCCCTCCTCCCCCAGATCACCTGGGAGTGCTTTGCTCAGATTAAACCTGGTCCTTTACCTTTTAATTCAGTTTAATTTGGCTTACTGAGTTGGCGGAGAAACCTACTACCAGGGATTCAAAAATATTTATCAGTACATAATCAGCATATATCACTATTTTTATTTATTCAATGTTTCAAACTTGTATTTGCTTCTTTCCTTCTCATTCAGCTTTTTGTTGGTGGGTTGCTATATTAAAAATGGTTTTATTGTCTCTTTATTTCTATTTTACTTCTCATTTTTACTCTTAACTCTTCTAGTGAGGTTTATACTTTTTCAAGGTACCATAAAGGTAGTAGTCTTTAATCTAATTCTAATCATCGACTCGCTTAAGCATCTTTTGTAAGTCCAATTTGATATCCATCAATTCCCTTAATTTTTAATAACTGGGAACATAGATCTTTATATCACATTAAATTATTATGGATAGACTTGTTATTTATAGCAATTATGGTTGTCATATCCAAAGAAAACACCAAGTATTCCTAAAGGGCAGGCCCACTGATTTGGTCCAAGGTGACAGACTTGGTTCAGCTCAAGCTGGACTGTAAAAAGACTAAAAGCTCACAGGCAGCACTCTTTAGGAAGAAGCAAAGTGCTGGAGAGGTCCCCAGAAATCCACAATGATACATCCTCTGTAGACTGCTGGCAATGGTCGAGAGAAAGCCTGATCTGACCTAGTCTGGTGATCAGATGGCCAAACACCCTAACAGT
The DNA here is from genome assembly GCF_903995425.1 of Onychomys torridus. Lineage (NCBI taxonomy): Eukaryota > Metazoa > Chordata > Mammalia > Rodentia > Cricetidae > Onychomys > Onychomys torridus. The sequence continues at coordinate 76,455,716 of NC_050466.1, read as the reverse complement.
CGTGCTGGAACTCTCATCCAATAACTGATGGAAGTGGATGCAGAGATCCTCAGCCAGGCCCCAAGTGGAGCTCCAGGTGTCCAATTGGCAAGAAAGAGGAGGGACTGTAAGAGCATGAATTGTTGAGACCAAGATTGGAAAAGTACAGGGACAAATAGCCAAATGAATGGAAGCATATGAATTATGAACGAACGGCTGTGAAGCCCCCAGCTGGATCAGGCCCTCTGGATAAGTGAGACAATTGAATAGCTTGATCTGTTTGGGAGACACCCAGTCTGTGGGACCAGGACCTGTCCTTAGTGCATGAGCTGGCTATTTGGAACCTTGGGCTTACACAGGGACACTTTGCTCAGCCTGGAAGGAGGGCACTGGACCTGCCTGTACTGAATCCACCAGGTTGAATTGAATCCCCAGGGGAGTCTTGGCCCTGGAGGAGATGGGAATGGAGGGGAGGGGCTGGGGGGAAGGTGGGGGCAGGGGCAGGAGGGGGGAGGACAGGGGAACCCATGGCTGATATGTAAAATTAAAACACAAATATCCTTATGAAAAATAAAATAAAATAAATATATTTTTTAAAAAAAGAAAAAAGAAACCTGTGAAACAGGTATTCTGTTTTCCAGAGGGACATATGGCTCTTTCTTGACCTATATCTGAAGTTACATATCAAAGTCCAAAGCTAACCTTTAATCTACATGGGTCCCCATTCACATGAACTTGTTATGTAAATCAGAATCTGCAAACTACCCTACTGGCCATTCTTCCCTCATCCTCTACCCTAAACTCTCAGTCTAGTCCACTTTATAGGCTTCTCTCTCCTCAATTGTTCATCCTCTTTGAAACCAGCATGATTTTTCCATACCCCTCATCCCTAGCCATGGCCATGGCCAGTCTGATTCTCTTTCTCTCTGCTCTGAACTTTTCCACATGCCTCTGGCTGACTTTATCCACAATATAAACTTCTTTCTCTCAAATTAAAGAGTGGTCAATTCCATGGTTTCTTTACTGTTCCCTGGATTACATTGATTGACTGTTACTTTCTGTCAAGACTTGACATACACCATTCTATGTCCTTGTGGCCTATGGAGTTTGTACTCAGAAATGATTGTTTAGACTAATGATGTTTCCTTTAAATGTGATGTGACACTTTTCTCTTGCAGATTTTAAAATTTGTGTGCTCTATATTTTTGAGTCTTTGAATATAGTGCCTTGTGATCAGGCTTAAATATGGTCATATCTACTTAGGCTTTTATAGGTCGTTTATATATAGATATTCAGTTTTCCCCAGACAATGGAAAAATCTCTGTTATTGTTACATTGAATAGGTTTCCTGTGTTCTTAGTTTTGATTTTATACCTTTCCAGTATACCAATCATGTTGGCACAAGTTTGATCTTTCCACTTTAATATTTTTTATTTTTCCCTTTATTTCTATCCAAATATGATTTTTTGAAAAACTTGTTTTCATGGTCCCGTACTCTTTCTTCCACTTAATTAATCTGTTTATTTTTTTAGGCTTTTTTTTTTTAACCTAAAATCTTGTCTGACTTATTGAATTCTTCATTTCTATAGTTTTCAATTGATTTATTTTCAAAATATGTCATAGGAAAATTTCAAATTCAAACATTCATTTTCTTTTTAATTTCATGTATCCCTATATTAGTACTCTCTTAATTTCATTTTGCTTTTTTATATTAAAGATCATTCTTGCCAGGTGGTGGTGGTGCACGCCTTTAATCCCAGCACTCGGGAGGTGAGTTTGAGGCCAGCCTGGTCTCCAAAGTGAGTTCCAGGAAAGGCACAAAGCTACATATTCCATCTATGACTGATATTTCCTCTGCCTCTGCTGGCAAAGAGAGGCATGAGAATAGACGTAAAGAAGCGAAGGAAAGGGATGGAAAGAGAGAGGAAATGTTTGTGGCAGCATCTAAGCCTATACCGGCAGCCCCTGTCTCTGCTTCCCCCATGCCTGGAGCAGCTACTCCCCACTGCAGTATCCACAGAGTGATTTGCCTGGATGTCTGCCTGATGAGACAACTGTACTGCATACCTCCCAGACTATTCCACCTATGGTGCCACACATGCCCACCATGGCCTTTCCAGTTAATGTGGGCCCCAATGCGGCTAACCAGCCATGGATACCTACCCCTCTTGCAGACCTGTCTTTGGTCTGTAAGGCTGCTAATGAATTAGGTCCTGACTCACCATATTTTGAGCAAGTCCTACGGCAATGGGCAATGCATTTACAGACATACTATGACTGGCACCATTTGATGAAGGCTGTGTTGGAGCCTACAGACTTTTTTAACTGGCAAGATGCCCATGATGACCAGGCCGAAGCTCAGGCTCATTTTAATATATAATACAACATCGCTATTTCTCTTGAGATGCTCACAGGCTGAAGACCATATGTTAACCCTACTACACAAGCCCAAATTGGACAACAAACTTATTTCCAACAAGTTTCTGAATTGGCCTTCAAGGCACTTAAGTCTTGCACTCCTCATGACCCCTCTGCGTACTTTTGCAACCTCATCCAGCAGCCAGGGGAGTTGTTTACTGACTTCCTTGCATGGGTTAATGAAGCAGTGGAGTGGAGGGTGGATCCCAGCCCTACTCAGAAGATGCTGATTAAGCAACTGACATGGGAAGGGCTTAATGCCCCCACCAGCGATGCAGTAGCTGCCATCTGCAATGAGGATATTCATAGATGGGTAATAGCTACTAGAGATCTTGATCCCAACAGTGGTCCAATTGCTGCCCTCACAGCTTCCCTTAATACCCTCTTTGCTGATAAACAGAATAGGGAAGAGACTCAAGCTGCTCTGTCCTATAGAACATGCTGGGGATGTGGCAGACATGTTTATCTTAGGGGGGACTGCTGCTGGGCTAAACCTAAGATTAGATTCCCTTGGTGCATTGAAGGGATCCCATCACCCTTTAGTGGCAACACCTGGCTCCCCTATTAACCCAGGGGCAAGGGTATGCTTGCATTTTTCTCCAGAATACCACCACACTGATAGGGATACCCTCCAGAGATGTGCATCCAGCAACAGACCAAGAGACTTTGAACAAAGAAGAAGCTTCAGAAGGATAACATATGATTTGCCCTGCTACTGTGGTATTAAAAGGTCATGTCATCACTGGCATGCAACCCTAGATATTAAGCAATTGCCTCACCCACTAAAAGGTCGATTATACATCACCAGAAGGACTTCGATTGGCACATTCCATGCAAATAAGACTAGGGTCCCATCCATGTCCTTGAGACTCAAATTTTTACCAATCCTTCTCTTGTTTAAATATCTTTTGCAATAGGTTCACCAAGAGAAGGTGGCCACGAAGGCGACCCTATAGGTTTTATTGACTTTTAAATACCCAGATTACTGGCTCACTGAGATACAGAAGGCTACTGCCTAAAGCCCACCACCCAGACAGCTCTCCAGGATTGATGCTGTTTGAGGGCTGGTAGTCAATGACGGACACAAGCATGTTTGGCAAGCCAATCTAAGACAGGCATAGTCCATTATGCTGAGCTCTCCTGAGGTGGGGTCAACAAGGTTAGGGCAATGCACCCTAGCTCCCACTGAGTATGTCCTATAAAATAATAAAAAGGGTAGGTATGTGGGATGACTCATCCCTAGCAGACATTAGGCCCAGCCAAGTAAAAAAGATACTTTCAGAGAGCCAGTCTAGAGCCAGCCTGGGGCTGCCTAAGGGCCTTAGCAACAGCAGCTGAAACATGATCTGGAGATGACCTAGACCAATGAGAGACAGCTATGTCACACCAGCATATGTATATTCTTCAGACCTCATCTCAGGGAGGGGTGGAGGGTGTATAAGGCTTGCCTCTAACTGAATAAACTGAGCTTGTTGTTTTGACATTCTCCTAGAGTCTGTGTGCTGTTGAGTCTGCGAGCCTTTGACTCTGCACCTACTTGGCCCCTACCCCCAAAGGGAACAACAGCAAGGACCCTGCTATACCTCATATACTCATACTTGGTGCCTTCTGCTCACAGTTATTTCTTTCCCTTATTCTACCAGGTTGTAATACAGCTAAGGCAACCCTTTTAGCAGAAGCCAAAGATATGAGGCCACTGATCTTGAATTTTCATATACTCAATGATCTAGATAAACATCTTTTCTACAAAATAATGCAATCATAAGTAGTTTATTAAAGCAAAAGGTATTGAACTACATCATAAGTCATTATACAGAATGAGTATGTCTTAAATATTGTGGTTCATTAATTCTTCAAAGAATACTTAGATTTTTTAATGTCTTAGTTACTGTAGATAATCTTTCACTGAACACAACATTCAGCTATCTCCATATTTGTTTATATATATATTAATATTTTATATATTATAATTTATATACACTTATAATTTTTATATAATTTCTTTTATTATTGAAAATAGATTTTTCTCATTTAATATATTCTGATTACAATCTCCCCTCCTAGTTATTCCCCATGTTCCTTCCCATCCAGATCCACACTCTTTCTGTCTCTCATTAGAAAATAAACAGGTATCTAATATGTAGTAGTAAAAGTAAAATAAAATAAAATATAATAAAACAAAAACAGAAACAAACAGACTGGAGTAGAACAAAACAAACAGAAGAAAATAAGCCAAAGGAAAAGCATGAGAACCACATATAGAGAGAGACATACATGTTCACACACAGAGAAACCTCATAAAAGCACAAAACCAGAAGCCTTTACACACACACACACACACACACACACACACACACACACACGCACACACACACTACCACCGCCACGAACAAAATCAGGAATTAAAAATTGTAGGTCATTCTTCAATTTCTATCAATGGACTCCATTAGCCAATAAAAAGACAGGGTGATGGAATAGATATGAAAACAGGATACATCATTCTGCAGCATGTAAGAAGCACACCTCAACATCAAAGGTAAAGGTAGGCATTACCTCAGAGTAAAGAAAGGTTTGAAAAAGATTTTCCAATTGAATGGACCTAAGAAGAAAGCTGGTGTAGCTATCCTAATATCTAACAAAATAGACTTCCAACCAAAATTAATGAAAAGTGCTGTTGAGTATGTCAAATGTGTTGCTCTGATTGGTTAAAATAAAATGCTGATTGGCAACAGGAAGTATAGGTGGGACAAGGAGAGAGGAGAATTCTGGGAAGTGGAAGGCGAAGGCAGAGAGAGACCTGCCAGCTACCGCCATTGACAAGCAAGATGTAAGGTACTGATAAGCCATAAGCCACATGGCAAAATATAGATTAATAGAAATAGGTTAATTTAAGATAAAATAAGTAGATAATAAGAAGCCTGTGGCCATATAGTTTGTAAGCAATATAAGTCTTTGTGTGTTTACTTGGTTGGGTCTGAGCAGCTGCATGTCTGGAGGGTGAGAAAGATATGTCCTGACTGTGGGCCAAAAAGGACTGAGAAAAACTACAGCTACAGAAAAGAGTTGGAGAAGGGCATTTTATACTCACCAGAGGAAAAATCCAACATGATGATTTCTCAGTTTTGAGCATCTATGCCCCAAATGTAAGGGTACACAAATTTGTAATAGAAATATCACTAAAGCATAAATCACACATTGAATCCCCCAAAATAATAGTGGGAGCAGCATGTAACAGCATACAGGTAAGGCCATGGAAAACATGACAACATATAGATTAACAGAAATGGGCTGAGTTTAAGTATAAGAGCTAGTCAGTAGTAAGCCCAAGCTAATGGCTAAATAGTTTAAATTAATATAAGCCTCTGTGTGTTTACATGGGTCTGAGTGGCTGTGGACTGGGCAGAACACAGGAAAATTTCAGCAACAAATGGTACATAGACACAGGGCAAGAATTTTCCCCCAAAACCTGAGAAAGCTTTAAAAGGGGTTCTAAAATGGAGCCAAGATCAGCTTCCTAGTTGTGTCTTTCAGGAAAGCTGTGATACAGAGATGCTGTAGCCTGCAGGCTTGAGCTACAGTATGGCAGGTTCACAGCTTACAGGCTTGAGTGCAGCACGGCAGATTCCTGTCACTGTACACAGTGGTGTCTGCAAGCCACGCAGCACACTGTGTGGTGGATTAGCCTTTGCTAATACAGACAAAAAAAGAGGTTTCTGGGTCACACTCTGCTTGAATAGAAGCATAGGCCCACTGCCTCCCAGAGTCAGTGAACAGCATGGCTCCCAGAGCTGGTGGTAAATTATCTCCACCATGATGAAAAACTGAGATGGGTGGAGTCAGCAGTAAAGGCTGCTATTTCAGTACTAATCACTGCAGTTTAAAGCAATAGATTCACAATAAGACAGATTCTGATGGAATAAGACTTTAAATGATTTACAATGCATATAGAAGTGTACATAGCTTGGAAGAGAGAAGAAAATGAATATAGACAGTTATATAAAGAAATAGTTTTAAAAAATAAAGTCTTTAAAGAGACAGTAAAGATAATATTAAAAAGTCACATAAAGATGGAAATAACAGAGAGAGTCTGGACTGTTTGTTTTTGGGATTATTAACTGCAGAGAGACATTTGATTGTAAAAGTTGCTGAGTTAAATCAATATGTATATTTTAAAGACATCTTGATTTCAAATTTTATGTCTAAGGATAGATTGCTTTGGAAAAGAGGTTCTGTTTTTGTTTCCACAGAAGATGAAATCCTTCCAGGCTCATATGGTTTGAACAAGAAAGACCCCCCAGAGAAGTCCCCAGATGATCTAACACCCAAAATCAACTTCAAGGCAACTGACTCAGATAATGCAGCATCACAGACTATTCCATTAAGGACTTGACCATAATTCTTAATTTTCTCAGGATCCCCATAAGAATATTGTTCCCTCTATCAGCAGGAACTAGCCTAGAAAACTACAACCACATTCCCAAAATTGGATTATAGATGTTTGTCTTTGTTTAGGTTGTTTGTAGCAAATTGTTATTGGTTGTAGTCAATCTCTTTCTAAAAAAGAAAGGGGGATATGATATAGAAATATGGGATATAGACATGATAGGATAAAAGGGTAGATTAGTGAATTTACTTTTAAAGAGCAACAACTTGTTTCAAAATGTTTTACATTGCTATGGTTATTAGTTTATTGATACAAATTAGAAGTTAATTATGTTATACTGTATGTAGCATGAATCTTAACAGGTCTTATTAATAAAATCAAACCTAAATCCAGATATTGGGGTGAATGCTGGAAGATCAGAGAAGCAGAACAAGCCAAAGCCACCTCACATTGCCAATTCCTCAACTGATCTGGTTTCCTCAGACTGGATACCTCTCAGCTGAATTGTGCTGCTCAAAAACCTAAAAGCTTAACCAGCTAGTTCCTGGTCCTCATACCTTATATACCTTTTTGCTTTCTGCCCTCACTTCCTGGGATTAAAGGTGTGTGTCCCCATGCCTGGCTGTTTCCAATGTGGCCTTGAGCTCACAGAGACCCAGACAGATTTCTGCCTCTGGAATGCTAGGATTAAAGGTGCAAGTGCCACCATTTTCTGGCCTCTGTATTTAGTGGCTGTTCTGTTCTCTAACCCCAGATAAGTTTATTAGGGTGCACAATATTTTGGGGAACACAATACCACCACAACTATATGTATATTTCTACTCTTGTTTAAAGTATTATGTTTATGCAGAGCATTTACATTGTAAAGGATAATTAAGGAATACAGATTAATAGTTAATCATCTATGATAATCAAACTTGCAGTCATGTTAGTTAAGTTCTCTAGGTATACATAGATATATTTCAATTAAGTAATCTTCAAATACTTCAAATACCTATGAATATGGCATTTAAAATGTTTTAAAGACTTAGACTTTCTGGACAGTGAAACACGTCTGCTCTTGGCAGCAAGGATTTACTTCAAAGAGAAAGATGGGCATCAAAGACACTCAATATGGGGTTTATCTTCTTGACAAAATAGCCATTTGGGCAAGAAATGGTTCTTGCCTGGACTGCTTGACAAAATGTTGTATTGACTGGATATGTAGGGCCCATAGGGAGGAGACCACTGAACTTTGCAAGGCACAATGGTCCTTTAGGTTTCTGCTTCACAGAGGAGACTGTCAGACATTCTACAGGATACAGAAAAATGTGACTGAGAGATTAGGCCTATGGGCTGAAGATGGATGCCTCAACAATGCAGAGGAACTTTGGATGATTGTCTAGGCAGGCAGCTGTCTCTGTCATTTCCAGTATTATGAAAGTTGCCTACAATGTTCTTCTTGTTTACTTGGGTAATATTATATCCTTCAGAGGTCTTTGATGTAGTTGAAGACTAGATAGTTATAATTTTCCTTAGTTATGATAAAAGATAAGTTAGATATGAAACCTTAGACTCACAAATATAGGATAAATTACAGAATATTTTCTTTGAATTTGCCAAGTATAGAAGAGATATTGTAACTGTAATTCTTGCTTGATAGCTGTTGTGTTATGTATAATTTTACTATGTTAAAGTTAAAATTTTCCTTTTTAATTAAATAGAAAAGGGGAAATGCTCTGGGATAATGCTTTTGTACATTGGTTTTATAAAACACTGATTGGTCAGTAGCCAAGCAGGAAGTATAGGTGAGATAAGCAGACAAGGAGAATTCTGGGAAGAGGAAGGGTGAGTCAGGTGGCACCAGCCTGCCATCCAGGGAGCAGCATGTAATGGCACACAGGTAATGCCATGGAAAATGTGGCAACATATAGATTGACAGAAATGACGTGAGTTTAAGTGTAAGATTTAGTCAGTAGTAAGCCTGAGCTAATGGTTGAGCAATTTTAATTAATTTAATCCTCTGTGTATTTACTTGGGTCTGAGCAGCTGCTGACTGGGTGGGACACAGGAAAATTTCAGCTACACCCTGATACCAAAACCACAAAAAGACTCAACAAAGAAAGAAAATTAAAGACCAATTTCACTCATGAACATTGATGCAAAAAATACTCAATAAAATATTGGCAAATGAAATCAAAGAACACATCAAAAATATCATCCATCATGACCAAGTAGGCTTCATCTCAGATAGGTAGGGATGGTTCAACATATGAAAATCTGTCAATGTAATCTACCATATAAGCAAACTGAAAAAAAAACCACACATAATCATCTCATTAGATATTGAAAAAGCCTTTGGCAAAATCCAACACCTCTTTATGATAAAAATCTTGGGGAGATCAGGGATATGAGGGACATACCTAAGCATAATAAAATCAACACACAGCAAATTTATTGCCAACACCAAATTAAATGGAAAGAAATTCCACTGAAATCATGAACAAGAAGACAAAGCTGTCCACTCTCTGCATATCAATTCAATATAGTACTGAAAACTCTAGCTAGAGCAATAAGACAACTAAATGAATTCAAGGGGATACCAACTAGAAAGGAAGAAGTCAATATATTATTATTTGCAGATGATTTTCTAGTATAAGTAAGTGACAACAAAAATTCTTCCAAGGAATTCCTACAACTGATAAATACCTTTAGTGAAGTGGCTGGATACAAGATCAACTAGAAAAAATCAATAATTCTCCTATATACAAATGATAAATGAGCTGAGAAAGTAATCAGGGAAACAACACCCTTCACAATAGGTATGAATATTACAAAATATCTTGACGTAACTTGAACCAAACAAGTGTAAAACCTATATGGCAAGAACGTCAAGTCTCTGAATAAAGAAAGTGAAAAAGTTATCAGAAGATGGAAAGATCTCCCATGCTCATGGATAGGTAGGATTAACATAGTAAAAATGGCCATCTCACCACAAACAATCTACAGATTCAATGCAAACCCCATTAAAATCCCAACCCAATTATTTACAGACCTTGAAAGAACAACACCCAACTTCATATGAAAAAAAGAAAACAACAACAACAATAACAAAACAGGATACCTAAAGCAATCCTGCACAAAAAAAGAACTTCTGGAGGTATCACCATTCCTGATTTCAAACTCTACTAAAGAGATAAAGTATAAAAACCACATGGTATTTGTATACAAATTTAAGTGGAACACTGGAATCAAATCAAAATCTATATATAAATCCAAACAACTATGGACACCTGATTTTTGAAAAAGAATAAAAAATTATATAATGGGAAAAAAGCATCTACAACAAATGGTGCTGGACTAAGTGGATGATGGCATGTAGAAGAATGCAAGTAGATCCATATCTATAATGCTACACAAAACTCAACTCCAAATGAATCAAATACCTCAAACATAAAACCAGATACACTGTACCTGATACAAGAGAATGTGGGAAATAGCCTTGAGCTCATTGGCATGGGAGACAACTTCCTGAACAGAACATCAATAGCACAGACACTAAGATCAACACTTAATAAATGGAACCTCATAAAACTGAAAAGTTTCTGTCAGGCAAAGAATACCCTCAACAGGACAAAACAGCAGCCTACAGAATGGGGAAATATCTTCACCAACCCTACATCCAACAGAGAGTTGGTACTCAAGGAACTAGACATCAACAAATCAAATACCCAATTAAAAATGGGGTACAGATGTAAACAGAAAATTCTCAACATTACAATCTCAAATGGCCAAGACACACTTAAGGAGATGTTCAACATCCGTAGCCATCAGGGAAATGCAAATCAAAACAACTCTGCGATTCCATTTTACACATGTCAGAATGGTTAAGATCAAAAATACAAATGACAGCTCATGCTGGAGAGGATGTGGAGCAAGAGGAATACTACTCAACTGCCAGTGGGAGTGCAAACTTGTACAGCCACTCTGGAAATCAGTATGGCTGTTTCTCAGAAAACTAGATATCAATCTACCACAAGACCTAGCTATACCACTCCTAGGCATATATACAAAGGATGCTCAATCATACCACAGGAACTATGTTCAAAGCTTTATCTGTAATAGCCAGAACCTGGAAATAACCTACATGTCCCTCAACTGAGAAATGGATAAAGAATATATGGTACGTTTACACAATGGAGTATTACTCAGCTGTTAAAAACAAGGTCACCAGGAAATTTGAAGGCAAATGGATGGAGCTAGAAAAAGATCATCCTGAGTGAGTTAACCCAGACTGAGAAAGACAAACATGGTATGCACTCACACACAAGTGGATATTAGCTTAAGATAAAGATAACTATACTACAATCCACAGACCCAGAGAGACTAGGTAACAAGGAGGGTTCATGGGGAGGGACACCCAGATGTCCCTAGGAAGGGGCAATAGAAGAGATTTTATGAGTAAACTGGATTGGGTAGGGATGGGAACATGAATGATTAGGTTGGGGAGACTGGAGGTGGGGAGTACTGAAAGAGACTACTGGAAAGGGGTACATTTTGGGGTCAGGTAAAAACCCGGTGAAAGAGAATCTCCAGGAATCTACAAGAATGACCCCAGCAATAGACTCCTAGGAATAGTAGACAGTAGCCAGAATTAGCCATCTCCTGTAACCAGTTAAAACTTCAAGTGGAGAGAGTGGGAAACCAACCCAGCCACATAACCTTCAACCTACAGTCTGTCCTAATGTGCTGACATTTGTGCTTAGCCAAATTGTCGTCAGATAATCTTCATTGAGCAACTGATGGGATCAGATGCAGACATTAGGTACATCCAAACATTAGGCGATGCCCCGGCCAGCGGGGTGTCAACGGGGCCACCAATCCTGTGGGAGAGAATGGAAGGACAGGGCGACACAAAGAGACAGCAGCAAGACAGTATTCTGATCAAGCCGCCAATCTTTATTGTTCTCCACATGGCTTATATAGCATAAGGGGGGAAGGGGCAGGAAGGAGGGAAAGGGAAAGGGGGCGTGTAGAACATGGAAGGGGTGCAAGACGTGTGAGGCAGATAGTGCACCTGCAAGATATCGGCTAAGGTCACTGGTCAGGGGCAGTATATTCTGTTGCTAGGCTGCCTGACCCTGGAATGCTCTTTATCTTCGGTTCTCATGGCACCTGACTGTGGGATGTTTTCTTGTCTTGGGAGGCCTCTGGTTACTGCTCTGGGAAGGGGCTTATGAGTTGTTCTTTGGTTTAGCTAGTACTTTCTATGGTTCATATTTGGTTCCTGACATCTTGGTCCCTAACAAGGCAGAGCTTGGGGAATCCTGCAGAAGAGGGTAGAAAGAACTGTAGAAGCCAAAGGGGTCCAGGACATCACAAGAAAACTCACAGAATCAAATAACCTGGGCTCATAGGAGCTCACAGAGATTGAATGGACAACCAGGGAGCCTGCATGTGACTGACCTAGGCCCTCTGCATATCTGTGACAGTTGTGTAGCTTGGTCCCCCTGTAGGACTCCCGATAGTGGGAAGAGGGGCTGTCTCTGACTTTTACTGGATTTGGGGACCCTACTCTGCATATTGGGTCACCAACCTTAATCTATGCAGCAGTACAGCTTGATATGCCATGTTTTGTTGATACTCATGAGAGACCTGCCCTCTACTAAACAAAAACAGAAGAGGAGTGGATTGGGGGTGGGAACAGAGTTGGGTAGGGGTGGCATGATGGGAAGTAGAGGAGGTAGGAGAAAATGCAGCCGGGGTGTAAAATACATAAATAAATTAAGAAAAAATAAACAAAAACTATGAAGTAACCCTGAATTATTTGCTTTCATAGCTAATGAAGCAGAGTTCTTAGCCTTGAAACAAATTGAATCCTCTAGGGATGAGGAATAATATAATAATGTGGGTGGTAAAGACTTTCGGAAAACAAGTCTGCTAACTGAATTTTCACATTTTCAAGTGTTAACTTTGGCAGTACAGTTATTAATACTACAGTGGGAAAAGCAGCCAACTGCATAGCAACAATCCATATCTGTTTGAAGCAATGATTAAATATTTTATTTCAGTTTCCTTACAGGATGTATTACACACCAAGAAGCCTCAATGTACCCAATTGGAGAATCTGATAGGTTTCAGATATCTTTTTGCTAGAAATATCACCACATAATACATGGCGACAATAATATGTTATATAAGTTATTTTACCTAAAAATCCACTTTGAGATGGATTTTATTAATTTTAAATTTTATATAGGAAGCTAGTTGTGTTTAAACTGCACTATAATTGGGCTGGAGAGATAAATCAATTGTTAAAGTGCTTGCATGAGTATTTCAGATTTCATCCCAGCTCCCATTTAAAAGTTTTGTGGAATGGCATATGTCTGTAACCCCCATGTTGGGGTGCAGACACAGGCAAATACCTAGGATCCCTTGAGCCCTGGGTCAGCCAGTATAACATAATATGTGAGTTCTAGGTTCAGTGATAGGTCCTCTCTTAAAAACTCCAATGAACAATTAAAAAAGATATTCAACATTGATTTATGGCCCCCACACACATATATGCACACACATACATATATTCACACATTCACACACTCATGTGAGCATTCTCATGCACAAAATCAGCTATAATTTCATATAAATCAGAATCTGTATTTATAAACTCTTGTGAAGTGCGTAACTGTACTATAGAAACTGAACTAAAGTGTAATTATTTTAGATGGACAATAAAATTTTGCATTTCCAATGCCATGGGGTTGATAGTGTGTACATTTAAAGTTTATTTTAATTGCAAAGTAATTTGTAGGTATGCATGTTTAGAAATACTCTTTTTTTAAAACTTCCTTTTTATTTATTCTTTGTGTCTTTCACATCATGCATCTCAACACCATTCATTTCCCATCCCTGAGTATCTGACCTCTTCCCTTGCAACCCCTGAACTCCTGATAAAATTCAAGAGAAAAAAAATAAGAAAAGAAAAACAGAGGGAAAGAGCAGCCAGCCGGCGGGAGGAGGGGGGGGGGGGGGCTGTTGTGACCCGCCTTGGCCCCACTGCGTCGCGGGCCGGACGGGCGGGGGAAGCGGGGGCTTAAGGGAAGAGCGACGGCCAGCCGCCAGCCCGAGGGAGCCGGGGAACGGGGCGGGCGCTGTGCTGTGGCCCGTCAGCTGACACCGCCCCCCTCCCGCGTCCTCTTCCGGAGCAGCGCCAGCCGCAGCGGCAGCGGCGGCCCCCTTTGGGAGAGCAGGAGCGTGCCAGGACAGTTTTGATGGGGCTCCTGAACAAACCAGCGAGCTCCACCTAGTTCACAGGATAAAATCCCACAGCAGAACTCAGCAGAGTCAGCAATTGCTAAGCCCCAGGTGGTTGTGGCTCCTGTACTCAAGTCTAAGTTGTCTGTGAACGCCCCCGATATCCATCAGGTTATTCTAATTATACAGAGTCCTATGAGGATGGTTGTGAGGATTATCCCACTCTATCAGAATGTGTTCAGGATTTTCTGAATCATTTTACAGAGCAGCCTGGCAGTTTTGAAACAAGAAATTGAACAGTTTGCAGGAACCCTGAATGGATGGGGCACAACAGACAATGCTTTGCAAGAACTTGTGGAACTCATCTACTAACAGGCAAGGTCTATCCCAAATTTCTCTTACATGGGAGCTCGCCTGTGTGATTACCTGTTCCATCATCTGACAGCCCACAGAGTGGCAACTTCTGCCAGTTGCTACTTCAAAGGTGCCAGACGGAGTATGGGAGTATGAAGTTAAAGACCAAGCTGCCAAAGTAGACGGGGTGACTCGGAAAGGGTTCCATGTGTTTGTGCTGTTTCTGGGAGAGATCTGCTTGGAGATCAAAGGAACAAATGGGCAGGTTACAAGAGCGGATATTCTTCAGGTTGGTCTTCGGGAACTGCTGAATGCTCTGTTCTCTAATCCTATGGAGGACAACTTAATCTGTGCAGTAAAATTGCTGAAGTTGACAGGGTCAGCTTTAGAAGATACTTGGAAGGAAAAGGGAAAAACTGGTGTGGAAGAAATAATTCAGAGAATTGAAAATGTTGTCCTAGATGCAAACTGCAGCAGGGATGTAAAACAGATGCTCTTGAAGCATGTAGAACTTGGATCAAGTAACTGGGGCAGGGTCCATGCAACTTCAACATACTGAGAAGCTACTCCTGAAATTGACCCTAACTACTTTATGAATGAACCAACATTCTATACATCTGATGGTGTACCCTTCACTGCAGCTGACCCCGATTACCAAGAGAAGTATCAGGAGTTACTTGAAAGAGAGGACATTATTCCAGATTATGAAGAAAATGGAACATATTTATCAGGGGCTGGTGACCCATACTTGGATGATATTGATGATGAAATGGACCCAGAGGTTGAAGAAGCTTATGAAAAGTTTTGTTTGGAATCAGAATGTAAGCGAAAACAATGAAGTTAAATTTGAGGCTGTTAGTTGTTGTTGTTGTTTTTAAAGTTTAGGTATGATGATTTAGCAGAACACAGGAAAACAAGAAACTGTCAGATTTATACCAAATTAAGGATGTTGAGTTATGTTATTAATGTATGCAACTTTAATTTTGTTTAACACTACCTACCAAAATAAACTTTATTCCCTGGAACTTAAAATGTGTGTATATATAATTTATAAAAGAAAGAGTTTAATTTGGCTCTTAGTTTTAGAATGTTTAAGTCTTTGATGGTAGTGCAAAGGAAAAGATAAGAACTCACATTTTGAACCACAAACAAGATATACACTGGAAATTACAAGTCTTTTGAAACCTCCAAGCCAGTTACCAGTGACACACCTCCTCCAACAAAGCCACACCTCCTAATCTTTCCCAAACAATTCTATGAATTGGTAACAGAGTATTCAAATATATGAGCCTATGGTATCCCTTCTCACTTAAACCACCACAGTGTCTATAGACTAGTATTTTTCTTATTGCTTTATGGTTCACCCTAATGACCTTTTAAACTTAACGACCTTATTAAATGTCTTGCCTTCAAATATAATAACATTGTCAGACACTGTTCTAAGACATTAACTGAAAGGATGAGACCTATTCATGTCATGGGAAGAAATCTGCTTTACACAAAATCTATTAGCTCAAATGCTAGCATCACCTAAAAATATATTTGCAAGGGCACTGGAGTTGGTTCAGCGGGGGGGGGGAAATTTTGCTGCTTGATGCCCCAAGATTGGATACCCTGCATTCATGTAAAAAGTGTGACATGGCAACAGATGCCTGCTATCCCAGAGATAGATATGGGTGCCAGAGACTGTCAGATACTTATGGCTCTAGTCTAGCCAACCAATGATGTTTAAAACTTATCTCAAAAGCAAGGTGTAAATCAATTAATTGATGAAAACATTGAAGGTGTTTGCACATACATACACATACATTATAAATACATGTACATGAACACATGTGCATACACACACATGCTACAAACACTTCTAAAAAACACCTAAATTTGTTTTCAGTAAATATATTGTATTGTATCTCAGCTTAGTTGATAAAAATAATTTCTATTGGTGAAATTATTAAGGCCACTCCACGTAGTTAAAAGGGAGGTTTATTTTGTGGAGTAACTTACAAATGAAGGGATAGGTTGTAGGGTCTGGCAAAGACTAAATACAAAAAGACAAATGCTCTATATAAAAGTCACAGAAATGAAAACTAACTTGCCATGTATAATCACAAAATTGAGGCAGGCAAGTAATTCTCTATGTCAAATAGCCCAAATTCTTAGAAAATTGTTCACATAAATACAAGTAGCTATTTCCCCAGAAGTCACTGGGCATCAGAACTTTTGGAGGTAGAGCTTTGGAGGAAGCATATTACTTGGAGATGGATTTGGATGTTTACAGTATTGCCCCACTTCCTGTTCACTCTCTACTTTGTGCAGGAAGTGGATGTGTTCTCGTAGCTTCCTGCTCCCACAGCTATGCGTACCACCTGCTGTTGTGCATTTTTTTGCCATAATGGACGCTTTTCCCTCTGAAAACATGAGCCAAATTAGATTTTTTCTTCTGTAAGTTGCTTTTGGTCATAGTTTTTATCATAGCAACAGAAAAATTTACCACTACAAAAAAAAGTTGGTATCAGGATGTGTGTTTTTTCTGTGAAGAACCCCACTATGTTATTTTGGGGAGGAATGTGAAAGGCTTTAGAATTTTGGGAAAGAACTGCAGTTAAGAACTGTGATCCCCCGATGACAGAGAAATGGATGAGATCTACATGAACAACCTGGATGACAGTGGGAGTAATGAAGGGCAAGGTTTGAGGGAAAGAAAGCTTAGGGGAGCAGGAGATCCCAGCTGGATCAAGAACAGAAAGGGAGAACAAGGAATAACAGACCATGATAAATGAAGACCACATGAGACCAGGAATAGGCAGAGTGCTCGAGAGGTCCCCAGAAATCCACCATGATATATCCTCTGTAGTCTGCTGGCAATGGTCGAGAGAAAGCCTGATCTGACCTAGTCTGCTGATCAGATGGCCAAACACCCTAACAGTCGTCTTGGAACTCTCATCCAATAACTGATGGAAGTGGATGCAGAGATCCTCAGCCAGGACCCAGATGGAGCTCCAGGTGTCCAACTGTCGAGAAAGAGGAGGGTCTGCAAGAGCGTGAATTGTTGAATCCAAGATTGCAAAAAGCACAGGGACAAATAGCCAAACGAATGGAAGCACATGAATTATGAACCAAAGGCTGTGGAGCCCCCAGCTGGATCAGGCCCTTTGGATAAGTGAGACCACTGAATAGCTTGAACTGTATGGGAGGCACCCAGTCTATGGGACCAGGATCTGTCCTTAGTACATGAGCTGGCTGTTTGAAACCTTGGGCTTACACAGGGACACTTTGCTCAGTCTGGAAGGAGGTGACAGGACCTGCCTGTACTGAATCCACCAGGTTTAAATGAATCCCCAGGGGTGCCTTGATCCTGGAGGACATGGGAATGGAGGGGAGGGCCTGGGGGGAAGGTGGGAGTGGAGGCGGGAGCGGGGAGGATAGGGGAACCCATGGCTGATGCATAAAATTTAAAACACATAATAATAAAGAAAAAAATATTTATTTTAAAAAAAGAACTGTAAGCAGGGGTTTGGGGATTTAGCTCAGTGGTAGAGCTAGCAAGCTCAAGGCCCTGGGTTTGGTCCTTAGCTCTGGAAAAAAAAAAAAAGAACTGTAAGCAGAGCTTAATGGATCATGCTAACAGAAGCTTAGAAGACAGCAGTGCTGAGAACAATGTGGACCATAAAGTACCAGCTCTAGAGGTTTCATAGGGAAACAAGTACTTTAACATCAACTGGGCTAGATGCCAGCCCTGTGATATTTTGGCAAAGAATATGCCTGTGTTCTGCTTAAGTCCTAAGAAGCTGCCTGAGGTTAAATTCAAAAGCAATGGACTAATTTCTTTTGTAGAGGAAATTTTCACAGTGTGTACTGTTGAGTGTGGGGCTTAGTCACTATTGGTAAGGTTCATTCAGGTCCATAAAAGCAAGTGGGATAGAAAGAAGTACAAAATGTACAGAAGGGAAGAGACAAGAAGCCAATAGGTATCTTACTGTTAAAGCCGAGGCAGGTGTCGGAAGAGAAGTTGCAATTGTTAGGGAGAGCAGTGTCATTAAGGAGAGGCTTGCTTTGAACTGAAATAAAGCAGAGGATATCCCTAGAGCCAGACAACCTAGCTAAGCTGCCAACTTGTAAAAGAGAGCCTAAGGCATTTTTCTGCTGCTATAAAATAACTGAGTCATAATTTTAAAAAATACTGCTAATTCAAGAAAGACAGTATTTATCTAAAGCTGGAAGTGGAACCTGGCAGCGTTGTGCATGTGCTACTGCATAAAGGGTACATAAAGGTATCCAAGAGTGAAGGTGTTGTAGATTAGCCATCCAGTTTCAGAAAGTATCTGAGTCAAGAGTTTATGTGACAGGTGGGTCCATGAGAGGAGGCAGTAAGAGACTTTATGTAAAGCTGCAAAGGTAAAGGCAGGGATGCAGTGGTGAGCCTTTAGCATGTTAGAAAATGCTAAAGCTGTGAGACATCAGCCAAGGAGAGCTGCATACTGGGAGCGTAACCAACTCAGCAGAGAGAGGTATATGTTATGATAGATAAATAGTCTTCAAATACTTAGAAAACCTACAGACTATGACATTTAGTATGTTTAATAACCTAAGGCTTTTCATGACAGTGAGACATGTCTGCTTCTAGCAACACCAATCTACTTCAGGGAAGATAATGAGCATCAAAGAAACTCCATATGGAATTTTCTTTCTTTATGGCAAAAGCTAACCATGTGGGCAAAGAAACTGCCTTTGCCTCAATTGATGACAATATACTATCCAACTAGACCAGCAGGTTGCAAAAGAAAGTGACTGCCAAATTTTGCCAAGACAAGGAAGTATAGTCCTTCAAAACTCTCTGCTTCTTAAAAATGTCTGTCAGATATATTGGCCTGAAGGCCAAAATTGGATGCCCCAATGTTGCAGAAGAACTTTGGGTGAATGTCCAGGCAGCCAAATATCCCTGTTGCTAGGTAACATTCTACACTTCTGGAGTCTTTGGTGGAGTTAAAGACTAAATAATTAGACTTAAAGTTTTCCTTGTTGATGATAAAAGGTAAATTAGATATAAAACTTTAGACTCACAAAGATAAATAATAGAATATTCTCTCTAATTTTGCCAAATACAAATGCAGTGGATATTGTAACTGTTATTCTTACATGATAATTGTTTTTGTTGTGTATGATTTTACTATGTTAATGATAAAACCTTCCTTTTTAATTAGACAAAAAGGGGGAAATGCTGTTGAATAATCTTTGTGCACTGTGAATATATTAGTCTCATTGGTTAATAAAGAGCTGACTGGTCTATAGCTAGGCAAGAAGAGATTGGACAGGAGAGCCAGACTAGGAGGACCCTGGGAAGAAGGTCGAGTCTCAGGAGCTGCCAGACAGATGCAGAAGAAGCAGCATGGAAAATACATAGATAAGGCAATTGAGCCTTGGGGCAGCACAGAGATTAGTAGAAATGGGTTATTTTAAGTTATAAGAACTAGCTAAAAAGCCTAAGCTATTGGTATAGCCTTCATAATTAATAAGAAATCTCTGGGAATAGCTGGTGAAAGTGAGCTGAACAGTAGTCCCAACAAAAAACTACAGGAGCCTTCTTCTGAATGAGGACTAACTGATAAGCATGGGTGAGACAGGTGCAGTGTCAAAGATCTGGAGAAGTGTTAGATAGTACATAAGTATCTCAGTGAATAGTGCCAAAGTGCTGGTTCACAAGGGAGGGGTGTTCATTTTTTTGTATTTGACTCATTTCTTTGTACTTTAAAATAGTAAAAAAAAATTTATTTTTAGTTTCATTTATGTATATGTATATATCTCTGTCTATATAGGTACCTGGGGCCAAGAAAAAAAAAAAAACAAAAAAACGAACAACAACAAAAAAACCATCTTCTATGTTCTGGGAATCAAACGCTGTTCTTCTGCAAGGGCAACCCTACTATAAACTTAATAAATTGGAAAGCAAAAAGCCTCAAATCTCCCAACAGGTCAGCAGTTAGTGGGAGGATTACGAAGGGAAAATCAGAAAAAAAACTTTTTTTTTCTTTTTGTGGTTTTTCGAGACAGGGTTTCTCTGTGTTGTTTTGGTGCCTGTCCTGGAAATCACTTGGTAGATAGACTAGGCTGGCCTGGAACTCACATCGATCACCTGGCTCTGCCTCCCCAGTACTGGCTGGAGTGGTAAGCTCCACCGCTGCAGTCTGGCCAGAAAAACATTTTAGATAGTTATTACTGGGCCAAGGTGCCACGCACACAAAGAGCACCCATGTGCACCAGTGCCCATGCGCAACACCAAACGCACATGCGCACACCATTCAGCCAATCAGCAAGGAGTCTGGTTGAGACCGGCTTTCCTCTCTGGCAGTCATTTTGCTGAAGAAGCTTCGAGAGGTAGGAAGGACCGCGGCATAGTCGCTGAGGGCTTTTCTTTGCCTGTTGGGAGACCAGTAAAGCTAGTTCAGCCAGTTCAGCCAGTTCAGGTGTGAGGAGGGGATAAGTGTAAGGGGGAAGGAGTGTAAGAAGGAAGGACTATAAGACAGGCCAGGCCCCCGGGTGCAGTTTTACTTGTGAGGAAAGTCGGCCACTGGCGTCTCCGGACCTCGACAGTAAAATGGAGGTGACAGCGAACTCGGTCGAGGCACTGACCTTGCGTAGTACTGGGCCTTGAGCAGTCTGAAGCCTAGGTGGATGGAAGGAAAGCTTAGTGGACCCGGAGGTCTCCACCGCTGTTACAGAGATACCAACTAGGAGCAAAGCAGGAGCCCGTAGCGGAGGGGAGGAGCCGCCGTGGGGGCTTCGAGGTGTTGTCGACTGCAGCTTGGTACATTGTGGGACAGGGACTTTACCCCTGTGCTTTCCCTGAGGCCAGGCCTGCATCCTTCAGAACCTAACCTTTATCACCTTTATTTTGGTATAGACTGTATGGACATTGCTTTTCCAAGGACCAGGTGAATTTGTGTGTGTGTGTGTGTGTGTGTGTGTGTGTGTGTGTGTGTGTGTGTACTTATGCATGTGTGTCTGTAGAAAGGACATCAGGTTTGCTGGAGTTTGAGTTCCAGGTGGTTGTGACCTTGGTAGCTGGGTGTTGGCCACTGGGTTTTGGGAACTGAATTCTGCTTTTGAAAAAACCTACCACCACCACCAAAAAACTGGCTAAGTGCTTGTAACTGCTGTGCTGTTTGTCGAGCCCCATTTTTTCTTTTTCTTTTTCTTTTTTTTTTGTGTGTGCTTTTATAAGACATGATATTGATGTGTCTGGACATGGCCTCCTAATATTCCTGCTTCAGCCATTTGAGTACTGGGATTCTAAGAATGTATAAGCACACCAATCTTTTTATTTGTTTGTTCCCTTGGGTTTTTTGTTGGTTTGCTTGAATATTTTTGAGACAGAGTCTCACTGTAAGCCAGAATGACTAGAACCTCCCTATGTGCCTTGGGCTGGACTTGAACTAGGCATTTTCAGCCTCCAGAATGGAATGCTCTGATTAAAGAGAGACCTGAATCACCATGTCCGGGTCATTTTTTTCCTGGGCAGTTTTGACTGTTGAACCCAGGCCTTATTGCATGGTAAACATACCCTGCACCATCAAACTACACCCCCAGGTATGCGGAGTTTAGCTTTGCTGTCAACAGATTTAGGGTATGCCTGTGATCTAGAGTGATACATCCATGGATTCATTTTTCATCAGATACTGCCTTAAAGATCTGTTCAAAAATTTTAGGAATCTGACAGTGATGGGGCCAAAAATTAGATACCCTAGTTGTTGAATACAAATACACTTGGAGTCAGGGTTAAAGACAATAATTATTTTTTTTCCTTTTTAAGATTTTAATTTTCACCATGTGGTGGTGGCTCTAGCACACGCCTTTAATCCCAGCATTAAGGAGGCAGAGGCAGGCAGATCTCTGTGAGTTCCATGCCAGCCTGGTCTACAGAGTGAGTTCTAGGACAGACAGGACTGTCATACAGAGAACCCTGTCTCAAAAAACATAAAAAGGTTTTAATTTTCAACTATGCATATAGGTTTGGATGTGAGTGTAAGTATTAGCATATGAGCTCAGTTGCTTGTGGAGAACAGAGGTATTAGACCCTCCTAGAGCTGGTGTTGGAGAAAGTTGTGAACCACCTGATATAAGTGTTGGGAAACAAGCATAAGTCCTCTGTAAGAACAATATGCACTTTTAACTACCTAGCCCTGTCTCCAACTATCATTTTTTTTTAATTCAGAAATTAGAAATTGTTAACTTCTGGTTTAATAATACATGGAAACTGGTAACTTTCTATTCAACTAATTTCATTCTTTATTGGATATTTTACATTTTATTGTTTAAGTTGATTGTTTGGGATTCAAGTGAGAGATCTGTTTTTCTGTTTTGAATGACAAAACATTAAATTACGTTTCCCCTGAAAAAAAGCAGTCTGAGAAATCTGGGACACCACCAATGGAAAACATCAAGCACATAGCAATCTATCACTATGATATTGATAATGAAAAAGAGGAAGTAGTGGAAGTGGTAGAAAAAGTAGATGATGGACTGGACAATTCAGCAGACTCTTCTCCTACAGGTACAATATATCCAGTTCTGTGTTTGATGATATCCCACAGTTCAGTTTCTTTGTGTGTGTTGGGAAAGGGGTTTGTCAAAGGACAATTTCAGTAGTTGGGTCTCTCCTCCCACTATGGGTGTCTCAGGGGTGAGTCATGTGGCTTTCAGCCTTGGCAGTAAGCTCTGCATCCTTACCTCCTGAGTTATCTTGCCTGCCTAGTTCATTTGACTTTTACATTGCCACCTGAAATAGAATAAAAGATTAGTATTTTCATACACTTTGTTTACTCTTAATCTTTACAAGCCTGTATCAAAATTCTAGAAATACATATAGTATTTCGCCTGTACAGTTCACATACATCAAGAAATTGCTGGGGATGCTCTGAGTGTGTTACTCTGATTGATTGATAAATAAAATGCAGATTGGCCAATAGCCAGGCAGGAAGTATAGGCAGGACAAGCAGAGAAGAGAATGATGGGAACAGGAAGGCTGAGGGAGGAGATGCTGCCAGCCGCTGGCACTATTAAAAGTAAGATGTAAGATACCCATAAGCCACAAGCCATGTGGCAAGGTATAGATTTATAGAAATGGGTTAATTTAAGATATAAGAACTAGATAACAAGAAGCCTGAATCATTAGGCCAAACAGTTTAAATGATATAAGCGTCTGTGTCTTTGAGTCTGGGTGGTTGCTGGCCCAGGTGAGACACAGAAAAACTTCAGCTACAATAAATTGTAAATAACTTATAGTGATATTACCTAGAAGGGCTTGAAAAACTATTCCTATAAAATTATAGTAACTAACAATTTTATTTCATCTATCTTCAGAATAATATTGCACTTATACTTCTGCTTTAATATATGTTGAAAATGCCTGAAAAACTATAAATAAATTTACTATTTCATTTAAATTAGCTAAAATAGCATATTTAGTTATTCAATTTTATTTTCAATAAAAATTTTTTTTTCATTCTTGTTAAATGCAGAAAAAAATCCAGTATTTGGTAATCCTAAGAAGATATGGGTTCCTACAAGAAAGGATGATGATACAGGGTAATATGTTAAAAAAGTTTTGTCTGCTCAAAAAATATTTTTGTACCTATAATCATAGTGCTGGGGAGGTGGAGGCAGGAGGGTAAGAAGTTCAGTGACATTCTCAGCTACATAACTAGTTTGTGATCATTTTGGGCTATCTGAGTTCCTGTTTTAAAAAAGCAGAAAAGAATAGGAAAATTTTACTTTGTTTATCTAATAAGAATCAGATATTGTTATTTCCCATGTGATATTTCCTTGAAACAAAGCATTTTATATTACAAATTTACACTTAATTAAAAGGCTTGCCTTTGGTAGTGCTTTGCACATGGGGGTGATGCTTGACCACTGAAATGAACCTCAGCTTTAATTTTTTAATGTGATTTCTTTACAGAAATGAAGTAAAGAATAAGATGGAAAACATTGGAGGTACATTTTTGATGTTTGTGTATCTAGAGAAAATTGTTTAAAACTCTGTAGTGTTAAAATATTATTTTGGAAACTTTTTAAAAAAAATACTATATAGTGTTAATGTGCTATGGGATTGTTAATTAATACTTTATTCTCAGTGATAGGATTTTGCACATTTTTTACTTAGCTTGAAGATTTTCTTAGTTAACCTTCTCCTTGATAGGAAAAGTAAAACTGGTATTTGTGTGACATAAATGGCATTATGGGAAGTAAAATGAATGAGAAAAAGTTTTGTATTTTTTTTATAGTTCTTCGGGTTCACAGATTTATATATACACATCTTTATGCATACCAGTGTTTTATTTACATAATTCTGTAGGGATCCTCCTGGATTCCTTTCTCCCTCCCAACTTCTTTTTCTTTTGAAACAGTATCCCTACTGTAACAAGCACCCAGAACTTGGTAGACCTCCAGAGTTTAATGGGTGTCATGAGTGAAACACCATTCAGGCCTTGAAACCCAGAAAGTTGGTAGAAATTCCCACAGTCTTAGTCAGGGTTACTATTGCTGTGATGAAATACCATGACCAAAGTAACTTGAAGAAGAAAAGGTTTATTTGGTTTACACTTCCTCAGCACTGTTCATCATCAAAGGAAATCAGGACAGGAACTCAAACAGGGAAGGAACCTGGAAGCAGGAGCTGACGCACAGGCCATGGATGCTTACTGGCTTGCTCATCGTGGTTTGCTCAGCCTGATTTCTCAGAGAAACCAGGAACATGTGCCCAGGGATGTGATCTGGGCCCCCCCCTCATCAATCATTAATCAAGAAAACAGCCTATAGGCTTACCTACAGCTGGATCTTATGGAGGCGTTTTCTTAGTTGAGGTTACCTCCTCTCAGATGAATTTAGATTGTGTCTAGTTGACAGAAAACTTAGTAGCTCATCTGTCAAAACTGCCACAAAGGCCAAGTCAATGGTTCCAGGATGTGGCTGGGAATGTTCCCAGAGTGAAAAATCTGTACATATATTAACCCTGCAGTTTTGCTTCTGAAGTTTCACTTCTTGCTAGTCAGGATATGCCTTTTTTTTTCATAAAACTCTAAGAACTATAAGGATTAGGGCTGCATGATCTGGCTAAGTTCTCCATGCTTGTGCTGACTGGCAAGAATGACTTTCTATTCAGCTTTAAGAGTGTCTGTGTAGAGGTCCCTGGTAGGCTTACCTTGCAGTACTACCTAGCCCTGGCTGTCCTGGATATTACTATCTAGATAAAGCTGGCCTCTACCTCACATACATTCTCCTCCCTCTGCCCATCTCAGATTCTTTTATGATTTATATATTTAACACACTGAGTCCAAATAACCCTGCCCATATCACTTTTAACAATAAATTATGTATCAAAAATGAAAGACAATTTACTGGCCAGTGAGAGATATTTAATCAGATTTAAAAATGTCATTAATTTTTAAATTCTCTGTTATCAATTTTATGAACTTTGTAAGTGACAGTACTCATGTTTATTTGATTTCTTATATAGTAACTTTTTTGATATTATATAGTATGTCATTTCTCCCTTCCCTTTCCTACTTCCAAACCCTCCAGTGTATGCCACCCCTGCTCTATTTCAAATTCATGGCCTTTTTTCTTTTTAAATCTTGTGATGTATTTTTTTTTTTTTTTTGAGCTGTGGACCAAACCCAGGGCCTTGCGCTTGCTAGGTAAGCGCTCTACCACTGAGCTAAATCCCCAACCCGTATGTTTTTTCTTTAACTGTTGTGAGACTCTCTCTCTCTCTCTCTCTCTCTCTCACACACACACACACACACACACACACACACACACACACACACACAAACACACAATTTGTTTCTGAGACAGAGTCTTACTATGTATCTCATTCTGGCTTGAAAATTTCTATTTAGGCCACCTTGATCTTCAGATACAAGATCTCCTAACTGTCAACAGGGTAATATAGTTATATGATTGAGATACCTCATTTAGTTTAGGAGACAATATTCTTTTTTTCTTTTTTTCTTTTTTTTTTTTGAGCTGTGGATCGAACCCAGGGCCTTGTGCTTGCTAGGCAAGTGCTCTTCTGCTGAGCTAAATCCCCAACCCGAGACAATATTCTTTAAGAATAGCTAAAATGTTCTTCCTTGCCAGGGATTATTTATACTGTCAAGTCTTTTTTGGAGGATTTCCACAGTTGGGTGGTATCAGAGTACTTGTTTTTTAAATTTATTGTAGATGCTGAAAGCATAAAATACTAGTTTCGTCATAGATAGTAAAAGGTGATTATGGTAGAAAGGCATGTTTTTGGCAAACATTATTTAAAATATTAAAATTTTATGTACTGTAAAAATGTCATATAAAAAGCTTCACAAAAACCAGATAGGCGGTGGTGGCACATGCCTTTAATCCTACCACTTGGGAGGCAGAGGCAGGTGGAACTCTATGAGTTCAAGGCCAGCCTGGTGTCCAGAGTTGCAGGACAGCCAGGGCTACACAGAGAAACCCTGTCTCCAAAAAATTGCAAAGCTTCACAGAAGTATTTAAAATCTTCTTGATTACTAAACTAAGGTTTTTTTCAGTCTTTGATGTTTGTTTCTATTTGGAAACAGTACATTTCAATATATCATTACTATGTTACAATTTTTTTTTCTTCAAGCAGAGTGCTCCTTGGCATCTTTCTTTTTTTAATTAATAATTTTTTTTCATTCATTTTACACACCAATCAAAAATCCCCATCTTCCCTCCTCCCACCCTCCAGCCATCCCCCCCAACCACCCCTTACTCCCCCCCTACAAGAAGGCAAGACCTCCCATGGGGAGGCACATCCAGTAGAGGCAAGGTGCAGGCCTGTAGTCCCAGCTACTGGAGAGGCTGAGACAGGAGGATCGCTTGAGTCCAGGAGTTCTCGGCTGTAATGTGCTATGTGGATAGTGTGACCACACTAAGTTCGACAAGAGAACACCAGGTTGCCTAACTCAGAGCGAATTGGCCCAGGTCAGAAACAGAGCAGGACAAATAAATTTTTATAACTTAATTGTCCTTTTTGAATGTTGGCCTTCAAATTTTATTTTTTAACATATAATGAGTTCTGCTATTTTTGTTTTGTGTTTTGGTTTTTTGAGACAGTGAACCATGGACTCTACCTCCTGAGTGCTGGTATTAAAGGCATGTGCCACCATTGCCTAGCCGTATAATGAGTTCTAACAGTAATACAGCCAAGTGTCCTTCCAATTGGAGAGTAGTCTTTCAAATAAAAAAAATGTTTATCCTTATACAAGTCTCATCTTGTTCTATTATTTTATTAGTCTTTTTATGATCTCCAAATTTAAAAATTATCTTCAGCAAGAATATTATACTTGTAGTAATGTTAGGTATTCCTCACTCACAATGATCAGGAACAGACATATTTCTGATTTTAGAATTTTATTTGACTCTGGGATATTTGTATGAAAAGCAAGAATCTTGAGTGAGTGCTATAAGATGTGAACTGCTTGGGACATTTGGTTGGTGCTGCTTTTAACTGACTTTGCTATTGTTGATGACTTTAAATCTGTCTGTGTTTACTTGCATATGCGGGAGCAATACTGTTTTCTTCAATGTTAAATTTCATGACTTTTTTTTTCAATGTAGCTGATGTTAGCAATGCTGTTACTGAAAAGAAAAAAAGAATGGAGTTATATATTAAAGGTGTTGTCAAAGACTGTAACAAGAATATCAAACAACATTTGAAATTTCATGAAGATGAACTGTAAGACTCTTCATTTCTTTCGAGCCACATTTGTATGATTTTATAGTATGCACTGGTGCTAAGTACTCCATTAAGAGGAGTATATTGAAAATTTTGGCTTTCTTTTTCTCCAAGCCATCATAATAACTTTCTGGATTGAAATATGTTTCTGGGAACCCTGTGAAGATCATCTTTTTTCTCCTCTTAAATGACATTTTAAAGTTATTTTTAAAAACTCATTTCTGTTCATTCTGGAATACAGTAAAAGATAGATGTCATAGAAATTTCATTTTTATAGATATGCTTGACAGAAAGAAAAAAAGTCAATTTAATATTGTAAATAATTTATGTATTTTAAGAGATTTAATCATTCCCTTGTAGTCTTGGCTGTGCCAAAATAAATTTAAAAACTTAAATATTTTTTCTAAAGTTCCTATATATGTGATTATACATATGATATCATATATAAAAACAAATATAGACAGATCACATGTCCTTATTACTTAATAAGACAGGTATGTGAGAACACCTTTTTATTAGTTAGGGAAAATACTGGAATCAACATAAACCTAATTTTATTTTTTCATTTTCCAAAAGAATATTTACTCTGCTACTATGTCCTTCTTTTTATAGCACATAATATGAGAATTAAATTTTCTTTGAATATTCTCTTCATCTTGATGTGTAATAACAATCATTATTGTGTTTTACAGGCGGGAGTTTAAAATTGAATTTACTGAGAAGATTATAACTGTGTTTCCACAATGGGATTTGGATATAAAGCACCTTGGAGACCAAGAAGATAAACTAACTGTTGGTATCACAATTGTTGTTATAATTAATCTATTACTACTAATTCTTAAGTTAAAATAGAGAAGCCATTCTTGCATTAGGCACATGAAAATGAGCGGTACTTCAAGATCTATTACTGGTTTTATGTTCTGTTCCTGGTGAACCATAAACCACAGAAATAGAGACACATACAATGCTCATGAAAGCCATTGAACTGCTATCAGTTAAGATTCTTGCAATTTCAAGCAACAGAAACTTACAGAAGAATAAATGAAGGATTACTAGTTTATGTAAAAGAAATTGAGGGTAGGTTAGTTTCAGACAGAGTTGAATGGTGTGCAGAATGCATCAGATGGCATTATCTGAGCTGTTTTTGGGTCTTAGTGAACCTACTAAAAGCAGCATGGTAGATCTTCCTTTTTCAGACTTAACTACAAACTTGTTAGCTTCAGTGGACAGAGTCAAGTTTTTCTCAAAGCCCTGGAAGAATATTCTTGTGTGGGAATACCACTGACCTGGTTTTGAACATTTCCCTGTTCCTGAAGTAATAATCACTGTGGCTAGAACATCTCCCACTCCATGACATTGAGGATGTTTTTGCTGGTTAGTGTTAAAAACACAAATTGCTTAAACTTAGTGATAAAAAATACCAAAACAAGCTGGGCGGTGGCGCACGCCTTTAATCCCAGCACTCGGGAGGCAGAGCCAGGCGGATCTCTGTGAGTTTGAGGCCAGCTTGGGCTACCAAGTGAGTTCCAGGGAAGCTGCAAAGCTTCACAGGGAAACCCTGTCTCGAAAAACCAAAAAAAGAAAAAAAACCAAAACAAAGTATTAACAGCATTTATTATAAAAATTCTTTTTAAGATTAATTTATAATTGTTTTTCTGAATTTAAAAGTTTAGCAAGCATGAGAGAAGCCAACCACATCATCAAGAGCAACCAAATTCACACTTAATTGTTATTACACAGTCTTCCATTTATATTTGTAGGATATTTTTGATCAGCAAAAGAACATTTTTGAAGAAACTAAGATGTGTCAGAATCAAGGCCTGAAAAGACTTACGCAGGAAAATAAGGAATTCTTAAAGGTATGTTGTAAATTGTAACAGAATGCATTTTCTTTTTAATGGCTGGAGAGACAGCTGTGGGTGCTGGGACCAGAATTCTTACATTTTTGGTTGTGAGCCTAG
Organism: Onychomys torridus; assembly: GCF_903995425.1. Taxonomy (NCBI): domain Eukaryota; kingdom Metazoa; phylum Chordata; class Mammalia; order Rodentia; family Cricetidae; genus Onychomys; species Onychomys torridus. Next base: position 76,425,652 of record NC_050466.1, on the reverse strand, counting down.
CCTTTAATGGCTGAGACATCTCCCCAGTCCCATAATGTATTCTAATACATTTCAGAATTTTTTTAACTATTTTTCATTCTGAATTAATTGATTGTAACTGAAGAGATAAGCAAATTGGCATATATCTCATGATTTTGGCAGGGACTTATTCAAATCAGGAAGTATTAGGTTGAGACTTTTATCAGAAATGTGCTTATGCATCAAACACATAAAATATTAGTACTTTATTCTCTGTTTAACGGCAAATAATACATCTATACATCATTTTAACATTATAATTTGTCCTTGTATCCCCAGTATTTGTTAAATAAGGAAGTGCTTAATTGAAATTATTGAATATTTTTGTTTTCAAATGTATTGTAGAAGCATTTTCTGATATATTTTAGAATAATTACAGTGACCAAAGTTATTGTATATGCCAATTTATAATTGTAAAAGAAAGTCCAGACACAAAAAATAAGTGAGGGTTAAAAATTTAAAGGACTCAGGGTCTGAAGAGATGGCTCAGCAGTTAAGAGTACTTGCTGCTCTTTCAGAAGACTGGAATCTGCTTCCTAGCACCCACATCAAGAGACTTACAACTCCAGGTGCAGGGGATATGACACTCTCTCCTGGCCTCCATGAACACCCACATGCACATGTATACATACATAGACACACCCATATAAATGGATGACAAAATCTTTAAATATTTCACAGGTTTATATGATTATCTAGAACTAGATATGCATATTAGTGAATCAAGGTCCAAACAGTTGTTTTAAGACCATTTCAAAGAACTTTATACTAATTTTCATAAACATCAAAGAGCACATCTTAAGTCCAATTAGAGCGCTATTGGCTATAAGGTTTTCATGCCACTGCTGCATTTTTTTAGGGTTATTGTGCCATGCTGCCAGTTGGTCTGGTTCATATTCATTATAATTGAATATGACTATTGGCTGCCTATCTCCTTTGGAATCTTTCCTGCTATCATCTGGTACCATGAAATCTAGTCCTCAGAGAGGAGGCTTTCAGGTCAGATCCAGCTTGGGTCCTGTGGGCCCTGTGTCCAAAGTGCACAAAGGAGTGGTTTAGGTTAAAAAAACAAAACAAAAACAAAAAAAACTAGCCGGGCAGTGGTGGCGCACGCCTTTAATTCCAGTACTCGGGAGGCAGAGCCAGGTGGATCTCTGTGAGTTTGAGGCCAGCCTGGTCTACCAAGTGAGTTCCAGGAAAGGCGCAAAGCTACACAGAGAACCCCTGTCTCGAAAAACCAAAAAAACAAAAACAAAACCAAAAAAACCTATTTATATATTCAGCAGAGAATTGGTTCCTTTTCATTTTTTTGCTGCTATTAACTCTAGTTAAATACCTGTTCACTCTCTGTTCTTTGGGCCATCTCCCATAGGTCTGCCATGTAAACTATCTAAAATATCTCTTTTTGCAAATCTAATCTCTAACTTGCAATTCTCTAAGATCCTCTCCATTTACTACATCTGCTCATTAAACTTATCCCTCTACATAATTGCTTTATCTAAACCCACAGACTGAGTACTTCCATTCTTTGTTCATACTCTTTCCCTATAATATTTTTAATTGCTTTAATTTTGAAACCTTATTCTTTTGCCAACCCTATTGGAATTACCCTATTTTCTATACTATAGCTGAGATAGATTCATTTCCATTCCAGTTATGGAGTCTTTGAATTATTTTGTTTACATGTTTTTTTCCTTTAAAAGGGGTGAGCTATCTTGTGCTATTATTTTTTAAAGTATCTCCACCCACAGCTTTTACATAGTAGTACACTTTAAATAGCAAGTAACAATAGCATGTCAGTTAAATTAGCTTATAATTTTCACTGGGTATAGTAGCACAGGCAAATGATGACAGTTGTGGGGAACCTGAGAGTAAAGGATGGGAAGTTAGAGGCTAGCTTGGGCTACACAGCAAGATCCTGTAATAAAGAAAAAAGTCCCAAAATGTACTTTTTGTTTTATATTACTTGGAAACAGTCTCATAATACAGATCACTTAATTATCTTTATTCACATTGACTGTTTTTTTTTTTTTTGTAACCTGATGATATTTGAGAACCTTATCAGAAATTCTCAAAATCACCATATTTACTGATTGGACTTTTGGATTTTCTAGTGTTTCTAATTCTACACATTTTTGTTCTTTTTGTTAAAGATAGGATCTTATGTGGCTCAGGCTGGTGTTGTTCTTCCTCTATACCTGAGTATAACCATGAAATCCTAATCCTTCTGCTTTTACCTCTCGACTACTATGATTACAAGCATGTTCTACAGCTTGATTTATGTTGTGCTATGGATCAAATCCAGGGTTCATTCATGCTAGTCAAGCACTCTACCAACTGAGCTAACTACCTAGCCCCACCCGTCTTTTGAGACAGTGTACTGCTTTGTTGTCCTTGTTAATGTTCAGTTCTTTATGCTCTCAACTGAGCTTCAGGGTGACTGGGAGCTGCACTTGTTTTGCTCTTTCTAACCCTAACATCTCATTAAACTATTAATTCACATACTACTACTTTTGTACCTGCTACAATTGCCTTTGATTCCTTGTTCACACACATTCTTTATGGTATGAATTTGGGTGTTTATATATTACAATGTTTTTTAAAGTTATGTATTTGAATTGTATGTACATTGGTGTTTTGCCTGCATCTGTGTCTGTGTAAGGGTGTCAGATCCCCTGAAACTGGAGTTACAGACAGATTTGAGCTGCCATGTGGGTGCTGGGAATTGAACCAGGGTCCTCTGAAAGAGCAGCCAGTGCTCTTAACTGCTGAGCCATCTCTCCAGCCCCATATTACAATGTTTTATATGAAGATGGACTAGATAATGGATATTATTTGAATATGAAAAGATTCTTAATTTTAAAAAGTAATTTCAAACTTTAGAGCCTGTGATTAAAAACTTGTTTTGTGTTTTAGGCTTTGAAGGACTTGGAGAACGGCGATCTACTTACTAGCGTACGCAGTGAAATTAAAAATCAAATGTCTTTGTTGCAAAAAAAAATTGCAGATAGTTAAATACTGAGTTGTAATAACATGGAAGTCCCAACACACTTTGTTTTCCTGAAATATGACACTTAACAAATGTTATTCTGATGAGTCTTGAGAAAAATTTGAACTTGGGTAATGTAATCTGTGTTAACTTAGAAACATGTCTTTCAAATTTGAATATATTGTATACCATCTTTATTAGCTTTTCTTAAAGTGTGGCACCTCTGTTCCTGTTGGCTTCCAAATAAAATCTAAACAGTTATGTGACCTGTAGCCATTCCTGTGAATCAAAGCTTTGGCTCTTTACCTTTGTTAGTAAATTTTTCTTACAATGTTAATTAACTTTTATGAACAAAGAATAAAAATAAAAGGCACTTACCATAAGAAGACTTAGAACATGTTTGTATAGAGAATGTAAACATTTTTATGAAAAATAAATAAAAACAGGACAACTAAGGATGATTTAATGTGTTTAATTTTCCTATTTTTCTTGGCCTCTCAATTGTCCTTGATTAGTTCTAGCTTTGGGCCCAGCTAACTCAGTAGGATGTTTCCTAATACCAGTGTGTTTTCTGTGGGGTTAAAGGGCAAATGAGGAGAGAGGGAGGAAGGGGAGGAACAAAGAAGCAAGGGGGAAGTGAGAAAAGTGTGATTTAATATCTTTCAGGAGAGAATGAATGAAGTAATCCCTGACTCTTTCAAGTAATGTCCTGTTAGCACCTTTGAGTAAAAAGAAGGTGAAGCTTTTACCAGAGGCCATGAGTACACAGAAGCACAGACTGATAGTGCTTAACAAATCTTCATGGCAACTTGGATACAAAATCCTATTAAATTTCTGGGGTCTAACCTTGATTCCCCAGGAGAATGTACTTCTATTTTTCCATTTATGAAGGAAAAATGTGTTAAGGCTCAATAAATCCACTTCATGAAAGCACACAAACATCAATTTGTGATTAATTGCAGCTCACTCTGTTCTAATAATTAGGTTCTGATTTTTCTCTACACAGAGCCCCAAAACTGCCAGTAATAGATGAGAAAGAAATAATTCAATTACTGTTTTAACTACATTTAACCGTTTCTTTTTTCTGGAAAATTACATTTGCTTTTGAAAAAAGGTAAGGTATTCAATGAGAGAAAACAAGTGTCCAAAAGCTTACAAAAATGTGGATTATATTCTGTGAGATATTATAACTGTTACTATTTATTTCAATATTGTTAAATATGTTTCTAAAATTTTTATTAAAGATAAAATAGTAACATACACATATTGACTAGTTTTAAGTATAGTAATAAAATTAAGACCTAAAGACAAAAAATATTTTTCCAGTAAGAAATATTTCTGTTTACAGACAATACTTTAACATTTTTTCTCTTACTGAAATCTAACAAGTTCTAGTTATATCGTTAATCTTCACATTTTGTATCATAAAGGCAACAACATTCTAAAAATATATATTTAACAGAAAATGCATAATTATCAGAAATTATATATTGTAAAAATACATCAGATATTGATTAAAATTAGAGCAACTTTGTTATATAAGACTGATTGGTACTCTATGAATTATCTGTTCTTCAAAATTTTAAACATCATTTAATGTTAAACTACTGTCAAATTTACAAGGTTAATCAGCACATTCACATAAAACAAAATTCACTTCTTATTTGTTTTTAAGGCCAGAAATACAACATGAAATGATGAAACCAGAGCATTGTTTACTTCATTATTTTGGGTCAGGATTAGTAATCCTATATATTAAAATCTTCTGATGAGCCTAATTACTACTAAGTATGAGTAGAGAATAACTTCAAGAGATTAGCATATACAAAATAATTTGTGACATGTTTGTATAATAATAAAAGCTATCATTTTGATCTTTTCAGTATGTATCATGAAAACATATAAAAGAAAAATCTTGTTCTCCCTTACTGTTTATTTTTGTCATTGTGGTTATCCTAAAATGGCATAGGTGTAAAATGATCATTGTTTTTAAACACCAGTGCATTCATGAAACAAAGCCTGGCTACTTAGACACATTTTCATTCTAAGGTATTCTTTTTCTTTGTGTGTGTACTAGAAAATTGAAGCATGTTTGTGTAGTATTACCAACTGTGCTTTATCTAGAATTTTGGAAAAAAATTCTTCCATATGTCAAATTAATCAATTCATTTTGGAATATATTTTTATCAGTAATTTTGTTATACTCAACCAAGTTTTAAGAATGAAATGAAAGTGTGACAACTGGAGAGATAAAACAAAATCTGAAAAGATAATGTGTAAAAGTTCAATAAGAAAGAAGTAAGTAAACTTCCATAAATAAAACACACAGTATTAGATATTAGGTCTCACTACTTGTTAATTGATTCATTTGTGTAGTAAATATGTAATATTTATTATGAATATGACAGGCAATTAGTCTAAGTTCTGTAGATGCAATAGTGAGAATCACATATAAATTAATTTCGAATACCATAAGAAACTAAACTCAGCAATTAAAATGTAGAATGGAGGAATAGAGTAAAATTCCATGCAATTTTAATAATATGACAAAACTCCCATGTCTTAAATGGTGACTGACCTAATACTCACTGCAAGTACAGTGAAAATGCTGCCAAGCAAAAAAGTGATAGATCTACTAGAACATACTAAATATGCTAATATGAAAATTAGAAATTTAAATAGCATTCTTTATTTCCACTGTTCATAAACTTTTAAAAGAATTAATCAGGATTTTACAGTTCTAAATGTAATTTTTTTCTTACTGTAGAAACAAAATAGTGACAATATTTATAGTTCAAGAAATTATTTTTGAGAGATCAAATTGAATGTCAGAAACAAGTCAGAAAATAAATTATTTAGAGAGAAAAATTAGCAACAAAAGAGGGAGAAGAAAAAGTTGAACCAGACAAACCCACTCTGTGTCTTACCAGCTGGTATGACTTTTAAGTATTTAACTTTTCTCTATTGTCTGCATCTATATATAAAAATTACAGAATGAGGTTTTAGTCCAATAACAATATTGTTAGTTACTAACAATAGTAACGGGGGGTATAAAATTGGAATTATTTTTTGGATATGAGTCTTTCTAGCACATCTCCATTTTTTTTTCCACCTGGCAACAGCCTATTAAGACCACCAACTAATAAATGGGATGTTATGAAACTGAAAAGCTTATGTATGGCAAAGGACACTTTATCATTTGGACAAAGTGGCAGCCTACAGAGTGGGAAAAAATGATCAATTATACAGCTGATAGAGGATTACTATCTAGAATATATTACTATCTAGAGTACATAAAGATCTAAATCAATGAATATTAAAAAATCCACTTAAAATGGGATATAGAGAGTTCTCTGATGATGAAACACTTAAATAATGTTTAACATCCTTATCCTCAGTGAAATTCAAAATAAAACTATTTTGAGAATGCTTCCTTATTTACGCTGGGAGTGTAAACTGCTACAGCCACTGTGGAAATCATTGTGAAAGTATCTCAGAAGTTAAACATTGATCTACCTCAATCTAGCTATTCTATTCAGGGGGAAATATACAAAGGACTCTCTTTCTTACTACAAAGGTACTTCTAACTCCTGTTCTTCCTGATCAATTTATAATAGCCAGAAACTAGAAACAGCTCAGGTGTACGTTAACTAATGAATGAATAATGGAAATATGGTACATTTACACAGAATATTATTCTTCTTTTAAAAGTTAAACTATGAAAATTTCAGGTAACTGGATGGATCTAGACACTATCAACCTGAATGAGGTAACCCAGACTCCCTAAACCAAATATTGCCTGTTTTCTTTTATAAGTTGCCATTGACGATTTCAATATGACTGCTATGATCTGAATAACCACAGATGTTAGGTGCCTAGTAAGGGACTAGTTGAAGGAGGGAATCTCCCAAGGAAAGGGTGCTGGGGATGTCTTTCTGTATGCTGTGAAATATGTTGCTCTGACTGATTGATAAATAAAAAGCTGACTGGCCAGTAGCCAGGCAGGAAGTATAATAGTGTAAGTGGGATAAGCAGAGAAGAGAATTCTGAGAAGCAGAAGGCTGAGTTAGGAGATGCTGCCAGCCAACACCGCCATGAGAAGCAAGATGTGAAGGCAGAACTGGGAAAAGGTACAAAACCACGTAGCTAAACATAAATAAGAATTATGGGTTAATTTAAGTGTAAGATTTAGCTAGCAAGAAGCCTGAGCCATTAGGCCAGTTTTAATTAATATAAGTGTCTGTGTGTTTATTTGGATCTGAGTGGTTGTGGGGCCAGGCAGGACTGGAGAAAACCCCAGCTACAAAAGGGCAATAAAATACAATGTTATAGAGAAATAAAGGAGAAATCAGAAGAAGAGGATTAAATCAAGGGGAATGTGAGAACAGGATAAAGAAGGGAATATGGGGAGGGCTAATTAACACTAAAGGTCTTTTTAAAATTCATTTTGAAATCTACTACTGTAGAAGCTTCCTAAATTTTATACATATATGAAAGGAATTTAAATTGAGTCATCATATAATGGGGAAAAATGCCCAAACTAGACATCTTCTGCCACCAAGTAAAAAACACCTATTGTCAAGAATGGGCTATATCTTGCCAAGTCATTGGCCACAGGCTTCCCTTGGATTCCTCAAAACAGCACAGAATATTGGCAAAGTTATAGGTTACCCTGATGATTAGGCTTGGTTGCTGAAAATACTACTTACTTATGTCATGAAATATAGAGGAGGTGACCTGTTGCCCAACTAGAAGCTTCTAGTTGTTGACTAGTTGACTAGTGTTCATGGTGCTAGAAGTTACTTTGCATGTTCCTGGAGAAGAAAGAAACTCATCAGAATCACCTAGGTACAAATCCTGTGACCTATAAAAGTGATCTTTCTGTAAGATATCTTGGTATAATAGTGCATAAATGATATATGCCTAATCAGTTTTTTAAAATTGGAATTAAGTTCCACTCCATGAAGTGGAACACACACATGGCACTCCTAAATTGACTAAGGACCTGAGACTGTATAGGTCATAGTCCTAAGAGGAAAACCTAAAATTATTGTTCTGCTCAACAAACTTAGTAATAAAATGAACCCTAATGACATATTGCCATACCAATAGACCAGTGCATCTCTCAAATTTCATCAGAGAAGATATTTGCAATAAATAGGAATTAACACAGTGAGCCACAACTGGATAATACACAGAGACTAAGAGATTTTGGAGCTCTCAGTCCTAAGCAGAATGTTTGCATTGAACTCCTTCTCTTAAGGTTCAGGGATGTATGTTCAAGAGGATGCAGAAGGATAGCAAGAGACAGTGTTTTTCAGACACAACAGGACTAGTGCACATATGAACTCAAGCACCATGGTATCAAACATAAGATCTACACAATTCTAATCAGACAACATCTTAGCAATGAAAAGAGTAAGCAGATGCAAAAATCCCACCCCTAACTAACAAGCCATTTGCAATTGATACCTGCTAGGAAAGAGAAAATCAGTTTCCTCCAATGGAGTGTCGCCATGCATATCAACCACAATCCAGAGCATGCCCCATATCCAGGAGTCACTGGCAAACACAAAATTAACTCCATGTTCTTTATTTGTGGGCTTTGTGTTTTATTTGAGCATTTTCCCCTCATTTGATTTTTGTATTTTCATTTTTTGTTTTGTTTTATTTTTAGATATATATAGGGATAACATGAAATTGGGTGGGTAAAGAGGAGGGAAGTATCTTGAGGGAGTTTATGATCAAAATATATTACAGGAAAAATTAATAATAAAAAGAAAAAATACAATATACAGAAATATATATGAGAACAAATTATTATTAAAGGAATTGCCCCTTTTATAGGCTTGAGGCCCCCAGTTTTAGAGTTAATTTTTACAGCATGTACAGCAGAGTCTCAATTTATCTGACCTTGTGCAAATTCATTAAATTATCATTACTTGAGTTCTTTCATCTACAAAATGGATCAAATAATTAGAAGTAGTGTTATCAAGATGGCTCTGTGGGTAACCATGCTTGGCACACAGGCCTGATGACCTGAATTCAATTCCTGGAGGACCATGCAGAAGTGAAATATCAGAATATATGCATCATGCACATGCACAAAATAGTAATGAATAAAACTATAATAAATTAGTAGTCAGGCATAATATAGCTTTTAAAGTTTCCAAGAGACACAGACAAGGGGATTGGAGAGATAGTTCAGGGATTGAGAGCAATTCCTGTCCTTGCAGAGGACCCAAGTTCACTTCTCACCACCTATGTAGACATTCACAGCCATCCATATGGATGAATGGATACATACATATATATATATAAACAATAATGTATATAAAATAAATTAATTAAAATAATTTTTAGAAGAGACTCAAGCACAAGCTCTAAGAATCTTTTCATTGAGTTTTTAAACACTCAGACTCTAAGTTGCACTATACTAACAGTATCACAGACACAATGTCAGAATATTTCTGTTTGCCAATATGAGCATGAGAGCGTGCTCAACTGTAATTACTTTGCTGATGAAATTACAAACCTTGCTTTTATTCATGTTTCATTGGAAAATGTCAACATTTAGGTCCACTTAAGTCAATGTGTCAGTGTATTTCAGTCAACCATGCTTTGTGCTGTGAAATAATGCAGAGGTAAAAAAAAGTTCAAAGTGTAACTTACAAAATCTATTTAATGAAGCAAGATGTTAAAATGTATTGGCTTGGTTTTAGATTCCACAACACAAGTCTCCATAAGAAACTTCTAGTCAGCAAGCTTTGATGAATCATAAAAATTATTACATGTACATTTATGTGAAAAGATTATTAAAGTTTCCTTTTAATTCTCTACTACATTTGTGAGGTAGGGTTTTTTTATAAACCTTTACTAAAACAACGTATTTGAACAAATTAAGCTACAATATTTATGATGACCTAGCTGTTCTATGTTAAGCAATAAATAAGAGAAAGTGCATAAAATTGTTGCATCCTCCTCAAAAGAATATTCTGGAAAACACATACTTCATGAATAGGTTATCTGTGCTAATATTTAAAAATTTATCTTAAGATTTAAGTGCTTTGTATGTCTCAACAAAAACAAATATACAGAATGATTTGAGAGACACATGTTTTTAAATTATTTTTAATTTCATACATGTATACTATATAATTCTACACTTCCCTCTCCTGCACTCCCTCTCAAGTTCATTTTCTTTTATTATCAATCACTTTTCTTTAATTGTTACATATAATGTGTATATATAAATGTGCATAATATACATATATATACATATAATGTGTGTGTGTATATATATATTATATATATTATATATATATTCTACTGGCCTATATGCTATTGCTTACATGTATATGTGTTTAGGTTTGACTACTTAGATTTGGATAAACTCTCAAGGAGCTTGTTTCTGAAAAAACGATGAATCTCATTCTCTTTGTAGTCATTGCATTCCTGAAGGAGTGTGGCATTGTGAAATTTCTCCCATTTATATCAGCTTGTTAATTGGTGCTGCTATTATATAGGTTTTGTTTAAGTAGTCATATTGTTGATATTTCAAGGGTGAAGTTTCCCTGTTCTGTCTAGAAGACACTATCTAGCCCTAAGCATCCTGGTCTTTTGGCTCTTACAATCTTTCTGCCCCCTTTTCTACAGTGATCTTTGAGCCTTAGCTGTAGGGATTACATTGTAGATGTATTCATAAAGGACGGGCACACCATCATCACTTATGCTCTGTACTCAAGTCAATTATGGATCTCTGTAATTGTCACCATCTACTCCTATTGGTGAAATTATTAAGGCCACTCCACATAGTTAAAAGAGAGGTTTATTTTGTGGGGTAGCTTACAAATGAGGGGATAGGTTGTAGGGTCTGGCAAAGGTATGGCATAGTCCCGTGGTGTTCTCTGGACAACTCTGCTTGGTCTACCTCCATCGTCCAGGGTCCTGGAATCAAGAGAAGCCTCTCCTCTTGATCCTGGGTCTTCAGCATCCTCTCTCAGCCCCACCTTGTAGGCTCGACCATTACCGAAGCCTCAATGGGGGTTGAAATTTCCAGGCCAAGGCTAGAATGGCTACCCACTACATCTCCCCCTTTTGTCTAAATAAGAAGGTTCTAACCTAATATAAGACTATATACAAAGAAATGGTTATCAAATATTGTCCAAGAGTAATGAGGGATAATGACCTAGATAAGTTGGAATTACAATCAATGCAAACAATATCAAGCAATAAACACATACTAAAATCCAGGGAAGTCTAGAGCTTGGGTAGGTGGCATGTTACAATGTTACAAAGATCATTCCAAAAGGTGTCCTATCCTAAAGAACCTGAGTCTAATACTTAATATATTCTATCTAAGATAGTATATATATATATATATATATATATATATATATATATATATATATATATACTAAGTTGTAACTATATGTCAAATGTATTGCTCTGATTTGTTAAAATAAATAAAGTGTTGATTGGCCAGTAGCCAGGCAGGAAGGATAGGGTAGGTGGGACAAAGAGGAGGAGAATTCTGGGAAGTGAAGGCTGGGGCAGAGAGTCTGCCAGCCACTGCCATGACAAGAAAGATGTAAGGTACTGGTAAGCCACGAGCCACATGGCAACTTATAGACAGAAATGGGTTAATTTAAGATATAAGAACTAGATAGCAAGAAGCCTGCCACGGCCATAGAGTTTATAAGTAATATAAGCATCTGAGTGATTATTTTATATGTGGTTTATGGGACCGCAGGGGCTTGGTGGCACCTGGAGAGAAGATCTCCTACTATATACTCCAAAACAGCTTTTTAGATGAGGAATGAGAATGATAATTTTCTGTGTTAATATAAAAATAAGTATTTATAGTATAGTCAGAAACTATATTTGTTTAGGAAAATGGTAGTAGTCGCCAATCTTGTAAGGTCTATGATGTCTCAAGCCATGCCTAGTTTATTAGGATTATAGTACTAGGCATGAGTTCCCTTCTATTGAGTGGGCCTTAAATACAATTAAACAGATGTAGTTTACCAACAACATATGATTGCCACAATTGTACTTGTAGTAGTTTGAATGAGAATAGTCCCCTTAGACTTGTATATTTGAATGCTTGGTCTCTAGTTGATGGAACTGGTTTTGGGAAGATTGAGGGTTGTGGCCTTCTTGGAGAAGATGTGTAAGTCAGTTTTGGCTTTGAGGTTTCAAAAACCACTGCCAGGCTCATTTTTCCTCTTTTTTGTCTCCAACTTGTAGATCAAGAAGTTAAGCTCTTAGTTACTACTCTGGTTCTATGACTACCTTTCCACTGTCATGTTCCTTGCCATGGCAGTAATATTTTTCTAAGTTACCTTGGGTATGGTTCTCTTCACATCAATAGAAAAGTAACTAAGACAGTACTTTTAGGAATATGTTATCATACTGATTTTGCTGTAATCTGTAGGGTTTACAGATAGATAGGACTACTTATTGTGTTTATCCTTTAGTAGTTTGCATAACACTTCCAGGTACTATGAAATTTAGTCCTCAGGAAGAAGGTTACCAAGTCTGTTCTAAATCGATCCTTCCAAGTTCCATGTCTGAAGTGTGTATTCATATACTGTTGTTAAAATTTTATATTACTATATATTATATTCTTTTATTTTATGAGCACTCATAAAACTAAAAAGCTGGCTGGGCAGTAGTGGCACATGCCTCTAATTCCAGCACTCAGAAGTCAGAGGCCATTGGATCTCTGTAAGTTCAAGGCCATCCCAGTCTACAGAGTGAGTTCCAGGATAGGCTTCAAAGCTACACAGAAAAAAAAAAAAAAACCTAAAAGCTTGTACAGCAAAGGAAAAACATCAAAGTAAGGATACAAGGGACATACCTCAATATAATACATGCAGTGTTAAACAAGCCCATAGCCAACATATACATAAATGGAAAGAAAAATCAAGGGAATTCCACTAAAATCAGGGACAAAATAAGGTTGTATGCTCTCTCCATACCTATTAAATATTGTGTACTTGAAGTCTTACTTAGAGCACTAAGATCAAGGGCATACAAAGTTACAAAGGAAGAAGTCAAAGTATATTTATTTGTAGATGAACTGATTGTATACATAAGACAACCTAAATTCACACCTAGGAAATTCCTACAGCTGTTAAAAAATTTCATCAAAGTACCAGTATACAAAATAAACACACAAAAACCAATATCTTTCCTGTATAGAAATGATAATTGGGCTGAGAAATAAGGCAGGGAATTGATACCTTTCACACGGGCCCCAAAAAAGATAAAGTATCTTGGGGAAACTATAATCAAACAAGTGAAAGACTAGTAAAATAAAATTTTAAGACATTGAAAAATGAAATTGAAGAAGATATTAGAAGATGAAACACCTCTTATGCTGATGGACTGGTAGAATTAACATAGTAAAAATGACCATTCTATCAAAAGCTGTGGTATTGTGTTTCCAAAAATATTGTGCAGGTAATAAACTTACCTGGGGTCAGAGAACAGACAGCCACTAGATACAGAGCCACAAATGGTGGCTAGAAAATGGGAAGAGCAAGCCATAGCAGAAGTTGGGTGGTGGTGGTGCACGCCTTTAATCCCAGCACGTGGGAGGCAGAGCCAGGTAGATCTCTGTGTGTTCAAGGATACAGCCAGCATGGAGACACACACCTTTAATCCCAGAAAGTGAGCCTTTAATCCCAGGGAGTGGGGGCAGAAAGAGAAAGATATATAAGGCGTGAAAACCAGGCACCAGGGTTAGTTAAGCATTTAGTTAGTTAACCATTTGGCTGGTTTAGCATTCAGGCTTTGGAGCAGCACAGTTCAGCTGAGAGCCATTGGGATGAGGACTCAGAAGCTTCCAGCCTGAGGAAACAGGATCACCTGAGGAACTAGCAAGGTGAGGTAGCTGTGGCTTGTTCTGCTTCTCTGATCTTCCAGCATTCACCCCAATAACTGGCCTCGGGTTTGATTTTATTAATAAGACTCTTTAAGATTCCTGCTACAAAAAGCAATCTATAGATTCATTAAAATTTCCATAAATATCTCAACCCAATTCTTCAGAAACTTTGAAAGGACAAATATTAGCTTCATATATGAGGTAGTTTGAATGAAACTGACTTCCATAAGCTCATAGGGAGTGGCACTATTAGGAGGTACGGCTTTGTTGTAGTGGTGTGGCCTTGTTGGTGGAAGTGTATCACTGTGAGGGTGGACTTCGAGCTCTCATAAATGCTCAAGCCATGCCCAGTGTCTCAGTTTACTTCCTGTTACCTTTGGACCAAGATGTAGAATTCTCAGCTCCTTCTACAGCACCATATCTGCCTTTAAGCCATCATGTCTCATGGTGATGATAGTGGACTAAATCTCTGTACTGTAAGCCACCCCAATTAAATGTTTTCATTAATAAGAGTTTCCATGGTCATAGTGTCTATTTACAGCGAAAAAAATTCTAAGACAATATGGAAACACAAAATTCTCAGAATATATAAAATGACCCTGAATAATGAAAGGAATGTTGGAGGAACAATCACAAATTGAACTATAGATCTACAGTAATAAAAGAGTTTGGTATTGGCACAAAAACATTTATGTTACACAATGGAAGCAAATTGAAGAGTAAAAAAATAGTCCATAGACCCATGGATACCTGATATTTGAAAAAGAAGCCAGAAATACTCACTGGATAAAAGACAGTATCTTCAGTGGTGCTAGTCAAACTGGATGGTCATATGTAGAAGAATCCAAATGGATCTACACTATTGGTGAAACTATTAAGGCCACTCCACGTAGTTAAAAGGGAGGTTTATTTTGTGGGGTAACTTACAAATGAAGGGATAGGTTGTAGGGTCTGGCAAAGGTATGGCGCAGTCCAGCGGTGTTCTCTGGAGAACTCTACTCAGTCCACCTCCAGCGTCCAGGGTCCTAGAACCAAGCAAGACCTCTCCTCTCGATCCTGGGTCTTCTGCTTCCTCCCTCAGCCCTGCCTTGTGGGCGTGACCATTAACGAAGCCTCAGTGGGGGTTGGAACTTCCAGACCAATGCTGGGATGGCTATCCACTACACCACACCTATCACCATGCACAAAATTCAACTCCAAATGGATCAAAGACCTCAACATAAAACCAGATACATTGGGCCTTATAGAAAATAAAGTGGGGAACAGTTTTGAATTCATTGACACAGAAGAAGACTTTCTAGACTGAACACCAATACCACAAGCACTAAAAACATCCATTAATAAATGTTACTTCATGAAACTAAAAAGCTCTTGCATAGCAAAGGACACCATTATTTGGACAAAACAGCATCCTACAGAATGAGAAATGATTATATATATATATATATATATATATATATATATATATATATATATATATATATATATATAACCAACCACACATCTAATAGAGGGCTAACACCTAAAATATATAAAGAAATAAAATAAACTAGCCATCAAGAAAAGAAACAACGCAATTAAAATGGGGAACATATCTAAATAGGGAATTCTCAAAAGAAAAATCAAAAATGGCTGAGAAACAATTAAAGAAAGTCATCACAGAAATTGCTAATCAAAATTACTTTTGAATTTCATCTTGCACATGTCAGAATAGCTAAGATCAATAAAGCAAATGGCAGCACATTTTGGCTAGGATGAGAAGTAAGGGGAACATTCATCCACTGTTAATGGGAGTGTAAACATGTACAGCCACTGTGGAAATCAGTTTGCTGCTTGCTCTGGAAGCTAAGGATAGTTATACCTCAAAATCCAGCTATTGCTTTCTTGTGCATAAACTAAAAGGATATTTCACCCTATTACAGAGACACTTGTTCAAATATGTTCATTGATTCTCTGTTCTTAATAGCCAGAAAGTAGAAAAAGTCTAGATGTCAATCAACAAATGAATGAATAAGGAAAATGTGGTACATTTACTCAATGAAGTATTACTCAAGTATTAGAAAATTTTAGTCAAGAAATTCACAGGTAAATGGATGGATCTAGAAAAAAATGATCCTGAGTGAAGTAATCCAGACTTAAAATAAATACAGTATACATTCACTTATATGTAGATATTAGCCTGTGATAAGATTGCTACAATTTATACAATCACATAACTATTTTTTATGTATTATATTTGTGTTTTAATTTTACATATCAGCCATAGGTTCCCCTGTTCTCCCCCCTCCCGCCCCTGGCCCCACCTTCCCCCAGCCGCTCCCCTCCATTCCCATCTCCTCCAGGGCAAAGACTCCCCTGGGGATTCATTTAAACCTGGTGGATTCAGTACAGGCAGGTCCAGTCCCCTCCTTCCAGGCTGAGCAAAGTGTCCCTGTGTAAGCCCAAGGTTCCAAACACCAAGCTCATGCACTAAGGACAGGTCTGGATCCCACAGCCTGGGTGTCTCCCAAACAGTTCAAGCTATTCAATTGTCTCACTTATCCAGACGGCCTGATCCATTTGGGGCTACCTAGAAAATGGGACCCTAGGAAAGACACAGGGATTGCCCAGTGACAGAGAAATGAATGAGATCTACATGAACAACCTGGACGACAGTGGGAGTAATGAAGGGCAAGGTTCGAGTTAAAGAAAGCTTAGGGGAGCAGGAGATCCCAGCTGGATCAAGAACAGAAAGGGAGAACAAGGAATAACAGACCATGATAAATGAAGACCACATGAGAACAGGAAGAAGCGAAGTGCTAGAGAGGCCCCCAGAAATCCACAAAGATACCCCCACTGTAGACTACTGGCAATGGTCAAGAGAAAGCCTGATCTGACCTAGTCTGGTGATCAGATGGCCAAACACCCTAATTGTCATGCTGGAACTCTCATCCAATAACTGATGGATGTGGATGCAGAGATCCTCAGCCAGGCCCCAGGTTGAGCCAGGCCCCAGGTGGAGCTCCAGGAGTCCAATTGGCGAGAAAGAGGAGGGACTGTAAGAGTGTGAATTGTTGAGACCAAGATTGGAAAAGCACAGGGACAAATAGCCAATCGAATGGAAGCACATGAATTATGAACCAAAATCTGTGGAGCCCCCAAATGGATAACCACATAACTATACAACCACAGAGGTTAGGTATATAGTAAAGACTAGAGGGAGCATGGGTTTCCTTTGGAAAGGGAAATAGTATTAATAAATATAAATGAACTAGGGTAGTACAGGAATTGGAGGATCAAATTGGGAGGGGGATAAAAAAGGAAGTGAGGGAGGAAATAGAGAGGGATAGCTAAAACTAAGGGCTCTTTGAGAGCTTATATGGAAACTTAATGCAGTAAAAGCTTCTTAAAGTATATACATATATGAAGGTCATCTAAATGGAATCACCAAATAACAGGGAAGATGGAGCCTCAACTAGACATAGTTTATCATCAAATGAAGCTTCCAATTCCAGAAATGGGCTGCATCTAATCTAGTTGTTGACCAAAGGAGTACCATGTGAATCCTGAAACAACCCAGCCTATTTCCAAAAATATTGTTTGCTCTCCACAAGCTGATGGTAAGGCCCTATTGCTGAAGACAACACCTACAGAATTCATTGAACATGCAAAAGTTGAGCTAGTGGTTTCCTAGTGCCTTAACCCCTATTGACAAGTTTTCATGGTATTAGAAGATACTCTGTATGCTACAAAGGGAGAAATGTAAACACCAACACAGATACAAACCTATTGATCTACAATAGTGACATGCCTGCAAGATGATTCAGTGCAATTGTGGCACAAAACTTGTGTGACTAACCAACCAATATCTGATTGGATTGAAGGCTCACTCCACGAGGTAGAACCCATTCTTGATACTACTCAGGTGGCCAAGCATCTGAGATTAGATGGGCCAGAGACATGGGAAAACCAAATACTGTTCTGCTAAAGGAACATAACAATAAAATGATACCTAATGACATTCTACTATACTCATAGATCAGTGAGTTGCTCAGCCATCTTCAGAGAAGTTTTCTTCTGCAGCAGATAGGAACAAACGCAGAGACTCATAGACAGAAAATATGCAGATAATGAGAGTCCTTGGAACACTCAGTTCTTTTTTATTCCTTTTTTAATTATTATATTTGTGTTTTAATTTTACATATCAGCCATGGGTTCCCCTGTCCTCCCCCTCCCTCCCCTGACCCCACCTTCCCCTAGCCCCTCCCCTCCATTCCCGTCTCCTCCAGGGTCAAGACTGCCCTGGGGATTCAGCTCAACCTGGTAGATTCAGTACAGGCAGGTCCAGTTCCCTCCTTCCAGGCTGAGCAAAGTGTCCCTGTGTAAGCCCAAGGTTCCAAACAGCCAATTCATGCTCTAAGGACAGGTCCGGATCCCACTCAGTTCTTAATGTGATGTCTCCATAAGGTTCTGCTCCTTATGGCTCAGGGAATGCTGTAAAAGGGGACTCAGAAAGATTGTAAGAGTCAGAGAGCATGGAGGATACCAAGGAAACAAGGCCTTCTAAACATAGATCTGCTAATGTGCATATTAACTTACAGAGACTATGGCAACATGCATAGGACTTGCATAGGTCAGTGCCAGATGGGTACCAGCACTGAGGGGGGAGGTAGGCACAAAGGGTCCTATCCCTAACCCAGAAGCTATCTTTAACTGATACCTGCTTTCAAAGGAAATTTTAATTTTCTCCAAGGAGTCTCACTCTATAGTCCAAGCCTCATGCCAAACAGTACATGGCCAACACAAAATGAACTCGAAAGGCATTTTTGGAAGTTCTTTGTGACATAGTTTTTGTCAGGACATTTTTTTCAACTTTAAAGGTCCTTTGTGTACATATTATGGTTTCCAGTTTTGTGGTTTTATGGAATTTCTATGTTCGTGAATGTGTGTGTCTCTGTATCTACATGTGTTACTTGAGCTTTTTCTTCTGGTCTGTTATTTCTGTTTGTGTTGTTCTTTTCTAGTTTGTCTGATTTGACTTTTGTCTTATTACATTTATTGCTATTGTTATCATTATTATTCTTAGAGGTAGTCATAGTATATTAGTGCCTATTTGTATTCTAATGAAAAAGAGAAAGAACAGGTTTGGATTTGGGTCAGCAAGGAATTTTGAGGATGTGAGAGGTGCTGGGTGGTATAAATAGAGTAAATTGTACAAAAAAATCTATTTTCAATAATAAGGGGGCTATGGATTTGGATTGAAAGTTATCAATGGGAAAAAATAGTTTCCAAACTCACAGCCTAAAACAAAGAAGCTCTTCAGACTCTTTAAAAAATGATATCATGAAATTTGCAGGCAAATGGAAAATAACATCCTGAGTGAGGCAACCCAGGCTCAGAAGGACAAACATGGTATGTACTCACTCATAAGTGGATACTAGATGTAAAGCAAAGGATAACCAGACTGCAACTCACTGCTTCAGAGAAGCTAGCTAACAAGGAGGACCCTAAGAGGGACACATAGATCACCTAGCAAAGGAGAAATAGAGGAGATCTACATAAGCAAACTGGGAGTAATGGGAGGTAATGGAGGGCAACAGATGGGGATGAGAATATAAGGGAGCAGGAGGTTTGAGCTGGAACAGGGACAGAGTGGGAGAGCAAGGAAAGAGATACCATGATAAATGAAGACACCATGGGAATTGGGAGAAACAGAGTGCTTGGAAATACTGTTTTCGACAAATACTCCAAACTTACGGGAGAACTTTGCAATGTGTAAAAATCTCCCGTGTAGTACTGATTTTGAATGCATGAATGGATAATGGGTCAGTACCTGAGGCTTGGCATGGTGAGAGGGCAGGAGCATCTGTTAGTGAAGGTGAAACCTCGGTTGCAGTGGAGATTCTAGGACTGAGGGAGTCATAAAGAGAAGCTGAGGCTTAGTACCGTGATGCAGCCTCAGTTGCAGAGAAGAACAGAGCATATTTGGATGTCAGGAACACGGGATGACCACAAAGGACCACTGCACCTTAATAATTGATTCTGAGCCCATGAGACTAGCTGTATGTGTTGTGTTGCACAAGTTTTCTGCCTTGGGTTCTGTAGAGAGCCGCGTGTAGCCGCACCCTAAAGATGGCTCTGGCTTCTACCCTCTGCCTTCCCGATGGCAAACACTCTTTATGGTAAACAGTTCCTTATTTGGCTATGGCTGGATTCATGTGTTGCTGGCATATGCGTGAACCTGTGGACAGTGCCGACATGGCTGCTTGGGGTTGGCAGCCCAGCCCTACTTAGGTGCTGGGAGAGGCTTGCCCCAGCGAGAGAGACACAATGCAACTAATCAAAGGTCTGAATAAACTGTAATGAGAAGAATCCCGGTGTCGCGTCTTCCTTGCTGGTCGAGGCGGGCGCAACAAGTGGTGGCCTCCTACGGGGACAATTACCACGGCTCTCTCCGGATCCAGAACTCATTACAGTCAGGCGGTATACCGGTAAGTCCTCAGAAAAAACTGGGGATCCACGACAAAAGCGGGTAACGCTCACCTGTAGAAGGGAGAGGGGGATAGCAGAGCTGCGATAAAAGCAGATGGGTAATTCTAGAGCCGTGATAAAAGCGGACGGGTAATTAGACAAAACAAACAGGGAAACCGGAGGGCTGGAGCAATTCTGCAGAGGCTCTGAGAAACCTCCGAGAAACTTCTCAAATTGAGGAAAGAAAAAAAAAAGTATACTAACATGGGCGCCTCCTCCTCGCACCCAATTTTTTTGGCTCTTAACGAGCTGCTTCTCTCTAAGAAACTGAAAATAAAAAAACGCACCTTAGAACGATTTTTACAACAGTGTGATATAATTGCTTCTTGGTTTGCAATTTCAGGAAGCCTCACAGTGCCTTCCTGGAAGAAATTGGGAAGAGACCTAGATTTGGATTGCAGGTGCAGATCGCAGTATCATAGCTAGCAAAGATTGGCCTTGAGGTTGGCCTATACAGGCTTCCTCACAAACATTGCAGGGACTGGGTTATGCCAGTGTTCCAAATGTTAGTGCAAATTTGTTAAATTGGCAAGATTCCGAAGGTCACTCTGGCGTTATGCAACCCTATGTCCTTGAGCTTCCAGTGTCCCTCTGGGGGAGGGATCTTATGAAATCCATGGGCTTTCAGTTGAGTAATGAATACTCCAAAGAATCTAAAAATATTATGAAAAACATGGGGTGTCATCCTGATTTTGGCCTGGGAAAATTTTTACAAGGTAAAAAGGAGCCAATACAAACAGTACCTA